>NC_081292.1:159281496-159906496 GCF_030435805.1 Mustela lutreola
ATACACTTGTGCATAAATATTTGCATGAATTTTGTAATAACCCATAAGCCTTTTTCTTAATAGGGCTTCAGGGACCAAAAATCTGTTTTCTATTGCCTCTAGTTGCTAGGGAAAATTTACAACCACACAAATAAATCAGCAAAGCAGAGGAAATAGTGAATTTTTCCACATCCTAAGATTTTGGGGACCATTGGACTATTAGTTTGAGCAAGTTCTAGTCTTCTCTCTAAAGTTAGTGTGAAGTAAAATCTTACTCAGTGTGATGATTTTTTTTAAGTTCTGAATTTTGAATGGATGTATAAGTTTACACATTCATTTTGTGTAAATCCAAGCAACTTCTTGCAATCTAAAAAAAGGCTTTTTTGCTTTTTATAGAGCGATTTAACTTTAGAATCTTTTCAAAGACATTTGAACTCTTCACCAAAAAGTAGCCTTCTATACACTCTAATCTTGATGAAAACATCTCTTCCTTTCTAATAACGTGTTGAATATGATTTTAAGCAATAGAGTTCCATTTTCTTACTGTATTTGTCTATGCCAGGTGTAGGCACTTACAAACCTGCTCCCTTAAACTTAGACAAGCTCTGTATTGAATAAATTGTTCATTCTAAGTAAATATGGGTATATATAGGTATTTCTAGACATGTCTTGCCAAAGCTTTTAATCACGACCCCAAAAGATTAATGTTTCTGTGGGAAATAAAATTTTAACTAAAGCACTAACATGTTATGAGGACTGTCTTTTCTAATTATTAAGAAAATAAAAGATAAAAAATTAAGGCAGTTTTCTAAGATTTTTTAAAATATTTTTATTTATTTATTTGACAGAAACACAGTGAGGGAACACAAGGAGGGGAAGTGAGAGGGAGAAGCAGGCTTCCTGCTGAGCAGGGAGCACCATTTGGGGCTGGATCCCAGGACCCTGGGCTCATGACTGGAGCCGAAGGCAGATGCTTAATTACTGAGCCACCCAGGTGCCCATAAAATTGCTTTTGAAAACAAGTTTCCTTTGGGGCACCTGGGTAGCTCAGTCAGTTGAGCATCCCACTTTTTTTTTTTTTTTAAGATTTTATTTATTTATTTGACAGAGAGAGAGATCACAAGTAGGCAGAGAGGCAGGCAGAGAGAGAGGAGGAAGCAGGCTCCCTGCTGAGCAGAGAGCCCGATGCGGGGCTCCATCCCAGCACCCTGGGATCATGACCTGAGCAGAAGACAGAAGCCTAACCCACTGAGCCAACCAGGGGTCCTGAGCTTCCCACTCTTGATTTCAGCTCAGGTCATGATCCTAGGGTTGTGAGATCAAGATGTGTGTTGAGGAGGCGGCGGGGAGGGGCGTACTGAGAGTGGAGCCTGCTTGAGAGTCTCTCTCTCCCTTTGCCTCCCCATACACACGTGCTCTCTCTCTAAACAGAAAGAACATTAACTCGTGTTTTAAATCTAAGGACCATCATATCTTTTCTCCACTCGTGATCAGACCATAGCTGCAAGTCAGGCAAAGTGAATTCCTCCAGTGGTAGAAAGTACAAATGTCTACTTCTGCTAACATCGGATAACCGAAATTACACAGTATTCGGTCCCTCTGGCCTCCTCCTCCTCCTCCTTTCATCTTGCTGTATTGTTTATCGTAGCCTTAATCATTAACTTCTCCCTCTCTACTAGATGTTTCTCATTAGTGCCTAAATACCCTTTAGTATTTCTGATTGAAAAAAAAAAAACACAACAACACAGTTAAAACTACAAAGACAATAACAACAGCAGACATTTTTGTTGCCATACTCTTACCTTCTTTCATACATACAATACAACTTCTGGAAGGAAACATCAGACTATGAAAGTGTTTCTCAATGCTGGCAGCATATTAGAATTACTTGAGGAACTCTTAAAAAATACTCCAAGCTCTAATAACACTGCTAAGCGCTATTCTCTATAACCTACCCCCCTCCCTCCCAGAGGCTCAGGTTTAACTGATTTGAGATTAGACTGGTGTAGGATTAAACACTGGGAATTTCACTGGGAATTTCCCAAGTTCCGTAGGTGATTCTAAGATGAATCCAGGGTTGAAAGACACTGGTTTCTGTTTGCAATTCCACACTTCCCATTCTGTTTTCAATCTGCTCTAGTTGGCTCCCATCAACTCTAGGTGGGACACGGGTGTTCAACACCAGTAGAAACCCCGCTAACTGAGGTCACCAGTCACTTCCACACAACCAGATAAAACAGTCACATTTTGTCCTCATCTTCCATTCTCAGCAGCATCTCGTGCAAGTGACTATTCCTTTCCTGCCATATTAATTTTTCTCAGCTTTCACAACACCACAGTCTTCTGGATTTTTCTATCTCCACAGCCACTCTAGATTATCTGTGGTGCCTCCTGTCTTGCAGGGCTTTGAAATGTTACACCCCGAGGTTCCATTCTGAGATGCTTTGTTTTAATCTAAAATTTTCCTTTGGGGAATCTCATTTAGTCTAAAGGGTTTAAATACTATCTACATATAGCTGAATCTCAGACTGTTAACGCTAATCCTGACAACTCCAGACAACTCAAATTCAACTGCCTATTTGACACCTATATTTGGGTATCTAGGAGGGCACCTCACCAAGTCCAAAAAAACCAAAACCAAAACCAAAACAAAACAGAAAAAGCTCTGGACTCAACCTGAAGCTGCTCTCTTCCAAATTTCTCCATTTTATTTTATTTTTTTTTAAAGATTTTGAGAGGGAACATGAGTGAGGGAATGAGCAGAGGGAGAGGGAGGAGAAGCAGACGCTGCACGGAGCATAAAATCCAACTCAGGGCTCAATCCCAGGACACTGCGATCATGACCTGAGCCAAGACCAACAGTTGGACGCTCAGTTATTGAGTCCCCCCAACTCCCCCCACCACCAATTTTCTCCATCTTAGCAAATGGCACCTCCAACAACTCAGCAGCTCATAGTTAAAATTAAGATAGCTACTTCTATTTCTCTTATCACTCCCCTCTATTCAGTCTATTAGCAAAGCCTGTTGACTCTATGATACATACAAGTTTAGATCATTATGACATCTCGCTTACCACTATCCCAGTAAAACTACCCTGAGTTCCACTTTTGACTGTAAAAGTAGCCTTCAAACTGGTTTCCTTGCTTATACATTTTCCTCTTTATATTCAACACCCCAAAGAGCCACCATAGTAATTTATTTGAAAACCTAGGTCAAATTTTTTTTAAAGATTTTATTTATTTATTTGACAGACAGAGATCACAAGAAGGCAGAGAGGCAGGCAGAGAGAGGGGGAAGTAGGCTCCCTGCTGAGCAGAGAGCCCGATTCGAGGCTTGATCCCAGGACCCTGAGATTATGACCTGAGCCGAAAAAAGGCTTAACCTGCTGAGCCACCCAAGTGCCCCTAAATCAAATTTTAATATGTTTTATAAACCCTCTAATGAGTTCCTAGCACCTAGAATAAAATCAAACTCCTTAGAATAGTCTAGAGCCCTGCATGATTTCACGGCTCTCTACTTGACCATTTATATGTATCTTGTAACAATCACTCCCTCTCTAATTATGCCTTAGTAGCTTCTATGGACTGATATGTACCCCTCAACCTTCTCCCCTACATTTATACGTTGAAACTCTAACCCTCAATATGACTCTATCTGAAGCTAGGGCCCTTAGGATGTAATTAAGGTTAAATAAAGTGATAAGTGTGGGTCCCTAATCCAATAGGATCAGTGGTATAGGAAGAGGCAAAAAGAGAGATCTCCACACATCCACAAAGAAGAGGTCCTGGGAGCACCCAGTGAGATGCTGACCACCCACATGCCAAGAGAAGAGGCCTCAGCATAAATCCTATCTCACGGATACCTTTATCTTGGATGATTCAGCCTCTAGAGCAGTGACAAAATAGATTCCTGGTATTTAAGCCTCAGTCTGTAGTATTCTGTCATGCCAGGCTAAGGAGACTAATACAGTTTTTCTTTCTTTTCCTCGGAAACATCAAGCCCATCCTGGTCTTACGGTTTTGCCTTATGTCTTCTGCTTTGACCATTCTCTTCCTTCCCTTGCTGCACCTAGTCGCTGCTTCGGATGACACTTTCCCTGGAAGATGTTTCTGAATCACTTAATATAAAGCAGCCATCTCCTCCAGTTGCTCTTACCCTATTTTATTTTCTTCACAGAACTCTGTCTTTGAAATTGTCTTCTTTATTTTCTTGTCAATTATTCATCTCCTCTACTAAATGTAAGTTCTGTGAGAGCTGGAACTGCGTGTGTCCTGTTCATTGTAGTACCTCTAGCATTTAGAACAGTGCCTAGGACGTAGTAGTAGGCTAATGGATGCTGGTTGAATGAATAAATACCTAGAACTCATAAGAAAATTTAATAAAGCCCAAAGGATTTCTGCAAAGGAAGACAAATGACATGACCTGAGAAGTGTTTAAGTGGTTTGAAGGCGCTATATGCGGTAGCGATACAGTAGTGGCAAACAGGCATTGATTAAACAGAGGTCTTTGATTTTTCTCCTCTCCTGAGGCATGGCAGTGACTGGCTAGAAATTCTGCATGGGTATTCTTAAACAATTTTCACAAAACCCATATGGATTATGATTTCATTTCATTTAAGAAAACCGAAGCTCATCTAAGTGAACTTTAACCAAAGTTACAAAGTAAGCAGTGTTTAGCCCAGTCTGTTTAAAAATCTCTACTCTCTCAATGGTGTCATGCTCTAAGTCCCTTTAGATACAACTAGGCACAATGTCATCTGAAAGAAATTTTGTCTCTGGCTTTAAAAGTTCCCCAAGGGAAACTTTGTCTTGGATAAACTAAGTACAATCTGCAAGAATATAAACTTGGTGGCCCCTTGAAGTCTCTACCAGATGCTTATGATTCTAGAATATAATGGAACCTTCACTTGATGAACTGTGGGTCTAAAGCCAGTGAGCTCGGACTTGTGAAGGAAGTTAAAGAGAATGATGCCTCAGTAGCATCTTACTGTCATCATAACTTACAAGCCACTACAAAGTTGTAGAAAATTTTCTGGGTTGTTCCACTGACGTAATAATTACAATAGTCAACGTTTATTGAGTATTTTCTCTCCCAGGCCCTGTTCCCATAACTATTTGATGCAATTGTTATACACCATTTTAGGAATGGGAAAACCGAGGCTCAGAAAAATGAACTAACCATGAGGCATCCAATAAGAAGAGGTCCTGGGAGCACCCAGTGAGATGCTGACCACCCACAAGCCAGAAATCAGAGTCAATGACAGGCATGACTCCAGAGCTCTGACTCTTTAGGCCAACTCAATCCAGCTCCCTGCCTCCCATTAGTCAAGTCCTCTAAAGTTACAATCTAGTAAGATTTACTCTACAAGTAAAACAGAAACAAGGTAGTATTAGGGAGACATTGAATATCCTCCGTAGATAACTGCCATGATCCCAAGAAGCACTTATGGTTCTTTCAGAGAAAAACTGATCTGCAGCTGGTGGGCCAACTCTCCCAGAGAGGGCTCTGCTATTATCTCAATGTTGGTGGGGATTTCTATGCTGTAGCCAGCTTTGTCTGAGCAACACTGATCTATGCATTGTCTAATCTGCTATGGGAACAAACTCACAGTAAAAATATCAGAAAAATATTACTATGGACTTTTCATTATAAAGTTATAGTAGCAAATCTGTGAGACAGTCATTTTTTCTCAGGACCAGAAATATTTTTTCACATTTTATCCAATGTATTATCTATTGAATTTTCTTTTAATCAAAATGAATTCATTGGAGACATATACAAATAGTTTATTCCAAGGGGGAAAAAAAACCCACATTTCAAAATTCATTTTTTACTGAAACCCAATCTTTCCTACTTATATTACTGGCCTATTGATTCTTTAAAACCTAGCACTACTCATTTTTCAACCCCAAATCAGAAAATATTGAGAATCTCTATTATCATAAATTATTATACCTTCCTCTTGAGTTTCTATTTTCCCTCCAGCATTCCCATTTCCCATGACAAATGTTTTTATTTTAACTGTCTTAGTTCCATTATTATTCTACTTTGGACAATTTTTTATCCCTGCTTGTCATCTGAAAATGCTTTTAGATATCTCTACCTTTCACATTCTTGCTTTATCAATAGAGAAATTGAAAGATCATAAAAATGTTGCCTTATTCTTTTGTTCCCTGACAGTCTGAATGATCTGGCTTAGGTCATTTGTGTTTTATCTCTTCATTCATGCTTTATAGCATGGTTGTCTTATAACCAGGAACTTTCCACACTACTTCTATCCCATTACAGAAATTTTAATTAAAAAAGGAAAAGTTCACTTCTTAGTTTTATTGCCTTCAAACTCCACTGTTACATGCTTATGTTTCTCTTTGATTTGCAACACATTATTTTCTCCTGTTCTTTTAGGATTCAATCCTCCTTTCTTTAATCTTAACTTGTATTTTTAATGGTAATCTTTGAAACCTTGGCATAACTCAGAGGGTTACATCACTAATAACAACCATTTGTTAAGATTTTAATACATTCTAAGCTCTGTGGTAAAATCTTATGTGCACAGTAACTTGAGATAAATTTTTTTCTCCATCTTCTATAAAAAGACACTGAAGATAACAGAGGCAATACTACCTTTTCAATGTAACATTAACTAATAATTCATAGAATCTGGATCTAAAGGTAGGCATTTCTGATCTGTGCTCTTAACTACTCTATTTTTGGATACAGTCAACAAATTCTATTATATCATAGATCAAATCAATTTGGGGCTCTATTAGGATACATAATTTGCTTATGGGTAGCCTAGTTTTAAGAATGATATCACAGTGCCCAGGACACCTAAACAAATGAAGCCACAAGATAGTAGCAATGAAATTCCTTCTCCCGGCCAACTAGGCATAAGGGAAAGAGCACTGCATGGCATCTCTTGATTTACATCACTCATAGTACAGCCTAATCAGTCCACATACACTTACTTTCAATGCTTGACCCAGTTTATTGGGATTCCTGCACCTTTAGTGACATCTTGGAATTGACTCCTATAAGACCACGTGACTTCAAACTGGGACACACTCCTTCTGTGTAACTATTTCCTCCTCCCTGGTGACCTCTTTTCATATGTTAATTATCGCTCAATTCCGACAGTCTCTATTTGACAGAGAAGATTCTTCCTATTGTATGCCAATTCCTGCCCAGTTCCTTGAGAGATCATCCTCACTTTTACCCGATTAATTTTCACCTGATTAACACTACTCAGAAGTCTTGACAGTATGTAACACATTTTGGAAATTAATGCTGGTTTGGAGATACGAACTTGACTAAGCAGTTTAACTCATTGCATTTGTTATCTTATTAGTTCAAAAGAGAGGTCTCTTACATCCACACATATATATATGCATAGACATACATACATTTCGATTTATATTCATATTTATATAGAGGTATAAACAAATTCATATATAGGTATTGTGTTTACATATGTATATATACACATTTATTTTTCTAAACTATATATATTAGACAAAGACAATTTTGAAAACTTTTTTCTTTAAAGGAGACGGGAACCTCACAATTGTTTCAAATGTAGTAACTGATTGGAAATGAGGCCACTAATATCAATGACAATATCATTGTTGGTAACTGGTGCATTTTCTGAGAAAGAGAAGAAAAATAAGTAAAAGAATGGCCCTGGCTGTGATATGCCACTAAATCTTTCCTAATGGTTTTGGCATAAGTCAATGTTAAATGATGTATGTGCACACAATCAGGAAAATATTTAATGTATTATTAATTAAGATTAATTACAGGAACACATTAACAGCCTTTAGTTCTCATCAATAATATTTATTTCTTAAGTACTCTACTGCAAAGCATAAAAGCATTAGATGATTATCAATAGCATTGACTTTGCACTAATGGACACAGGGCTAGGTCTCTTCACCAAGCTGGTATTAGGTCAGTTTTCTCTGGAGAGAAATACTCATTACTCTTTGCATTGAAGATATCCTTCAGAAGATTTGGCTATCAAGGGGGATTTCCTTTTATAGTGATAGTTCCTTCTATGAAGTAAATAAGACTGTTTAGTCAGTCAATCAATCTAACTACATTTATTGAATATCTAACAGGAAAGAATACAGGCAGTGGAATCCAGCCTATGGCTGTTTCTACTTGCTTTAAATAAAACCAGTAGAGAAGCATTTCCTTGTTTTACTCAAAATGGCAAATCTGGGTCCATTCATAGGATGACTACATCATAGCAACCCACATTACTTTATGGAATAAATATGCTTCTATAAACTGAATCTTAACTTTATTGGGAAAACTTACTCTTTCAAGCAATTTTGGTATGAATCATTAAAATAATGCACACATGAGACTGTGGAACTTGTATAATATAAATGTCACATTCTTTAGGGTTGATTTTTAAACATTTTTTTAAAATATTGGGATTTAAAAAACTGAACAAATATATTCTTTCTATTCTTTATTGGTGGTATAGTTGTGTTTTTCTGGTTTGTTTAAACTTAAGGTTACAGTTGGGAACAATGTTCATAAAAATATTTATATCTAACAACTGACTGGATTAGAAGAAATAATTTCCAACTCTTACAATTATAGAAATTTGTAGTTTTATCTCATGGAGTTAACATAGAAACAATTTTTAATTAACATATTCTGGAAACCTCATAATGCAACCTCCTTTATTGGTTTTATTCTTTATTGAATAAATACTGCCTGCTTTTTATCCCCAGAGCCCGATATAGATAGACTTGATAAAGGTGCTTGATGAATGGGAAAAAATGAGCAAATAGAGCCATTCAAAAAGAATAAAGCAGTAGAGAAGACTGAGAAACCACCCCAGCTAAGTGGATTCTATTTCTCACGTGCTGAGTAAGGGTTATTGAACTAGATTATCCAGGTATTAAAATGGTAATTATAATTTTGCAGAAAATATAAGTGTATATATATATATACACACACACACACAAATTATTATGCAAAATATAAAAACATACATGCATAGTATAATGATACTTAAGTCTTAAAAGATGGGTTAAAATTTAATTTCTAAAACACAGCATTTAGGTGAGATATAATTTTACTGGGCCCAAAATGGTCTAATGATATTAATTTGCTGTACTTTCTAATTGCTATCACAACATTTTCAGAGTCTTGATAAGAGCCCCTAGAAATAATATGTTCACCCTTTAATCTTCAAGGCCACTCCTCTGTAATCATCAAATTTTGCTGATTTCCCATAGGAGAAGTAATATTGAACAATATGTTAATGCTTTATAAAGTTAGGTTAAATGTGCTCTTGCCAACAAGGAGGTTGCATTATGAGGTTTCCAGAATATGTTAATTAAAAATTGTTTCTATTTTAACTCCATGAGATAAAATTACAAATTTCTATAATTGTAAGAGTTGGAAATTATTTCTTTGTCTCTCAGTGCAATATCACTTGCCTACAAATAAGTATTCTGGGATAATTTGAATTCTATGGGAGAGACAACAGTCTCTCATCTCTACTCAATATAAGATACTTTTCTTTGTATTCCAGTCAGTACATAACCTGTGTGACTTTTGGCTTTTGCAGTCTGTAGGTGAAGGATGATGGATTTTAAATGCTCTTAACATCAAAAAATAATTATTGAAAGGTAAACGATTGAGACTGTTTCATTTTTTAGATACCCCTCCCTTTAGTTAGTTTCATCTGATGACTATGAAGGGATTAAAACTTTTATGCCAACCCACTGAGCAGTACTGAAAGTAATTCCTTTGTAGCTGGGATAAAGCACTTGGGTGATATTTTCAGATGAATAAAGACATTGACTTAAAAACACAATTGCATAAACATGATGTGGAAGGCACAGGTCTGGGGAGTCAATTCAACACTTCTATTTAACTCTAGTCTTTATCTTTTATATTTATTTTAAAAGAGCTTCACATAAAAACTCCCTCCAGACAAAGAATTTGCCCACATTTAAATTTCAGGCTATAGACATAACCATTTCATTTCATCTTGCTGCTCTTTGCTTTTTTTCATATTTTGGAGTGTGCTTTAATTTTCTTTCATTACTATAATGGGTCAGAGTGTGCAGAACAGTGATTGCAGCAAAATTGCATTTTTAAGAAAAGGTCGTGCAATTAGCTGATGGATTGATAGAGATAACTATGGCTGGCAGAATCCTCACTAGGTCCATCACAGAAATCCATAGAATAAATGATCAGGACATTTACCCAAAAAAAGATAAAACAAATGCCATAGACATAATTCAGAGTGCTGCTCTGAGAAGACTGGAGGCAAGCCAAAGTTTGAGAACATCTAAGCCATAACGGGAAGACAGGAATGATGAAAGAGTCGTCTTTCAAACTGGGGTGAGCTGGTAGGACAGGCACACATCTGCCTCACCAAGTCTTTTTTTTTTTTTTTTTTAGGATTTTATTTATTCATTTGACAGAGATCACAAGTAGGCAGAGAGGCAGGCAGAGAGAGAGAGAGAGAGAGAGAGAGAGGAGGAAGCAGGCTCCCTGCTGAGCAGAGAGCCTGATGTGGGGCTCGATCCCAGCACCCTGGGATCATGACCTGAGCTGAATGAAGACAGAGGCTTTAGCCCACTGCGCCACCCAGGTGCCCCGTCTTTTGGGTTTTTGACATAGCTAAGGTATAACAGTGCTAGAGAGAGCTACAAAAATCAAAACTGGATTCAGAAAACTTCAGCAAATTCCAGACATCAGTTACATTGGGTAAGAAAAACAAAAAACAAAAAACAAAATGCAAGTATTAGATGCACTTAAGCCTAGAAAACATCACTGGGTTCAAGTAAATTAGAAATAAAAAAAAAAAAAAAATTCTTGACGGTTTAAAAAATGCATAATGAAATTCAGTACCTTAAAAACAGACCATGCATTTTATTTGTGACTTAAGTCTGTTATGGTGAAAACTCAATTAATGTGTTTAATATTTTAAAGACTTTAAAGGTTGATCTAAACTAATTATTGAGCCCACATGAAAATAAATATGGAGAAAATGAAAGCTGGAATCTCTTCTTTAATGCAAAAGCTTGTAGGAGATATTTTAGAGGTGATTCCCACATTGCTAAGGATAGCAGTTAACTTCTGCTACAGGACAAACCACCCCACACAGTGTCTAAAACGATAGTCCGTTATTTGGCTCACAACTCTACAGGCCATCAGCTTGGGCTTTTTTCTCTTCTCTTCCAGTTTAAGTTTCATCTTGCATTTGGTCTTCCAATCCATGAGCATGGAACGTTTTTTCTGTTTCTTTGTGTGTTCCTCCATTTCTTTCATGAGTGTTCTATACTTTGCTGAATACAAATCATTTACCTCTTTGATTAGGTTATTCCTAGGTATCTTACGGTTTTTACGCAATTGTAAGTGGGATCCGCTCATTAATTTCTCTTTCTTCTGTCCTGCTGTTGGTGTATAGAAATGCAACTGATTTCTGTGCATTGATTTTATATCCTAACACTTTATTGAATTCCTATATGAGTTTTAGCAATTTGGGGGGTGGAGTCTTTTGGGTTTTCCACACAGAATATCATGTCATCTGCAAAGAGTGAGAGTTTGACTTATTTGCCGATTCAGATGCCTTTTATTTCTTTTTGTTGTCTGATTGCTATGGCTAGGACTCCTAGTACTACGTTGAACAACAGTGGTGATAGTGGACATCCTTTCTGTGTTCCTGACCTTAGGAGGGAAGCTCTCAGTTTTTCCTCATTGAGAATGATATTCGCTGTGGGCTTCTTGTAGACGGCTTTTATGATATTGAGGTATGTTCCATTTGGGAAGAACTGCTGAACTGATAGGGGCTGGCTTGTTTATGATGATTTCAAGTGGGAAGGCTGCGATGAAGTGAAACCTCTCTCCACGTGTCTTAGGTTTTGATAAGCTAGAATTGGCTTGCTCACATGGCAAGCCTTCTCTCTTCCAAGACAGAGGAATGAGGTGCACAGTCCTCTTCAGTCCCAGGCTCAGAACTTACCTTATGTCACTTGGGCCACAAAGGCAAATTCTAAGACCAGTCTAGATTCAAGAGGTGGAAAACTGGACTCACTTCTTGATGGGAGGGATGCATCTGTGGCCATTTTCTGAGTACTAGAGTAGAAACTTCTAAGGAGCTTTCTGATTCTTATTGCCTATGTTTATGTAGTAATAATAGAGTGCCATCTTTTTTTCTGTGGCCACCCAGGTCTTTACATATCCTGCCTGCTTACCTTACCCCTGGTCTCCTATTTCTACAGTGATAGCCCAGTCACTGTCAATTCCCTGTGACTGGGCTGAATAGTGGTGGCATTTCTTACTCAGAACTATGAATAAACTAAATCAAGTTTGGCAGTCAAGGAAGAGTTACCTTAAGAAATGGGTCTAATTAGTTTTCTAAAAATAAATCAGGCCTTAGGGGAGTACTAGAAGAGAAACCATTAAGTCCTAGAAAAGCTAGAACTAAAATTCAAGGATTAGAAGTCACTGCCCAAGGTCAAGATGAATAATGTTAATAAAAAGGCTGATTTTCTACATTCAAAGGCTAAGAAATTGAGTGGACATTGCTATTTTACTAATCAATATAGTGTAATACTAATCAGTAGCATCTGTTAAGCACCTCATTACATGACAGAAAATGGGCTAAGTAAGCATTTTACATTTAATCTAAAGGCAGTTTTGTGAGGTAGGCACTATTTTTAAGTTAATATTAAATTATATTAAATTTTATAAATCACTTCAATTTTATGCAAGAGGAATCAGGATTAGAGTATACCCTGTATTATAACAAAATGAAAAACCTTACACAGCTAGTAAGTATTAGAACTAAGATTCCAACCCAAGACAGTCTTACTCCTTATATTTTGCTTTGAACAACAGAATTGTATGGTCACCCTAAAGAAGATTACAGCCAAAAGAAATACTAGAGGCCACCTAGTTACATTTCAGAAAGTTTGATAACTTAAGCCGAAACATATCTGGGCAGTCTCAGAATTGGAACTGTAATATAATTTAGGTCACACATACACTGAACTAGAAAGGACTGTTTACAACACACACACACACACACACACACACACACACACACGGTGTATAGATACACTGTTCTATCTGTTGACCTACAAATATGCTCATTCACTGATACATCCAGAAGTTTATTTTTTTTATTTTTTTTATTTTTATTTTTTTTTAAAGATTTTATTTATTTACTTGAGAGAGAGACAGTGAGAGAGAGCATGAACGAGGAGAAGGTCAGAGAGAGAAGCAGACTCCCCATGGAGCTGGGAGTCCGATGCGGGACTCGATCCCAGGACTCCAGGATCATGACCTGAGCCGAAGGCAGTCGTCCAACCAACTGAGCCACCCAGGCGTCCCTACATCCAGAAGTTTTGACCACATTCTCCTCAATACCATCCTCCCTAAACTTAAATAATCTGACAAAAATAAGTAAGATGCAATTTTAGGTGTTTTAGTCGGAAAAATACACAGGAAACATAGTCTGTTAAAGATCTATCTTCTTTCCCCGCCAACTGCTCCACGCTCCAATTACTTTACATAACCTACCCTTCTAAACTATGCACCATGTTTTCATTGCTCTTGCCTTACCGAATTCCCCGCTTTTTCACCAATCCCATCTTCACCCTGCTATCCCAATGCTCCAAATTTCATCTTTATGACCCAACTCAAATGCCGTAACAGCCCTTGGATGGAGTCATCTCACCCTTTCTCCTCTGAGTTCGTGGAGCATTACACTCACACCACTTGCGTAGGGCTTACATTGCCTGATAGTTATCAGGATCTTACACCCAAAAGTTCCTTGAAAGCAGGAGGTCTGCTTTATGTTTCTTTAAATCCCTGGTGCACAGTGTATTACTTGGTACAAATTATATACTCAATAAAAGATTACTGAATAAACTCATTTATGAGAATAGGCTTTCTTTGGGACATCTAGCCACATGCAGGTACACTGTTGCAAATCTACCGCTCTGTAAATGGACAAGGAATCAGAAGCACAACCCATTGATTAACACTTGCAGTGTTTTTTTGTGTTTTTTTTTTTTTTTTTTTTTAATCCAAAAGTCCACATTCATTTTAGAATGTTTTGTTTTCTGCCAAAGTGGTACCCTATACTGGAATAAAACCCATCTTTTATACTGTCTCTGACACCTTCCTCTCCTGCCTGGGCTTTTCAAACCTCCAAGATCCACCTAGGAAAAGGAGCTGGACAAAGAATTGCCTATTCCCTTAATGATCAGGAACATGAATGTTTAGACAGTTTTTGTGTTGAAGAACAAGCTTGAATAGAGAACCAACGTACTGTACATGGGTTATCATTTTCTTTACATTGTAAGCAACAGCAATAATGAGGACATAAATGTTAATGATTTTTCTCTAACTGAAGCCATCCCGTCAGCACTCTTGCATTCAGAGTAATGATTAAACTACTCTAACATATGTATAGGGGAATATTTGCAAACACCCAATCTAGGAAGAAAAGCAGTCGATGTAATACTGTATAACTCAAAAGATATGATTATCTTTCTTTTTTACAAGATTTATTGCCAAGTTTTTTTTTTCCCAGAGATTTGCTAAAATTCATTAACTACATTTTCCGAGACACAATATGGTCCCTTCGTATGATATTTATATCTATGCTCATTAAATCATAGTATCTTTTGCAATGCTTATTTTTGAGATCAAGAGCTGCATTTTCAGTCAGTGCACCTTAACAGATTGCCTTAGACAGCATTCTATCACATTAGGTTTAAGAAAATAGCCATTCTAACTTACAATCCATTTTACTGGGGAGCAGCAATCTAATTCACATTGATTTTGAATAAACCTTTACATACCCCATCTGCTCCATTTTAAGCTGGACTTGTACAAATCAATGCATCAACATGCACTAAGTAATCAATGGGTAAGGAAAATCATTATTTACTGCTCAGTAATTGTGTTTACATTCAAATAAAATATAATAAAATGTGCAAGGCCATTCTGGAGGAAAAACAAGTGACCCATGAATCACAAGCAGATTCCCTTCCTTTGAGTAGGAGATCTGAGGAATTTTACCAGAAAAGTAAGGAGAAAGTCATAAGTTTCAGCATGGCCTAGTTTTAGCCTTCAAGTACCAAGGTAGTCGTCAATATTCTCATGATCTTTCAATCTCAGGAGCCCTTCATTTGGTAAACGGCAGTCCCAGGCACAATGGCTCCCAGCAGTAGTCCTCTTTGCTGGATTACAACAAGCTCCAGTGTAGGTCTGGTCTCTGCCTACCTGCTCACTCTTGGCTCTGAACCCTCACTTTAATTATCCCTCTTGTTTGAACCTGGAGTATATAATAGGTCTCTCTACTGTCTGAATCTGTTCTCCCTAGTGGGGTACAGCTTGGACTCATCCTGCCAGTGTTCTGTCCTCATGACCACCTCTGGTAGGATACCTGGCCTAGTTCCAACTCCATCTGAACTCCCATCTCTGGTGCCACTAGCTACATGATGGCTGCTGTAGGCCCACTGTAAAGGGGTGGGAGGAAGGAGTCAAACAACAGCGATAGAAGCAAATGAAATAGCTTGTTGCTTTGATTCTCCACACTTTAGTAAGGCAGTCCTATGAGCAGCAGGAGTGATGCTTTAGACAGCATCTAACCTAAGCCTAGGTTTCTGCCACACGGCATAACCGACCAGATGGACTGGGATGAAATTGCCCATCAAAATTTGTTTTGTCCTATTTTATTACAGTGATTCAGGCAAGGAATGCAAATTGAAATAAGGAATGGCTGAAAATAGGTTCTGTTTTTAGTGAATTTCAGTGAGGTAAAAAAAAAAAATCATAGTACGATGAATGCAGGTCACACATCTCTTCTAGTGTAGCTTCTTATAGACTAAAAGAGCTGGAGATTGCACTTGGCAAGTATCTAAGTAGTAAAGCTAGATGTATAAAAATTGGAATCACACAAAGGGAATAGACAAGTACCTGTTCAAAGATCCTGCAAATCTGCGAATCAAATCAGCAAATAAAGACATACTTTGAAAAATGGTAAGATGTTAGTCGCAAAAAAGAAAAAAGAAGCAATCAGACAAACAAACCCAGAACAGCCTCCAATTAAGATTCTTTTGTGTGGTATTGTATAAAGTTTCACATTGTTGGTGCAAGTTATTAAATTGCATGGGAAGGGCGCCTGGGTGGCTCAGTGGGTTAAGTCGCTGCCTTCAGCTCAGGTCATGATCTCAGGGTCCTGGGATCAAGTCCCGCATCGGGCTCTCTGCTCAGCAAGGAGCCTGCTTCCCTCTCTCTCTCTCTGCCTGCCTCTCCATATACTTGTGATTTCTCTCTGTCAAATAAATAAATAAAATCTTTAAAAATAAATAAATAAATAAATAAATTGCATGGGAAAGTCAAGGGAAGTGATTTTGAACACAGATACTGTTTTAATATATAAGACACTATAAAATTTAAAGAAAAGTGAACACAGTTTTCTGGTTGCACACAGAACTGACATAGAATGATGTGCTCTTTCACCAAAGCATCCCACAAAATGTAACCAACTGTGAGTTCACATAATGAAGAGTAGAGAAAAAAACTTCCTTAGGAAATACCAAAATTCACTTAAAATAATCATTTTATGATAAACACAGCAGACTTATCTAAATGAGTGATTCACTAGAAGAAGGAAGAGGGAAGAAATATAACATCCAAGATATGGATCCCTCTTCCATGGTAACAGAACTAACTTGCTGCTTGGAAGAGAAGTTTTCTTGGTTTTAGTGTACCTATTTAGTGCACCATGTCATCTCCATGAGGGCAAAGCAAATAAGATGATTTCAAGAGGTATTCCATTAAGCAATTTTATTAGGCAATATACAAAAATGTTCACATTCTCCAGAAATACTTATAGTTTTAAGGGCATACATAGTCCATGTAAAGCTCAAATACACTCAAAATCTGTGAAGTCAGAACTTCAGTATAGAAGACCAAAGAGCATTAGAGGCAAATAAATGAGGAAAGTTAAAATATTACCAGTTTCATTTTATTTAGTACTCACTTAACCAGTAGTTTATCTTACAAGGCCATAAACATAACAGAGCTGAATCCTGCCATTTTTTTGTCTGCTGCAAGGCATACACCAAAAGATAGATGATATCTATCTAGTCCTACCATTGCAACAGCTGAATGTCAAACATGACTGATATCCATGTGTTAGAGAATGTCCTGATCACCTCTACCAAATCATCTGCTATCCCTGACCAGTACTGGTCAGTTCAAATAACTGCAGATCCGTAACAGGTGCAGAACACGGAAGATCAGAGGATTTGAGTAGCTTGCCCCATGTTATAGAGAATATCAAAGTCGTCTTTTTCCAACTCTTCTCCACCAACACAAAGCCTCATGATTGCCTCCTGCTATGACTAAACTAACTAAGGAATCTGAACATACTGCCCGAGTCTCCACACCTCTATTTCTTTTCAGTCGACCCCAGATTCATAGAAACAGGTCTTGTCAAATATCCATATTTATACAGGATGCACAGGAAACCAAAAGTTTTTTTTCTTAAACAGATACCTGTGTCACTAGTGGAAAACATGATTTCTAGGTGATATGGTAGATGCAAATTTAAATCTTAATAGCTAAATATGTACTTAATGTGCATCGATCTATAATTTCAGAGTTTAAGGCTCAGTTGAATTGTGATGAGATTTGAGATCAACTTAAATAAAAAAATAAATATAGGTCAGGATATGGCAAAAAAATAATAAGCAATGCAAATTAATGACAGGTTTGGGAAATACTGGTCTAAAGCAGACTATATTAACATAGAAAATTGAGGAAAGTGGTTCTTTACCAAAAGCTGTATAAGGTTTCCTAAACAGCATAATTTAGTGTAAGTGATAAAATACCTCACCTAAATATGAAATCAGCTCGAATGCTCCATGATAGTCATCTTATAAGGTTTTTTTTAAAAAATAATTTATTTCTCATGCATTGCTTTATTGCTATATTGATTTCAAGAACTGATTAAAAAGCACTTTTCCATGGGTCTACGTTTCTCATAACTAAAACCTATCTAAGCAAATTGAAAACTGGCAATTCCCAGGCTCTTAAGTGAAAACACAGGATTTTAGAGTCTGAATTTAGAAAATCAGAATAATACACTGGAGGCACATTTCTTCAAGGTTTTATTCCAAAGAGTGCTAAGAAAAATCTACTTACTAGCATTTAGATTTAAATTTACTTGATGAATAACGGAGAGCTAACAGAAAGATCTGTAGATACCTTTGTTGAAAATAAAGCAGACAAGACAGGGTTTTAAACCAATTCTGAGAGGCTTTGCTCACAAATAGTAATAAAACGGTGATCAAAGAGAAATCATTAGAAATTGAGTTTAGCAGAAATATAGTGAACAATAGCAGACCCAAATGAAGTCAAATTGAGATGTGTGAAACCATTTTAATTTCAAAGGGAACCTGATGACAAACAAGAAATTTTGGTCTCAGTAAGAACAAACAGCAATTAAAGATATTGGCAGGAAGAAACAGTGCTGAGACTCTGACTCCTACCACTAATGTGGAAACTTAAATCCCCTCTGTTAGACTGGTAGCAAGAGGAAAAATGTGACCCCACAATCCATTATCAAAAATAATTTGATCTTAGAACATAATGTCTAAAGTTATAGAACATTATTAGATAGTTTTACTTGAGGAAAGTTCTTATTTTATGCAGTCTTCTAAATAAAAAGCAGTCCTATAGATGTTTTGAGATTTTATGACTATGTTTCTAAATAAACTCTAGGGTTATCAGCTCAGATATCAGTAATAATGAAAATCGATGCTTCATAATTCTGTAATAAACATTTCTGATATGCATTTTATGTTTGTGTTTCATGTAGATGATTTTTTAAAGCAGAGGCAATGTAATATGTAATATACATTCTTTTTTTTTTTTTTGTAAGATTTTATTTATATATTTGACAGAGAGAGAGAGAGAGAGAGAAGGGACACAAGCAAAGGGAGTGGGAGAGGGAGAAGCTGTCTTCCCGCAGAACAGGGAACCCCATGCCAGCTTGATCCCAGGACCCTAGGATCATGACCTGAGCCAAAGGCAGACATTTAACAACTGAGTCACCCAGGTGCCCCTATAATATACATTCTGAGGTATTAGCCACCAACATCTGAAACATGTTACCTCAAGACAAATTTTAAACAATGTCGACCAGAGTTGTGACTCATCTCATTTGGTTTAAGATAAACTACATTTGCCCAAAAAGAAACAATAATCACATTGTCTAAAATAATAGCAGACATCCAGCCTCTCGATGTATGTAGTAGTTAAGAAGGTTTAAAAGATTTGGGGCCCTCCTCAACCCCAGCTATGAAAACACAATGAATACCTATCAGGTGCCAGAATTAAACACGTCTCATTCACAACCATGGTTCTCCCACCAGTTTCATGAAGACTACATGGCATCTTCTTCCAGACTCAGCAATGAAAATAAACAACACACTGATAAATTAAGTCCATAGACAACTCCCAGGTATTTTAGGGGTTACCAGAGTATAGAATAAATAAGAAATAGTCCAGATACCCCTGAGCATTTCAAGAACGGGCAAATTCATGCAATCAGAAGTCTCATGTATCCATTTCTAAACAGAAATCATGTTACTTTAAACCTCTGAGAAGCTTTACATATTTCATTGCTTTAAATCATGTTTAAATAATTGAAAGCACTTTAATTTTAAATTATGTTTGAATAATTGAAATGTATCTTATTAGGAACTTTTTTTTTCTTTTTTTTTTCTTATTAGGAACTTTCAAAGAATCTCTACCCTCTTTGGAAATATTTGAAACACTGCATTTTCTTGAGATGACCAACCCATTAATGATAAAACTCAAGTTAAACATTCATACATGGAGACATTTAAGAAAAACAAAAACTGAGTTGTTATCTTAGAAAGTATTAAAGTGAATACTCTTTTCCAGCCCCTGCTGTGCCTCCCAACAGGGTAAAATAGGCATTTACTTTTTAATAGGTCTATTAGAATAAGAGGACTTATATTACCCAACACAATCTTGAAAAAGAACCAATTTGAAAGACTTCTACTATTTCACTACAAGACCTGTAAAGCTATAGTAATCAAGGTAGTATAGTATAGGCAAAAGAACTGACATATAGATAAATGGAACAATAAGAGGAGTCCAGAAATAAACATACACTTAAATAGATACCTGCTTTTCAACAAAGATGCCAAGGCAACACAATAAAGAAATGAAAATATTTTCAAAATTGGTGCTGAAATAACTGTACAGACAAAACGAAATGCTCAAACCCTACCTCACTACACATAAAAAATTAAAAAAAAGATAATTATTTAATCTAAGATTGGCCACAGACCTAAATATAAAAGCTAAGCCCATAAAGCTTTTAAAGAAGTAAGCATAGGAAAATGGCTGTGACATGGAGGTAGGCAAAGAAATCTTAGGACATCATAAATCACCACTAATAAGTTAACATCAAGAGTTTAAAATAAACATCAAATACATTTAAAATAAACATCAAAAGTTTCAAAATTCTGCTCACCAAAAGACACTATTAAAATGAATAATAAGCAAATCACAAAGAGAATACTTGCAAATATATCTGACAAAGGGCTAATACAAAAGATATATGAAGTCCTCCACAAGTCAAGTAATATAAAAAGACAACTCAATTATTAAAAGTTGGAAAGTATTTGTACAGAGATATTTTAAGTAAGGATATTCGAATGGCCAATAAGTGCATGAAAGTTATTCAACATCATTAGTTATCAGGGAAATGAAAATTAAAAAGGA
Source organism: Mustela lutreola (assembly GCF_030435805.1). Taxonomy (NCBI): domain Eukaryota; kingdom Metazoa; phylum Chordata; class Mammalia; order Carnivora; family Mustelidae; genus Mustela; species Mustela lutreola. The sequence continues at coordinate 159,302,296 of NC_081292.1, forward strand.
GATACCATCATACATACTCCAGATTGGTAAAAATTAAGAAGACTGATAACATCTAATTTCTATGAAGATGTGGCAACCATCACTTAAATATATTGTTGGTGGGATTATAAAGTAACCTGATTATTTCTCATAAAACTTAAACATGTATCTCTCCTATGTCAGAAGTTCTACCTCTAAATATGTATGGAAATTATATGAATGCAGATTTTCACAAGAATACCTGTTCATAAATGTCCATAGTGCTTTGATTCATAATAGTAAAATGAAACCAAATTGAACAGGGAATACCTAGACATTCATGAATAGGATAATTAATTGGGTAAACAAAGTGTAGCATATTCATATAATGGCATTCTACTTAGTGAAAGAAAAGACCAGTAATGCATGCAATATCAGAGATAAATCTAAAAAAAAAAATGCAGAGTCAAAGAGGCCTTACACAAAAGAGTTCATACTATATGATTCCATTAATAAGAAGTTCTAGACCACACATCAGAGTTGCATTGGAACTGCAGCTGCCTTTGGAAGAATGGGACTGACAGGTGAAGGGCAATCTTCTGGAGTGATGGTAATGTATGATATTTTGAATAAAGTCTCGGGTTACACAGTTGTATACATTTGTCAAAGCTCAGAAATATGCACGATATTTATATTTCATTGTATGTTAAGTTTCACCTAAAAAAAAAACCCTCCAAACAAATATTGACTATAGCTGTGCTTTTTAAGTATTTAGTGCTGTTTAAGTATTTAAGTATTAAATATTTAATGTTAAATATTAAGTATTAAATACTTAAATATTTAGTATTTACATAAAGTATTATATTTAAGTATTCATGGGAAGTGTACTGATGTTGGCAATTTGCTTTAAAATGCATTAAGAATAAAATGGATTAATACGTAAAAGGTTAGGTAGGTGATAAAGGAAGACACAGTAAGATGTTAATAGGAGAATATAGGTGGCTGAGTACACACTTGTTTGTAAAGTTCTGTCAACTTTGCTGTATGTTTAAAATTTTCATAACATTTTTGAGGAAAAGTTTTACTGTTTTACCCATAGAACAATAGAAAGGTCACATTACTGCTAGAACATTAAAAATGTGTACATAAGACATTATAGCCCCATGAAACACAATTATTTAGGATGTTTCACCTTAATATGGAGTATATAGAGACAGTGAAATCTTATACATTAAAATTGATTTGATAATGACAGATTAAAAACTTCTGTTTTCTTCACCAAACACCACACTTACCAACAAGATTTTAGAAATCATTTGTATGACATCTTTAAAGGAAGTTTAGAGGCACCGGGTGGTTTCTGCAAACTAAAGGTAGAGCAGTATTTTTGTAGTACATTTCCATGCATCTTTGATAACAACTTCTGTGAAGGGGTGTTCACAGAACAACTATCTTTCTCTTTCATGTTAAAAGCTTTGAGCTTAAGGGCGCCTGGGTGGCTTAGTGGGTTAAGTCGCTGCCTTCAGCTCAGGTCATGATCTCAGGGTACTGGGATCGAGTCCCGCATCGGGCTCTCTGCTCAGCAGGGAGCCTGCTTCCCTCTCTCTCTCTCTCTGCCTGCCTCTCCATCTACTTGTGATTTCTCTCTGTCAAATAAATAAATAAAATCTTTAAAAAAAAAAAAAAAGCTTTGAGCTTAATTCAAATATAATCAAAATTATTATTTGCATTCTGAGTCTCTCGACGATATTTTTGAGTAGTGCTTATAAATCATTAAAACACTTAACCTCTTTTAAGTGAAGTGCCCAAGGCACAGTTTCATTGATGTATATTATTTTATCTATTTTGAGAAAAATTGATGTTCTAAGGGTAACGAGCTTGTTGATTTCATATAGGAAGATATCTCAATGAATAAAGTTCAAAAACCATTTATTTTCAAGCTCCTTTTTTTCTGTTCCCATTTTTAACAAGTAGACTAGAAATAATCAACCTAAGTGTCCATCAACAGATGAATGAATAAAGATGTCATTGTGTGCATGTCATGAATACATGCACACACACACATATATTACCACACACAATGGAATATTACACAGTCATAAAAAGGACAAGATTGTATCATTTGAGACAACATGGAGACCTAGAGTGTACTGTGCTAAGTGAAATAAGTCAGACTAAGAAAGACAAATACCACATGATTTTATTTACAAGTGAAATCTTAAAAAAATGAGTAAACAAACAAAAAGCAAAATTAAACCTATAAATACAGAGAACAAACTGATGGTTGCCAGAAGGGAAGGAGGTGGGGATTGGGCAGAATGAGTTAAGGGGAGTGGGACATACAGCCTTCCACTTAGGGAATGTATCAATTAAGGGGGTATAAAAGGACAGCATAAGGCATATAGTCAACAATAATCTAATAGCCATGTATGGAGACAAATTGTACTCACTACACTTGTGGTGACCACATTATATATAAACCTACTGAATAACTATGTTGTATACCTGAAACTAGTGTAACATTGTGTGTCAACAATTCTCAAAGAGAAAAAAAATAAACATTTAATGTACATATACTATTCATTATGTAGTACCTGATAAATTATTTTAGGCAATTTATCAATTCAGTTAACAAGATTTATTAAGCAGCTATAATGTGTCAGTCATTGTGCTAAGAGGGATATATTGGATTTATAAGTTTCCACAAAAGGTTACCAGTCTTCTATAGAACACATAACTCAAGAAGCATTAATGGATGTAACACCAGTAAGATGACCAAGGCCACCTTCAAGCATGACCAGGAATTTAGCTGTTTGAGTTCTAGAGAGAAAGAAGAAACTGAGGAGCTTTCATGTTGTGTCAGTTGATGATGTCAAGGCAGCATCTGTCCCATAGAATCCAACCCTTTGTGCCAAAGGAGAAAGCTTAAAGATGACTTCTCTCATTTCAGTGTGGCCAATAGCATAATGTCAGAATGAAGAGTGACATTTACATGTACCTCTGTTGATACATTTCATGAACCAAGACTATTTAATCTAAGAAAAAGAACTCATATGCTACATATTTAGTTAAGTATTAGATTGAATCATAAGAAACTGTTTGCATAGGCCAATAATGCTCAAGTATCAGCAATTTCATATGGTTCAACTAAATGTTATTTTTAAAAAGAAAGTCTCCATTTCTTTATTTGACCAGTTAAAATTCCTCAACTGACTCATTGCATGAATCAAATGAGATGGCAAATTTGAAAATACTTAGTACGCTATAAATATGTCTTTGGCAATACCACTTGCGTTTGGGGAGAGGGAAGATGTGGGGCTGTGTATGGATGGAAGCCTAGGGTGCATGATTCTACTTGTAGGTGAGTGGGGACTAAAGGTTAAAGTTGTTTGTAAATTCAAAACCAGCCCATAGAAGATGGGAATCACACATTGGTTATTAAATTCCAACTAAGTCTAATTTTTGCCTGGGAAGGATTGATGGCAAAGATCCAGATAAGAAGAAAATCAGTATCATAGAAACAAATGGGAAGTCCTAGGCATGGAAACACCAGCATGCAAGTAGAAGAATCCAGACATGAAGGAGCTGGACTCCAAAAGAAAAAATTGGCCTGGAGAGACAGGGTTAAGAATTTTAACAAGACAGGTTTACTGAATACTAACTATATAGGAGGCATTATGCTAACGCCCTCTATATCCATTATTTAGTTTGAACTGGCCAGAAGCCCAATGAGAAATACATTATATACCTATTATTCAGATGGAAAAATGAAGCTTAAAGAGTTTAAGTCACTTGACAAAAGTCATACAACTAGTATATGGCTGAGTTGACCTTTGAAATGGGACCGCAGTAGTGCAAAACTCATGATCATTCCATAATTTTCTAAAAGAAAATTACCCAGTCATCAGAGAAAAAGGCCAGTTTTCCATTCCTGAGTAATTGACAATCAAAGTTAGACTCAGGTTGCCAGGGTACCAAAAGAATGAGATTAATAAGATACTACTACTAAGACCAACTGAACGCTCCTCAGAGAAGATCTCCCAGTTAGACTCTGTACTGGACTTGCCAAGTTCTCAGAATGCTAGAAGAGGCTAACTAAATAAACTTTCATAGGTAGAGCTGGAGGAGATCAAGTGAAGTCAGTGACAATTCCTATACTAGTAGGTACACCAAAGGAACTTTGATAAGATTGGGAATCATTTCTTACAATGGTGGCCATGGAAAGGAAAGGGAGATGAATTGTTGGCAAGGTTATGAGCCACCAAGTCAGACTGACTCGGATTAAATTCAAGCTTTGCACCACCACTTCCTACAGTACAGACTTTAGGAAGTTATTTTACCTCAAATTTGCCTCAAATTTCTCATTTGTAAACTGAGAAAAATAAAAGGACCTACCTCGTGGGTTATAAGTCTTAAATGAGATAACGCATGGACAACACTTAGAACTATGTCTAATAATGATGAGGAAGTCGTAAAGAGTAGCATTTGTTGATTGGAAGGGCATGCATTTTACTTTTCAGAAGATGTTAAAAAGTAAATACCTGTTTCATCTACCTGAGAATCAAAGCCAAGTTTTAGGGAGGGAGAAACTGGCCCATAAGAGGAGCAGGTTGTATAGTGCTGTAGAAGGCCAAGTGCAATGGCAGGTTTGTGGTTTAGTTTCTTAGTTATCAGAGTATAGGCAAGGCAGGTTGACCTTTAAAAATGGGGTTAAGGCAAAAAAAAAATATGGGGTTAAGGCAAGTACAGTGATACTGGGTGAATCCCAATTACCCCTCGGGCTTCACTTTGTTAATTTATTAAAAGGGGTAGTGTTATTTAGTTCATGGCCTGTTACGGGGATCGCAACCAATTAAAACTGTATGACTATACTCCCTAAAGAGGAGCGGTATGGAAACTAGCTTTGTATTATTATCAAACAGCACTGAAAAAGTATTAAAAAATGTTCCTCACAGAACTGAAATGTAGAAAAAAAATTGTATGAAATAAATAGACTTTCTCAGAGATGGTGCATTTAGTAAATTGTTTGTCTCAAAGAAAAACAAGCTCTATGTGAAGCTTTTATAATCTATGGTTGATTAATATATGTATCATACTTTTTCCTTTTTATATGCTTATATAGAACTACTTGCTTTATTGATCAAAACAGTTAGAACCTATATTTTTCCTTGTGATAGAGATGCATGGATCAATACAATCTTATAAGAGATTTATTTGTGTACTAGTGACTGAGTGATCTCATAAAATAGAGCTCTGGACTTTATTGAATTATTTTTTCAAATCAGCTCTAAAAGTTCACAACTGCAAACTTCCACAACATGCAAGAATATTATAATAATAACAGGTTTTCAAACACACATTTCCTCAGGTTTATTTAATCTGAGAATTTTCAAAGTAATGAAATCATGTTTATGACACCATTTCCGAAAGAAATTCCATGGCCTTGCCATTAATACTTAATTAATACATTAAAACCATGCTAAGTCATTGCTGTCCTTCAATGCCTCCCTATGTTCTTCATGATAGAGACCAGAGCTATAGATGCAGCATACATAAACATACACGAAAAGATAAACTTACCTTTTCAGCTTCAAATCCGCATCCCTACCTTCCCCACCTCTAGCTCCAACCCCACTCCCATATTCATAGCTTAATCTTCAATAATAAGCTATTTACTGTTCTCTAACAATCCAGACCTTAATAACACACACACTCACACACACACACACACACACACACACACTCTTCCTCTGTCATATTCTTCTTCAAGTGGAACTACTAGTTTCTACTGGGCATTTAAGATAGGATTCAAGTGTGAGATTCTCTGGTAAGCCTTTGTCTGGTCCCCACCCCCCTGTGCTCCCTGCTATATAATACTCTTCTCTGCTTGTCTACACACGTCTCCTAACTTGAATACAAATACATGAAGGCTACTATACCTTTTAAGTCCATATTTCTAGAAGCAGTAGGGCTAGTAGGGATCCCATGAATATTTTTTGAATGAAGTGAACAGATAAAAATCACCTTTACTATTGACTCTGAATTAATGCTTTACAATACAGTTGCTTCTGCTTTATTCTCTTGTCCTTGAATCCCATATACTCATATACTCTGAATCTCTCTTGCTCTTAGCAACACCTAGGAGAATGGACATCTGCTTTTGATCTGTACCCACTTTAATAAGCAGAGCCCTCATACTTCCAGCAGACGTGACTGATATAGTCCCTCTGCACCTCACCCAGCATTGCCATGCTCTGCAATCATGAGAAGGACTCAAAGTTACTTAACACCGGATTCACTTTACATGGACTGAGGGCTTAGATGGCCACCTCTTATCCGTGTCCACAGACATAGGAATTGAACATCTCCCTAACTGTAGCTTTTGGATATGCCCATTTTCCTCCCTCTTGGCTTTTTTCTTTGCATCTGTGTCACCCTAGGGTTTGGATTTATATCAGTTCCCTGACCTTTCCCAATATGAATGACTACATGGTAAATTAAGCCATGGTGAGCCGCATCTTAAAGACTGGCTTGGGATAGCTTTAATTCTGGATCTAACAGCAGTGTGGTTTGTGAATAACTTGATTTAATGTGAAGAAGATTTTGGTTTCTTCTACCTTCTAAGGGAAATATTTATAATTGAAAACATTTATCATGTTCATCTATACTTTGGTTAAGGAAAAACCTGCATGTCAGTCCCTTTTGTTAAAACTTCTTTAAACTGTTTCACATGGTACTCAGATTAACCTTGCAATGTTTCCATAAGCAAGATACGATGGTTGTATTTTATCCACATGTCATGGACAGGAAGCTATAACAGGGTAAACTCACTGACTCATTCCCTTATTCGTGTGCCTGATTATTAATGATAATTAAATGGAGATCCTTTGATCCCTACTTTATGGTTCTCTCCTTGGATTATACAAACCTGTTTACTGATGACTGCCCATGTGAACATTGTTGGTTCTCTCTAAAATTGCATTTGATTAGTAGAACAAGTATGAATTACGGTATTTTCAAATATTATGGTAATTTGAAATACTCTGATATTTAAAGTATTATAATAAATCAGCAACAGAGGTGATCCTGAAATCACAGTATTCATTTCTAAAAATCTTGTGAAAAACAGAGAAAGGCAGAATTATTAGAAGGAATTTACTAGGCTTTTCATTTCCATGACCCTTTAGAAAGTTCTGGAAAGGCTCTGTTTGATTCTGACTATACCCTTTCATCCATAATGCTCACCTCTGAATAATGTGCAGACTCCAGAGAGCCACATATTCAAGTGCATTTCCAGGACCTTGCCGAATAAAAGTGTCAAGGACTGCTTTGTGAAGGCTTTCCTACTGTCTGGTATAAAATGGTATTGGGACTTCCTCAAATAGATGCCCCTGCTGGGACACACAGTTGGAAAGCAACTCACAGCACATCAGAGACAGGCCAGGCCCAAACATGAAATAGACTCTGTGGCTTTGTTATGAATATGGCAGACTTCAGGGTCAACACTCCTATCAGGAGGGAATGCACACTGTTTTTCAAAGAAGCTCTAGTACATGCTAGGCAACCTCACTTGTGTGGGTGTTTCTTCTCTCTGAACTCTCAATTCTGAATAACAGAAAGTACACTTAAACAAGGAAACCAAATTTTTAACACCGTGAAACTATGAAGCACTACTGACACTATTAAATTGGCAGTGAATATATTAAGTGCCTAATCAAGCCAATGTGCTAAAACAACAATAGCAACAATTTGGGCAGCAATTCATTCCACTCTGAAACCACTGGGAGATCATTTAAAGTATGAGACAGGATAGAGTAAATTTGAAACAGGACTCTAGAGGTGAAGGGCTAACCAAAATTATAAATACTTACTACTTGGTAATTATGTCACCTTGAGCTTCTGTGTTCCTATCTTTAAAACAGGGATGTGATACAACTCTATAGTATCATGATCAATACCAAATTAAGATAAAGCATGACAAGTCTTGAGCAGGGCACCTGCTTCCCAGGAAGGCTCAGTAATTGTTAGCCATTTCTGAATCATTGTTAACATGAATGTACCTGATAAAAAGAAAAGTCCTGGTAAGGTTAAGTGGTCTTAGAAATATTCTGGGAGGGAAACATGGACTAAAGCAGCTGCATATGGATCAGAAGCCAGGTCCACTAATGTCTAGGTATATGATTTTAGCATCTAGCCTCTCAGAGCCTTTGTGGCTTCCTCTGTGATTAAGAGTAATACCTATTTCTGAAAGTTGTAGTTAATATGAAATAAGCTCACATATGCCCCAAGTATCTACTGTAGTACTTGGCTAGTCGCTTTGGACTTTATGGGAAATCCATGGCTATAATCACTGTCCATCATTTTAGTTGCGCAGAATCAAAAAGACTAAATGTTTCTTTCATGACTCTTGTTTGACACTATGACCTCTTTTCTGACAACACCACTTTGTAAATGTATTAGCTTCAATATTATGAGCAAAGACAGAGGTAAGAACAAACAAAATATATAAGCAATTGATGGTTAGAGAACAAATTTGACAATAATTGGCGAAACCACTAGTGGAAGAAAGATTTACAAAGTTCAGAACAGATAGAAAAAAGTTACAAGGAACAATAAATGCAGGTCTGAGTCCATAAGTATTTAAAAAGTCATGCCCTCAAAGTACATTATCAAAATAGGGAAAAAAATTTGGAATAAAATGTTATGTTTATAACAGATATGAGAAATCAAGGGTTATTTCTTTCATATAGTATATGCTCCCATGAACTGATAATATACTGAGACTCTGATAAGTAAATGGGCAAAATCAAAATAGACTTTACAAAAGAAGACATACAGCTATTAAATAAACATAAAATAAAATATCCAGAATTTTTCTTAATCCAAGCATGTAAACTAAAATACTGAGACAGGATTAATCTCTTATTTTAAAATTTGATGAATAGTCAATAAAAAGTCATGATGTCTAATAAACTCTAATGTTCAAACATTAAATTTCCCTTACCTTTCAAATGATATTTTATTCCTAAAATAATTTTTACATAAAATAACTGGATACTAGATGAACAGGTTTGGAGTAGTTGGCAGAAATTTCACACCAGAATGAGACGTATGGAACCTACAGTTCATTGTTATTTACAACAACTACATATTAAATCTTTTTCTGAGAGTATTTCTGGAAACTCAGTTACCATGGGTATATGATCAGAGTCTAAGAGAAAATACATACATCAGGCAGTAAATGCAGGCAGTGTTATATTTAAAAATGGAAAATATAATGTCTGCTGTAAATATGTGCTATTGAGGGTGAAACTTCAGAAATGGGAAGGGGTAAGTCTATCAAAGAAAGAATGGACAACTGACAAAGTAATTATAATTTTTGACATTCCCATAACATTTGTTTTTGTAAAGTGCTGTCATACATGTCTTCTCATCTGAGCCCTTCAATGAGTCTGTAAGATATATATTACTGTGCTGTTGCAGATGGGGATACAGAGACTGAAAGAAGTTAGATGACTTCCTTCTTCAAATACCAAGGCCAAAAAGACTTCAGCAGGGCTTGACTCAGTCTCTTGACTATTTTTCTACTTCCCACTCTGCCAGCCTGGATGGAATAAGTATTAATATATGAGCTTCACTGAGAAAGAACAAACGGGCTCTCGTGGAGATTTTGGACAGAGAACGAGGTGCACAGGGAGAGGATGAGCACATACAAAGGCAGTTTTCTTAAGTTTTTACTGTTTTAAGAACAATGGATAAAAGGTTCTGCTGATTCCTGGAGTAACTGCCAGGAAGGCCAGAGATGGAAACTTCAACTTGAAAGTCTTTTCAACGAAGAAGGGAATTTGCATCTGAGGCTCTGTTAATAGTTACGAGCTCTGAGGATCTCCACCCAGAGTCAACGGCGATCCCAGCGGCGAGAGAACTTCCATTATTACTGGGAGTTTATGCCACTACTGCATTCCTCACCAGGTCTCAAAAGTGATTTCATTTTAGGGCTTTGCTTTGGGTCAGGCATTACTCTCTGTACTTTGGAGCTGTGCTATCCACATTATTTAAGATAAAATGTGAAAGGCAGTTCCTTAATCATTCTAGGTACTTTTCAAGTGCTCAATAGGCAATACAGCTATAGTTACTTTTTGAACAGTGTAAAACTGTCGAACATGTTTAATCTTGCAGAATATTCTACTGAGTAATAGGTTTCCTAGAACCTGGCTACTTCTTTGTGAGGGGAAAACTCTCAACTCTGGGAACATGGGAAGTTGAACAATTCGGTGAGGTTGAATTCTTTCCCTGAGGTTGTTCTTGATCTCAGAGGACCATTTGTCTCATGCTCCAGGTGTTCGGGGATTTTTTTTTTTTTTTAAAGATTTATGTATTTCAGAGAGAAAAAGAGAGAGAGTGACAGAGACAGAGAGGGAGGAAGGGGGAGGGGCAGAGGGAGAGTATCCGGAAGCGGACTCCTTGCTGAGCATGGAGCATGAGATAGGGCCCCATCTCATGACCCATAAGATCATGACTTGAGCCAAAACCAAGAGTCAGACACAATCGACCGAGCCATCCAGGTACCTCATGGGACTCTTTATGTACTTTCCATTTACTAAGGTCTTGGGAAAGAGTAACAAAGGCTAGAAGAAATTACATCAATCAATAGCATTGTTAGGAGTCAAGTGATCAGTGATTGTATACTTATCTAAGGTTTCTTTGATCTCAGGAGATAGTTGTTCATGGAAAAGTTGTCATGGAAAATCCTAATCTTCTTGACCTCATTCCCCAAATAGCAAACCTTCAAGCATTTCCAATTTGAAGCAAAGTTGTACAGTATATGGAGTTTGTTTTTAGCAATAATCCCATACTGTTCTGAGCCTATCTTTCCCTACTTTTAACCACAGTATGCTTGGAGTCTTTAACACATCTTCTCATGGTCCTGGCACCCATTACCTGATCCCAGGTAACTTCTCAAGCTCAAAATTTATCCTGCTTCCTTTATCCCTCCATCTGTTGTCAAAATATACCTTTCTATAATTCTCTCCAGCTTATTGTATTATTTAATTTTTGTCTGTGTAATTAATGACTAATGCTGATGGCATAAAGAGAATGCACTAGAAATAAGAGTACTTGGATTTCATGTGTGGGTGCTAGTTTTGCAAGACTGTATCCTTGAAAGAGAATGAAAAATACTAAGACAACCTGGATTTAGTTCTGCCTCTGCCATTTCTTAATTGTGTAGCTACAGGCATAGTATTCAACTATCCAACTATCTTGAGCTGGATTCTTCATATGAAGAATGAGGACAGTAATACCTACAACACATGGCTTTTGCAAAGATTAAATGGGATAATGGATCTGGATATAAATCCATTCTAACAATTTTCCCCCATGATGTCAAGTTAATATCTTTGCCGGGTTTATTTTATTCCTTTGTGAAAGCATTGATGTCAGCTCAAGGGCTGTTTTCTGCAGAAAAATTCAGATGTCCTTTAACACTGTCAGAATGTTATTTGTTAGTCTGAAGATAAAAGGATGACAGTAACAGCAACATAATGGCATGTTAAAAGTCTTTGTCAGGCCAGACAACAAACAGGAACTTCTATTTGTGCGCTGTGTTGTAGGAGTTAATTTGCTTTAAGTTTTGTAAATTTACACCATGTAATTATGCAGTTTGCAAACAAAGTCTTTTGTGCTTTAAAAGCAGAAGATTTTAGAACTGAGGTTAATGTCACTGCCTAATAGAGGATTTGTAAAGATCACAGAGACAGGATGCATAAAACCCTTCTTTAGAAATAGTCTATCAAGTCATGGGTCATAAGACTTACAAAGGGGAGAGAAAATAGTGTATATTTGGAGCCATATTCCTATTTCCAAGCCATTGAGGTGCCACTCAAAAACACTGAAGTATTCTTTCTATAAATAGTAAGTGACAGAATCATGTCTTCTCAAAATGCAAAATGTTCTTCTCAGGGGTTCTATCAGGCCCAGTAAAGCAGTAACAGCACTACCTTCCCAAGTTCGAATAGCTCATATTTTTAAAAAGCATGTTTTCAGAATTATCTTATTTAATGCAGCCAAAAATCTCTGATGCTCTTTTTCTAATCATACCAATAATTGTGACTGAACTGGTTCCACTGCACACAGCACTGTATCCATGATTTGGGATAGCATATTCAAGATGACCTACAACTTCCAGGATCTCATCATATGTAAGGCTCATTCAAGTCAGAATACCCTTTGACAGATGCAACAAAAGGCACATTGGGGAAGGCCATGACTGTACTTTGTTGACTGATTTTTTTTTTTTTTTGACATAAATTTTAGAGGCTAGGCATAAAGACCAAAGTATTTTTTTTAAGGATTTTATTTATTTATTCGACAGAGATCACAAGTAGGCAGAGAGGCAGGAAGAGAGAGAGGAGGAAGCAGGCTCTCTGCTGAGCAGAGAGCCCGATGTGGGGCTCAATCCCAGAACCCTGGAACCACGACCCAAGCCGAAGGCAGAGGCTTTAACCCACTGAACCACCCAGGTGCCCCAAGAGCAAAGTATTTTTTAATAAAAATTAAAATAGCTCTAGTATTCTAGTGTTCAGGTCTATGAAATCACACCTTTTTGTATCTCCTTTATAGTAAAGTTGCCTCTTATCTGACCACTGGTTTGAAAATTTCTTCGAGTCAAGGAAGGTGTCATTTATCATTTTTATCTCCAGATTCAGAGTAAATACATACAATTCTAAAGTGGGTAATAGTCTTTAATATTGTTTTTTTTTTTTTTAAGATTTTATTATTTATGTAAGAGAGAGCGCACAAGTAGGCAGAAAGGCAGGCAGAGAGAGAGGGGGGGAAGCAAGATCCCTGCTGAGCAGAGAGCCCGATGCAGGGCTCGATCCCAGGACCCCAGGACCATGACCCCAGCTGAAGGCAGAGGCTTTAACCCACTAAGCTACCCAGGTGCCCCTAATATTGCATTTCTAAAAATGCATTTTTTTGCCTTTCTCTTAACTTTGTTTTTTTTGTTTTTTTTGTTTTGTTTTGTTTTTGTTTTTAAAGATTTTATTGATTTGTCAGAGAGAGAGAGAGAGAGAGCGAGCACAGGCAGACAGAATGGCAGGCAGAGTCAGAGGGAGAAGCAGGCTCCCTGCTGAGCAAGGAGCCCGATGTGGGACTCGATCTCGATCCCAGGACGCTGGGATCATGACCTGAGCCGAAGGCAGATGCTTAACCAACTGAGCCACCCAGGTGTCCCGGCTTTCTCTTAACTTTGAATATTCTCCAAATCTCTGGTGTCTTCTTTGAGAGGACCTGCTGGAGCTGCATATAGTACGTCAGGTGCTAATACCCCATATATGCAGTTCCACGTGTTAGACCTGTGGTAGAGTAAAAGAAATCCCAGACTTAAAACTGACTTTGTATTCTGATATCCTTGTTGATCTCTCTGACCCTCAACTTTCTTGTCTGTAAAATGGGGGTACCAAAGTCATACTGATGTGGGACACAGAGGCAGAAAATAATTAAATTTCCTTACCTACTGACAAGCCCTTAAAACAGGCAGAGTGACCTCCACCTTAAGGCTTTGCTAAGGGCAAAGGATAATCCTAGCTTGACCAACCCCGTACCCCCAATCAGGATCCTGTAAGTCTAATTCAACAATTCCTTTAGGAAACTTTATCTCTAAAACCTCCAAGATAGTGTGGACAACCATTCCCAAGCATATGGCCCACTAATATACATCTAAAGGGTCTCACAAGAAGGTTTTATTACTGGTAATGAATAACCTTTTCCCTAGACAATAGCTAGCCTCTCAATGTCCTAGAATCCTTGCTTCCAAAATTCCTTAGAGACTTACGCCATCCCTGACCCCCTCCCAACTTATAAGTATATAAAAGACCACTCCTCACATTCCCGGGGCAGAATCTCTTCCTGCCCCTGGGTCCTATCCCCGTGCTTTAATAAACCACCATTTTGCACCAAAGATGTCTCAAGAATTCTTTCTTGGTCATCGGCTCTGGACCTCACCCCACCAAACTTCACCTATGTTCTAGAACTTCATCAATACCAAATGTGAAAAATTTACAAAGCACTTGCAACACAGCAGATGCTCAAGATATGGTAAAGGTTCAGCAAGCATAATGGGGGCAAATTAAATGCATGTTCCATAAAAATAAAACAAAAAAAGTTTTAAATAGCTTTAAAATTAAAAATCCCAAATATCTTACACACACACACACACACACACACACACACACATATACACTCTTAATTATATAATGCACTTTACATACATATAACTGTAGAGAATTGTATAAACCAGGAGTTGTCATATTTTTCTGGAAAGAGCCAACAGTAAATATTTTAGGTTTTGTGGGACATATGGTCTCTGTTGCAATATTCAGCTCTGCCACTATAGCACTAAAGCAGCCCTAAATAATACATCAACAAATGAGCATGGCTATGTTGTAATAAAACTTTATTTATGGATACTGAAATATGAATTCCATAGAATTTTCATGTCATAAAATATTATTCTTTTGATTTTTTTCCCCCAGTCATTTAGAAATGAAAAAAAATTCTTAGCTCACAGGCCATAAAAACAAACAAGAAACTAAACAACAACAACAAAAAAGCCAGCAGGCTCGATTTGTCCCATGGCCATAGTTTGCCAACTTCGGGTATAAACCAAGTCATGTACACTGAATTTGTGAGTGATTTAGGAAATTTTCAAGATTATGTTTACTATATATTTTTTCTCCCTTATGTGCTAACTTAATAACTCAACCATCTTTTAGAGGTGAATAATGGTTATTATTAGTGTCTCTGGACTGCATTTGTACTCAACCCTTATTAGATCTCATTTTCTCTATACCTACTCTCTTGGTGAACTCATCCAGTGTTCTGACCTGAAAATCATCTGCACATTGATGATCCCCAAATTTATAGGTATCTTTAGCCTGAACTTTTTCCTGAACCCTAGATTCATATTTCAAAACCCTCTTCAATATTTCCACCTGAATGTCTGAAGTTGATCTCAAACTTAATGCACCCAAAATTAAACTCATGATCTTCCTTCTAAAATTGTTTCTCTCATACCCTTTCTGGCCTAATTCATGGAAACTCCTCTTTCTATTTGTACAGGCCCAAAACTGAGTCATCCTGATTCTTTTCTTTCCCTTACAATACATATTCAGTGTACCTGCAAATCCTCTTGGCTCTATCTTTAAAATATATTTGAAATACAATCATTTCATGTCATCTCACGTTACCATTATTATTATCTATCACTTGAAATATTGCAATAGGCCCCCAATTGGTCCCACTATCCAATACCACCCCCTAACCCTCAACTCTCTACATTCTATTCCCAATACAAAGTTCAGAGTAATCTGTTCCAGTCTAAGTTAGATCATGTCACCCCAGTGGTCAAAACTTCTAAAATGGTTTGGTTTCACTCAGAGAAAATGCTAGAGTCCTTGCCTTATCCTATACAATTCACTCACAGTCCCTATTTCCTCTCTTCCCCCCGGCTCCAACTTGCTGACTTCATCTTCCCCAGCTCTTATACTTACTTGCTGCAGCCCCACCAGTCTCCTTGCTGTACTTTAAGCAAGACAGTCACACCTTTGTCTGCAATACTGTACCTGATGCTTGTAATGTAGGTTTTCATTCAAATCTTACTTTCTCAATGAGATATTCCTGTTACTGATTGATTTCATCCAATATCCCACATCTTCAATCTCCACTTTGTTGCTTTATTTTTCTCCATCACATTGTTACTACTTCACATATATTGCATAATTTAACTACTTACACCAGTCTCTTAGAATGCAGTCTTTATGAGGTCAGTGATGCTCATCTGCTTCTTTTTCATGGTGGTTCTCCCTACTAAAACAGAATGGTACCTGGCATAGTGGGGCTCAAAAATGCAGTTATGGAATAGCTGGACATTTTAGTGCTGGAATTGTGGTAGGTCCCCCCACCCCTTCTGTGCATGCCTGTATTTCCTATTTAACAAGTAGAACAAAGTTCAGATCAGGAGATATGAATGTTGGGCTTTAGCCTTGGATAGGTCACTTTATATCCGTGTGAACTTGGGTAAGTTCAAAAGTGTGTCACCTGAATTTTTATCTGTATGACTAAAACAAGATAAGATGATATATTTTACATATGTGTGTTTGTGTGCATACATGTATCTTTGTGTGTAAAGTATATATACATGTAAAATAAAGTAAAATGATACTGTGACTGCCTCATATGGATTATTTTGAGGATAAAATATAGTAAATGTTTTTGAAAGTATTTTTGAACTATTAAATGCTATTAAACATGAGATCATTATAAAGAGGTTATTATATTTATTTCTACTAATCATTTTAGGATAAGCAATAGACCCAATTACATTCACATATTTATTTCTGTTTCATGGATGCTATAATCTGAATTTAATGGACTCATTTTGAATCTAAATTCAGTTTGATGGTATATTGATTTTTTTTCTCCAGCTATGGAAGAAGAAAAGAAAGAGAAGTCTTGAAAAAAATTCAATTTTACCATCAACATCAATACGGTATATTGGGTGACACAAGGAACAATAAAAAAGAAATGAATTGGAAAGCCATTTTATTAAGTTGAAATCATTAATGAAACAATGCCAAATAGCATTAAAGGCCAAATAATTTTCATGTGCTGCATTTAAAGAATTTATGTGTCTTACATCAAAGAAGAAGGCTGAGAAGGAATGAAGGGGTTCACGGTTGATTAGTGGAGTTGCAAATAGAAGATGGGGGATGAGGGAAACTTGGTCTCCTAACAAGTTAGACAGTTGGGACAATGGAAATAAATCTGCTAAGAGATGGGCAATGGGAATAACACACGCTGGCTGGTTTAAGTCTCAACAAGTTCTATTACTTAAAGCCATGTACAATATTCCAGTGCTTTCCACATCTATCATTTGAAGACAGAAATGGGAGCTCGTTTTAAAATCAGTTTGTATAATAATCGCCCGATGTACCTGCAAAATATTCTTGTGATAAACATGAAATATATGTTTACAAGGCATCTATTGCAACTGAAAGTATATTTTATCTAACAATAAACCTCCAGTAGATTAAACATAAAAATTCCTTCCAACCATTGGGAAATAAGTCATCAATCTGAGAAACTCTGGTGTACACATAGAAAGAAGGCTCAGGTCCCAAAATTTGACTCTCAACAAACTTTTACCACTAATAAGTGCTCAAATCATTCCTTGGCAATCAGAACCTAAGTCAGTGATTGGCAAAAAAAAAAAAAAAAAAAAAAAAGAAAAAAAAGTCCTTGGTAAAATCTAATCATTTAAAATCCATTGTCACTAAAGTGTATATTTATTTCTCTATATGAACTGGACACAGTTCAAAGCTAAAATTCTACCCATGTCCTCAGCAAATTTTAATTCTTATTTTCACTATCTACAGTCAAATATGTCTGTGTAAGAATTAAAGAGACCCTGCAATTTCATTCCAAATAGTGAGATATTTCAAACATCCCATTTGGCCAACACACTTCTTGACTTACAAAGGGAGTGTGGTAAGTACTGAACTCTACCAGCACGTTTTCAAGCTAGCTTAAAATATGTTTATTATTTTATAGAGTCACTACAAAAAAAAAAAGCTTGCTAATTATCCAAAGTTCCTTCGAATTATGATAAAATTATACAATACTATTATCTCTGTTAAAGAGTAAGGCAAGCCTGAAAGCCTAAACAAACTATCATAAACAGAATACACAGAAGATAATGAAATAATGATAGATATACCATCTGCATATTAAATACTCTTTGATTTTGAAACGTTTTGTGTTAATATAAACTATGAGAAAGCTACATTAGTATGATGCATTGAAAATTAGGTTCAGGAGTGTAAGTTAAGTGAAAGCAGATCTGTGCCTGATTTTGCCTGACTGAATGCTTAGCCTGTGGTAGGCGCTCAGAAAACATCTGCCTAATAAATGACTAATTTTCACAACCACGTTATCTTTGGCCCGATTCCCTTCGTCGTCTCATGCAGTACGCATTTCCACTCATTCATTAAGAGCATCATATGTAAGAACCAATTTCTATTAACTATGTCTTTTATTTTCTGTATTTTGATGCTTTAATGTCTGGGACCTTGCTGACCCTAAGTGGACTAATCCCTCCAGAATTAGTTTATTTCTGGAGATAGCAAACAACCTACTAGGCAGCATGCCTTTCAAGTGTAAACCAACAGATAAAAAGCTCACACCGCCAGGAACTCTCCTATAGGACCCTCAGACTATATTATATGGTTCTGCAGGGGCCAAATACCCACTTACCCTACTCACCCAGGACAGGGTACCAGTTAACAAGGGACAGTCCCTGTATACTAGAGCCTGCTGAAAACATTAAAATAGGCAATCCTAGGACTGCTCACCTGCCTTGCCTATTCTGTCCCATGAAAACCACAATTAGAAGGTCTTAGATACACAGCCTCATCCATTCCCTCTGCCTCCGACTGACCCCTCCATGTTGTGCCTGTTTCCAGGGATCTGTGAGTACAACAAACTTCTTCCTTTATGACAGTCACTTCCATGCCCACATGTTTTATCACACCTGATTAAAACAAACTGCTATTAGAAAATGTTTCCATTCAAACTGTGGGCAAATGAAACATAAACTCCACATTTGAGAAAAGAAAATGATCTCATATGAAAATAATGAGAGACTCCTCACCTATGAAGTTAGCAAAGATTTTTAAATTGGTCATTCCTAGTGTAATTTTGTGCTTACTACTCTGGTAAGACATTTTGGTAACACTTAAATCAATATTGCAAAAATTAACTTTCACAGGAAAAAAAAACAACAAAACCTAGCCACAATGCCTAATAAAATAGAACAATGTTAATAATATATATTAATCTAGAACACTTACTGTATCTTCTGTGAAAATGTGTATTATTCAAAGAAAAATATAAAAAATATAATTCTACATCTGTAACAAAATGCGTATTTGCTTATTCACATAACAAAGGCTGGAAGGCTAAACAGTGCAATGCTGAATGAGTATCCTTTGTAGTGACTTCATGGGTGTTTTAAATATTTTTATATAAACATTTTAAATATAAAAAAAGAGAGATTAAATTATGTATCTGTAAGTCTAGGTATAACAAAGGCAAACAGTTTACCGTATTAACTTCAGATATCTTTTTTAAAAAATAAACCATTACAAACACAGCTAAAAGCCCCACCTAACCCTCTTCCTTATGTTCCTCCTCATAATTTACTTATAAAGCAATTATCTTCCATATCTATGTATTTTTAAGGTTTTTACAGTAAATACATATTACTTTGGAATGAGGAAACCCATATTAAATTTGTTTGGTATGGTACTGTAACGTCTCTTCACACTGAACTAATGTTACCCTGCATCAATATTTTATTTTTTAAAATGGTACCATTTCCACTTAAACCTTGGCTTTAACTTTTTTTTTTTTTTTAAAGATTTTATTTATTTATTTATTTGTAAGAGACGGAGAGAGAGCAAGCGAGCACAGGCAGACAAAGAGGCAGGCAGAGGCAGAGGGAGAAGCAGGCTCCCTGCCAAGCAAGGAGCCTGATGTGGGACTCGATCCCAGGACCCTGGGATCATGACCTGAGCCGAAGGCAGCTGCTTAACCAACCGAGCCACCCAGGCGTGCCTGGATTTAACTTTTTGTATGGGTCCTGACACTCTACCAGAGACTGCCAGTTACTATCAGGGATCCTTTGATGGATGTACATATTTATGTATTTCTTTATAGAGAAATCTTTTAAGCATTTAAAATTTATATTCATTTATTAGTAGCTAAAAACGGTAGATTTATGAAGTTACTGATTATACACTTTGGCCTGGATGGCATTTATAGCATCAAACCAGAAAGTAACTTCAATATCCTGAACTAATTAGAACTCTTGCCCCACGGGCTTACCAGGTTAGGTAGAGCATAAAGTTCTTGCAGCAAGAAGTTCCATTCTGTCTCTGAGAAACAAACTGAGGGTTTTGGAGGGGAGGAAGGTGGGGGGAATGAGCCTGGTGGTGGGTATTAAGGAGGGCAAGTATTGCATGGAGCACTGGGTGTGGTGCGCAAACCATGAATTTTGGTACACTGAAAAGAAATAAAATAAAATAAAATGGAAAAAAACAAAGACAATCCATTCTGGGGGAATGACTTTCTTAACCTGAAGTAATTTCATTCACTGTAGTTTCCTTTAGTAATAAATATTGGAACGTTAACATTTTTAAACAACTGAATGCCAAGTTGTAATTCTGCCAAGAAATTTTAATCTAAAAATAAATTTGACCATTCTCAAACTAATGTTACAAATATATTGAAAAGGACCTGTGGTTTTATTAAGTTTGCTTAGGTAAAAGAAACTATCCAGGATCTCCGAATTCTAATCTGAATTCTAAAAGCAGCCTTTAAATATAACCTCATCTTAAATAAAATGTTCCATCTATAGAGTAACTTTGTACTCCTTTGGTGCTTAATAGGGGAAGTTCTGAAATTCTGTGTGTGAAAAACACCCAGCTGATGATTGGAAATTTAAACCGTGGTCTCACAAATGAGAGCCAAGAATATCCTTCGTTAGAGTACAGCAGTTATTATCCAAGTGCATGGGCTCCCAGTGCCTAGGTGGACAAAGCTTTCTTTTTTTCCTGATGGGCTGGCGGGGCAGCGGCCACTTTTAAAAGAAAACCAAAAAAGTTTATGGCTCTTGACTTCACAAACTGTATCTCTTATTTAAAATATTTGTACCACCAACCATTCTAGTAGCCCCTACAATCTGTTCTTTTAATCCCAAATCCAGCAGAAGCTCATTTAACCAATTAGATCTCTAGATGTGCCTGGTAGTTTCCATATGCAGGTGGCATTCAGTCCCTTCTCCTATCCACCACCCATGCTATTCAGCCCTTTTGTATTATATCTGTCATTCATCTTGATACATACATGCTCTTTTACAGCTATTATCTATACATTATTCAGCTCAGAATCCCTAAGGCTTTCTAACAAATTAATGTACCAGGTAGAAAATTAGTGAACAGACACTACAAGACATAAATGTAAACTTAAAGGTGATATAAGGAATAAAGTTGTTAGATCATGAAAAAACTTAATTTTTTTTATTTTACCATTTATCTCAACATTGTAACTTCTAATGTTTTAGACTAAGGATGCAAAGATTTAGTTCCAAAATATTCATTGCTATATTGCTTTTAGCATATTTAAAATGACCTAAAATCCCAGTCATTAGAGTTCAAATAATTTTGATTAATCTGTATAATTTAACCTAATGCAGTCATAATTAATGAAGGACAAATATAATCTCTGAATGAGAAAATGCTCAAGGTATTTAAGTTAATTGTTTTTCCGTTTTTCTATCTAGAGATTAGAAGAATATGTACAAAAATGTTAATAGCAATTATCACTGGTATTAGAGTTATTTCTCATAGTTTTTTAAAAAATGCATTTTTATTTCTATTTTTCCTACACAGACATTCATTGTATGATAAAATATGAATTATTAAAAATGATCAAATGAAGTGGTTTAGTGATTAAAGTGATTCTTTTAGCCAGTTGCTCTAGTGCTGCATTAAATGCATAAATGCTTTGTCTAGAAAGCTTTATTCTTTGAAAGAAATACAATTATATTTTCAGTTTCAAAATAATGGTTTTTAGCATTTGCCATTTGTTGAACATACTCATTGAAGGAAGAACAGGTTTGCAAGTCTCTAATTACGTGGACATATTTTCCATAAAATCGTTCTATTTCCCCTGTTATTTTATATTACAATATTAGTTGTGAATTCATTTAAAATAGCAATGAATTCTTTTTATCTCTGCTTAACTATAAAAGAAATGCCAAAAAGTTTCTTAAAATATCAGCAATGGCTACTAATAGTGCTAAATCAGTATCTCCTGCTATTGTAAAGGCAATTAGCAACTTAGACCTTCCCCTAGACAAATTAAAATGCTGAATATTTCTCCCTGTTAAAGGAAAAAGTGAGTTGTTCTCCTCCCAAATCTGCAAATGGCAGCGGATGCTTCCTTTGAAACCAGCCTTTTGTTTTCACAAATGAAACTAATCTAGTGTCTTTGCCTGGATACGAACCATGGAAGATAATATCAGGGAGGCTTTTATCTACAATTGTAGTAACTTGCAAAGCTTCACAGACAGCTGAGTTCATTCTGTTGGAGCTGCCAATCACATAGGCAGTCATTTATACCGCTTTTGAACTTTCATTGTTATGGTTCCTCATGGACATTTCTTTTCTCTGCTCTTTCATAGAATGTTTAAACATTCCATTCTATATCCTTACAAATGACATTCCAGAAGATCCCCATAAGGTTTTCTTTGCCAAAACAGGGAAATAAGATGTTTTTTCATTCCACTAATGTTCAAGATAGGATTCTTCAAGCTATTCTCAAATTTTTAAAATCATTATCACTGTTACCTTGAGAATTTTTTTTTTTTCTGTCTGCACTTATAAAGAACTATAGGATACCGTAGCCTTCTACACACTCTAAGGTCATTATGGATTCTTAGAACATCTACTGAGATAATTCACTGACGTCCAAGAAATCAATAAACAACCTTTAAACTGAATTGGAACTAGAAGCATTCACAGCCTTGGAAAAATTTAAGTTGTAAATAAGTATGACACAGTAAACACTGTTGAAAAATTATGTGGATTTTCAGTCCTTATCATCTAAGCCCCACAATCCCTATACCAGAACTCTTCCTTGGGGTCCCCATTTCAAAGAAAGGCAGTAACCACCCACCCACTTGTTTGCAACAGGAAACTGGCAGTCATCGTTGACTTTTTCCCCTCTCTGAATTTAAAGCTTTTAAACGATCACTACATTTTATTGGTTCTACCTCCAAATTATTGCTGGGCTTTACACACATCTCTCTATTCTCACTACTGTACGTGTTTAGGCCATCAACACCATTTGCCCTTGGTGGAACACGCCACACCTTGCGACTTTCAACCTCATGCCCACTCCAATTCTTCTACCATGTAACAGCCAGGGTAATCTTTCAAAATAAAATCAATTCACTTTCCACTTATGTTCTTCAATGGCACCTAGTTGCCCTGTGAGATAAATTCTACGCTGCTGTAACTCTTCCAACCGTATCAAATTTCTCACTTTCAGTTCCTGGAAAGCATCATGCTTTCTCTTAGTTCTCTGCAGTGACAGACTTTAATCTTTCTGTCAGAAAAACTCCATTTTCCCACTAGTCTCCTTTTTCCCTGGCTAACCAGCTTATCGTTCAGGTCTCTGCTTAGAAATCACTTCACTCAGAAAGACCGCTCTGACCTACTAAAACCATTTTCTGAAGGCCTCTTCTGTGTTCCGCTCTGCATTCTTCCAGCCTATATCCTATTTTTCAACTGCATGCTAACTGCTTCTTGACTCACCTCTATTTACCCTGATGGGGTAACACTGAGAATAGGAGTAGGACATTTGATCAACATTTGTTTAAAAGGGCGGGGGACTGATTTAAGATTTAACAGACAAAATTATTCATATACATTTCATTACAACTCCAGTTTATTGCCAGATGATTAGAACTACCTAATTTTCTTCCAGCTCAGGGGTTTGAAATCCTTACCCCTATCTTGAATACCTTAAATAATGTCATCATTCCAAAGACATCACACTTCTCTTACATTGTTCCCATTTTTCCCCCCTCTCCTTTCAGAGGCTGAGATTTTTCCGCCTTTTGTATAAATAAAATCAATTTCTCTCTCACAAACAAGTTTCCTATCTGTTTTACAGCCCACTCCTTCCAATGCCAAAACACCAAGGATATTAAGCTTAATAACAGACTCCTAGGACCCTTCTCCGTAATGGCCTTTGTTGGAACAGCTCTTTCTTACATCCCTTCCATAAATGCACCCATGCGAATAGGGAGCATTGGTTCAAATGAAAAGTCCTCATTTGCTCAGCACCAGGCTGAAGCAGCTATACAGCCTTCCATTACTACCAAAGTTTCGGAAAAATAAACTTGAGTGATTTTTCTTTTCCCACACGTCCCTATTCTCTGCCATGTATTCAAGCCCTCTTTTTTCCTGGCCTCGTTCAGAGCATACGTAACACTAATGGGTCTGAAGGAAAAGATTAAAACAGCATCATTTTTCAAGAGTCAGTATTTCTTGAGGCCATACTAAGTCTTAGGTGCGGAGCTAGGCAGGTCTTGGTAATACAAAAATGAGAAGAAAAGCCTCCTAAGAATCTTCCTTGTTGGAGGCTGGCGGGAAGAGAGGCAGGGAGGTAGAGTCATAAGCAGATAATTCCAAGCCATGTGGCATTTTAAATTCAAGGAAGCATGGAGAATGGAGTGATTCTGCTCAGGAAAAATTAGGAAAAGGGACTCGGTGATGTAGGAAGGCTTCCAAAAGCAGGCAGCACATACGGATGTGCTCTTAAAACATGTATGAGTAAATAGAGTCCTTATTTTTTTCATTTTCTCCTGTTGTCAGATTAAAACAAAACAAAACAAAACAAAAAACAAAACAAAAAAAACCAAAACCAAAAACAAAAAAAAACAACCCCACAAAAAAAAAAACTAATGAATTTTCTGCATTTGCCTTTAGGCTTAAATAGAATTTCATAAATTTCCCCAGTTTCAACAGACACCTCACCACTAATCTGGGTCTGGGGGAGGGAAGTACAGGCCATAGCTACTGACAAGTTTGAGCACAAGATCACTATCCCAAACCATGTTCTGGTGATTTTTCTTGCTGGGTGAGCACCCAGAAGAAGTAAGTATATTCTTGTAAAGAGGCCTTTTAGCTTGTTTGGCTGAACTCTCTGCATCTGGAAAATTGGGTCTGGTAAAGAATACTACATTTAAAAAAAAAAAAAAAAAAGAGTATCTCCTTTGTAAACCACATGGTAGAGTTTCACAGACCATACAGAATTTCTTTAATACTTTATTTGGTTAGATACTCAGTTTTTCTGTGGGGAGCAGGGGCAGACTTGATTATTCCCATTTTATAGATAAATTGCTGAGGCTCAGTAAGAGTCAAGGATTACCAAAACTAGAGATGTCTGGTAAAACCAGTACTTGAACTATCTAGCTACAAAGTCTGTGTCTATGTTCCTCATTTCTAGACTTGGCAAAGTCTTAATCTATGTTCCTCATTTCTAGACTTGGCAAAGTATATTTTTATCTCTAACACAGCGTTCATATACATATACAACATTCATGTTTATAGTCGCTTAGCAACAAACTCAATTCTTTTCTCTTTAATGCCTCCAAACACTCGCTTTTCTCATAGATCATAATGCCTAAAGCAATTTTTTTGCTGGGAAATATTGGGTGATTAGACAAATTATAAATTCACAGTGTTCAAATGTGCTTGAATCAATAATACTATTTTTATTCTTCTGTTCATTTATTCATTTATCCCTTGCCTATTCTCCTGTGCACACATAGAAGAGCATTTGTGCCAGGCACTGGGCAAAGATCTATGAATAAATCAAAGTCCTCATCCTTGAGGAACTCCTAATTAAGTAAAAGATATAAAGAAAAGCACATAGTTATAAATGCAACTTTAGAGACCTACATTAAGTGTCATAGGAGAATATTCAGCACAAAGGTAGCAGCTGAACAGAATTTTGAAGGCATTTTTCAGATGAATAAAGGATAAGGGCATTCTGGGCTGAAATAAGAGTATGCAGAAAGATACAGAGGCTACATGTGTCTGGACTATTAGTCAAGAGTGAGCAGCATGGATATTTTGAATGCTAAATCCAAAAATTAATCATTTTAAATATTTTTCATTAGATAAAATAAATTACATACCCCATTACTACTGCATTCAAGCCCCAAATAGATCAACACAGAGCTACTATTTTAAATTGTTCAAACTTGTCAAATGAATTCTTCCTTAATGAAGACTGCCTTGGGCATTTGCCTCCAGAGCTCTCATCTCTTTCACAAATAACCCAACTACCTTTCTCTATGTCTTTAGCAAGAAGCGGATATCAACTTATTGCGGAGCTAGAGGTTTGTGGCTTGAAAGAAAAAATTAAAGGTATTTCAAATTAGTTCTCATTACTCAGGGGCAGTTGGCCACATGTTAAGACCTCCAAGTTGTTGGTAAAGACAGGCATCACTCAGAGTGTAAAAAATAATGCATAAACATTGTCAAAATTTGATTATATCTTCATTTTTTTTCTAAACTTTCTAGAAATTTACATATTTATTTTTAAAGATTTTATTTATTTATTTGACAGAGAGAGGGAGAGCACAAACAGGCAGAGTGGCAGGCAGAGGGAGAAGCAGGTTTTCCATTTAGCAGAAGGCCCCATCGATGATGAAGGGCTCCATCCCAGGTCTCTGGGATCATGACCTGAGCCAAAGGCAGACGTTTAACTGACCGAGCCACCCAGGTACTCCTAGAAATTTTTTTTCATTAAAATTCTAGAGGAGTTGCTATTTGTAATGAAAATGATATTTTTGAAAAATAGAAGTACAGGGACATCTTTAAATTTTAAAAATGTGTTTTTTTAATATATTTTTTTCTACATACATTATTTCAGAGATAACCTTACCAAAATATTGCCACATACTTTTCTCTCCATTTTCAAAACCTTACATTATTTTTGTTTCATGTGTAGTGAATGCCTTGATTAAAGTTTTATTTTGCACCTCATGTAATAAAGAAATTGTTATAAAGAGAATATTTATTATGAGTTGTAAGTTTCTTTAAGTCCTCATAATGACAAAATAACAAAGTGCCCAAGCATGTTAATTCCTTCAATCCTACTTCTGTCATATTATCTTTTTTTTTTTTTTTTAAGATTTTATTTATTTATTTGAGAGAGAGAGAGACAGGGAGAGAGAGCATGAGCAAGGAGAAGATCAGAGAGCGAAGCAGACTCCCTGTGGATCGGGGAGCCTGACGCGGGACTCAATCCCGGGACTCCGGGATCATGACCTGAGCCGAAGGCAGTCGTCCAACCAACTGAGCCACCCAGGCGTCCCTGTCATATTATCTTTTGTCCTTGTCACTCCTCTAGCCGAGACAAGGGAAATTCTAGATTGTGGAAGAAAAGCATTTGTATGGCAATTCTTTTGAATTTACATTATTACAAAGGGAGGAGGATTTAAAACAATGGTAAGGACGGTAACAGGAGGGATAAATTACATTGTTTAAATCTGGTTATACTTGTCATCTTATGTCATACTTTAGGTCATTTTGTTATTTGAACCTGTGTAATGTCATGTGAACTATACTACATGACACATCTGAACTTAATGTCAATGGGGGTTAGAATAAAGCATGAATTTTTGATCCATGGGGTGGTACGGTCTGAGTGAAAAAAAATAATATTTTTATTGAGATACATTTCAGAGATTTCTGGGAGCGCTAAATGCCTAAACTGCTGGTCCCTGGATACACAGAAGGAGAGGAAGCTGGGAATCAGAGTTGTTTCACTCTTAATTGACCATAGCACAATGGGTTCATAGAGAGAAAAGAAAACAGATGTATATATTGGGGGAAGAAGGTTACTAATGTCTGTGTCAATTTACCATTTTCGCTTTGGCCAACAGATGAAGGAACATGAGAGTTTTATATTAATTACATTGCATTTGTGGCTTTTTTTCACCCCCAGTTGTGGAGGCAGGCACTGAAAATTTGATTGGGATCAGTCCCAAACACTCACTGAGCATGTTATGCTAATGACGGATTTCTTAGTCCCGACAAGGAGGAACAGCGGCTCTATCTAGTCTCTCTAGCATTGCCTGTTTGCTTGTGATTAGTGAACACGCGCTGCTCATTCTTTCTGCTTTAAAGTATGTGTGTGTTTCAATTTCCTCTCACTGGGTTCCTAGGTAAGACTGCATCTTCTCTGGAATCTTACTTTCAGGATGGGTAATTAGATCTGCCTGGCTGTAATAAGTGATCTTTGTTTCTCATTTAGCTATTTTTTTCTTGTTTGTACATTCCTGCTGGGACATAATAAGCTAGGCTATAAAGGGGGTTATAGGTCTAGATGTAAGACCTTCACTATGACTTCTCCTTCCAAAAACGTGGAAGACTAGATGCCTAGAGAAACCAAACTGGCCAAGCACAACAACAACAAAACACCTGCTACCCACTAAGAAAAGGTTGATACATTTGACTACATTTAAAAAAAAAAAACAAACAACTTTCAGTTAACCTCAAAGAGATTAAAATCATAAGCTATAAACTGGGTGAAAATATCTTCCATACCTATAAACAACAAAGTAGTAGAATACACAATGAACATCTTAAGATCAATAAGGGATCAAAGAATTTAAAAATTAGTAAGATTATAAACAAGCTTTTAAGAAGAAGTATTGATTGCCAACAAGTAATTGATGCTTAACCTCGTTAACAAGATGACTGCATAGAAAATTGATAAATATCGATTGCATTTTTACACGGTACTGATAATTGGCAAAATATAAATACATTTCCATGTTACACTATTTTAAAGCCTGAAAATACCCTTGTTAGTGACAGTACTGGGGCAAAGGGAACTCTGTGGGCAGTTATACGCTGGCAAACAACTTCAAAAAAACACTGAGCTTTATCTTGTAAAAAAATTACTTGCTCAATAATTTTGCCCACAGACTAGTGCTTTTCAAACTTTAATAGACACAGAAGGATAGAACAAGATGTAGATTATGATTCGGTGGCTCTAGGGTGGGCTATTTTTAATAAGCTCCAGGTAATGCTGCTGTTGCTGGTCTGTGCACCACACACTGGCAGTCCCAAGTCCCAGAGAATCTCTCACACCTGTGCAACAGGAGTTCTGTAAAAGAATGTTCACAGCAGCACTGCTTGCAGTAAGTGATAGTTGAAGACAACCCAAATATCCATATTTGGTAGCAGGAATAAACACTTCATGACATGACATGAACATCATGACACAGTTATACTGTAAAACACTATGCAGCAGTGCAAATGAACTTATATGGGTAAATATTAGAAACATAACGTTGAGCAAAAATATGCATTCCAGAAGAATACCTAAAAAACAGTTCCAGTTATGTACAAGATCAAAGGCAAGCAAATAAACAAGTATGTGGTAAAACCATCAAGAGAAGGAAGAAAAAGACTATCACAAAATTTAGGATAGTACTCAACTCTGGCAGCAAGATGGTCAAGACAACACAATTAAGAAAATGTACCCAAGGGTGCCTGGGTGACTCAGTTGGTTAAACATCCAACTCTTTGTTTTGGCTCAAGTTATGTTCTCAGGGTCACGAGACTGAGCCCCACAATGGGCTCTGTGTTCAGTGTGGAGTCTGTGTGTCCCTCTCCCACTCGGTGCAAAGGGGCATGCTCTCTCTCTTTCCCTCTCTCTTTTAATCCCTCTAAAATAAATAAATAAATAAAAGAAAAGAAAGAAAGAAAAAGGCACAGATTCTCGTAAGGCACAATCAGTACCTAGTTTTTAAATAGCATGTTGGATACAAGTATATTTAGTTTGTTTTTTCTTTAAACTGTACTTTATCATGCCA
This sequence comes from Mustela lutreola, assembly GCF_030435805.1. NCBI lineage: Eukaryota > Metazoa > Chordata > Mammalia > Carnivora > Mustelidae > Mustela > Mustela lutreola. Next base: position 159,331,784 of record NC_081292.1, read on the forward strand.
ATGCTGGTTTTCATAATAAAAACACGTCTTCTGTACTATTTCCCCAATTAAATATAAATTAATAGAATGTCAATGTAATACAAAAGAGGAAAAGGAAGTAAACAAAATAACAACAAAAAAGTGAAAATCAAAATGCATGAATTGGGGTGCCTGGGTGGCTTAGTAGGTTGTCTGCTTTATGCTCAGATCAGTATCCCAGGGTCCTGAGATTGATCTGCATCGGGCTCTCTGCTCAGTGGGAAATCGGCTTGTCTCTCTCCCTCTGCTCCCTCCACCACAGCCTGCTCATTCTCTCTCTCCCTCTCAAATAAATAAATCTTAAAAACAAAAGAAAACAAAACGCATGGACTATATAATGACTGATAAAATTAGAAGGCAAAACTTAAAAAGAGAATTCAGAAAAGAGAATTCTGCCAATGTGATATGATAAAATTTACAGCTCTCTAGCATTCTAATTTGATCTCAACAATAGACTTTATACAGAGGAGCGCATGGTCATTAGCGTATCCCTTAAATAACTTCAATAAGACTTTTGGTAGAAACCACAAATTAAACAACAACAGTACTCTTTTAGTGAGAGTTTAAATTGCAAAAATGATTTTGCTGATTAAGGTCATTTATGTAAGTTCTGGAAACCCGGTGAACAGAGACAGACTGTACATTGTTGAAATTAAAGAGTACTCTCATCCAAATAAAGGTACACTTCATCTCCTAATGGAGTTGGGCCCAAGGACAACTGATAAGTAATTTCTTCAGGAAAGTGTCTTAGTTATTCCCCAGCACTGAACTAAAATTTCACAGCAAATCCCCAACATAGATTATAGCAGAGACAATTTTAACCTAAAAAAAGCACTCAAAGCAGGCAGCTACCCTCCAAAACTAAAGGAACCTTTAGTAGTGATCCAACAGAGTGTCAAATTTAAAGCCATAGGGAAGTGGGCAAGCCAGAATGACCTCACTGCAAATGTGCCCTTGGCACCTGAAAGACTTAACCCACTGCAAATAATTGTGGATAATGAATTTTGTATGACAGAGATATTAAGGATTTTTTTTTCTATTTTCATAGTTAATTTGAAATCTCTCCTGCTGACAAATGTTGGATGGCAGGGTTTTTTGTTTTTTGTTTTTGTTAAAGATTTTATTTATTTAGTTGACAAAGATCACAAGTAGGCAGAGAGGGGTGGGGGAAGCAGGCTCCTTGCTGAGCAGAAGGCCCCATGCCATGCTGGGCTTGATCCCAGGACCCCGGATCATGACCTGAGCCAAAGGTAGAGGCTTTAGCTCAATGAGCCACTCAGGTGCCCCAGGGGTTTTGTATTTTAACCAATTCTGACTTTATAAGGTTATGCACAATGATGTTATCTTTTGTAGGTAAACAAAGTCATATAGATGCTGGCTTAATAGAGGGTAGAGATCAGAATTTCAGCTTCTGTCTCATTTAAAAGGAACTGAAAAATTGTCATATAAAAAGATATGGCTGTTTAAGCAAATATCCATATTGATGCTGCAAGAAATTATCAGTTTCTGGGGGGATTTTTTGAGCTATATGTAGAGTTGCCAAATGTAGCAAATTAAAATATAGGATGTCCAACTTTTCAGTATAAATATATCCCAAGTATCATATATTGCCTGGGACACACATTTAATGTTAAATGTTCCTTGTTGTTTATCTACATTCAAATTTGACAGGAAGTCACAAGATGGAGGAGAGAGGGCTGAAATCCCTTTCTATATGGAGTAATCATAAAGTTTAGTGGTTTGATTTTAGAATTTAAGGGCTCAATGTTGGAAAAACCTGTGCGTCTCTTTCAGGGGCCAGAAAGCAGCAAGAAGGCTAACCAGAGAAGATAAACATGAGCCTGAGCAATTTTCACTAGATTTCAGTGTTTCTCGAACTTTAACATGTACCAGAATCACCAGAGATCTTGTTAGAATGCAGATTCTGTTACAGTGGTGTCTTACTTAGGGCTGTTTTAAAAAAGCACCATAGACTGGGGAGCAATGGGGGCTTATAAGAAACTGATACTTACTTCTCAAAGTTGTGGAGCCTTGAAGTCTGAGATCAGGATGCCAGCAGGGTCCAGTTCCACTGAGAACCCTCTTCCAGGTCTTGAACTACCAACTTCCTGTTTTATCTTCACATGACAGACAGAAAGCATGAAAGCTCTCTGGGCTCCTTTCATAAAGGCACTGATCTCAGTCCTGAGCTCTCCATTCTCATGACCTAGTTATCTCCCCCAAGGTCCCACCTCCTAATTTCATCATTCTGGTGGGGGGAGGTCTGGATTTCAACATATGAATTTTGAAAACACACAAACATTCAGTTCCATAACAGAGGGTCTGGAATGAAGACTGAAACTGCATTGTTGACAAGCACAAGGGATGGCGTTGGTACCTGGCGCACATGGAGTAAAAAGGGTTTATAAGAGTGCTTCTCAGCTGTAGTGCACATTAGAAGCAGCTGGAGGCTTTTTAAACACAGATCCCTGGGCACTGTCCTCAGAGTTCATTTCTGAGTGGCCAGGTGATGTTCATTTAGCTGGTTGGACCCACACTGCAGTAAGCCCAGGATAATGAGTTTACCTGCACAGCTGATCTCTTAAATGTCTAAGCTAGTTATCTACCATATTGAAAAAGTAAAACAAATCACACATTAAAAGGAAATGCATCCTTTTAAAAATAAATTATAGGGATGCCTGAGTGGTTCAGTGGGTTAAGCCTCTGCCTTCAGCTCAGGTCACGGTCTCAGGATACTAGGGTTTAGTCCCATATCAGGCAGAGGGAGCCCGCTTCCCCCTCTCTCTCTGCCAGCTGCTCTGCCTATTTGTGATCTCTGTCTGTCAAGTAAATAAATAAAATCTTTTTAAAAATAAATAAATTACAAAAAGAAGATTAAAGGGAAATTTTAGTTCCTAGACTGTAAATCTTAAAGCCAGTGCCAATAGTAGCAAGATCTATTGCCTTCAAGACTTTACCTTGTTTACCTTTAGGGAGTTTGCGTGCTTGAATCCAGAGGAGTCCAAGCTAGTTCCTTTCATTGAGATGTAAATGAGGAATTTTGGTTACTGATCCTACATTCAAATTTAATAGTATTGTATTACTATTATTATTTTGGGCTTGGATCTCTATTTTCACTCAGTAATCACATTATAAAGCTTAAAAATTTTAGAATTAAGGTTGGAAAAACCTGTGCACCCATTACAGGGGTCAGAGGGAAACAAGAGGGCCTACCAGAGAAGATTAAAAAAAAGAGAGAGATGGAATAATTGTTTCAAACATAAACATGCACAAGAATCAACAGATATCTTGTTAAAATGCAGACTCTTAAATACAGAGAATGAACTGGTAGTTGCCAGAGGGGAGGTGGGGGTGGGAGAAATAGATGAAGGGGATTGTAATATTGTAATAATGCTGTATGGTGACAGATGGTGACTAGACTTAGAACGGTGAACATTGAGTTATGTATAGAATTGTTCAATCAGTTTTGTACACCTGAAACTGTATATGTAACACTGTATATTTATTATACTTCTTTAAAAAAAATAAAAGGCAGATTCTGATACAGTGGTGTCTTATTTAGGGTTACTATAATAAAGTACCATAGACTGGTATCTCAAGCTAGCCTTAAATAACTGTGTGTCACATTAAGAGCAAGAGCAAAATGTTCTGTTCTGGCATGGCCATGAGCCCTGAGGTGGTACCTTGCTCTCCTGTAAGGCTGGCCTGGCTCATTTCTCAGGCCTAGGGGATGAGGATGTTCCTATTCTATTGGTATAGGATTTCCTATTCTATTGGTATAGGATTTCCTATTCTATTGGTATAGGATTTCCAACAGGAAACATTTTTTATTTTCTCACCGAACCACTTCCACGGGGAGCTAATGTGTGTCAGGGTTTGGCCTCATACAGATGCAATAGTGGAGATTTTGATGACAATGGAGCCACCAGTTTCAGGATATAAGGTGGGGTATGGTGGCTGGGTCTCTTAAAAAGAGACAGGAATAAAAATGAGGCAAACACTTTTAATAGGTTAAAATGTGTCACAGATAAGGTTGGATCTCTTCATTGGAAATTAACTACTACTTGTGGAGCCCATGTCCAAAGTGCTTTGGCAGAACTTAAGTATTCCCTCCCCCAGATAGTCCCAAGTAATCACATATTACTTCCAGGGAGCAATCAATCTCTGGATTACTCTGTTACAATGGGTGGCCTTATGTTTGATCCATCACCAGAACCACTGTATCCATTCCCACCTTTTCTGTTTCAGGATCAGGACTGGCTTACTGGTCTTCCTTATCATCTCTACAACCTACTTACTTTCTTATGGCCATGCTAGTTTAACCCAATAAATATAGAAATTGAAAGAAGATTGACTCCTTTGGGAAGGCCATGGACCCCTCATGCAAATCAATCTAATTTATCTCCACAGACCAGGGCTTTGTAAAAGATGCTGAGATAGCATCAGCCAAGTCACTGGAAAAGCTTTTTGAAATTTGTCATTTAAATATAACACAATATAAAAACACAAGTCTTCAGGCATTGCACTGCTCAATAACATCTAGAAGACCAAGATCAGATTTAATCTATTAACAAACAGTAAAGCAAATTTGTACCTTTGCATATGGTTTTAAAGTTAGAAAGAACAATACATAGTTATGCCAACAAACTGGACAACCTAGAAGAAATGGATAAAGTCCTAGAAAAAAAGAACTTCCCAAAACTGAATCAGGAAAAAATAGAAAATTTGAACAGAACAATTACCAGGAATGAAATGGAATCAATAATCAAAAACTCGCAAAAACTCGCAACAAATATAAGTCCAGGACCAGATGGGTTCACAGGCAAATTCTACCAAACATTTAAAGAGTTAATACTGGGGTACCTGGCTGGCTCAGTGAGAGGAGCATGCAGGTCTTGGCCTCAGGATTGTGACTTCAAGCTCCATTGGGTATAGGGATTACTTACATAAAGGACACTTAAAAAAAAAAAAATAAGAGTTAATACCTATTCTCAAATTATTAAAAAAAAAAAAAAGAGGAAGAAAACTGCCAAATTCATTCTATGAGGCCTGCATTACCAATACCAAAACCAGATAAAAATACTTAAAAGAAAAAAAGAACGACAGACCAATATATTTGATAAATAAACATGTAGGAATCTTCAATGAGTTATTAGCAAATAGAATCCAACACTACATTAAAAAAAGTAATTACCATGATCAAGTGGCATTTATTCCTGGATGCAAGAGTGGTCCAGTGTTCACAAATGAATCAATGTGATATATCCCATCAACAAGAGAAAGGATAAAAACCATATGATCATTTTGATACGGAAAAAATATTAGACAAGAACAACATCTATTCATGATAAAAATCCTTAACAAAGTAGGTTTAGAGAAAATGTATCTCAACACAATAATGGCCATATATGCAAAAGCAAAGCTAGTATCATCTTCAAGGGTGAAAAACTAGAACTTTTCCCTAAGATGAGGATTAAGACAAGGATGTCTCTCTCACCACTCTTATTCAACATAGTACTAGAGTCCCAGCCATGGCCATTAGACAAGAAAAAGAAATATAGGCATCAAATCTGGGAAGGAATAAGTAAAATGATGAAATTATACTATATAGAGAACAAAAAGACTCCACAAAAAACTACAAGAACTGATAAATGAATTCAGTAAGGTTGTAGCATACAAAATCAATATAGAGATATCTACTGCATTTCTATACAACTAATAATGAGGTTGCAGAAAGAGAAATTAAGAAATTCCATTTATAATTCCATTTATAATTCCATTTATAATTGCCCCCAAAATAATAAAATATCTAGGAATAAACTTAATCCAGGAGGTGAAAGACCTGCACTCTGAAAACTATAGAACATTTATGAAAGAAACTGAAGATGACAAACAAAGGGAAAGTTATTCCATGCTACTGGATTGGAAGTATAAATATTGTTAAAATGTCCATGCTATCCAAAGCAATCTATGGATTTAATGAGCTGTCTACCAAAATACCAACATTTTTCACAGACCTAGAAGAAATAATCCTAAAATTTTTAGGGAACGACAAAAGATACTAAACAAAGTAATCTTGAAAAGAACAAAACTGGAGGCATCATAATCCCAGATTTCAAGATATACTACAAGGTGGTAATAATCAAAACAGTGTAGTACTGATACAAAAATAGACACAGGTCAATGTAACAGAAAAAGAGAGCTCAGAATAAATTGACATTTATATGGTCAATTAATCTTAGACAAAGAAGGCAAGTATAAGCAATGGGAAAAAATATAGTCTCTTCAATAAATGGTGTTGGGAAAACTGGATAGCTACATGTACAGGAATGAAACTGGACTACTTTCTTATGCCATACACAAAAATAAATTCAAATAGATCAAAGACCTAAATGTGAGACCTGAAACCATAAAAATCCTAGAAAAGAACATAGGCAGTAATTTCTCTGACATTGGTTATAGCAACATTTTTCTAGATATGTCCCCTGAGGCAAGGGAAACAAAAGAAAAAATAAACTATTGGGACTGCAAGAAAATAAAAGCTCTGTACCACGAAGGAAACAAAGGCAACTTACTGAGTGGGAGAAGATATTTGCAAATGACATATACAATAAAGGGTTAGTATCCAAATTATATAAAGAGCTTATATTAAAAAAAATTTAACTAAAAATGAGCAGAAGACATGAACAGACATCTCTTCAAAAAGACGTACAGATGGCCAACAGACTCATGAAAAGGTACTCAGCATCACTCATCATCAGGGAAATGCAAATCAAAACCACGGTAAGACGTCACCTCACATCATCAGAATGGCTAAAATAAAAGCACAAATAGGCCATAGCCATGAACCAAAAATATGATTAACTGAGTCTTCTTGACCCAAAGTTTAGGGGGGATCTGCTTGTGACACCTTAAAAATGAGAGCAAATACTTTGTTACTCCTTCCTTTGAGAGATAGGGTATAAAATCTCTTCTTGGTTTTGAGTTTGCATTGATTTGCTTACCTAGTATAATATGGCTAAAGAGGCATGTTGGGATTCCCAAGTCTAGGTCATAAGAACCCTTGCAGCTTTTGCTGAGGCTTCTGGAAACATGTGCTTTAAAGATTTCCCCAGAGCTTCCTTGATAGTTTTCTGAGTATCTTGAGACCACTCTACTGGAGAAACCACAGATAAGTACCTCAGTTGACTAACTTAGCACAGCTCGGCCCTTCAGCCATCAGAGCAAGGTGCCAGACATGGACGAGAAGCCATCTTGGATTCTCCAGGCCAGCTATGTGCCAGATGAATACCACTGAGTGACTTCAGTCAATGACATATGAAGCAAAGGAAATATTCTGCTAAGCCCTTCCTGAATTCCTGACCCACAGAATCATGAGATATTAAAAAAAAAAAAAAAAAGTTCTGTTTTAAGCCACTAAGTTTAGGGATAATTTGTTATGCAGTAATAGAAAATGGGAATTAAGACAAACAGATAACAAAACCTGACTACTACCAACTTTAAAATACCAGGAATTGAGGATAAAATTATGAAGGACTGAAGGATTAAAAGACAAACAAAATGGTTTACATTCTGAAACAGCTTCATACTGTGAATCAGAGTCCTTCAAATTAAGAATGCTACTAATATCTAGTTATATTTCTACTTAATTGTTCCCCTAGTCTTTGAGAGCAAACCTCTTATCCTTTCTGTTTTTGGCTCTTACCCTTTGTGCCTTGCTCTAATTTAAAAGTTGAAAGTCAGAGGAGGGAAGTATATTTCCCTAGTCTGTGTGGCTGAAATATCCCATTCTTATCTACCTGAGCAGGTGATAGAAAATGGTTTCATATTTTAAAATAATTGGAGAAGCTAGTTATTTCATAAGAATATAGAATGTTAGAGTTGAAATTACAGACCATCATTTTCAATTGCCAATTTAATGAACATATTCAATACCTAAGATATTATTACTTTCCCAGAAGAAAAAGTCTACATGTTTATATCTTAAATTCAACATTTCTAATTTATTTTATTGCCTTTTAAAGCTAACGTCCTAGACATGGAGTTTTGGGCTCCCGTGAATTCCATAAATGAGAACGAAATCTTCCATGAATTCCAAATCAGCAGAATAGTGTTGTGTATATATGTATCTAATTGGGAATGATTTCGTACACTTCATCATATTTTTTTGAAGTTGTTTGTGATAGCTGTTCCAAGTTAAGAAACAATGCCTTAAGGAAAGCCAGATGTATATTCTTGTATTTAAAAAAAATGTAATTTTATTATGTAAAGGTTTTTGTCATGTATCTGCTATTAATCAATAACTTTTTAAATAGTGACCTCTCTAAAAATAACAGAATATGCATATATGTATAAAATATTTGACCCTATACAGGGTGCCTGGATGACTTACTTGGTAAAGTGTCTGTGTTCAGCTCAGGTCATCATGCCAGGGTCCTGGGATGAAGTCCTGCATAGGGCTCTCTGTCAGTGAGGAGCCGGCTTTTTCCACTCCCCACTGCTTGTGCTATCTCTCTTCCTATCTCTCTCTCTCTCTCAAATAAATAAAAACTTTAAAATAAAAGAAAATAAAATATTTGACCCTAGATCAGTGTTTCCTTATTTTATTTTCCTCAGAAATTTATTATTACTCATAGTTCATTAAGTTCTTAGTATGTCTCAGATACAATTCCAATATCTTTGTATTCTTTATCTCATTTATGATAACAAAAATGGGATCTGTGAAATAAATAAAACCTCAAAAATCTGAGATTCTGTAAGATAAACATTAAAATTCTTACTTTACAGATGCAGAAACTGAGACATAAAGAGATTATATAATTTATCCTAGGTTACCTAGCTAGTAATGGATTATGACTCTACTTTTGATTAATATATTCATATATGTTTGATCAAAAATTTGAAATATTTATTGTGTTAATGTTTTCATTACATAGAAGACAAGGGTTAGAAGGGATAGCTGTTATTGGCATATTCAAGTAATAGGAGAGTTTTAAAAGATGGTAGAATAAAAAAAAAATTGGAAGCAGGAATGGAAAAATAGGGGATATTAGGCAAAGATCCTAGGATAGGAGAAAAGAAGACAATGGATAACATGCTTAAAGCCTTGTGGGGGATAGTTACTATTGCTCCAAGTCTTTCCTCATTGAACCTTATTGCCCTTACCATCATAAAACCAGGCTGACTCCTTACAATCCAGGGCTCTTTCTCTTTTTCCACCTTTACTCATTCCTGTCCACTTTTCCCATAATTGGCATCCCCTGTTACCTTCCACTTACCTCGACAATTCTTGAGCAAAGCACATTTATGATGATAGTTGCTAATACATTTTCCTTCAGGTGCCTTTCTACTTACTGTTTTTAAACATATTTGTGAGGATTTCTCCAAGTGAGTCCAATAAATACCAGGAAAAAAAGGGAAATCAGACCATCTTTTAACTCCTATTAGAAAGGTTCTACATAAAACAAAAACAAAAACAAAACAAAACAAAACACCTCCTTTCAGTGTTAATCTCCCCAGGAGTCTGATCTGGGATGGAGTTTAGAATTAAATGTAGAATCTTGGATGATATAGGTTTGTGACAGAAAGATCTGGCTTTCAGTACCAAAATGGAATGGCATCTGGAAGCAGAAGATTGTAAGAGCATTCTTTAGCCTCTCTGGTCCATGCTTGGGGAAGACTAGACTGGCCACCAAAGATAATTAAGAAAGTTATGGACCACATAGAACAATACATTAAAAAGAACATTCACCAGAATCAGGTGGAAGTTACTCCTGGGATGCAAGGATAGTTCAAAATTGACAAATCAATCAACATCATATGCCACATTAACAAAAGAAAGGATAAAAATCATATGATCATCTCAACAGATGCAGAAAAAGCATCTGACAAGATTCAACATCCATTCATGATAAAAACTCTCAAAAGTGGGGTTAGAGGGAACAAACCACAACATAATAAAGGCCATATATGAGAAACACATATGAGATAACGTCATACTCAATGCTAAAAAACAGCTTTCCCTCTAAAGTCAGGAACAAGATAAAGATATTCACTCTTGCCATTTTTATTCAACATACTAGAAGTCCTAGCCACTGTAATGAGACAGGAAAAATAAATAAGACTATAAACTTATAATAATTAAATAAACTATTTGCAGATGACATGATACTATACATAGAAAATCCTAAAGAATCCACCAAAACTATGAGAAATAATAAACAAATTCAGTAAAATGGCAGGGTTAATACCAGGTTAGTTAATTAATACAAAATTAATACCCAGAATTTCTTGGGCTTCTATACACTAATGAAGAAGTCACAGAAAGAGAAAAAATAACACTATTTATAATTGCACCAAAAAGAATAAAATACCTAGGAATAAACTTAACCAAAGAAGTGAAAGACCTGTACTCTGAAAACTATAAAACACTGATCAAAGAAATTGAAGATGTCACAAACAAATGGAAAGATATTCCATGCTCATGGATTGGAAGAATTAATATCATCAAAATGTTTGCATTATCCAAAGGAAGGTACAGATTAAATACAATACCTATCAAAATATCAAAGCCTTTTTTTTTTTTAGCATAACTAGAGCAAGTAATACTTATTCGTATGAAACCACAGAAGACCCTAGATAGCCAAAGCAATGCTGAGAAAGAAGAAAGCTGGAGTTATCACAGTTCCAGGCTTCAAGATATATTACAAAGTTGTAGTAATCAAAACAGTATAGTTCTGGCAGGAAAACAGAAATATAGAACAGTGGAACAGAAGAGAGAGCCCAGAAATAAGCCCATATTTATGTGGTCATTTAATCTATGACAAAGGAAATAAGAATAAACAATCTGGAAAATACAATCTTTTTTTAATAGCTGGAAAACTGGATGTGTACAAAATAGAATTGGACTACTTTCTAACACCAGACACAAAAATAAACTCAAAATGGATTAAAAACCTTCGTGTGAGACCTGAAATCATAAAAATCCTAGAAGAGAACACAGACAGTAATCTCTAGGACTTCAGCCACAGCAACATTTTCCTAGATACATCTCCCAAGGCCATGGAAACAAAAGCAAAAATAAACTGTTGGGACTACATCAAAATAAAAATCTTCTGCACAGGAAAGGAAACCATCAACAAAACAAAGTCAATGAAATGAATAGGAAAATATATTTGCAAATTATATATCTAGTAGGGGTTAATATCTAAAATATATAAAGAACTCATACAACTCAATACACACACACACACACACACACACACACACACACACACACAGAGTCCAGTTAAAAATGAGCAGAGGACCTGCATAGACATTTTTCCCAAAGAAAAACCTACAGATGGCCAATAGACACACGAAAAAAAGAAATGCTCAACATCACTTATCATCAGGGAAATGCGAACCAAAACCAAAATGAGATATCACCTCCTGTCTGTTAGAATGCCTAAAATTGAGAAGACAAGAAACAACAAGTGTTTGCAAAGATGTAGAGAAAGAACCCTCAAGCACTACTGGTGGGAATGTGAACTGGTACAGCCACTAAGGAAAACACTATAGTTTTGAGGAAACTTCCTCAAAAAATTCCTCAAAGAATTTAAAATAGAAATACAATGTGCTCCAGTAATTTCACTTTTGGGTATTTAATTTACTCAGGGTAAAAGTATACACTAACTTGAAAAGATATAGGCACCCCTATGTTTACTGCAGCATTATTTACAACAGCCAAAATATGGAAGCAACCTAAGTTCCCATCAATAGATGAATGGATAAAGAAAATGTGGTATATATATGTAATGGAATATTACACAATTATAAAAAAGAATAAGATTGTCCCATTTGAGGTACAATGGATGGACCTAGAAGGTATTATGCTAAGTAAATAAGTCAATTAGATAAAGAGAAATACCCTATGATTTCACTCATAAATGGAATCTTTAAAGAAAGCAAAAAATAAAAAGCAGAATCAGAATAATAAATAAAAAGAACAAACAGATGGATATCAGGGGGAGGGGGATTGGGTTCAGCAAAATGGTTGAATAGAAGAGGGAGATACAGGTCTTCAGTTATGGAATGAGAAAGACATAAGAATACAAAACAGAGTGTAAAGAATACAGTCAACAATATTGTAATAGCAATGTAATGGGACCGACTGTGGCTCTATTTGTCGTGAACATAGCATGATGTACAAACTTGTCAAATCACTAAGTTGTACATCTGAAACTAATGTAACACTATGTGTCAACTACACTCAAAGTAAAAAAAAAAAAAAAAAAACCCATAATGTGAAAAAAAAATACCAACAAGTTGTTTTTTTTTTTTTTTTTAAGATTTTATTTATTTATTTGACAGAGAGAAATCACAAGTAGATGGAGAGGCAGGCACAGAGAGATGGAAGCAGGCTCCCTGCTGAGCAGAGAGCCCGATGCGGGACTTGATCCCAGGACCCTGAGATCCTGACCTGAGCTGAAGGCAGTGGCTTAACTCACTGAGCCACCCAGGCGCCCCCAAAATACCAACAAGTTTTATGCGAAAAAGAAACTACAAATTTTATGATACAGCAATTACATTCCCAGGAACATACCAACACAAATTCATTCATATGCATTTCTCATAGCACAAATTCTCATAGCAAGACTGTTCTTGAGTAGCTCCAAACTTGGAAAACACCTAAATGCCCATCAACAAAAAATAAATATAAAGTGTTCTAGTCACATAATGGAACTCTACGTAACAATAAGAATGGCTGATCTACACAACATTATGCCAAGGAAAAGAAGCCAGACACAGATGAGCACATGCTGTCTAATTCCATTTCTATAAAGTCTAAGAACAGGCAAGTCTATGATCTCAGAAATCAGATTTATGGAAGGGTAGTAACCAGAAGTGGCATGAGGGACTTCTAGGGGCAGGGGAAGTAGGCGGCTTTGGAATGTTCTGGTCCTTGATCTGGATGCTGGTTACACAGATGTGTGGGGGTATGAAAATCTATTGAGATATTACTTAGAAAATATTCACTTTTATGAATCATACTGAACTTTAATAAAACGTTAAACATTTTTCAAAAACTAAGAAAAATTTTGTGGAGAGTGAGAATGGAGAAGGTGGGTCACAGAAGATGCTGGTGTATTTAGAAACAAAACACACCTTTCATGCTATGGTTCCTATTAGAATATGTATTTGTAACTTTTCTCACATAACTATCCTACTCCTCTACAATTCTACTGACAGCCATGGGGAGAAAGGCTGCCATGCTTTCTTTGTTCATAAAATACAGTGACTCTAAACACAGGGAAGTCCAACGGAAGAGAGTAAAGGACAGCCTACGCAAAATCTCCTTATATTGTTCTTCAGCCCATAAGCACTAGCTTCAGAGTTTTCTTATTTTATTTGACAATGAAGGAAATTATATTTTCCTTGTCAAAGATGGAGACTCTAGATTGGTTAACTATTAATTCGAGATGATAAATTATGTTCTCATTGTGTACTTATAAAGTACTGATGGAAAAAATCTAATCTCAATATACAACTTTTCCTGAAAATGTCTATTTGTCAAAGACAGATTCACAGTACTCAGAGAAATAATAATTAACCCTGACATTCCATAGACTTCCTCAAAAATAGGACCCATGACTATGAAAAATATTTGGTCTTGGTAATTATTTCATCTGTTTATGTGTTTTATTGTTGAACACACAATAATCAAGATGTCTACTAGCAGTGCAACTATCCAGCAGACATAAACATCAGTAAGAAAAAAATGTATTTTATAATTCTGGGGTTGACAGAATATAAATTACAATAGAGGCCATAGGATTTTAATAGCAGGAGTCAGAAAATGCATGGATGTCTGCTATACATATTCTCTTGAGAAGGATTTCATAATAGTCTGAGATTGCAAAATAATTTTATAGGAGAACTTCTGAGTTTTGGAAAGAAGGGTGCTGGAAAATATTATTATGGCATGGTTACTTAGTTTTCCAAACATATAGGGAAATCTGCTATTAGACTGCAACCTATAATGATATTTCAATCAAAATGAGAATTTTATATGGCTTTACCTTCCAGCATATTAAAAGTAAGGCAGTTTTATTATTGCTAGAGAAAATACAATATAATAAACAGCCAAAATGAAATTGAAATTAGTATTTCCCAAACAATTATGAATCTGGGAAAAAAAATACACATGCACACAAAAGTATGTGCGTGTGTGTGTATGTGTGTGTATATATACACACATATATGTATATATACATATTTTCTTTCTCATGTGGAAAAATATATATACATAAATATGTATATATACATGCATACATACATTTTATTATGTGGAGAAATATATATTCTTATATCACAAAATATATTTCATATATGTATATTAGCACAATTTTTCTTTTGCTGGTATAACCAAGAAATTGAATAAGTTTATACTTTCATTTTGTAAATGAAAGTATAAAATTACTGTACATAAAAAAACAGAAAAAGTAACCTTACTATAATCACACAAATTAATAAGAAGATGTTGGCGAATACATTACCAAGATGAGTGAGAATTCAGTGACATTATTGTATCTTCAAAGGGTTAGCTTTTAAAAAACTAATTGTCTCTTTGTAGATAGAATTTCAAAGAAGGACATTTATTTTGGGTGTCAGAGAAGTTATTGAACTAGAGCATTTACTTGAAACTGACAGTCCAGAAGCCTAAAAGACTTATGGATTTTCCCTTGATTTTGGTAAGACAAAAATTCGCTTCCACAGAAGTCTACATTCGAAGCTCAATGCCATAATGATTGTTATCTCTGTCAGACCACTTGGCCTCTTCCAGAGATAGTCACTTCCACCTACAGTTATACAATGCTTATAAGTAGAATGACTAAATAATTATTGTTCAACTCAGGACACTGTTGTGAGTGAAAGGGGGGGCTATTAATAATTATGCCCACATAACAGGCATGCATCATGACTGTCCCAAACAAACAACTATATATAAAAATTTATTAGAAGTTTTTCATTTTGAGTTGAAATCCAGTTTGTTTTTTTTTCAATTTTAAACCAGGTGCTAATTAATACCATGTTTTAATTCATTGATATGTAAGTTTCCCTGACAGAATTTTACAGTTAGAAAGATCTGATAAGAAATCAAATCCAACCTCTTATTCAAGTCTCATTAAAGCATCTCAAAAAGACAGACATCTAGTCTCTATTTGAATATTTCCCAAGACAAGAAGCTCATTGCATTACAAATCAATTCATTATATTTCTGGAAAGCTTCCTGACTAAGAACTTAAAATTGCCTGCTTTATTTCTTATCTTTTGAATCTGTACAAGTGTCTAAGCCTTCCACATCATATCCCATTTTAGTAAAAACATTGCACCCTCTCTTACCTTATTTCCCAATCAAAGCCCCCCTTCCTTCCACTATTGTTTATATATCATAGATTGAAGGCTGGTTACATATATTTATGTCTAATTTGGTGTTCATTTTGAACAATTAATAACTTATTCAGACACTCGAGATCTATATTCTTTAATTCCAATGAGAATTTTTTATTAGAAATTCAATTAAATTATGCTGAAATAACAGAATTTCCTAAATTATTAAGTTGTACAAAATCCCTAATTAGTCAAAGTTCTCAAATTTTGTTAACTGAAATGTTGCACCAAAAATACACAGAATTTATAATACAAAACAGTTTAAAAATTAATGGAGCTCCTTTAGTAATGACAATTCTGACAGTAACTTTCAGTTATAAGAACACTATCACTATAACTTTATTTATCTTATTTTCAACCATATAAATCACAAAGATTTAACTGTTTGATATATTTTATTGATATTTCCATATATTTAGAATATGCCTTAAGTCAAACTGCTAATATATACTATTTAAAATTTTCTTGTTAAATAAATAAATGAATAAATAAATAAATAATAAACTCACTTGCTAAGCCAAACTAACCAATTAAATACTAATCTGAGTTTTTCATTATTTTGTCACTTTATATATAAAATATAACAATCTCTTAATTTGGGCTCATGTTTCCTGCAATTAAAACATGAATTAGTGCTTACTTCATTGACTATGTGTTAATGAATCAATCTGTATGTGTGCATATGGTCTAAAGTAGAGCATTCACATCAGGTGGCTTATAGACAGTTATCAATATGGCGGCCACCTGCTCTTCAGGCATTGACAATCGCACATTAACAGTAACCACTTCATATTAATGCTGCTTCTGGTAAAAGCACGTAAAAAGCTTATTTGTCAAACAGGCATCTTACCTTTTTAAAAACTGTTTCCACTTTCCTTTGCAAAGCCCTAACCTGTCTCCCCAGTACACCTTTCCATCCTGGCCTGTAACTATTGCCCCACATTCTTTTCTACCAAAGACTTGCTGCAAAGCTCTCACTAACTTACTACCCCATTGGATAAAGGTAACTATTAATAATAGAGTTTTTATTTTCTAGATAATTTGTGTTAACATGCTACTCCCAAAAGACTGTAAATTATTAGGATACTGAGGTAATCTGCCATTGGCATTTAATATCTGGTAGGCAAATATATGGCTAGTCTTTTTATTTGTACTGTTTTATTTTTGCAAAGGATTATTTTAAGGAGCCTCAATTTAGCACATTGAGGAGTTTAATCCACCTTCTATCATTATTGGATTTGAAAAAGACTATGTTTCCTAATTCTCTAAAGATTATCTTTGACTCTGTTTACTTTCCACAGAGTATATGCAAGTAAATAACTCCGAAATTGAACTCATATTTTATTTAAAATAGCTACAAGATGATGATAACATAGAAATCCAGGCAAAGATAATCCACCAGAATACCTAATGTGAGGAACTGAGCCTGAGAGTATTTGAAATAAGAAATCTGCAATTTATAACCATCTGACCATCAATAACTTTATGTAAATGACTGCTGCTGAGTGTCAGAGTAAGCCATTCAATTGAGTTAAGAATCAGAATTGAAATTTAATGTAACCGATTATATAAGTGTTAAGCTGTTCAATTTTAGTTATGCTAAAATTAAATAATGAAATTGGGGCACTCTGAAAATGACAAGATGAAAGTAGGTATGAGAAAGCCTCTGTATGCACCTGGATCCTATCTGATCCATATTAAAGGCTCTTACCCCAAATAAAAACTCTTAGCCAATTCCTAACAGTAAAAATCCATGCATCTAATCTTGATCATTTATACCAATTTGAAAAACACTGCAATTTTCTACTTTGTCTAGCTGAATATGCCTTAAGGAAGTGAAAATTAATTATCACATTCAATCTAAGTGGGGTAGGACTGACTTACTGGAAACTAGAATAGTGCAGAAGGTGTGCGCGTGTATGTGTGCGCGCGTGCGCGCACGCGTACACACACACACACAATGATTACACTAGAGCTACACATGTTTCATTAGAAGAAGCAGAAACTAAATGTATGAATAATTTTGGTATCTAAATCCTAGAAGGTAGTGATAATTCTGTGAATAAATCTATATTAGAAATTAAGTGATATTTATTCACTCTAGAACCTACCTATATTTGGTAATGATAAAATCATTTGAGGGGCTAATTATCTGAATTTCTGAGTTGTAAATCGAAGATTGAGGATACAATGATCCACACTTACTGTTCCAATTCAATATTTTTGTAACACTCAATAAATATAATTTATAGCATCTGTTTATAAACTTTATGGACCATGAATACAATTCAAGATACTTGGAAAGAATTACTGTAATGGGAACTGATATACTCATTTAATAGAATTCTCTAAAATTATAACTGCTGTAGCTGATCAACTAGCTATAGCTGATGTAACTGTTGAAGCTAATATTTATGTTCCATGGATAAAGATACTAATACTTTCATAAGGAGAGTCATCTGATTGTGGCATTCTGCTTATATTACGACCCAGAGAGATCACTGAATTCCTAAAAAAAAAAAAAAAAAAATTCCCATGCATTTAACTAACTAGAACTTAAATTAAATCACAAACACTTCTGGAGTACCTAAAATTTGCCAAGCCCTAGGGGGTGGGGGGATTGGAGGGCAATGTTTTTACAAAAAATAATCTCTAAAGCCATAAAGGCTTAAACGGGCCAGATTTTACTTCAACAATTAAATTCCTTTTTAAAGAATCTTTTTGTGTATCAATTTTTACAATATGGGTAGTAGTCTGGGAGGAAACACTTGCAGTGGATATAGCAGAGTACCCAAAATACATAAAGATCTACTGATATGTAAAAGGACAAAAGCTATCCAATAGTAAAGTGAAAAAATGATTTGACTAAAAAGAAGAAATCCAAGTAATAAGAAAAAGATGTTCATTCCTAGTAGTAATATGAAAAACAACTAGATACATAGGTATATCTATATGCAAATATAAATAAATATACACATATATGTGCAAACGCATATATACATGTGAAAAAAACAAGTGCTGAAAATCTAGAGTGGTGATAGCACATTCTAAGCGCTCAAGAGTTCGAAGGAGCCCTGCACAGGGCTCCCTGCTCAGCAGGAAGCCTGCTTCTCCCTCTCCCACTGTTCCCTCTCTCTTGCTTTCTCTCTCTCTGTCAAATAAATAAATAAAATATTTAAAATAAATAAATAAAACGTTGTTAGATAAGTGAGAGATCAAGTGAAATTGAGTTTTAGGAATGTCCTCCAGCAATATGGTGAAAGTGGGTGAAAAGTGCCCAAGCTTTGAAGCCAGAGGCCCATCAGCGGTTTCTCTGCATGTGGGATGACTGGAGAATGAGGACACCTCAAGACATTTGAGAAAACTTAGCAGGTAGATTAGAAAAAACTTAGAGATTCATTTGATTTTGATGCTTGTCAGTGAGAAGAAGAAATCAAAGGAAATGTTGGCAGCTCACATCAGTAACCCTTTAAAGTCTTGACAATGTGCTCCTCATGTACCAAGCACCTCATAACATTTTTCATTTAAACAAATTAAATGTGATGATGTAGACAGTTCACTTTTTAACGGCAAAGGCAACATCTTTTCTGTGTTTGTATCCCCCCTACCTGGCATAGTACAGATCAGGAACTTAATGAATACTTACCCAATGAAGACAGAAGGAAGTATCATTATTATTAAAAATACAAATAAACACCCATAAAATACCAATAAAAATACCAATGATAAAAACTGACCTAATGTCTTAAAGAATTCAAAAGCCTTTAACCATAGCAAGGAAAAAGTTGTCTGTCCATTATACCAACAATATCGAGGACAGCTGTCATCCCTTACTTCCACATTTAGCATTTCATGGTGTCAACCAGATATATGAATTACATGTTATCACAATACAACCTATTAAAACGATTTAGAATTTCTTCATCATATCATATTCACTTGGTGATACTATGGTTGACATTGCTGAAAAGCTGTTAAATAATACAAATACAAAATTCATAGACGCAAATGTACTTTATGTTCAGAATTGCTGCACACTTTTCAGATGAGTTCATGTTAACCAAACAAAAACTGATATCCCTGGATTATTAAAAAAAAGAATCTGCATGCTGCACATTTTGCAGGGAACATCAAAACCTGTCTTTATGAAATCTGCCTGGAACCACATTTTTATGACTTATAAAAGAAATTAGGCCCTACACTCAAAGGATTGGTTATTAAATATTTTATCTTTAAAAAAATCAGCAGGCTGAAAAACATCTGTATTTCATAGATAAAAATTTCAAGAGATAGAAATGAACATAGGTCTTAAACTTTAATAATGACCCAAAGATGCTGCTTAACAAAGGCTGCCTTCGATGGACTGATCTTTGTAAAGTATTTTTAAAAGGTTAGCAAATAGAGTTAACCTTCAAAATAAGTTCAAGGGTGTGTTTCTAAATGTGTGGTTTCTGTTTATCTGGAATACAGATCAAAATGCTACAGTATTTCCAAAGGAAAATGAGCTGTTTTCCCGGTTACATACAAATACATTTAATGTATGTTTTGGGGACCTTTAAATTCTATTTTCTATTTGTTTTTTTCTGCTCAAAACAAGAGCACAAGCTGTCCATTAAGAAAAGGAAGAACAGGGCGCCTGGGTGGCTCAGTGGGTTAAGTCACTGCCTTCGGCTCAGGTCATGATCTCAGGGTGCTGGGATCGAGTCCCGCGTCGGGCTCTCTGCTCAGCGGGGAGCCTGCTTCCCTTCCTCTCTCTCTGCCTGCTTCTCTGCCTACTTGTGATCTCTGTCTGTCAAATAAATTAAAAAAAAAAAAAAAGAAAAGAAAAGGAAGAACAAATGGAGGTTTCGGAAGGACAGCGGCTTCTAATCACTGTGTCAACTGATACAAGGTTAGAAATCTACCTTCCGGGCGCCTGGGTGGCTCAGTGGGTTAAGCCGCTGCCTTCGGCTCAGGTCATGATCTCAGAGTCCTGGGATCGAGTCCCGCATCGGGCTCTCTGCTCAGCAGAGAGCCTGCTTCCCTCTCTCTCTCTCTGGCTGCCTCTCCATCTACTTGTGATTTCTCTCTGTCAAATTAATAAATAAATAAAATCTTTAAAAAAAAAAAAAAAAAAAAAAAGAAATCTACCTTCCCCTGAAAGAAAATCAGTATTTATAGAACCAGAATTTCGAATATACAGTTAGTGTTATGACTACACTCTATTTTGAAGTTCTTAAGCTTTTTCCCTGCGACCCAACAGGAAAAATCATTGCCATTTATAATGGGGTGCTCGGTGAAGAGTGGTTTCTGCTTACATCACTTCATTTCAAAGGATTTGCTAGAACAATCAGATTGCCTAAAGCTGAAACAGCCCAATTACTAGTAAAAACTGCCTCAGACTTTAAGAGCCCACAGGGCTTTAAAAATCAATGATGCTATAGTATTTGCATCCTAAAAAAGGCAGCCAAAAACCAAACTAAACAAATGTTGGAAATGTATTCTTCAACACTATTTCAAAGTATTTCTACTCTTCATTCATATACCCATTGAGAGACATAATTAGACCCTGCCAGCTCAATCAATAGTTGTCTAAAGCTAATGGGCATAGCTCAGACAATTAGGACACACAGTAAATATTTTGAAAAAGTAAAGTCAGATAAAGGTAATTTCACATACGTAGTTATTTATACAACCCATTGTCACTTTAAATTAATGGGGGTCATGAGAAAAATAAAAATCAACATGTGTAAAAAGTTATCTTGAGCTTTTGGGCTCTTGTATTATGCTGCTTTAGTACAAAATGTTGTTGTCTACCTAAATCACATCAGTTTGATTTTATATTAGTCCTGGGAGGTAAGACTGTATCACGGTGGGGGCCTCTAATTACGGTGTAATTATCATACCCTAAGAACACGGGTAAGCCAGGGGAACATTTGTTTCGGGGGCAAACACACACGAATGACATCATGGCTACATGAAGAGCCCTTTTCACATCTCTTTATCAGTGAATCCTCAATCAGGGGTTAGATCAGAGAAGTGGGGAAAGGCTCCCAATCTGCTGCAATTCTTGTGAGATCCCCTGGTACAGACCAGACATCCATGGAGAATTCAGCAGAAAAGATGAAACATAAGCGGCTTCCTTTTCAAAGGCATTCATTCATTTAGTCACTCACTGATTCTTCTAATTATTTAACACATATTTATTTTTCAAGGACTGCAAAGTGACAGGAAAGTTGCTAAGCACTGTAACTGCAAGTCTCTGGACACAGAGACATGTAATAAACATAAAACAATGTGTTATGTGGTAATAATGGATTGGCCATGGTAACACAACAGCAGGGAATACCTTATTGAGAGAGAAAGAATACCTGCTTTTTCCAGGACAGAGATGAAGCAGAGATCAAACAATGAAATAGGTAAGTAGTATTGTATAGGCCATATTGAGAAGAAGCAAAGTTGTCAGAATTACTCATGAAGGCTCAGTACTTAAAGACTGCATTTTGAACAGCTGCATACAAGAATAAGATTCCGTGATAGAAGCCCCGGTGTAAAAAATGGGTTTCCTCACAGAAGATGCCCAACATCTTGGGCGAATTAACAGATACATGGAGGTCCTTCTAGAAAGAATCACAGCAATTTCCTTAGCTAGATTATCAAGGAAGGTCTGGAGAATTAAACAGAACACAACAGAAGCTCTTTAGAATTTTTTATAAATACATGTGTGTGTTTGTGTGTGTCTATGTATATTATAGCAAAGGATGTAAGTCTAAGTGTAGATGTCCATGCATGGACCCCCTACCCATCCCTGGACACCAACTACTCTCTTTACAAACTTTCCTGTTACTCAAGGCAGTGAAAAATAGAATCCCAACAATTCTAGATGATAGCAAAGAAATTCATGATTTTGATTATAAGAGTATCAGAAACCATCAATAATGACTTAAATAGTTATTCACTCAAAAAAGGCTCAACACCATACAAGTGACAGATTCCTGATTTTCCAATACAACCCATTTTATCTATTTTTGGATGATCTGAAAGCTGCCCGGGGCTAGAATTATTCTTGAAGTCCAGCTCTGGTTTCCAGCTTACTTCCTTTCCATTTCCACTGAGAAGCAATTAATTGTTTTGTGTTTTTGGTGTTTTCAGTTTGCCCATACTACAGCAGGCAGGTCCCATGTCCAGCAATGCTGATAGTTTCTGAGACACTATAATGTTCCTTAGGAAGTTCTCAGATATTTTCAGCATATTCCCCAAATGTTCTCTTTCTGCATTCCAAAATACCTTTCCAGATCTAAATGAGTCCATCTCATAAGAATAGTAAGCTTCTAAATGATATTTATTGTAACACAAAAACTACACTTTCCAGAATATATAAACAGTCCCTGTTGAGCAACATAAAGTCAATAGTTCCAGACAGCAAGCGTTCCTTCTTACCCTTTAAACTGTAAAGGCTGTCATTTCATTACAGTTTGAGAAATGGTTCTACCATTTATCTGCCTTTTTCATTCAATGGGAAATTATACAAAAGAAGACTAACACATCACTTTTTACAAATAATATTCATCATGAATGGCTAATAATACACATAGTGGCAATTATTCTCAATTACTTATATTCCCTGGTATAAGTTGTATATAATCACACATAACACATTTCTTTCTTCCATTACTTCTTTCTTCATATTTGAGCTTACGTGTTTCTACAAGTAATGATTTGAATTCAGAAAGTATTATCAAAAGAAAATGAAAAGGTTACATAAATGTCACTGCCTTGCTACGAATTTTAAATGTTCTTGCTGAACTCAACTCTTTGAATATCTGGACTGGCTTTCTACTATAAAGAAAAAAAAAACATCTATGCGTGAAATAGTGTTTTTGACAATAGCTTCTTGACAAAGAAGAAGCCTGAAAACGTGTGAAAAAAAAATCCTTTACCTAATGACACGCTTATACATGCATTGCCCTCATTTTTCTTTTCTATAGTAATACTGAATCTTAATAAGAAAGTTCATACTACTTATTGCCTCTTTATCTATAAAAGAAGAGTTTTCATAGCCTCATATATACTTTCAGAAATCAGAGCATGTCAGTCAGAACCCAAACTAGTTTTTCCAAACCATGCAATATATTTTAATATAAAAACGAGGAGGTGAGCATGAATTTTTGTTGTTGTTCTTGGGGTTACATAAGAATGTCACTGGTGCCTACATGGTATAAACATAAACTATCAAAACAAAACTTGAAAAATTATTTCATCAGTACAGTTGAATTCCCATTGTATTAATTTATCTTTTGGTCTCTTTGTCTAAACTTTGAGATTTTAAAGACCCTTGTGTCTTCTCCTTGTTTGTAGCTTCTCACAATGTCATATCTTATTTCCTTAAAAAACAATGTAATGTCTCGGGAGTTTTTTTTTTTAATATGTAATTTTTTGAAAAACTACTAGAAAATTATAAAAATGAGATCATTAATAATCATAGCACTCGGGTATGGAATTTTCTCACCCATTATTTTTTTCTTTTTAACTCTTAAAATTTTAAAAAAATTCTCTATTAAAATTTATTTTCCTTTCAAATTCTTTTAATATTTTAAAAATAAGTAGTATGCTTTATTTTTAAAAATTTAGAAAACTGTAAGGAAAATAATGAAATCACAGTCCTACCACCCAGTGATAGTCTAAATTTTACTTCTATTTCCATATCTACTCTCTGTAACTAAAGTAGGGTAGTATTTTATTATCCTATATTATGCTTTTCCACATATCAATTAATGAGTAATTTACTATGTCATTTAATATTCTTTAAAAATATACACTTTAATATCTCCATAATTTACCAGCCTCTATCTTCAGGAAATCATCAGGCAGTAGAAAATATCTCTGTTTAAACATTAACGAAATTTCTTACCAACACAGCCAGCTTTATTTGTGAAACAAGGATATGAAGGCTTACTTCTCCTTAAAAAAACTGTTTTTCTTAAATTGAGCTAATATATATTAACTAAATTTGGATCTCACTATGTACTGCTTACTCCACTTTTCTAGCATAATTCTTGTGCCAAGAAGGAAACTAAGAAAAGAGTATTTAGGCATTTGACATAAGTGTAGTCTTTCTCAATCTAGATGAAAAATGACTTCATAGTGTAACTTTCTCAAAAATGATTTTCTATAGTATTATGGTGATAAACATGTTCTTATTTAAACTAGTAGAAGAATAGCAATAATGAAACATATATTCAGCATGTTTAAAATTTTATCTTCCCCTGCAGAGGAAGAAATCATGTTTACCTGGGGATATGATATAGAAGAAGTCTTTAAATTCATCCATCCAAACTTCTGCCAGTCTCCTGTTGTTCTTGTTGATGACATGACCAGTGCCACCAGGGAAAGTGTAGGGAGTTGCCTTCCGAAAAACGTGACCAACATGGGAGCAAGTCACAATCTCCAGAGAGCCTCCACATTGCCAAATCTGAGAAAAGGAGCAATCGATCTATCACAATCATTGCAAATAACGAAGAAATATTGTCTGACAAGTCTAACTAAGGCCAAATCTTGGATTTTATATGGTTCAAGAAAACATTGGATGGACACAAAATTTAGAACAGGTATACTCAGCTTGGCAAAAGATTCAACTCAGAATAGCTTTATCTATGTAAATATTGCAGCACTGCATTTGTGGAAGTAAGATGCATTTATTTTTTCATGTGTCTTTAGCAGACTACCAAATTTTCAGTTTCTAGTAGTTAACCTAATCACTATTTAATAGATATTTAGTATCTAAAATCTGCTATGAATGAATGAATTTGTACATGTTAGATGCCATGGTAAATAACTACATTTGATTTGGAGAAAAACCAGTTGTACTCTATTCATCTGCAATTTTAGATGACCATTAATTCTCAGCTTTCCTACACTCACTGTGTCTTACATCTTTGTCATTCTTACTAAAATGTGCTAGGACTCTACATCTGCTCAACATGTACGCATCTTCAAAATCCGTCTTCAAGTCACTTCTTCTAGAAAGCTATGTGGAGAGGTTTAGTATTTTGTGACTTTTGTACTTTAAACATCCATTTTTTTTAAGATTTATTTATTTATGAGAGAGAGATTGAGCACACATGAGTAGGGGCAGAGATAGAGGGAGAGAATCCTCAAGCAGACTCCCCACTATGCAGAGCCCAGCTTGGGACTGGATCCATTAACCCTGGGTCCATGACCTGAGCTGAAACCAAGAATCTGGCCCTCAACCCAGCGATCCTTTCCATCCTATCATGAAGAACCGATTACATTGTCTTGTAAGCACTTGTTTACTTCACTATCTCTCCTTTAAAACTACAAACTCTTCGAAAACATATGTTATATCCTTCCTGGTATCCTGGATTTACTATGGAGTTCAGGCTAGTTAAAAGGCATCCCAAACACATTTATTTCTATAAAATTACATGGTTTAACCACAGGTTATACTAAAAGCATATGTGTATGCTTTTATATATGTATATATGTAGATATACACCCATATAACACACATTCATATATGTTTATTACATACATGTAACACATTGTGTATGTACTACAGGTTGTTTATCACCATAAACAAGAGCCATAGTTATGGCTATATGTAATTGGAAAGATTGGATTTTATATTGTAACTAACATTGTTTTTATTTTAAGGAGAGTTGCTTATTTTGAAAGATAAAGTTTCCTTCAGCAGACCTCTCAAGCAACTTTCATCTTAGAAGAGGGTGGTCTTTGGGCTTGGGTAGCAGCAGGAGACATTCACTTTTATCAGAAGACAGAAGATGGTAAATAACAAGTTATATTAATCAACACTGGCTTGTGCATTACTTGTGTAATCTATTCTTTTTCATTTTCTAATGGTTTAAAGAGCATCATGTGAATAGTAAAGAAATTTCAACCTAACACTAAAATGTAAATATAAAATATAAATGAAACACAAAAGAATGGAATTCACTCTTACCCTCAAAAGACAGGATAGAGCATTCTTAAATGATCAGAGTTTTTAATTGATTGGTAACTCTTTCATCTTTGTAGCATTAAATCTATAAACCTTCTTGGAATTATGCAATCCTTGCATCCTTCCATCCCATTAAAATGGAGGAAGTTGACCCTTATCCTACAAAAGGTAAATCTATACTTGTATGTCAGTCTAGACCATAGCTTAAGAACTTCACTAGTCTGGTTCTTTGATTTTCTCCAGAAATATCAATGATTTTGCTCATTACTAGATTATGTTTTACCTTCACATAATATCTCCTAAAGGCTCCTATCTTTTGAATAGATTTTTAAAATAGAAAACAAGTAAAAAGATTATAAACACAACAAAAAGTTCTTCCCTTGGCCCATATTCTCCAGGTTCAAAGTATCTCATTCTCCTCACTGTAAATTAACATAAAATTTTACAGGCATATGTTGTTTCTCTTTCTCAAAATGAAATGCTCTTTACTTTTGTCGCTCCCCCAAAATTGCCATGGTGAAAAACACAAATTTTTTCCTTAATGAATATCTAGTAGACTCCTTTCTTGAATTATCTTGCTTTTCCTCCCAGGACCTCACTGTTTATGTTTTTCACCCTAAATTTATATTTAAATATTAGTCTCTACCTTCCTACCTTCCTTTATTCATTCACTAGATGGTTTTATTCATCTTACTATTTGGCACGTGATCTGAATACTCACAACCTCAACAGTGACACCTCAGCCCAGACCTCTCCTCTGGGATCCACTCTTGTGGATCCAAACATCTACTGGGCATCTCCTCTTGCCATGTCTCAGATACACCGAAATAAACATGTCTGCAAGTGGAACTGCTGATTCATCCTGGCCCTGTCAGCCAGCCAGGTCTTACTTCCTTTTAGTCCTTTTAATCATTTATAAATGGTGCCTCACTAACTCTGGTGGTCAATCCAAAAAAAAAAAAAAAAAAAGACCCCCAAACCGAAAACCAAAAACCAACCAAAAAAAAGAAACAGAAGCCTCTCCTCCTTGCTACATCCTATAAGTCATTATTGACTTCATTTTATTTTTCATCACTTATATTTAATCTGTTAACAAATCCTGGCTTTGCTAGCTGTAAAATTAATTCTCTGTATATCTATCTCTCTCTGCCTCTCTACCATCATCCTTGTCCTAATCACCAACATCTCCTGCGGGTCAATTGCAATACACTCTAAATTGTCTTGCTACGCTCACTGTTGCTCTCCTGTAATTTGTTTTGTGCTGAGAAAGCACGGTGGTCTTTTAAAAATTTAATCATTTCATTTCACTTCTGTCTTTAAATACTTCCATGGTTTCTTACCAATCTGTGGAATATAAACAAAATCCTTTAGCAGGGCCTCATAGACCCTACATGATTCTCCCCCTCTGTCAGTAAGCACTGGGGATATTGGCCCTCTGCCATTTCCTAGAATAACTCATATACTCTTTCACACACCAAAGCCTCAACAAGTGCTTTCCCTATACCCGGAATACAATTCTGTCTGCCGTGCATCTGACTGCCTCTTTCCCATACTTCTCATCTCTGCCAAAACATCGCTGCATCAGAGAGCTCTTCCCTCATTTCCATATTTAAAGTGTCCCACTCCAATTAATTTTCTGCAGGAGCACCCTGTTTATTTGCTTCTTTAATTATCACAATTTGTAATTTATCTATTTGTTTGGCTGCACACTTTTTCCCCCAACTAGAATGGAGACTCTAAAAGAGCAACGGAGCTCTCTGATCATTGTTCATGCCCCCCTTCCCTCCCCACCCCCCAAGCCCAGGGCTTGTTTACACACGAGATGTCACTGCATGTTGGTTGAATGAAAAAATGAGTAACTCACAATTAGCTACCAAAATTAGTATTAAAGAAAAGCATCCCTGGCAGAATGATGAGATTTAAGCAGACATATTTTGAAGGGGTTTTAAACAGCATTTATGAAGGAAATATTTTTAGTACCAGACTAAGCACAGTAGTCTAGTAGTCTAGTAAATCATAACTGTTATTTCACACGCTTTGGGAATTGACAAAGTTCTTTGGAGGTCACAGCACAACAGATAAACATTAGAAATGGTTGATGGCTTATGACAAACAAGGTTTCTAAATGATACAATGTTAATTTTTAATGTTACTAAAGTAACCATTTAGTCAAATTCACATTATCTCTCTCTTGAAAACACAATTTAGTAAATGCTGAGGTATTTGTACCAGGCCACTCAGCGAAGCACCCCAGATTCAGAAGAAAGAGCACATCATGTGTTTCACTGAAGAGGGAATTTCAGATACTCTTTTCGTTGCGCTGCGTTAGTAGTGGTAGAGCTCCCCGTCCTCGCCTATGGATTAGGCATGATTGAACACCTCCTTTCTTCCTTCACCCAACTCATATACGGCAACTGCATGAGTGAAGCAAAGACTGGCATTTCACTCCCTGTTGGATACTTGCAGAGCAGTACAATCAGCAGACTACCTTGGTGTTATCAGCAGACTACCTTGGTGTTACCATCACAACACAGCAGAATGTAGAGAGTGAGACTGTAGAAAAACGTGATCCTAGTAGGACAGGAAACACTTCTAGTGAATCCCTAAGGTGGGCTAGGGTATACTGGACAGTTTGTTGGTAGCCGAATTGGCCTATCCAGTCATGTAGTACTCCTGGGAAGGAGTAGTCTTTGAAGACAATGGGATAAGACTTTAGTGGTTCCCAAACTCTGTAGATCATGGAATAGAGAAGAGGGAAAATGAACTGTGAGACTAGCAATATGGCTAAGATTTAAACCCTCTGCAGAAGGCCCTTGGATAACAGAGGCAATAGAAGGTAAAGCTGAGAACACTTCTGAGAAAACAATGAAACTGTAGAAGACTCACGGATGGAGGCCACTAGTAGAAAGTGGAACCAAACTGAGCCAACAGCGGGTGGCCATCATAAAACATGAAATCAGATGAAACCTGATGTTTCTGTAGCCCTCCTATTTGACATACACTGGGGGAGTGGGAGCCCGGAAAACCCTGCCTTCCCTCTTCTCAGTGCTTCTGTCAGCATGGGCCTGGGGAGAGAAGAGAATTTGAGGCATGCACTGCTTATGTAACCAAAGCTTTAAACTGGAACATTACGAGTATTTTTAAGAACCAAAAGTGACTAGAAAGCTATTGAGTATATCCTAAATGACATCAGGACTGGAAAGGACTATTCCTCAGAGCATTATACAAGGACTGCAGAAAAAAAAAAAAATCAGTTTAAGTTTGTGCTTCTCTAAATTTAGACTGTACGATAAACCCTGTTGCATACAAACCAGTGACTGAAAACTGTCTTCTGAGTTCACAATTTGCCTTTTTGCAAATACGGATTAGCACTGTGGTTGGGTCAATGAGGGCACTTTATTTCCTTCCACTCTGTCACTTCTTGGCCCTTGCCTGGTTTGGAGGCCTTTGGGTTCTTTGTCCCGAATATGTACACAAAAAGAAAGATTCCTATTTGAAAACATTCAAAAATTGAGCTCCAAAGGTCTCTCTTCTTTCCTGCCTCGTCGGCAAAAGTAAGGGTAAATACAAGTGCTGATGTTTGATTATCATGTTAATTTTCAAGAAGATTTTGTGTGCATGTACAGGCATAATGCAGTAATGGTTGCTGACTTACAAGACAGAAGGTAAATCTGGCCCTGGCTTGATTCTCAAAGATGGTAGCAGTTTGAAGTGTATTTAGGAGCAGTAACATAGGTAGAGGTAACTGTTCCATGACTCAGTGACTCCTGGCCCATGTTCTGCTTGTGAGCCATAGGTAGCCTACTGATTCCTGGAATAAATGAGTTCTTCTCCCATGGCCATCAGTGCTCACAGAATGTGTGGGTTAACACTCATTCATATTGATCACCCAGGGAAATCCTCTCCTCAAAATTTGCATGAAAATGAAGAGATCAAGGTAGGAATGAATAACATTATGCATTAATTAGGCTGGTATCTGGTCATAATAATACCCAGTTAGTTAATGTGAAAACAAAATATGTAATTGATCAAATGTTCACCAAATAGTTACTCTGTACTTAGGACACATTTTGGTAATGTGAAGTAATTGAGACATGAAGAATTCCCAGAAAACTATATGGTTAAATATTACAGTGTAAAGAACTCAAACTGAGTGGAGACTCCAATAACTACATGATAATCCTCCTTAGTGTATCTTCAATATCAATAAATATTTTAGAAAAATGGAAGGAAGGAAGCAAGAAAAAAAAAAGAAGAATATGATACAGTCATTAAGAATCTGGGCTTACAAATAAGCAAGCAGAGATTTTCTAGTTCTATCACTATCTGTGCAAAACTTATTTAAGTCTTCAAGGCCTCCATTTTCCCTCTGAAAAATAAGGATATAACAACTACTTCCTAAGACCCTAATAAGATAGCACATATCTAGCTTTGTGCCTGACTCTTCCTTCATAGGGCAAGATGTAAAAAGTTATCTGTATATTACTTAACTTTTATTGTTGTTGAGGGAAACCAGCATCTGTAGTGAATCAGCTTATTTTTGCTCTTTAAAAAAGTGTTTTATTTAGGGACACCTGGGTGGCTCAGTTGGTAAAGCAGCTGCCTTCAGCTCAGGTCATGATCCCAGCGTCCTGGGATCGAGTCCCGCATCGGGCTCTTTGCTCGGCAGGGAGCCTGCTTCTCCCTCTGCCTATGCCTGCCATTCTGTCTGCCTGTGCTCTCTCTCTTCCCCTCTCTCTCTCTGATAAATAAATAAAATTTTAAAAAAAAGTGTTTTATTTAAACTTGGTAAGTTTTGCCTCTTATTGGTATTGCAGTATTAACTTCTAGGAGTTTAGGTACACAGTTCAGAGTTTAAAAGAACAGCCAATTAGTTTCCAATTAGAACACTACATTTCATTCTCTGAAAATATTTTACAGTGTCTGAACAAACAGTATAAACTGAATAAAACATGATGTCTCATTCACAAGAGCATGTGATGTCCGAATTACTTTGCATCACAGAGCATATCTGACTGTTATTTTCCAGGCTTCCGACAGATTAATATTTGTCTATTGTATCGCTCTCAAGTAAACCTGACCATGTATGAAAGGCAAACTGTCCTTTTATCCACAGAGGATTGAAGCTAGCCAATTACTTGTTTTCTTTCCCAGATATTTTTATGAGAATCTTTTGATGATAGAGAAGGTTATTAATCAAAATGTAAAATGGCCATTGCTCATTTGATTATCTACTTGATTTTCTTCCCCCAGCTAGAAGACAATTAACTAACATACATTATTCTTTTCATGTTTTTTGGCACCTACATCAGTGACATTTTAATTAAGGTTCATAAACTTCATAAGCTCCAGCCCTGCAATCTCAGTTCTAGTGCTACTGTTTCTAATTTTACAGCTGTTGTGCCAAATTCACGCAGCTGCTTGTTTTTATACTAATCTTTATCCCCTAGTGCCAGCCCACACACATACTATCTCTGGCACAAAGTCACTGTTTAATATGGCCTTAATGACAACCACAGCAATCTACTGTTGAGGTCACGGAGCACAATGGTTATAGAGTATAAGTTGTATCCTAGCTCTGCCATTTCCTAGCAGGGTGAACTTGGTGACTTCATCTTTCTGTGCTTCAGGTTTCAGGCAGTAACATGAGACTAGCAGAAACGACCTCAGAAGGTTCTTGTGAGGATTGAGGCTGATCAGCGCTCCTAAAGATACTTTGCCTTTATGGGGAAAATGGATAGAAATGGAGCAATAGGTTCATTAAAGAGGTTATCACAATCATCTAGGAAAGTAATGATAATGACCTGGACCAGATTTATGGGAATGGAAACAGAGGAATGTAGTAACTTGATATAATTTGGGGAATGAGAATTAAGAATTACTGTCCGTGCTTTCCCTTATCTAGGTTTTCCCTATTAGACCCAACATACCATTTTCTTCTGGTAAACAGTCCTCAAGTCTGCCAGCTTTCGTGGATCTGTTTCTCTGGCTTCATAGCAGTTGCTACCTAACCACCTCTCCCCTTGCAGCTCTCAATTCTATATAGTCATTTAGTAAGATGTTCTTGTTTGTGTGCGTGTGTGTGTGTGTGCATATATATACACACATATATATATGCATGTGTATTTCTGTGTATATATACCATTTACATATATTAATCTGATCTCCCCAGGCACATTATTATCTCTTTGAGAAGAGCATCACATGTTTCACTTTATAAATTGAATTTCATCATCACATGAAATTAAAATTTACTTTGTAAAATTGAATTTCATCATCCCATGTTTTACTTTACAAAACTGGCATAATTCGCATATGGTGAAAAAAATCAGAGCTTAAATATACCATTTAATCAGGGTTTTCAAGGTTTAAAAAATGTATAGCTGCTACTGGTGCTCAGTATTGACTGGCTTATTAATCTATTATTCATATTAATTCAGAGAAATCTGTAAAATTACACAGCATACAGAAAATGTGTCTACTACAAGATGGAATTAGAAACAAAAGTGATTTTTTTTTTTTTTCAGTTCTGGCAAAGGGAAACTGAAACAAGAAAGTGATGATTCAATTTTCACAGTATTTCATTCTATTTATTGTTTGTTTGTAATAACCCCTCTCAGCACTTCAACTCTCCACCTTGTTTATACATATTCAAACAGACTGATGACAAATTCTTTAATTTTAATAACTGAAACAAAGTCTAAAAGGACTTCATTGAGATCCTGAAGGCACTTATGATCCTTAATGGGTTGGCACAAACAAAAGAGACCTAGAAGTCATTATTTAAAAGCGGTGGGTACAAGGGGGTACAGTAGGGATTTTCTATTCATTCTTGACATGAAATTTGTCAGTTATTCCTCACACTTGTTTTGATTGGGGTGATGTCTTCTTTAATTGGTTGGTTTGACTCTTGACTTCATTTTCACTTCACAATGTAATTGGGGAGACCCATGTGGTCTGGAAGGGGGCTCTAGAGCTGGGGTCATATCTGGTATCATAACATCTCAAGATAAAGACTCTTGTAAATCAAGCTGCTGTGGTCTTTAAGTGTGTACCTGAGTTGCAAGAAATCACAAAGCTAACCTGCCCAAGGAATGTATCCAGTACTTGGTAATTTAATGCTTAAAACAAAAATTATTGTTTGGATAAAAAAGAAAAGATACCAGATTTGAACTAGGAAAACTGTACTCTTGACCTGAAATCAAAACAAACTGATTGCAGAATTTTGAATAAGTCACTTAATCTTGAGAGTCCTCAGAAAATTTATATGTAAAAGAAAAAGAACTGAACTTGATAATAGCTAAATCTTCCTCCAGATTTCTAGGATTCAGACTGGTCTCTTTATATGGAGCATATGACCACTTTTAGATACCAGATTTTTCTTTTTATTTTAAGGAAACATGCATACAGAGAGGGAGAGGGAGAAGCAGGCTCCCTACTGAGCAGGGAGCCTGATGCAGGGCTTGATCCCAGGACCCTGGGATCATGGCCTGAACTGAAGGCGGATCTTTAACTGACTGAGCCACCCAGGCGCCCCTAGATAACAGACTTTTAGATAGGAATAATACATCTCTCTAAAATGTAATGAAAATTTTCCTACTCAGGCATGCTGACTTGGCTTTAGCTGTATTAGAAGTACATGCTGTGTAGATGTTATTCTCTGAACATGAGCAAGTATGAAAGAGAGAACACTGTAAAACTTATGAGGCAATCAATTTGGTTTCTTCCCCCTCAGATCTGGGAGTTAGCTATTTTAGAAAGATCGTAATTGCTATAAAAACAAGAGAAATCACAAAAGTACTGTTCTCTCAGAGAATGAGAATTTTTCAGGAAATCACTATATAATAAAGTAATTTGAAGATTTTATTTTCATATTGGCATGAAATATAGACAATTCTGAGTCAAACTTATACTATCTCATACATCCCATCAATTTGCTACTGAAATATCCAGTTATAAGATACTAAATACTTTCATTCTTGGGCATCTTGAATCTGTGATCTCTTTTCAACTTGGAAATGAATTTCCCGAAACCCCTGAGTTTGAAACGAACCCTTTTATCCCTACTCATTTTCTATGGGACTTAACATATTAATTCTAAAATAAATTTCTTTAAGGGACGTCTCCCAACCCAGCTTTATCTTTTTGCTTTGCCAAAGACTTAGCAAATGACTCTTGGGAATTAGGGGTAGGAGGGAGGGCGACAAGAGTACAAGGGAGGCAGAGAAAAAGAAAATAGAGCAGAAGAATAGAAAGGTGTGCTTACACTGAGTGTGGTTTGAAGTGGGAACTGTTTTGAAACAGAACTGAGACAGTTTGTATATGAACCAATGGGTATCAGAGGTATGGTGTGGTGAGAGTAGTGACAGACATGATCTAACTGTCCTTTCCACTGTCCTTAAATTCAAACACCCATCCCCATCATTCCCAGCAGTTAAAGTACATAGTGGAGATATATATATATAGATTTATATATCTATATATCTATATCTATATCTATATATATATCTATATATATATGGCAACATTTTGTAAGGTACATTCTACTATCTATTACTTTTTGCTTTTTGCCTCTCAATGACTTTCTTTGCCTTGGAGCTTTCTGACCTTCAGAATTACCACACATTATAACTACTGTATTTCTTGGTGTCAGGAGAATTTTACTTGTCATTATTCCACATCTTATCAGGGCTGCTGATATTGAAGAAATTCCCAATTCTCCTTTAGATCCCGACTGTGTTATGGCAAATCTTCCATCTTCTGCCTAATGACATGTATGAGTAGAGCAGGCAAGAAATGAACATAAAGCAGCCTACCGGATATTGCAAATGCTACGTAATATAAGGTGGTTCTGCTTAAGAAAATTAGCGTCTAGCTTTTCATATTTACAAAAAATATTGCTTTTTATATTAGCATAGACTGGTGCAAGCAGATAATTCATACAAAAAAAAAAGAGAAATAAGATGTGAGGCAGTCATACTTTTTCATTTTTCAATTTTTAATAATTTTAAAGTGTGATAAATTCTAGAGGTTTTGGAAGTAGTCTCAGTGCATTCTAGGGGAATATTAACCAAGACAAAAGTAGAATTATTGGAAGTGTGCTGTCCGCATTGTACAATTAATCCTATGAATAAATCTTGATTGTGAAAAAAAATTGTATGTAGGTGAGATTTTTGAGAACTGGATGGAAAGGGTCTGTGATTTATTAAATGATATTTGGGTCAGATATTTTGCATTTTACACTGGTGTCCTCCCATGTCTGATGATCTGATTGCCTGTCAGATAACAGTAACATCTGCCGCTTCTAGCCACAGAGAAGCTCGTGACAGCTGTGTGATGCTGCCCTAGAATTCATGCCAGAACAGTCCTCTTTGAATATCAGCAGACCACCTGGGTACCCAGCTGCAGTGTGCAACAACATCTCCTGCTCTCTTGCAGATGCCAGACATACTTAAAAAGAACTTGGGTGGTGTGACGGAAGAAAACTCGGTACCTCAGAAAGAGTTATCCTTCAGCGAATCTCCCATCTAAAAACTGTCCATCTCACCTGACTGTGGGCATAGCATTTTAGTTTAAATGAAATTTCCTGTATAAATGGGAATGTGGTCAAATGCTTTTCCAATGTAAGGCCCTGGGACAAACCTGAGAGGAAGAAATAAGGTCTCCCCTCTCAAGCATTTTTCTTCAGGCCTTGGCTGGTGTCCATTCGGCAAATATATACTAGCCTTTATATTGATGTCAAGCACCATGCAGTGTTCTGGGGCATAGAGGAAGAATAAAAAAGCATGGCTCTCTGTCTTCAAGTAGCTCACAGCCCATCTAGTTGCGACTGTTAGTACAGGACATATGAAAGTCCAGTCATCAATTTGCATCTGACAGGTGAAGAGTAGTCTCTCATGCCTACAAGAAAAGAACTGTTTTAAGAGGTACTTATCCTAACAGTAATCCTTTCATGGACAGAATTTTCTTTTCCTAGTTTTTAGTCAGCAAGAGACATTTTGTTTCTTGACAAGGACCTGAGACATTTTTATAGGAAGCTATAAGTTTTGCTTCAGATAAATACTTACCCTGGAGAGCCCATATAAAGCTCTAATGCTATCAATGGAAAACTAAGATTCCTTTCCAAAAAATCATCTTACAGGCATCTCTCTCTTTTTTTTTTTTTTGGCCATAAAAATGCTTAGTGAGATAAATGTGAAATATATAAAAATATCCATATTGATGTCACTTCTAGCACTCATTACAAATATCCATAAGACCCATTACGAAGGAAGATAATATTCTACTTTGACAGTTTTTGGACTTTTAAAAATAAATTGGTAGTAGTCAATGTTGGCTATCTCAAACTTTAAAAGAGGATGGAGAACTAACCACAAAAATCACCACATTAGCTTGATACTTTGCTCACTTAACTCACAAACAAGGACAGTGCTGTTTGGCAAAGTTTATTTGACCAGATACAATGTTAAAGCACAATGAAGGTAAGTTCCCAGTCTCTCTTTACTAGAATTGCAAGATGTCATTCTTGTGACATTTAAAGGTTTTTTAATAGAGAACATCCATGCTCATTAAAATGCTTGCTAAAGAAGATGTGTTTATCCAAACCTTGCTCCTCTTAACAAACCTCGATATCAAAACCATTGTCTCTCTGGAGAACTTTTGCCTTTCTACTTTTTTTTGAATTTAAGAACAGCTGACCTGACTTTCTATGCATTTCCACCTTGAAACATCTCACACTGCCTTAGTTTCTTCTTTAGGAAAACGAGGAAACTTTTCTCTTCAAAATTAAACCCTGCCCTTGGGATGTTGAACTCAGAATAAAGGAGGACTAAAGGAGCAGAGGACATGGGGTTAATGTTCAGCCCTGCCAATTTCTAGTCGCATGACTTAGTTTCTTTGAAACTCAAAACCATTATTTAGAGAATTAGACAGTAATGACAACTCACCCACAGTATTCTGGTAAGGGCACAGGAAAACATGATGAACATAAAACTGGTACAAACTATAAACTGTTGCACAGATGTCCTTTAGTATCTATAATATTTTTTCAGCTCCTGTAAGTATTTATCTCATCAATTGTGCCTTCCTCTTTCTTCTTCAATATCACCTACTTTTTCTAATAATACTTCCTATCAGCTTATATTTTATGACAAAATAAAAGAACAACAAATATAAAATAATCAGTTTTATCATATTTACCCTTCACGTTACTATGTGTTTTCTTTCCTACTTACTGGGAAACTTCTTAAAGTTTTTCTTTTCTCTACATATCTTCGCAATTCAATTTTCTTCACAACTTATATTCTAGTATCTTGATTCTATGGTCTGCAACTGCTCATAAAGCTTTTGACGGGCTCTCATTATTCTTTCTCGCTTCTTTGCAGCATTTGACACTGTTGACAATCACCATAACTTTCTAAGTTTTTGTGATATATATTTGTTCTGCTCTGACAGCCTTGACTTAGCATTCAGTTTCTCTTTTTTTTCCTCCCGCCCCTAAATGTTGGTGCCACCTAAGGACATGCCTTGCTATTCTGCTCTCCCTATTTTCTTTCTTGGCAAACTCATCGATTCTCACACGCTCATTTAATTATAAATTCTGTAACGCTAACTCTCAAATCTGTCACTTTCCTTATACTTTACCTCGACACTGCAACACATTTCCAGCTTCTTCAGGTACATCTTTAACTTTCCATGACCTTAAAGAGCTAAGAGTTCCCTTCTGTTCTCCAACTGTAAAAAGAAAATTTGTACTTTCTGGGGTTTTTCTCATGCAGGGTCAGAGAAATGATCAAGGAACGAACCTTACATCAGTCCTAATTACTATCCAACTACATTATTACAGAATTAGTGTGGGGAAAAATTTATTTAAATCTTCTCATGTTAATTCAAAAGTTATAGAAGGTATCATAATTACTCAAACCCCAATAGCTTTGTTTGGCCAATTAAAAGTTATAGACTATAAAATTAGATGGCCAGTATTTAAATATAAACACAAAGAATTTGGTTGATCTCTTAGAGAAAAAAACCAAAAATTAGAATTGCATATTATAGGATTGTGAAGTAATGGAATGAGTAGAAAAATGTAGTCAAACCTCTCATAATTGAAACAGTTAATGCAGAAATATATTTTAGCATTCAAGAAGTGCTAATAATTCTATACCAAAATTTGATTTCAATTTTATCCTATTTGCACTGTAAACCAGTGAGCAGTTTTATTATAAAGGATCTTAAGGACTTTTAACTCATCAAGTTTGAATTTTTGCAGACAGAGAAGGAGTGTTCATTTGGATTTATTTTTAAAGGGTAATTTAAAAATTACACATTAGAAGTCTATACCAAATAAATTTAAATAAAAAACTTAATGAAATTTAAAAAAATCTACTACTACCTTTTAAATAATACTTAAAAACTCAGTTTTACTGGTACTTAATACTCAAATTGTGAACAGTTGGATCAAAGTCCTCCCTCCACATTATTTCACACCTTCAAAAGAATCATTCCTAGTATCTAGAATGTTATTGCTGAAATCAGTCAGCCTTATTTAAATAAATGTCATAATTGGTTTCCTTTTTTAACTACATTTTTGGTTGACTAGAACAACAGTAAAACGATTGGTAGTCATGTACTTAAGATAGATATCACTACGTGTGACAGTATAATCATAGCTTAAGATGTTGCACATTTATTGCAGTGGTTACCATAGAGATTTAAATTTAGCTCTTTAATAAAAAGTGCATGAATTCAATTTTGAATGCATTAATTTTGGCTAGTAAAGAGCATTAGGTTTCCCAACTGAATGTGCATATATAGAAACAAGAGTTTGGGAATTCTGTCCTAGAAATCTTTAAGGGATCAGATATAGGTATGTAAAAATAATTGGTTCATTTCATCATTTTTAATGAATACTTTATTAATTCTGTCACTTGAATCCCAGTTCTGCAAAATACATATTTCATGAGTTAGTTACATGTTCTTCATGTAATTTTCAAGAGAGAAAACATAAGGTGGGGAGACCAGATACTTTAGCCTAAACTTAAGTATGGCTGAAAGCACAAAGGAGCACCATAAGAGTATACAGAGAAAACAGAGCTTGCTGTTTTCTAGACCCTGTTCCTCTCCTGCCCTGCTGTCTACACGACAAGATCCTTGGGTTTTTAATTTATAAATTCTTCCCAGACTATCCTAGATCACAGAAATTTTTCCTTCTTTTGAACTTGATGCACTTTGTATCTGTACTTTCAGAGAACACCTAGACCATACTGGACTTTCTAAGACAGAGGAAGAGCTACATCTCATATATACTACCTACAGTGTCTAATGCAGGTCTAAGTATGTAATTATTATATTGATTGATGGGTAAAATGAGGTTAGATTGATACCTGGCTGTTATAGAGAGGCAATCTGAAGTATAATGCAGACATTATCAAAAGCATTAAAGATAAAACTAATTGGGGAAAAAGTTCCTCATATTTTAACCCATGTTGAAATGCATTATAATCACATGTATAAAAGAATTCTGTAAAGGGCTATTAAATGTAAAGCCTCATCAACAAATAAACTCCTCGAGAGCGTGGCCTGGCAGCCTGTTTTGTTCATTTCTATATCTCTACCTCTAGTAGCCAGTATACTGGTTAGTACATAGCAGGTACATGTTAATTATTGGCTGAATAAATCAATCAATCAAATATTGTTCTGAGAGAATGAAGATTTCTTAACCTTTGAAAAAGAAACCTTTATGTCCCCAAAAGCATTAGGATATTTGTGATCCTAAAGATTTAGAATGTGAGAATATGGGTGCCTGGGCGGCTCAGTGGGTTAAGCCTTTGCCTTCAGCTTTGATCATGATCTCAGGGTCTAAATTTATTTCTGCCTAACAAATTATTATAACTGATATTTTTGCTTGTCAATATTTGAACTCTATGGGCATTTCTAGATAGTTCTTTCCTTTTTTTTTTTTTTTAAAGATTTTATTTATGTATTTGACAGAGAGAGAGAGATCACAAGTAGGCAGAGAGGCAGGCAGAGAGAGAGGAGGAAGCAGGCTCCCTGCTGAGCAGAGAGCCTGATGCGGGCCTGAAGGCAGAGGTTTAACCTACTGAGCCACCCAGGCGCTCCATTTCTTTACTTTCTTTATATACTGGCAAGAACATGTAAACTATAATCCCCCAAAAGTCTACAAATTTTTTGCCTCATTTACATACTCTTCTGCTCGGTAAGAACCTTTGCCTTTCATTTTACCATTATTTATTATGTCAGCTCTCATTTCCTTTCCACTTCGTTGCTTGTGCAATTTGGAAATAAATGGGATTTCACATCATAAGACATTTCACTTGGTTATATCCTTCAGATAAATATACCACTGTTTTCATTGTGATTTGGAAGAAAAAGAAAATTGGGGCACTTAAAGAACATTTATTTCATCTTGCTGATTAAAATACTGGTTATTGAAAAAATAGCTAATATTTTTAAGGTAATGAAAACAATAAAATTAGTATTTCCATAGTACAGTACAGCTTATTAAAAATTTCAATGTCTCATTTAATCCACACAACTGTCCTGAGAGATAGATTGTTAGACTCCCATCAATAGGGTATTTTAAAGTAACTGGACTAACATATACTGAGAATCTAAAGTATATAGGTCTACAGTTGACTAGATACTATCCACACATTTTCTCTTCATTTCTTTCTCCTTGGTGGATCCATTCAGAGAGACAGAGAGAAGAGAGACAGAGAGACAGAGAGACAGAGAGGGAAAGAGAGAGAGTTTGTATGTGTGTGTAAATATTTTGACAGCTTTACTGAAGTATAATTAACATACACTGAACTGTGTAATTTAAACTGTATACCTGACACCATCATCACAATCAAGATAAACAAATATATCCATTACCCCCAACTGTTTTCATGTGTCCCTTCCTTCTACCTGCCTCTTCTCTGCCCTGCCAATACCTTATTCCTAGACAGTTTATCTGCTTTTTGTCACTTAAGGATTAGCTTGCAGTTACTAAAATTTTATATGAACTGACTCTTATAGCATGTAAAGTATTTTGTCTGATGCCAGTATGAGTCAATGCAATTATTTCAAAATTCAAAATGTTATATGGTGTTATCAATAGTTCCTTTATTTTTCTGAGTAGTATTCTATGTATGGACATACCATAGTTTATCTATTCACCTTTTATTTATTTGTTTTTAAGATTTTATTTATTTATTTGACAGAGATCACAAGTAGGCAGAGAGGCAGGCAGAGAGAGAGGAGGAAACAGGCTCCCTGCCAAGCAGAGAGCCCGATGTGGGGCTCGATCCCAGGACCGTGGGATCATGACCTGAGCTGAAGGAAGAGGATTTAATCCACTGAGCCCCCAGGAACCCCTATCTATTCACCTTTTATGGAAATCTGGATTGTTTCTGGCTTTTGGCTATTGCAAATAAAACTGCTATGAAGATGACTATACAACTCTTTCTATGGACATAGGATTTTCTTTCCTTTGAGCAAATACCTAGGAGTTGCTAAAGAAATCTTGAATAAAACCAGGTGCCTGGGTGGCTCAGTCGGTTAAGCATCTGACTTCTGCTCAGGTCAT
Organism: Mustela lutreola; assembly: GCF_030435805.1. Lineage (NCBI taxonomy): Eukaryota > Metazoa > Chordata > Mammalia > Carnivora > Mustelidae > Mustela > Mustela lutreola. The sequence continues at coordinate 159,373,780 of NC_081292.1, forward strand.
GATCCCAGGGTCCTGGGATGGAGCCCCTCATTGGGCTTCCTGCTCAGTGGGTAGCCTGCTTCTCCCTCTCCCACTCCCTTTCCCTGTCATATTAATAAATAAAATCTTTTTAAAAAAGGAGTAAAAATGCTTTAGAGTTATTGTTACCATTTACATTTCCACCTCTTTTGCATGTTCTTCCAAATTCTTACCAACACGGTCCTTTTTGATCATAGCTATTCTAATAGATGGGTAATGTGATTTCACTATGGGTTTAATTTCATTTATCCAGTAACTAATAATATTAAGGATTTTCTCATGTGCTTACTTGCCATCTTTTAGTCTGCCTCCGTGAAGTATCTATTCAAATCTTTGAGTCATTTTTATTGGGTTGATTCTTTTTTTTTTTTTTTCTTATCACTGAGTTTTGAGAGGGCTTTTATTTGTTTGTTTGTTTGTTTTTGTACACAAGCCCATTATCAAGTAAATTATTTGTTGCCAGTTTATTCCTCTCAGAAGCCTATCCCTTCAGTCTCGTCACAGTGGCTTTGAAGAGCAAACAATTTTCATTTTGGTGAATTCTAATTTGTCAATTTGTACTTTTATGGTTTGCTTTTCAGAGGTCAGAAGTTTTTTCTCTTATGTTTTCTTTTATAGTTTTATAATTTAAGTTTTGCATTTTGAATTAATTTTTATATGGCGTGAGATGTGGATCTAAGATATTTTTGTCTACATGGATAGCCAGATATTCTAGCACTGTGTACTGAAAAACTATCATTTCTCTACAGCTTTGTTTTTATTCTTGTAATGCCTGTCAAGCTTTGCTATTTGAGTAATCCTGACCTCATAGTTTGAGTTGGGAGGTAGTATCCCTTCTTCAACTTTCCAAAAGTTTGTGTAGAAATGTTCTTCTTTTGCCCAAAATATTTGGTAGAATCCACCAGTGAAGTCAGCTGACAACAGAGTTTCCTTTGTAAAAAGTATTTCTTTTTAAACTACAGATTTCATTTCCTTACTAGATATTGGGGTATTTGCTTGTTATATTTTTTTTCTTGCAAGCATTGATAGTTTGTGTCTTTTCAGAAAGGAGTCTACTTTACCAAAATTGTCAAGTTTATTGTCATAATATTAACAGTGTTATTTTATAACCTTTTAAAGATCTGTAGAGGCCATAATAAAGTTACTTTGTTCATTCTCAATATTAGTAATTTGTCTCTTCTATTTTTCCTATTAAGTTCGGCTAGAAATTTATCAGTTTTATTGATCTTCTCAAGGAAACAGCTTTTGATATCACTCCTTTCATCTAAAATTTCCTCTTTTATATTTCATAATCTCCTCTTTAAATCTTTGTTTTTTTTCCTTTTTCTTATATATTTTGGGGTTACTCCCTTTTCTCTATTTTCTGAAGGTGGAAGCTGAAGTCATTAATTTTAGATCTCATTTTCTTCTTTCTAATACACATGTTTAGTGCTATAAATTTCCCCTAAATATTACTTTAGTCGTACCACAAACTTTAATATGTTGTGTTTTCATTTTCATTCAGTTAAAAAATATGATTAATTTCACTTTGACTGCTTCTTTGATCCATGGGCTATTTAGAAGTGTATTATACAGTTTCCCAGTATTGATCTTTCCCCATGCTTCATGAATCACCCTGCCTGCAGAGTACACAGGCACTCTTGCTGGTCCTATGTGAGCATTGTGTAATGAGACCTCTAATCTTGCTGATGGTTTTTCCCTTAATCTTCATTGTTGTCTCACATATATGCACTGATCAGCACTCAGTATTTCCTGAGTTCTCTCTGTGCAACTTTCTCCTTTCCATATTCTGTCCACCAAATTATAGCTGCCTAGGTCTTCCCAAACATTTGGCTTCGTCTTTTCAACTCAGGAGTCAGCTGGGATCTGCTTAGATCCCCCTTCTGTAGCTGACATCTAGACACTTTCTCAAGGCCATAAGCTGAGGCAAACTTAAAGGCTCTCCTTTTTCTTTCCCCTCTCTCAGACCACTGTCCTGCATGACCTGCTATCCAATGCCTTGAAACAATTATTTCATATATTTTTTCCATTTTTGATTGATTGGGTGTGTTTGTGTGTCTCTGTGTGTGGACCCTGTACCTGTTACATCAAGTCTTGATGACACGTTTTAACTCAGTGTTTTACTTCAATAATATGAGTATGGGTAAATGTTTAAAGGATATCTGTAGTTATCTTAAAGGATGTTGCAGCAGTCTAAAAAGAATGTTTTTTCTTTTTTCTTTTCTAAAATGTAATCTCTTTTCTGGGTAGGAGTTTTGGAACCACATCTTGACTAACACTTAGAGCAGAAGCACTTGTGTAAGTATTGCATATTCTTGTTTTAAAGGGATTTTCATGTATAATCTCTCATTTGATTATCTGTAGTCAAGGTCAGATTATTAAGGCCATGGTTGTTACTAAGTGATGCTCAGGAGTGTCGTGACTTGCTCAAAGTTGCGCAGCTTGCAACCACTTAGGAATAACACCCACCATATATGACATACTTCATGTGTGGTAAGTAGGATGCTTAGCTCTATCTAAACAACCTCATTTAATCTTCCCCAAAAACATATCAGAAAAGTGTTAGAATTTTCCTTGTTTCATATATAAACAAACCAGAGCTTCGAAGACATACTACCTTATCCAAATTTATACAGCTGGGAAATGCTCCAGCCATCTTGAACCCAGGTGGCCTGGTCCACATTCTTAGAACCACTAGACTACTTCTCATAGAAGTGAGATGATCCTCTGACTATCTTCTTACTCTCTTTTTCCATGACCTCAATTGGTTCAACAATGGCAGATTTTTTCATTTTAAAATGGACAAAACATTGTCCACTCTTGGGAATACTGCTCTTGTGTTATTGCTCATGAAAAGCAAGAACTTTTTTGGATAATGCTTATTGGGTAGTACTTATGGTGGCATCAGGAATATCACTTAAAGGTAGATGACTCTTTTGATAGGGGTAAATTCATACCATACTGGGTTCATTCTGTCATCAGTTACATGGATACTCATTTCTGAGTTCTTCCTATTTAAAATTTCAACCCCTACCCATCTCTAACATCTACCATTTCATATTCCTCTTCCCTTATTTTTTCTCTTTAACACTTACCACTAAAATTTTAATATATTTATTTATTTTGTTTACTATTTGTCTCCACTAACATATAAGTGCCATATTGACACAAAGTTTTGTCTGTTTTGTTCACAACTGTATCCCGGACAACTAATGAATAAGAACTCAATAAACATTGTCTAAATAAATGAACATTTATGCTTAAACAGTATTCTTAAGATTTACGTTATTTTGATTGTTATATAATGGAGTGGAGAGCAATATATGAGACCAAGTTTTCAGAAGCATTAGGATGTACCTGTACACATTCACACACCTATTGGATGTGTATCATCAATTCTAAGAGGCTAAAGCCTGTAAGAGGAAGATAAGATCACTAGATGAGACAACCATCTCAGAACTGTGGAGGAAGATTACATTTGTTTGTTAGCTCCTCCCTTCTCTCTTGATAATACTATCAGCTGTTAAGACTGTCATGTTATGAAAATATAAATCTTAATGGAGAAGTAGTGATATGATAGTAACATAGCCACTTGTCTCAGAATGCCGGAGTTCAATTCTCAGCTATTCCACTTATAAGCTTTATAAGTATTACAAGTCACTATTATTTTATGCTAAAGATATTCATCCTGAGAAGTCAAGGGATTCTTCAACCCTCTGAAACCATATTCAAATTTATTGTGTGTAAGAGGTAAGATGTATCTTTCTTAGGAGGTCTCAGGTTTTCATCTCCTTTTCAACACCTCTCAGTACTTACAATACTTAGGGTATCAAAAGCCAAGTGCTACTGTTATAAATAAATCTACACAAATACATTCTTTTGGATTATCTTGAACTCCTTAGCACCAGATAAAATGCTAATATTTTATAAGCTCTTAATTTTTCTGTGGTTTTTACTTATCCCACCTGCACAGACTAGAGCTACAAAATATTAACTTCACTATTATTTTATTCACCTTTTCACAATGGAGGTTGAGTGATTTCCCTATACTAATATGACAGAGTCAAGAAAATCTCATACAGATTTTTTAAAGATAAATCATCACATTTTACTGTCAATAATACCTACGTATCTCTCTCAAGGAAATGTGGTTCTTGGAGAGTAAAAGCATCATGCCTTATTCATGTTTGAAGCCTCAGCATCTGAAAAGTGTATAGCACATACTACATGCTCAACATATGTCTGTTGCATAATGACTGACCCGGATATTAGCCTCAGGTTTTCTGATTTTAAATCTTCAACATATTATCATTTCATTAGGTCACATATCTTTTCATGAAATTATTCTGAAGGGAGAGTCTCATTTTTTTGTAATATACTGTCCTAGCATTTTCTCTTACTCAATATCTTCCTCAGCTAGAGTATTAAATATCAAAAACACATTTACATTCAAGTCATAGAAAGAGAAGAGTCTAATAGAAAGCAAAATAAATACTTTGTTTCTGTAAGAAGTATATGGAAACTGAAGCCAGTGGTTCATTTAAAAATATTCAAATCAGTCACTTTTTACGGTAGTCTCCCCTTATTCATGAGTGGTATTTTCCAAGCCCCCAGTGGATGCCTGAAACCAAGGATGGTACCAAACCCTATATATACTATGCTTTTTTATATATATATATACATACTTACAATAAAGTTTAATATATAAACTAGGCATGGTGAGCACTTAGCAATAATCATTAATCATAAAATGAACAATTATAAGAATATACTGTAATAAAATTTATGTGACTATGTTCTCTCTCTGAAAATATATTATTGTACTGTACTCACCCCTCTTCTTGTGATGATACAAGATAATAAAATATCTACATGATGAGATGAAGTGAGGTAAATGATGTAGGCATTGTGACATAGCATTAGGCTACTACTGTTGACCTTCTGACAATACATCAGAAGGAAGATCATCTGCTTCTGGATTACAGTTGACCGCAGGTAACTGAAACCGCGGAAAGCAAAATCACATATAAGGGGATGTTACTGTGCTCTATTTCTTTGTAATTTCATACAACCAATCAAAACTAATCTCCTGTGTCATTTTCCAGGGATCTGATCATTCCTACAGCCACCAGTTGCATTCACTCTGTCTGTCCCCCTGGTATCTGTTTCACCTACCATATTCCCCAATCCTCCTTTTTGGTGCATTTATGTATCTGTTGCCTTTTCTGATCATGTTCTCCTAGTTTTTCGTATTACTCCACTAGGCTGCTCCCTAACATAGCTTTCAATTAGTTGGATAGAGAACATCCATCTGATATGGAAGCTATGTGATGAAAGTAAGGGGAGTCCACTGGCAGAGATTCAAGCTTAATAGTTAAGGGGAAAAAAGGTAGGTAATAGGATCAAAGATAATAGCAATATTGCTATATTGATTTTTTTCCTTGTATAATCCCAGCACAACATAAAAGGAACATCAGCTAATGAATGGGTAAATACTTTCATTCCTACATCTCAGGGCAAGAGAAAATTTTTTGTTCAACTTTTGAATATACTACCTTCCTTCATTCCTTGTTTCCTTCCTTCCTTCCGCTCCTCTGTTCTTTTTTTAACCGTTATCTCTTATTTTCTGCACTTTGAGAACTACACCAAGTGAAAAGGGTCCCCAAATGTCCCTAAAGGTTATGCAAAGATATACAATGTGCCTGATGTCAAGAAGACATTCCTGAGTATGGTGCTAAATCTCATGGGGCAAGTTCTAATCTGACTGTAAGTACATAAGCAAATATGGAAAGAACAAAACTCCATTAGCTAATGATGTTCTCAGACATTTGGCTATAAGGAAGGTTTATAGGCAAAAAAATTGTATAAGAAGGCCATTCTAGTGGTTCTAAAATAATTCAGATTACTGAGATCCACCAAATTCCGCATTACATAAATTCAAAGTAATTCTTATTCTCAAATTTTTACTTTTCTTACACATCATATAATTATATTTTGTTAGTGAAAAACAAACGTTACTTTCTAAATGAGAAACTAAAAGTTATAACTCTTGCACTTCACAGATAATTATATCTAAACTCTAATAATTTTATTACATAATTTTGGCAAAATCAATACAGTGTTTTGAATATTTCATGTTAAATTCTACAAAGAAAGAAAACAACAGTGTTATTAACTTAATTCATTTAAAAATAATAATATATGTGGTTTGAAGAAAAAACAGTATTCTAGCTTATCATCTGTTAGCATGAAGGCACATTTATGTGTCTGCTTTTTAGATTTCTATATATAATAAAATATAAAAATTATTCATATGCTTTCCAATATCATATGCATGAAGGATTAATCCTTAACTTTTCATTTGCTTGGAAGGCCTTTTAATAAGTGAATTTGCATTATTCAAACTGGTTTATCAAACACTAATGTCTATAATTGTGAAATCAATCATGCTACTTGCAGAATTATCCAGAGTTCCTTTGACCACAGGTTATTCTTAAAGGTATTTGAAAATAACCTCAGGTAGCACCTGCAAATTCAGGTAACATAAATACTTCCAAATTTCAGTTCAAAAACACAATGTGATTTTAAAGGGTAATGCTTTATTTAAAAAAATAAAGCCCTTCTTTATTTCAAAAACTGAAAGCCCTAATGTCTTTGCACATGAATAAAAGAATTATTTGAAAACTTTAAAAAGAGCTATAATTTCCCATTTAATAGTAAATATTGCATGCCAAAAGACTCTAGCAAATCTTCTAAATAAGTATCAAAATGACCAACTGATCAGTAATTTGCATCACTTCACAAAAAAAAAAAAAAAGATTTGACAGTAAATTACTGGGTCTGTATGTGCATGCTAAGCATAGTGTGTTCAGAGTTAAAAAAATAAAGTAAAATGGAATTACCCTAAAAGACATTTCAAGATTCTCTCCACCCCAGATATCCATTCCTGCATCGTAAGTTCCTATCTCTTCAAAGTAGTTTCTGTCAATAGAAAATAGGCCACCAGCCATAGTAGGGGTCCTAGTTGAAAAAAACAAAAAGAAAAGAATATTTTTTGAAAACAATGTGTGGACTTTAATGAAACTATAGCAAATAGTTTTGAGACATTTTAAATAAAAAAAATAGTACTCAAAAATCTCAAACTGGAAACAGAAAGCCAAGGAGCCAGAGGTTTTAAAATTGGTAAGCAGCATTTTATTTCACATTTTCTATAAAACTAAATTTAGATTAGTCTCTATTTTTCTTACCGGTGATAAATAGATAATATGGGAGGTACACTGACCACTTAAGAGGGAGGCATCTATATTCCCTCCGAAAGGCATAGTGAAGAGAAGTTAGTGCTCTTAGCCTTACCAGTTGTGATCTTTTGTCACCTAATTATACATAATTTTAATGTGAATTCTAGAAACCTGTGCGAATGGTTTCTCTATGAAATGATCTATAATCTATTTAAATATAAAAATATTAAACACTATAAAATGTTTATAGGCAATAAGTATCTAACAATAGATACAGAAATATTTTTTTAAAGATAAGAGCTTTACATCTATTCACTTATTTTTCTCTTTACTCAAGTAAAATGATAAAGTTAATCACACAACCCTATGGATAAACATAAATCCCATTTGATTAAAAAGAACATTTTGCACAGCATCTAAAACTTTTTCCTAGGAATAAATGTCTTTCGACTCTCACATTTGAAATTTCTCTATAGGAACTACGACATCAAATGTTAAGTTTATAAAGGATTACTTAATTAATTTTAAGAGATTAATCAAAGTCAATGGTTAATGTATGAACTATGCAAGTCTTCCTATATAAGCCATATAAATTGAAACTAAAATAGAAAATTCTAGTTTTTCACAAATGGATCTATCTATACTGACAATTATTATTTTTTAATGTTAATTGTTAGAAGAGAGGTTTTAAACCTTCCTAGCACATTAGAGGCCCCCCGAAACACCTTTAAAAAACACATTTCCATGCTTGGGTATTGCTCTCCACAGATTCAGATTTAATTGGCCTGGGGTGGGGCGCCATCTTTCGTAATGCGTAAAGTCCCCTGGTGATTCTAATGTGCTGCTGAAGAGGAGAAATGCAGATCTAAGGGTTTTGGAATGCTCATCCAAATAGTCTGAGATTGTGGGGAAAAAAAACAAGAACAAACGTTGTTTTTCTCAAGATTATATCCTCTTCTGCCATAGGATACGCTCCTGTCCTCTAACTGAACAATGTAGTTTATTGAAAAAACACCAAATAATATTGTACTTGGATATCGACCATATTGCAAAGTTCTCTATTTCTCCCAGTGCTCTCACTCTTTTATACTCAAGCAATTAACTGTCCATCAGCTGGAGTAGCAGAGCCTCCTTAGTCTCAGAACTATTTTATTACTTCTGGTCTTGCTGCCTTGCTATCATGAACAGTATCATTGACCTTCTGAGTTATAATGAGAAACACTAACACAGCCAAACAGATGGTAATTATGGAGTAGCCACGACCCTCACCTGATTGGGGTTTTGAAATTCTGCAGTAATAACTATACAAGGTGTAATAGTGCTGGGTAGTCCATTTAATGAAACTAGGAACAAAAATTGCTGCAATTATCTTATCATAATGCAACCAAGTGCTTAAGAATGTTAAGTGATGCATTTTTAATGATCAGTTCAGAGTGCCTACCCACTTCTCTATTTACTAATCAAGTACTAATGCATTTAGCTTAAATAAATGCATTGAATTTCATTTTAATGTTGGTCATAATTCCTACAAATATATGAGAAATGTATAATAAATGACAAAAATAATTTATATATTTAATCATAAGAATGATAATCATAAGAATCTTAATCATAAGAATGACTTAATCATAAGAATCTTAATCATAAGAATGACTCAAAAGTTTCACTTATGCTTAAAAGGTAACAAAAATAAGAACATAAAGTCACAATTCCTCAAAAAAAAAAAAAAAAGTCCTTTATTTTCTGAAGACAGATGCTTCTAGGGAGAGGGTTTTTTTTTTTTTTTTGTTTTGTTTTGTTTTTGGATTTGCAATGTCAGCTCTCTCAAACAGTCCAGAGACTGTGCCTTATATAATATCTACAGCCATACCCAGGTGTTATGCAACATGTTCTATTCTAATCTAAGTTAACTTTTCTGTACTGTCCCTAATGAATTATTTGCATATGCCTGTGTGGACCTTAAGCGTTCAGGATGCCTAGAAAATTAAAAACCTATGTAAGGACTAACCCTATTAATCAATTTAACCCATTGGCTGGGAAGGGGAGAAATAATCAGACCAATGGCTGTGACTACTGCCTACCACACAGTCAGTAGGTGAAGATGAACGGAGTTAGTAGAAGTGAAGCACTTAGCACAATTCCCAGCACATAACAAATAGTTAATAAGGTTAGGTGGTATATCTTTGAATCTGTCTTCACTGTTGCTGATAACCATTCATTGGTCTTGAGTGTCCTTCACTTAATTTTGACTTCTCACACACACCCTCATTTCATTTCAAAACCATTTCAATCTACTTCAGATCCAAGATGTTGAATTCTGAAATCTGCCTCTAGGAACACAACTTTCTATTTTTTAACTGCTCCTATTTCAATCCTGTAACAGTCACTTTTTTATTCCACCTCTGTGTTTAGGGTTCCTTAACTACTCATTCCCACATAATAACCCCCTTCAGGAATTGCTCCTTTCTGTCCTCTCACTTGCTCTCCAAGGTTCTGCCAGGTCAGTGAAAAAAACAGCTTAGCATCCTAAGTTCTCTGGCCTTCCCTTAACTGACCCAATTCTCTTTTTGTAAATTTCAGTGTCTGGGTAAATCTACCCTTGCGTTATCTACTTCTGCTCCTCAGAGCCAGAGAATCACTGAAAAAGTATTAAAATGAGGTCGACTGGTAATACATCAAGTCCACATTCCCTCGGCTTAGCCTATGAACAGCTAACAATCCTTTTATCTGCTCACCTTAACAATCTTTTAATTTGCTCACCTGTCTCATTTTTTAATGGACTCTTACCTAAAAGTTCTGGACTCATTTCAAAAAACTGAAGATTAAGGCAACGCATAAAATCAAAATTCCCTCGGCCATGAACTCTAAACTCCTTCAGTCTCAGTATGTGTCTGTGTCTTCTCATGGCCTCTTCCAAACTCCTGCCTCAGAACAAAGAGTGTCTCCTTCTTCATTATGAGCTAACATCCACTCTTCTGCCCTCAGCCGGCTCTTTTCTGACTATTCTTTCAGCCACTTGCTCATTGACTATTACCTTAATGTTTTACGCCTTTGGTTTCTAGACTGTCCCCTAGAGTTTATGGTACTGCTCAATCAAGTTCTATTCTAAACCAGAATAGTTCTTCACCCCACCCTACAACTCACTCAAAAGAGGGATATATATTTTCTATTCCTTTCACTGGTAACCTTATTGAAAGGATGCTCTCACATACTCCCTCAACTCCTCTTGACCTTCTAACGGGAATCTGGATCTTGCTCCCACCTCTACAATAACTTCTTTCTGAAAAGTCCACACTGATTCTGAACTGAGATAGGCTTTCTTTCAAATGTCTCTTCTTTTGGAAGCATTTGAACACCATTCGGCCTCCCTGCTTAAAACACATTTCACCCCTGACTCCAACTGCATTTTTTCCAGAGAGGTTTTCCTTATTCACTTTATGATTCTTTTTTTTTTTTTTAAGATTTATTTATTTATTTGACAGAGAGAGAGAGATCACAAGTAGGCAGAGAGGCAGACAGAGAGAGAGAGAGGAGGAGGAAGTAGGCTCCCTGCTGAGCAGAGAGCCCAATGTGGGACTCGATCCCAGAATCCTGAGATCATGATCTGAGCCGAAGGCAGTGGCTTAACTCACTGAGCCACCCAGCCGCCCCCACTTTAAGATTCTTACTACTGTCCCTTCCTTTTCCTTTTCCTTGCTGGCTGCCTCAAGTTCCTAATTCCATGTTTGTGACATGAGTATTATAGACAATTAGAATACTGTTTTGTAGATGTGTGTACTTAATAATTATCTTCTTTTGTCCGAATATGTAGTCTTCCTAAGGACCTCTCAGTGGAACTTTCCCCTTCCTATATTCCTTACCTATAGACGCTCTTTCACTGTATGCCTTTAATTGTGCTCTCTGTGAGGCAGAGTCCAAACTCATGTTTTCTTTTTTCATTGCCTCTTTATGCATTTTTTTTTGTTTTTCTAATTACTTTCTAGATGTTTTCTTAAAAAAAAAAAAAAATCCCATTGAGTCTGCTCACGGTATACAAAATAGTACTGAACCTGTGCGATCCTTCCATGTATGCTTTTCCTTCAGTGTCCTCTAGTTACTTCCGGAATCTCAATACGAAAGGATAAAACCCCTTTTAACAACTTTCTTTTCTGTGCCCCATTCAATCATTTCACAAATACTTCCTGGTGTTTTTTTTTTTCCCCCAAAATATTTCTGACTCTTTGCTCTCTGTTATCACAGTCGCTATCCAATTTTAGTCCTCTTACTTCTAACTCTGTTAAGGTAATCCTCTTGCTTCTGGAGTCTCCTGCTTCCAAAATTCACTCAACAAACCATAGCCAGATGAATCTTTCTAAATCAAAACTCTTCTGAAACTATTTACGAGATGCTTAAGTATCTATTTTATTAAATAAATTCCAGGGGTGCCTGGATGGCTCCGTTGGTTAAGCTTCCGACTACTGATTTCAGCTCTGGTCATGACCTTGGGGTTGTGAGATCAAGCCCTGTGTTGGGTTCAACACTCATCTGGGATCTGAGAGTCTCTCTCCATCTCCCACGGTCCTACCCCTCCCCACCCCCCAATTCATTCATGCACTCTCTCTTAAAAAATAGAAATCCCAGCTCCTTATGGTGACATCAGTGATGTGGTGCCACCCAAAGATCATCTCCATTCCTTTTTAACTATTTTCCTATATTCAAAGTGTTTAGCTGTTAACAGGAACTTTCCCACTCCGGTGCACATATCCACATCCACTTGTCACTTGGATTTCCCTTTGGAAACTTCTGGTGTATGTTCAAACCTGCTCTATTCTTAGGCCAAAGACTATTATTCCATGCAGCCTGCCCTCAGTACAGCTGCTATCCCTCCAATCTGGATATGATCCTCCCCTTCTGCCTCCTTCAATAGCCCTCAGTCTCTTTCTCTCTCAAGGCACTTTGTTACTTTTTTTTTTTTTTTTTTGAGTATTACATTTATTTCTGCATGTATTTTGCCACCTTTATATATATAGCTAATATATTTAATATTATTAGACTATTAATAGATACTTGTTAAATAAGTAAAATAAACAAATAAGCATGTATCCCCATGCCCACAAAGCAAACTATTTGTAAGTTAAAATCACCTGCAACATTATTTCCAAAATTACAAAAATAATTCTTTCTTCACATCTACTAAACTGATAAGTAACAAAGATGCCTTAGGTCATTCCAGGATTTTATCATCTAGAAGAAGTTCTGGGGATTGAGCTTGGTAGTATTTTAGAATTAAAGACACAAAGTTTTTTGTCACAATGTAGACTATAGGAAAGGATTCCAAAAAGTAAGGATTTGACATGGAAAAACACTGAAGTATTTCACCAGAAGTCAGCAAAGTTAAAGAAATTATGACAAAACACATCTGATTATTCATTAACGCTAAACTGTAATGTCTACATTTTCACCAATAAGATGGTAAGTCAATTATATCACACTAGGATCAACACCACATGTGTAAAAAGCGGAGATCACAGGAGACTCAAGAGAGGGTAAGTTTACTTTTTAGGAGCACAGACTTGTATCTAAACTGACTGGGGTTAAAACCCAACCCCACATTGTGACCTTTGGTAAGCCACTTAAACTCTGTGTTCCAGCTTAATCTATTATTAACTATCTACCTGTATTCAAAGTGTTTAGCTCTTAATAGGAACATCTATAAAATGAGGATATATGTATTAATGGATATAACACTATTAGAGTAGTACCAGAACAAAACAAGAACTATACATTTTAAATATTAATTTTAATAAGGAAGAGACAACATTTGTGTTTGGCTGGATTATTATCAGCATTTTAAAAATTACTTTCAGAATTTAATTAATTTTAATAGAATTATAGTATTTTAGAACTTTAAAATTCGTATAGAGCTGGTCAACCAAATTTAGTTGCAATGTGTTTAAATGACTTGTTCCAGAGCCCCCAGATAGTCAGTAGCCCAATTAAGGAAACAATCTTTCTTTTCTCTTTTTTCTCTGTTTTCTCTTTTCTCTCCTCTCTTTCCTTTCCTTCCCATCTCTTCTCTTTTTTCTTTCCTTCCTTTCTCTTTCCCTCTCCCTACATACCTCTCTCCCTATCTACCAATTAGTCATCTCTTAATGTATCCATATGCGCCAAAGAATTTGAAGTAGCTAATTAGATATACACTTTTCCTGATTTCTAAGCCCCAAATATATGCACCGTGTTTTCCTATGAATTTTAGCACTGCTCTTCAGAGCATTTTATTTCAAAGTTATTGAAACATCATTTCTTCTCACTAGTCTTTCCCTTTAATATATTAGGATTCTATTCATCTTACTTGGCAAGTAAGTAAGGTCTCTGTGGAAAAAAACATCTAAAGATTTGAGAGACTGTAGGTCAGCTTCAAGCTGTGATTTTCAATGATCAAATAACACAACATCTAGCCTGTAAGTATTTAGCTCTGTGTTAATAACATTTCTCATATATATTATAAGCCATAATAAAGAGAAATTATAGACATAAATATTTTATTATTTACACAAATGTGAGGCATAAACAGCTGAAATACTCATATAATCTCAATTTTTTTAAAATTATAAAATATAATTTGGTTAACCATTTTGCAGGTTTAGAAACCAAAGGAAAATTGGATGCTGTGAATTTCTCTCTACTAACCCCAATATAGAAAGCAGAAGAGACAGAAAGGAAGTAAAAGTGTAACTATGATTTTATTAGAGTGATGAATAATCAAATGTTGAATGTATTTCAAGGTTTTTATAGAGAACAGAAATGGGGTTTAGTCAAATACTGCACATCATCATACTCATTTGAATATAGACTTAAGTAAGAAGACACAGCTTTGGTAGAGAAGAAACTGCCACTTTAAGAGCCCACCCTGGTTTAAGCTCTGAACAAGGAAACCTACTCAATCCTTTAGTCTATGGAACACACAAACAGTTTTAAAGCTATTTTTAAAAGATAAGAAAAAGAAAAAAAAAAGAAGAAGAGAAAAGTTCTGCTTAGTATGGGCAAATGGCTTGCTTTGCTGCCAAAGAACCCATTTACCAACAAATGTGGAATGAAATACTTCAACTTGTGCTTAAAGACCTATATATCAGGAAAGCAAAAGTTATTTTTTTCCTTTTTCCTTAATCCTTTTTCATAATCCTCACAACCTGATAAAACCCTAAGCTTCCAAGAGGATGTACAGTAATTGGTGCAAATTTGTTATCTTTCCTTTACTTTCATTTTATGCGTAGGAAGAGTCAAAATAAACAATGGGGCCAGATGTTTTTAAATGTTTTGGTTAATACCTTGTTTTCATCTTATCACAACAGAATGCTAGGAAAGTCTTATAAATTATCTTCTAAACTATTAGGAAATAATATAATATACATGTGCTATTTTCTTGAAAACATAGATTCACATACTCCACATAAGGTGCAATTTTTTTCTTTAAAATGAATGTACATTAGATTTTAACATGAGTTAAAGAAGAATGTTGAACAGTTGGAACATTCTAAAGTTTTTCCTTCAAACTTTTTCCTTCAAAGTTTTTGTTCATCCCATAATTTTAACCCTTCCCTGTGCTTTGCATTAGTATCTTCTATTGTACAAAAATGTTTCACAGGATTTGAGATTATCTTTGCTTCTCTCCTCCAATGTAAAATGTATTTTCATTGGCCTGGGAAAAATCTAATAGAGAACATCTGACAGATAAAAATTAAGCAATATATATAGATTTTATTCATTTATTTGAGAGAAAGAGAGACTACAAGCAGGAGGAGCAGCAGGCAGAGTGAAAGGGAGAAGCAGACTCCCTACTGAGCAGGAAGCTGGATGCGAGGCTGGATCCCAGGACCCGGTGATCATGGGTCCCTGCTGTCCCTCCAATCTGCCAAAGGCAGATGCTTAACCGACTGAGCCACCCGATGTCCCACCTCTTAGCCTAGGAGCCCCATCAATATATTCTTAGTTGCTATTAAATTATAGAAAATATTGTGTCTCATTTGTAAAACATTTTATAGAATAAAATAAGTGTGTTTTTTAAAATTATACTTACTAGAAGAACTATAAATTAGAGCCTGATAATTTTGGGGGGGGGGGGACTCAAACTGGCAAAAGGTATCAACATATTAAAACAAATTTCATATTTTTTAATTGCAATAATTCTAAAAAGACCACATTATATGCAAAATATCAGAAGACAAAATTGGCAAAATTAAGCATAAAAAAACATCTCAATTGGATTTATAAGAGATAAAAAAAAGCTGGGGTGTCTGTGTGGCTCAGTCTGCTGAGTGACCGACTCTTGATTTGGGCTCAGATCATGATTTCAGGGTCCTGGGATTGAGCCCCATGTCATGCCTCCATGCTCAGCAGGGAGTCAGCTTTAGGATTCTCTCTCCTTTCTCTCTCTCTCTCTCTCTCTCTGCCCAACCCCGGCTCTCTCTCAACCTTCACTCTCTCTAAAATAAATAAATAAATCTTTAAAAAAATTAAGATGCTAAGTAAATAATTGAGATGCTAGCAACCATTAAAATTTTTATTTTTGAAAAAAAAATTAATGGCATGGATAAAAACAATAATATATCAATTTTTAAATTGTGGAGAAATCTGGGGCACCTGGGTGGCTCAGCTAGTTAAGCATCAGACTTTGGCTCAGGTTGTGTTCTTGGGGTCCTGGGATCAAGCCCCACATTGGGATCCGTGCTCATCGAGGAGCCTGCTTCTCCCTCTGCCCTTCCCCCTGCTCCTGCTTTCTCTTGGTCTTTTGCTCTCTTTCTCAGATAAATAAATAAGAACAATTATGGAAAAATCTATTTATCTGAAAAGAAACCCTCTGGAAGGAAATATAATGAAATACTAAAAGAGGTGGCTCATTGGTGTTCTGCTTCTTTATATCTTTAGATACTTGTCACATTTATTTAGGAACACATATATTTGTTACTTACATTTTCAGAAGTAAATTTAAAGTAACTCCTTTCAAATATATTTCTCATTTAACATGTTAACACTTCACAAGTTAAGCAAAAGAGGGAATAGTATTCCTTTTCATAGTTGAGAAGAATGGGTAATTTCCCAATCGAAGGAGCTTCAAATAAAACCTAGATCCTTCTAAGCCAGCCTCAATGCTTCCTCTATGATATCACATTAGAAGGTTACAGGAACTAATATATGTGAACATCTTATGAGTTTTTCACAATAAGGAACAATAATTATAATCTGAGATGTTATTAATAATGTTTAATTAATTTTATCTTCTTTACAAATTCCTAATCCCAGTTGAGAGAAAAATAAACGTATAATATCAGACAAATGTTAATAAAAAGGGATCTCACTAGTAAGTAAAATGTGTAAGAAATAAAATTCATCATTATATCTATGTTTGATTTGTTATGAGAGCAAATATTAGAAGCAAATCTAACACTTTTATTTTACCTGAGGAAGATCCTGAATATGGTATTCCACATAAGAATGAAAAAAGTCATGTCAAGAATATTAATAATGACCAAATGTAAAAGAGTCCATAAGGCAGACAGAAAGAGTAAAGAAAGCTATATAGACTTGATAAATAACTAGTAGGTTTTTTAATAAAGTAACCTATTTTAATCAATGAGAAATTAAAGTAGAAACTATTATCTTTGTAATTATTTATTGAGGATTACTACAGGGCATAATTAGGAAACTAAAACAATCAGTAAGATTAAAGCCAGATTCTTCCAGAAGCACATACTGCTCTAGCAGTTGATGTAGTCTAACTCCTGTGCATCCGCACTCTGGCCACTTAGGCTCTCCCCATTCCCTTGTCCAGCATCAAATGGCCAGCACCAGTGAGCCACTTCAGAGCAGAGATAGCCAGATTCATTTTTGTATGAGCAGAACCTAGCACAGGGCTCCACAGTGGGGAGGCATGCACATTTGCATACATAATCCAACTCACTTCAGTAGCCTGAACCATATCACCTCAAAAAAAGACACATACTAGCAAAATGCATAATACAGTCCCAACCTAATGAAATGATTTAGGGAATTATCTGCATTACCATATAACTTATGTTACTGGTTCCCTATTCCATTAGGTCATGGAGATGCGTATTCATGCAGGGCTAACATGTTTCATGAGCTTCCAATTCAATCATTTCCCAGGCAGTAGCCTCTAAGTCAAGGTCACAAATTTAAAAGATTATAGCGAGGCAAAAAAAGTCAACACGTGAAGTTGATTAGTTGCAACAAGCTTGACTGGGACAGTTACCAAGAAACATTTCTTTAAACAAGAATGGTGGCGGGTGCCTGGGTGGCTCAGTGGGTTAAGCCGCTGCCTTCGGCTCAGGTCATGATCTCAGGGTCCCGGGATCGAGCCCCGCATCGGGCTCTCTGCTCAGCAGGGAGCCTGCTTCCTCCTCTCTCTCTCTGCCTACTTGTGATCTCTGTCAAATAAATAAATAAAATTAAAAAAAAAAAAAGAATGGTGGCAAATGGGGGCATCTGGGTGGCTCAGTGGGTTAAAGCCTCTGCCTTCGGCTCAGGTCATGATTCTGGGGTCCTCGCATAGAGCCCCACATCAGGCTCTCTGCTCAGTGGGGAGCCTGCTTCCTCCTCTTTCCCTGCCTGCCTCTCTGCCTACTTGTGATCTTTGTCTGTCAACTAACTAAATAAATAAATAATCTTAAAAAAAAAAAAAAAAAAGAATGGTGGCAAATGGACACTGATCCTCAGCCTTAACCTCAGGAACACACAAGAAAAGGGGTTGGGGGACTAAGGTAAATCCTTAGGCTATTTTTGAAGATTTATTTTTTTTTATTTATTCATTTGACATACCAGAGAGAGAGAGAGAGAGAGAGAGAGCACAAGGAGGTGGAACAGCAGGCAGAGGCAGAGGGAGAAGCAGCCTTCCTGACGAGCAAGGGAGCCAGATGCAAGGTTCGACCCCAGGACCCTGGAATCATGATCTGAGCTGAAGGCAGATGCTTAACTGACTGAGCCACCCAGGCACCCCTTAGGCTATTTGTAAATGGTAACTTTTACTCAACCCCACCTGATGGTGCCAAAGTAGGAAAACAAGACCACTATAGCAAGATCTGACTTTTCAAGGATAGATTAAAAATTCATACATTTACTTAGAACATCTTATTTTTACAATGTTGGTAATCTTGCCACCTGAAATGGTGTGGCTGGAACTAGAGGGTATTATGCTAAGGGAAATATGTCAATCCAAGAGGGACAATTATCATATAATCTCACTGATTTGAGGAATTTGAGAAATAAGACAAGGATCATAGGGGAAGGGATAGAAAATGAAACAAGATGAAACCAGAGACGGAGACAAACCTTAAGAGACTCTTGGTCTCAGGAAACAAACTGAGAGCTGCTGGAGGGGAGGGAGTTGTGGGGGGTTGAGTGGCTGGGTGATGGACATTGGGAAGGGTATGTGCTATGGGGAGTGCTATGAATTAAGACTGATGAATCACAGACCTGCACCCCTGAAACAAACAATACACTGTATGTTAATAAAAAAAATTTTTTTAATATTGGTAATTTTTTAAAATGCAAAACACTATGTATGCCCCCCAAAAAAAAAACCCTCAAACAACAAAACCCACATCTACACGGCATGTCTGATACATAAGCTCCTGGTTTATGACCTCTGGTTTAACAACTTGATTACTCTATTGTTGCACATATAATTGAGATATTACTAAAAATCATATAATATGACTGCTAAAATGTCAAGGAGAGTTTACTGATTTAAGAAAACTAAATGTTCAAGGTTATGTGTGCTATTATTCCAAACTCATAACTTCACAAATACCAAGTATTTTACAAACTTCACTTAGTATCAAAATGAAAATATCAAAGCCCAGAAGCTGACAATAGAATAATATGTACAACCATTATAAAGTTTAGTTTAAATGTGGTATAGCTAAGGTTAAGTCACAAGTTCAAGTTGGTTCTCTATGTATGCAGATGCATGACTGTATTTCTAAATGATGACTAACTAGCCAATTATAGTCACTCGAAAGTTCTGTCATAACTGACATTTTAAATGAGGTATTCTGCTAAAAAAGCTAAAATTTCAACCTCATTTTAATCACTTTAGCTATTCAGAATTCTGTTAATCAAGTAGGGAAAAAAATCATCTTCAACACCTAGAATGATTTATCTGTTTGTACGAATTTGAGAAAAATGATCACGTCTTCGAGTAATAGATTACAAGTACAAAGAAAGTTCACATTACAGCTATGCTGATGAAAATTACCTGCAGGCTGTTACAACACAGGCTGTGAATTAATTAACCTTTTGCCATAAAAATCTGGAACTTCAGCAAAGACTGAGGTTTCTCTCTTTCTCTTGTTTCAGCTCCCTCAGCACTTTATAAAGTGAAATACTGTGCCATTACTGGGAAAAACAGATATAATATACTTTGATTTTATTGGGTCTCCATGTTACTATAGTAAAAACATGTAAATTGTGGTTAAAACACAGCAAGCTGGATATTTCCTTTATTTAACTGGTGAAAGATGAGAAATAATGGCCAATTTCTATGTAGATCTTTACTTTTGTGTATGAGATCAACAATTTCTTACTGTGAATGTTGGGTAACTCTGAGTTATCTATCTACCTTTTCACTCTTATGAGAAAATAAAGTTAAATAAAGAATGTCTTTTGCCAATGTGTTTTAAAAAATTACATTCTTTCAAACTTCATTCTCAAATGAATAAACACATTATATTTGAGTGTACTGGTCAAGTATCCTGAAAATTCTGACATAGGTTTAGAAGCTGAAAAATCAGCTAACACTAAATGAAACCATGATCTGGGAAAACAGGATTTCTAATGAACAATGGTAATAAAAATGCCTGTCTTTCCTCAAGTTGTTAAAAGCAATGATCGCTAAGACTTGGTGAATGTGAAGATTATAGCAAGATTTAAAGACCACTAAGTTATACTTAAACACTGACATAATAACTTCATGTCTTTATGAAACTGTTCAGAGCCACATTTTTTCTCTTTGATGTAATAATTATCTCCTTAAGAGGGTTAACTATCCCAATTTTAACTGTTTGATAACAGCTGTTCTCTTTCATGAGCCAATTTTTAGAGTTAGCTTTAATTCATTCACTAGGTAATCAGTCTTGCCAATGGGTAAGTCATTTTTTCAGCAGGTTAGGAGATCAACAATTTAGATAAGGGGTCATATATATTGTTTAGATAATGGGTCATATATATTGTTTAGATAATGGGTCCTATATATAGTTTTGGAATGAAACTAAATCACAATTTGCCAAATTAATCTTTAAAGAGCAAAACTAGTGACCCTCCCTCTCAAATATATTGTTAGGAAATCAATTTTTGGTTGCAGGTAAGAGGTACACAGTAATGTGTTAAAATAAGAAGGTGATCATTTTATATTAAGACAGTGAGTAATTCTTATCTGGACAATTAAAGATACACATGATATTTCTTATTTTGTATTAATAGCAAACATATTTTATGAATCAATACTTCAAATTAAGTAGCTATTTTTACTTAATTTAGAACAAAAATAAATCCTTCATAATTGTTAATATATTAGAATTTTCCAAATGGATCTTTCTTTTGTATCCATAGGGAAGATAGTTCTTTGAGGTTGGTAAATTTAGAGTATCTGACAAAACATTTTTGGTTATTTCAATTTTGAGAATATCTCTATTTATAAAGCATATGCATTTAGGTAAGATACATATTTACTAGAATAATCAAGACTGTCAGATAGAAAATCCACAATAAATATATTCTATGTATCAGAATATACAAAGTTTCCAAAGAAATCTGGCACTTCTGCCAATAGTTAAATTTGCCTGTGCTAATTTAAACTAAATTTAATATTTCACTGATTCTTAGATTATCATGTAAGCAATGATCATGCAAATGTGTATATGAACAAAAAGTAATCTTTTAAAAGATTTAAAAATGAGAGCTCAGATTTACAATACTCCTTAATTATTATAGAAACACACATACTATCCTTTGGAAGATATACACTACATACCTGACAGGTAATGTTCTATCTCCTTTCCTCCTATCCATTTCTCTTTGGGGAACAGGATACCAACGGAAATTCAGTTTCCAGTTAAAACCCCCATAAGTCATGTCTGACCCAGCCATATATTCAAAGGTATCATCACTAATCACATCAATGATGGGGCATACAACTGTTTTCCTGCAGAAAAAGCAAAACCAGTTTACATATGAGTATTAATTTAAATACTACATTAACTTCTTCAGACTCAGTATAGATGTTAAGCTGAAATTCAATCATTTTGTGACTTTAATATGACTTTATTTTCATTTTATTCTCTTTCTCAATGGAAGTCATTTCCTTTTACTACATCTTGCTTATAGTTTCTACTTCATTCTATCATTTATAATCTAATCAAATATACTAATTGGTCTTCCAGTTGATTTCCAAACGCATTCTAAGTACTAACTCAGCAGGATGAACGTGGTCTATTTTTCATAAAACCTCCACCCACAGCACGATTAGTAGCTCTACTTTGATCTTATGCATCATTTTAGCTAGAGCTCACTGAAAAAAAAACAGCACGCAGAAGCAGAGAGTGGATGATGGCAAATTAGACCTGGTATTTTGAATCTCAAAGGGGGCAGGTTAGTTTAAAGAGTTCTGAATTTTTTTTTTCCTGGAGAAAATATCTACTATAGAAACAAACAAGTAAAAATCAACAAACAGAGCAACGTGAAATTCATGATCATCAGTGTAAGTAAATGTCTCCTCTGAAAGTATGAGGGACATGACGATTTCTAAGTGTGTTGTCCTAGATCTCAGAATTTACCATAACAATATACATATTTTAAAACAGGGAAAGATAAGCAACTTAAGTTTCTGGTGTTTGATCTCATGATCGACTGGGTGTTCTTGATGGTGGCTTTTTAGGGTAAGAAACTTCAAGCAGAATACTGGATATTCTTTTAATCCATGTTGTGCTTCTTCCAGTCTTCCTCTATTCCTGGCTTATAAGTTTTTATGACAAGATCAGTCTGTCATCTCTACAATGAATGTTCAGGTCTACTCAAGTTTGCATTGCTTGTAGCCAATTCCAAAGACCAGAGCTTAATTTTCATATTTTGTAGAGGATAAATATAAGTATGCTTTTGAATCACCCATAAGTGTGGAAAGCAAATAAATGTTGTCCATAATTTATTCTGGTTTTGTAACACCAGTAATCACAAATGCTCACTTTCAACTAGGTCTTCTACTCCACACAATTAGCCAAAGTCTCGAGTTCTCTGAAATCAATAGGATTCATCCAGCCTTGGAAAAGTTTCTTGGTAATTCTGGTCCTTATAAAATTAGTATTTTTCTCTCCTTCTTCATTAAATTTAATGGCTTAATTTGTAAGGAGGCAAAATTCGTTCTGATAACCTCGAATAGGACTTTATTATCTAGTTATGGCACCTTTTGAACATATAAGCAGGACAAGACATTAGAAATCATTACATGCAAATACAATATAAACATATGGTTAGATTAAAAAATAAATGATCTATGCATGATGATATTGAACAATATTATATTAAAAATTCAGTAAGTTGAATATGAAGCACATGTTTAAAAGAGCACCATAATGTAGGAAAAGTTGCCAGGAAATGCATTTAAGATGTTCTAAGTTCATTTTACTTTGCCAGCCTTACCCTCCAGTGCATACTGTACAATACATGGAGTGGAAAAATGTTATTAGCTGTGTACTACACTCAGTTGACTAAAAGGTTCCCACTGCTTTCTTCAACTGCTATGGTTCATTTTACTGACAACCCCCATCTATCTTCCTGGCAAGTACCAAATCCTGCCGTTTACATGATGTAGTTGGACTAGCTCACCCTAAGCAGCCCCTGTCTTGGATGCTTAATTAAAAACTTCAATTCTAGGAAGACCTTTCTGGGGTAGGTGAAATGACTATGCAAACAAGGTGTTATGCTGTTATGTAATGCTTTGTTATTATACCAGGGCATTCAACACAGTTGTTTTCATTAGGTACTTAGGAATTAGGAATCATTTATCATCAGTGCGTACAAATATCTGCAAGAAAACTTGTACTTGATAGCATCATTATCAGATGGAATTTCAGTTAAGTGTGAGGGTTCTTAATTCCTATAAAGTACTAGTCAATTTTTTCAGATTTCACAATTTGTGTATACAAACTGGCACCATTGTTTAAATAGTTAAAATTCTGATAGCTGTGTTCTGTTTTTGGTTTTTGTTTTTTTTAACCATGATTTCATTCTAGTGGAATGTGTGAGTGTGGGTCTTCATTTTTAAGATCCTCTTGGTGGTTTTGAACCCGATTTTGAATAAGGGCAGTGACCCAGTATAGAAAAGACTGGTCTGGGAATGGGAAGAAGTAAATTGTTATTCTCAACACTTCCAGTAACTGGGACAAGCTACTTAATTCATTGCTCCTCCCTAGTACTAGTACAGACGAGAACACCCATGTTACCTTCCTCACAGGGTGGTTGTGGGGACACAATGAGGTGCTTAAAAATTTTATAAAACATGACACTATTCCAAATTGGATTCATTTCTATCACCTACGAAATGAATATTCAACACATTTTTACTGTTTGAATTGCTCAACTGTTTCTTAAACAAATATTAATACTCAGTATGAAGCAGCCTATATTAAATGGGGGAGGGGTGCTTTTTAAAAGCTAGATAATAAACCTTCTAAAAATAGCAATTTATAAGGAAGTTTTGACGGGTACCTGGAACTGTGCTAACAGGTTCAGTCAAAACCCAGGCAGACATAACACATGAATTCTTACCTGTCTTCTTTTATTCTCGCCAGCAAAGGCTCCAGCCATCCTAAGGTGCATTCACAATGTGCATCGAGAAAAGTTATGACCTGCCCGTTTGAAGCAGCTGCTCCTCGAAGGCGGGCACGTATTAACCCAGAGCGCTCTTCCATTCTAATAATTTTTACCGGCACCTCTAAATTTTTCACATAATTCTCTAATGTCAACTTGAGAAAATCTGTAATGTGCAATAAGAATTTATAAAGTTTTGAAACTATTCGAAGACATAGCAGAGCTACTACTGCCCAGAAGGAATTCAACACACAGAAATGGAAGCCAACTCCCATCATTTTTTTTGCATTAGGTGAAATAAATACAGAAAGATCTTATTAGTAAATTAATGTATATTTCACAATAACTCTATCAGTTGACTGGCAAAGATAAGGACATTAATTGGAAGTTAATATACCAGACTTTAATTTAGAAACTGGGCCACAAGAGTAAATGGAGACTTCTTAATGGCAAGTTATTTTGCTTTTACCTGCACATACACACACAAAAGACAGAAGTCCACAAAGTCGTATTAATGCTCAATCATGTGATCATTTAAGTTGGAAAAAAAAAATAAACACTTTTGAACATCACTTTGTTTGATTTCTTAGGCTACTATGGACCAAATGGAATCATGAGAGAAACTGAAAGAATTAGTCGCAGACTCCTGGAATTGGCACTGGCTAGGTATATTGATGAAATTTGATAGGTGATTTCCAGGCTATTAGAATTTTAAGGAAAATACAGATCATTACCCCGCTATCTTTTCAACCATAATGAAGTTTTTTTAATTAAAAAAATATATAGGGGGAAGAATATTTATACCTCTTTCACTGGCATCATCTACCAAGACGACCTCAGAGAGCAGATAACGTGGGGAACGATTTATAACACTGTAAACAGTTCTAAGAAGAGTACTCCAAGCTTCATTGTGAAACACAATGACTACACTTGTGTTTGGAAGTTCATCAGGGTAGACCTTTGTCTTGCATCTGGAAAAGAAAGAAGAGAGGCAAGCTTTTAAATTCATTTTTCATTCTGATTATTGTAATAAAAATATTCACGATAACTCTTTAGATTTAACTGTCCCTTACTATGGAAATACCTTACGATTATCTAAAATAATTTTCCTTTATGTAAATGTGAGTAATTACTTGGCATTTTGAAAATTAAAGATGCATAATTGTTAGTATTTTATTCTAATTCCTGTAGGGAACAAGCAGAATGATTTCCACAAGTCTAAGAAAGCTAAAATAACATTCTGACACTATCAACAGAAGACCACAGTATAACAGGGACATATGAATTCATTTAGCGGATATAATTTTATTCCTTGTTCAGAAAAAAAAAAACTTATTGTATAACTCAAAAAGTCATAAGAACATGAAAAGACATGCTCACAGAGTTCTGAAGCATATAAAGCTGCTATTAACTTCTTTTCTAAAATCTAGTCATGTGTTTTCCATTCTGTTTGAGAATGCTATAAACCATGTCTACTTTGAAGGAAACACTGAGGGGCTAGGATTTACTTTGCAGATTTTCGGTTAGTACTACATAATCAAAAGTGGAGATCAGGAAAAGGAATAGGGTACTAGCACTTCCCAAACTTTGGCATGCACAGGAATTGCCTAGAGATTTCTTATAATGCAGATTCAGATTCAGTCAGTCTGGAGTGTACCCCAAGATTACCATTTTTGAAAAAAAGCTTGCTTCCAGGTGATACAAACGCTATCAGTCACACACAGCACACAATAATTTTTTTTTTTAATTCTACTTAGAGAGAGAGAGAGAGAGAGAGAGAGAGAAAGAGAGAGTACAGAAGGAGGAGAGGCAGAGGGGGAGGGACAAGCACGCTCCCAGCTGAGCAGGAAGCCCAGTGTAGGGCTGGATCCCAGAACCCTGGGATCATGATCTGAAGCAAACACAGATGCTTAGACCAACTGAGCCACCCAGGTGCCCCCAGACCACACCATAATTCTCATCACTTTTAGAACTTGCTGTTCTGAGAAAAAAAAATAATAATTTTTCTTATAAATCCAAAGAAGCACAAATTTTACTTTTCGATAAATCAATCTAAAAAGGTACATTTGGATAAATAGTATGTGTAGTGCTCTAGGTGATCACCCTCACTTTAACATGTAGCTGGTCCTCACCCCCCATCAACGTGTCAACATTCAGACATTTAACTCATGTAATTATAAAATTTTAGAAAAAAAAAAATCTTTGGGTATCTGGAACAGGAACAGAGTTTATTCACCTTAGGTTATAGTTTCATGGGAAATATTCTAAAGAGCTGGAGAATTAAAATCGTCCCCAAAATAAAATGAACTAGATACTTCCTGCCACTCATGAATGATCTCATACACGACACAAAATAAGCATTGTTAAAATTAGCCTTCCTCACAGGCAAGTGAAAAAAAATTCAATAAAATGTGGGACATAACGGTATATAATTAAACAAATACTGATTGTATGACTTTTGAGATGTTAATCATCCTTTAAAACAGTCTGAAATTTCATCTACTCAGTGAAGTCTTCTGTAGTGTAGCCAGATAAGAAGGAACTATACCTGAACTATGACATTTTCTCTACGTATATTTATTTGAAAAGCATTCATTAATGATCCACCCTATAGAATATATCGTGTATACAGAAAAGTCAAAATGTAGTGGGGAAAAAGTACTTTGATTCATAGTCATCTTTTCCCATTCTGGTGGCAAGATTCCAATGTTTTCTATATCCCTCATCAGCACGTGACTTGGGCATCGCAGTACCTTCTTACTAAATGAACTCAGAAAGCCATCTTGGTAAATTAAAAAATGTCCTCACCATGATCTTCCTCAAACCTCCATTCTTCTGCCCCAAAAAATAGCAAGCTGAGCAAACAGTGTGTTAAAGACCATCATGCTCAGCATCAATAAAGAAGTAAAACTGGAAAATCAGGCTGAAAGCAGTCCAACAGTCCACAAAGGTTGGTTTAACCCAAGGACAGCAGTCTCTAATGGCTACCCAGTATCACTTGAAAAAAAAAAATTCAAGTTAAATTTTTTGGTATGTTATATACGCATGGACATTGTACGTTTTGTATTCTAAATGCCAATAAAGAAAAAATGAATGAGATATTTAGATGAACCTTTTAAAATACCAAACTAAAAGCAGATATTCAAATCCAGCTACATAAAGTATTTCTTTTTTTTTAATTAAATTTATTTATTTTCAGCATAACAGTAATCAGTATTTTTTCACCATATCCAGTGCTCCATGCAATCCGTGCCCTCTTTTTTTTCCAATTTATTTATTTTCAGAAAAACAGTATTCATTATTTTTTCACCACACCCAGTGCTCCATGCAATCCATGCCCTCTATAATACCCACCACCTGGTACCCCAATCTCCCACCGCCCCCCGCCACTTCAAACCCCTCAGATTTTTTTTCAGAGTCCATAGTCTCTCATGATTCACCTCCCCTTCCAATTTCCCCCAACATAAAATATTTCTATCCTGCTTTGTTTTTGTGGTTGAAAAAATCTAATCACAAATGTTAATTTTATATTCAATGTATGTGACAAAGTTATAATGAACTAATTTACTATTAATGCAACTATTATGTTTAGAAAAATTTTCTACTATGTCATTATTTAATGTAGCATATGAATAAAATGTGGCTAATATTTTAATTAATTCTTCCTCTTCTTCCTACGTAAAAAATTATTTAGCAATGAAAACTTTGTATGATAATAAAATAATTTCTAGAATAATTCTTAAGCTATACAAATTAATTATTTTCAATGTCAGTTTGTCCTGTTATCTCAAACGGCTCCTGAACAGGAGTTATTTCCATGGTTTCTAATGGGGTTGTGATACACTGTTCTATTACCATTTTCTGTATTTCATCACATCTATTGTTTGACCTATTGTAAGATACATGGTCATTTTAAGTGTTGCTAGGAGAGAAAAAAAAAGTCAAATAAACCATAGCATATGTTTTCTTATCACTAGAATCCATTTAATACCTAAATAGAGCTTATAGAACAAGCTTTTAAAATTACTTGAACATAGATTTCTATCAATATTGTCATGCTTGCTTATGAATCAGTCACACCAGCTTTTTGTTACTTTGAAGTTTCTTTCATCTTTTCTAAGGGGCTTTCTCCAGCTTTATGTTGCACTGCTTAACATATTAGAGGCATACATTAAGTACATATCTCAATAACAAAATATAAAACACCTTCATCTACTTGTGGGTATCTTCCTTGGAACTATAAAGTTGCTTTTCAAATTTTAAGGTGCAAAGAAATTACATGGGCATCTTGATAAAATGCAGATTCTGCTTTAGTAAATTTGGGGTGGGCCCAAGACACTGCATTTTTTTTTAAGGAGGCACAAAGGGAGAGAGAGAGAATCTTAAGTGGTCTCCACGCCCAGTGTGGTGCCCAACAGGGCTCCACCTCACAACCCTGAGATCATGAATGAGAAATCAAGAATGAGATGTTTAAGCAACTTAGCCACTGAGGCAAGGCACCCCAAGATTCTGCATTTCTAATGAGATCCCTGGTGATACTGTCGCCTGGTTGACATGATAAGAAAAAAAGCTATATAAA
Organism: Mustela lutreola; assembly: GCF_030435805.1. Taxonomy (NCBI): domain Eukaryota; kingdom Metazoa; phylum Chordata; class Mammalia; order Carnivora; family Mustelidae; genus Mustela; species Mustela lutreola. The sequence goes on from NC_081292.1 coordinate 159,402,472, forward strand.
TCAGTCAGCTGTTGATTAACAAGAAAATACAGAGTTGTGGTCATTGCTCCGACAATAAATATTTGCTTTGTCTTATGAAATTTAATACTTGTCACCATTTCCTTGCCTTTCTTTTCACACAATAACTTTTGTTCTAATACTGAATCAGACTACAGCTTTTCTGAAGGAATGTTGAATGACAATTAAACTCTGCACCTGTGGTTTAAACACGGGTTAATAACTTAGGTGAAGCATGACTATGTGAACAGTCATGACCACATTTATACAAGCTTGAGAAATCGTTCTTTGTAACAACTGCTAGCTCGTTGACAATAGTCGTAACTAACCACTGCTCCTCATCCTGATTTCAGACACAGAAATATAAAAGGGTGCGTTTTACAACAGGTGAATAGAACAATTTTTTGTTTAGCCAAGAAAAAGTATATACAAGGCTATTTAGTTTTAGTTTAGTTTAGGGTTTTGTTTTGTTTTGAAAGAACTTTAGGTGTCTAAGCTGTCAGTTTCAACTCACTGCTTTTTCAAGACATAATTAAAAACAAAACAAAAACAAGAGACCTATATGATGGAAGGAGGTATGTACTTAAATGGATTGGACCTCTCTAATAACCTCTTCTCCTGATACACGGCAAACAACTTCTTTCTGATACTGTAAGAATTATTTCACCATTGGCCATCTCAGCTTTTACATCTTTTACATAAGATTAAAGTAGGTAACTTGAAATGTGTAGGAGACATTGCTTGGGCTACACTGCAGAAGTAAGCTCAGAATCTCCAAATGGGGGACTTGGAAACAGCTGTCAAAGTTAACTAATTAAAATCTTCATTTTACAGAATGCAAGTCTCAAGTCACAGAACTGGTTCAGTATTCTGCATAATAAAGTAATAATAATATATTTTATTCTTTAATAATATTAGTTAACAGTAAAGATTTATGCCCCACATTATATGCTACATCAAATGTTTTAAGTGGTATTATTGGTGTCTGGAATATTACTAAAAAACATCTGAACTTAAAAACTATGCTTTAATCTTATACGCAAACATGTATCTTTAAAACAGAGAATCCCCTAGAATCATTTGATTAAAACAAAGCACAGAGAACAGCTTTCATTGAAATTATGTGCATATAGACCAAATGCTCTTTTAGCAATCTGTCCTGTGAAGATATTAGTTTTCTTTTATGTAATAATCTAAATGGAATTGGCAAAAGTTGACATTACTGTGGGAACACAATGTATATGTAATTAACTATGGGAGTAAAAGTGGCAGACTGCAATAGCAATTTTCATCAGTTTGAAAGGACTATCTGATGCCCACTACTCAAATTAAGTTCCTGAAATCTGGTATTCTAGTAAAATCACTCTTTTATTATAGCAGCATTTCATATTTACACTATATTATGACATGCTAAATCTGTAATACTTGAAGGGAAGTGAAAGTTTATTTCTTTTTTAATTCTGCAATAATATATCTATGGCTTTTAAACTTGGTCGCACATTAGACTAATCCCATGAGCTGGAAAAAAATACTGATGCATGGGTCTCAACCACAGAGATTCTGATTTAGGTGTCCAGGGTGTGGCCAGATGCAATGGGATTTCACAAAAATATATATCCCTTGGGGATCTCAATATGCAGCCAAAGCTGAAAAAGTTTGTCTAAAATTATTTATCAGAAACACTGATTTTATTTATTTTTTAAATATTTTATTTATTTATTTGACAGAGAGAGAGAGATCACAAGTAGGGAGAGAAGCAGGCAGAAAGAGAGCAGGAAGCAGGATCCCTGCTGAGCAGAGAGCCCGATGAGGGGCTCGATCCCAGGACCCTGAGATCATGACCTGAGCCGAAGGCAGAGGCTTAACCCACTGAGCCACCCAGGTGCCTAGAAACACTGATTTTAAATATGCGCACGTGTGTGTATGTGTGTGTGTCTGTGTACACATATCAGTGTAGATATAACCTTTTTGCTCGCATCAACATTTTAAAATAAGATGCTTAAGGTTAATACAGCTCTTTTTTGCAGTTATATCAGATGAAATTAATAAAGCCCTTTTTCCTGTAATTGTCAGCACTGGAGTCAGAAAGTCTTGTCCGCTCCATTTATAATCTTTTCTAGCATCTGAATATACACTAATGTTGGCCCAGTCTTCTGTGTATCAGCTGTTGATTTATAAATATATGAGAAATAAATCTAGCTGCTTTTATTTAGAGAGTGTATGGGGATAGAATCGTTATTTCCAATGTCTGGAACATGGAAAAACGGTGAGACAGCATACCTATTTACCATCTTTCCCCTTGGCTATGCATACATTATAGGAACGTAGACTGTTACAATTTGATTTTATCCTTTTCAAAACCATATTGATGTTTTCAGGTAAGTTACTGCACACAATATGCCACATCAAAGAAAGAAAAATTGACTATAAGATGAGAATGTGAAATCACAAAGGATCCGTAATTAGACAGTGGTTTAGTTAGACACAATCCATTTAGGACTACAAAGGCTGTCAACATCGTAGTTTGCATGACTTGTTGAATTGCTGCTCAGTGAGTCAGTGGTTACCTTTTACTGCCTCAATCAAGAAGATTAATAATAGTAATTAAAAATAAAGACTTACAATACAAGTCCTCTATATACTTCTTATTTTTAACAGCTATGGGAATTGCCTTGAACCTTGCAGAATTATGTGTGGTTTCTTTGTTTCCCAATCATTAAAATTCATATTCACAGAGGGAATTTTCATCTTTTGCCAATGCATCCATGCAAAGAAAACTTGGGCAACAGCAAAGTGATTCTTTCATAATAACTGAACAGCTTGGGGCCTCAAGTAAAATGAAGCACTTAATTTTGCATGGGTTACTATATGTTGATTTATATTAATACTGTGTTCAGCCTTCCAAGAGTGAGTTATTACAAGTCATAATTATTGACTAATGTTTTTAAAGTTTCCATGTCCCAAGCACCTTTGTGTTAATATCCAGTTGGACACTGTACACATTCTTGGCCTATTTGCTATCAGATCCACTCCTTGAACCTTCTGTTCTCTTTTTAAGTGTTGGGATGGGTGGAATAGTAAGGTTACTGGGAAAGAAGCATTTCCAAAATCCCTTGCTTGTTGGCTTCTGTTTGAAATACATCACTGGGATCTCAGGTGGGAGACTGCCATGCTGTAGGAAACATGAACAGAAAGCCAGGGGATTTCTTTCTACATCCCCCACTAATCTCAGAGAAGACCACTCAGCCCCCTTCCTTACCCTTGTACCTGATGAATGCCTCAATCTTTCTGAACATACTATGCTTTTTTACAACATAGCTATCTAATTCAATAGATTAGGGGATTCTTCAAAAGAAGAAGGAAGGTTAATATTGTTTATCTCTGCCTTTCCAGAATTTAGTATTCTGGATATCACAAAATACATTTAATAAGGGGACGATGCATGAAAACTTCACAATAAGGCAGGCTTTTGTATGAATCATCAGATAGACTTCTTGCTCATAGCTCTGCATTGTCATAGTCTGAACTAGAGGTTCAGAAATACCAGTTATCTACCCTTTTTTTTGCGAGGGGTATCTTCAGTTGGTTTTGTTTTTCCAGCTTCTAGAGACAGGGCAAATAAATGAGCTAAGGATAGGGAAGGGAAAGAGGATAAGAAAACTGGGCTGCAAGTCACTGTACTATAACACAGTTCTCTTGAACATAGGTAGCATCATTCCTATTTGGCATATTGGAGCAAGCTCTGTCCCTGGAAACCTATGTTTGCCTCCTCCTTCTGCCATATAGGATCTGTGAGCAAAGTCATTAAATTTTGGTTTTGCCATCAACTGAACAGAAGGAAAAATGCAGCCATTTCTATATCGCAGTACTTTTACAGAAAACAAATGAAATTATAAAGGGATTAGGTGAATATAATTTATTATGCTATTTTTATGCTACGAAGCACCATATAGAATATTACAGATAAAGTCTCTATAATTATTTGAGTCAGCTTTTTGCTGCCAATAGGACTCTGACAATTGCCTTGTTCTGATAACTTGTCTTTTGTCCTTAGTTCTTGTGGCCAATCTGCTACTTGATTCCTAACTTCGGTATAGTTCAATAACACATCTGGTGTCTAGACTATTGTGGCTTAAGAACTGGTTTACTCATTTGTCCAGTGTAGTGGTGTAGAATACAGGTCCTGCCTCTTTCTCTTTTAGTGCTTCTAAATCATTTATTGCCCTAATCTTGAATTTCTCTGGCTGCCAGTAAATCTTCCTGCTTACTTACCTTCATCTCTTCTTATTATTTTCTGCTGGAAATCTCAGAGGGCCCTGTTCTGCCTTCCTGATGAGATCTCTGCTTCTTGTCTGCTCTTGAATATCCACGAGCTCACTATCTAGCAACTTGTGTTCCCTTCTACTAACCCACTACTTGCTTTACCCTGTGAGTTTGTCCAATTATCAAATATTGCATTCCTTAGCCAGAGTGAGGCCATTTCCTCTATCAGTCAAGTCCTGATTTAAGAAACATCATAATAAAACAACCAGTACTAACTGATGAACATTTCTTAAACTCTTAATTATGCAGCAGACATTGTACTATATGCTTTATTCTCATTTTGACCCTGAGAACTGAAACCTTGTGCAACCAAATAGGTTACCTATCAGAACTATGACAAGGCTATAAACTCATAAATAGCTTTGCTGCATGCCTCAAGAACTTTCAGGAAATAAATTGTTTCCACCAATAAAATACTCAGACTATGCCCTTCTATGGAAAATAAGTTGCTCAGCTGTCTTCTCAGGATGAAAAATAACTTAACTAGACAAACTGTTTGCTTATCAATTGACTTTGAGACTCTTCATTATGTCCAGCAATCCTAAACTATTACATCACATCCTTGACTGATCTTAGAAAGATTCCAGCACTAACAGACCAGTCTTAAACCAAGGAAGTCCAGATCCCCAGTCTCTATAAATGTCTACCTTCACCTCCTCCATGCAAGACTACTAGCACCCTGCCCCTGTGGTGGTTATTCTAGGGGCCTTTTATGGAGTCAGCAATTGATAATCCTTATAATATTCCTTATGAACTAGTTATATTGTTACTCCCATCTGGTGATGATTAAGTCAAGAACCTACTATTCAGATCAGGTAAGTACAACAGTCTCCCCTTACCTGTGGAAGATACCTTCCCTGACCCTTCCAGTGGATGCCTGAAGACATGGCAACTCTGCACCCTTTATATGCTGTTTTTCCTATACATGTATACCCATGATGAAGTTTAATTCATAAATTAGGCACAGTAAGAAATTAACAATAACTAATAATAAAATTAGACAGTTGTAACCATATACTGTAATAAAAATTATGTAAATACAGTCTCTTTCTCTCAAAATATCTTACTGTATCACCCTTCTTGTGATAATGTGAGATGATAAAATGCCTATATGAAGAGATCAAATGGGGGGATGACAAAGGTACCAAGACCTAGTGTTAGTGTTAGGCTACAACTGGCCTTCTAATGATAGGACAGAGGGAGGAATATTTGCTTTGGTATTTAAAGTCAGCCTCAGGTGGGCAAAGCTCAACTACAAACTCCTGCAACTTCCTTCTAAGTGATGAAACTGGATTTCAAACATTGGAACTCTTGACTATTCTTTTACTATAGGGTATCCTTAGCAAGAAACTGCCTTTGATCTGGAGAATTCTGAGATAAGGCACCAAGGGAAACAGGTTTGGGCCTGAAGGTATGTATTCCCAGGAAACAAAGGAAATCATTAACCACTTAAACACAAGCCTTTGTTTCACTCCAGGATATTGGAGCTTGAAGTAGAAAACACTAAAGGAAGAAGTAAAAAGGGACTAGGGAGAAGAGATAGCAAGTAAAATGATGAGAAGTTCAAGAGTCCAGTGGACTTTCCTCAGTGATGTGATACACTTTATTTATTTATATACTTTTTAAAAGGTTTTTATTTTTAATTTGATTAATTTTTTTTTTTTTTTTTAATTTAGAGAGAGAGGGAGGGAGAGAGAATCCTAGGTAGACTCCCTGCTGAGCAGGCCCTGGACTTCCACAGATTATTCTTTTGGAGTATAAACTAACCTGATTTTGACCTTAACAGATTAGATACACTCAGTTGACATCTGGTTTATATGAAGAAAACCAAAAAACTTTGTAGATCTAATTTCTACCAAATAAATGGCAATCGTACACTCCTGTGGGAGTTACTTCTATAAAGCTAATAGTCTTTTTTTGTTTTTTAAGGGCATAAATGTGATTATTCTACAAATAAATTTTATATCCTTTCTATTGTAAAGAATTCTCCTGAATTTTGGTAATGAACTGTAATTTAACTCTCTGCTAAAAGTAAAAAGAATATATTTGAGTAAGTGCTATGTGTAGTCTTTGTGATTCTGGAACATGAATTTATCAGGCCTTTCTGTGGCCTCTCAATATAACTCCTTCATACTACTGAAAGTATTTTAACAATGAAAACAAGTCAATGTTATTGAGTATGATAAATACAATCAAAGTGACTTTACAACAAAATTATTTACTATTGCCATTCATAGGTTTAAGTTCTTACATTTGTAAGTGAAATGTAAGCTTTGCTTGGGCCATCATTTATGTCAAGTTAACTGACCACACTGAACTCACATTTTTCACTTCTGTGAGATAATGAAACCACCATCTACCCAGGTTCAAAGCCAGAAACTTTGAGGTTGATACAGCCACCAAATCCTGATGATTGTTCCCATAGCTTCATTATGCTTTCCTGAAAATATGCCCTTTCCATAGACTATCACCTCTCCTTTTAGTTAATGCCTGGGGTCAATATGGTACAATTTTGGAATATTCTTGATTCCCAAAGTATATCTTTCTTAATCCCGACCAAAATGTAGATCCAAAAACCACTCTTTTCTTCAAATGTTTCTCATACCTCTTCGTTGCCTAATGCCAAAATATAAAGGCTCCTCTAGATCTGGCTCAGCCTACTTAGTTACTTTCTCCTCTCACTATGGCATTTAACTCTTAGCAATACTGAACATCTCAGTGTTCCTTCAGGAAACAAATCTTTCTCATGCCTTTATCTCTCTCTATCTCTAGAATTCCTTGTATTTGAAACACCTTCTTCACTGAAGAAATCACACATACTGTTCAAGGTGTCACTCGTCATGTTTCATGTTTTCTCCAGAGATATTCAATTGTTCATTGTCTTAAGATACCAGTATATTTTATATATTTATTTTTCATTCCTTCTCATATACTAAGTTAATAGATAATTCAACTTATTGAGGAAATGGAGTCATTTTGAATGTATGGAAAATTCTCCCTCCCATGTTGTAGCTACTGTAAAGACCTGAAAGTAAGCAAAGACCTGAAAGTTTCCCTGAAAGGATCCCTTTCATCTTAGTATTCTTCTTACAAGACTTTTTAGCTATAGAATTATTTGAATATAAAAAGTACTTACTCATCAAATACATGAGAATTTATATATACTAAACAATACACTGGTTGTAAATCATACATTCTTGAGGAAAGATGGAATTACAGAGAATGAAAAAAATTTTTAGTTGATCAAGCAAAGCTCTAAATCCAGAGTGAATTGTGACAGATGATGTTTCAGAGTAAAAGTCTGTCAAGAACAGCCAGGTGTTGGCAAGGGATAAAAGCATCACCATGGGAGGCCTAGCAACAAGCAAAATGAAGATATACCAACAGAGGAATTGGTGATATTTACAGGACTTAGTATCAGATAATAGAGACAAAATTAATGGATGGATTCAGAAATAGAAGACTTCAGTCCCTGAAAGGTCAGAGAAAGTAAAGAATTCACTCATGAAGAAACTGGGGTTCTGTTTTCTTAGATCAAGGATATTCATACACAAGTACAAAAACACACTCAGTTCATGGAGCAGGGTATAACATGGGAACTAGATTTTAGAATCAAAATGGTAACTGAAAGAGATACATAGGATTAGGAAAGATGTAACTAGAATCAGGGCCACAACCAGCCTATCATAACCATTGTATAATTAGAAAAATATGCTCCTTCTGGACAGTGGATTCCTGCTACCAAAGACTTAAACGCAAATAAGGCCTTTGTGCCCAGAAAAAGGCATTACTTCCAGCCCCTTGCCAAGGTGCATAGCATCATAAACAGAGTTATCCACTCACCCTTCTAGCTGGTTGTCTTTGTACAGTGCACACAATGGGCAACTCTAAAGAATGCCCTAAGCCTCGAAATTCTGGAATTATCCTATGAAGACAATTAGCTCTGTTTCCGGAGGCACAGCTGCATCTTTAGATTAAGAATTTTGAATAGAATGAATGTGGGGAAAAATTTGGGAGGCAAATGTATTTTATTTGAATAGGGTCAATGTGAAGTGTCTACATGTACATAGTCAAGCATGCAGGCTTTGTGATAATTTTTTTTGCTTTGGCTCAGACAATGTTTTCATTCACTTCTAGGTTTGTTTACTATAAAGGACTATATAACTAAATATTCATCTATATCTGTATCTATAAATATATATGTATATAAATCAACATAAGTTACACTTAATAATATTCAAAGAAATTGAATATCATGGATTTCTAACATTATAGAAATGCTTCAGGGAACTATATTTTGTTTCCTCACATAGAATTCAAATACTCTACATTATATATATTCACAAAACTATTTAAATTCATGAATAGAACAAAATTAAGATCAAAGTCCCATGTGTGAAATAAATGATGAAATTAAAGCATAGAAATCAAATTCCATTACCTACTAAAATGTAAGTGTAAAAATATCAAATAATAATTGCAAGGTTTAATTTCTACTAAATTAAGTACCAATTAAAAGACTGTATGCATCATGAATTTTTCTTCTTGTATGTTTTTCCTGGTTTTAAATAAGAAATAAATTTTTTTTTCTTCACATTATTTGTCATTGAGTACAGCCGTTGTTATTAAAGACAACATCAGGAATACCATCTTTCAGGAAGGGAGATTTGTCTGATGTTTCCACATCATCAGACTCAGGCTCAGGTAACCATTTTGGATAATGTTGTGTCAATCTTAGTGTACCATCACACAAAGCACAGCGTGTGGCAATGTGCCATTATTAATGGAAACAATGATCACTTGAATAGGGTGGTATCTGCCAGGTTTTTCTAATTACAGTATTTTTCTCATTACAATAAATGATTTGTGAGAAGATAACTTAAGATTTTGTACATTTTTTTCGGTTTTTTTAAATCAATGTTTCACCCATTACACTATCTATTGATGATTATTGCCTTTAATATATATCTGTGCATGCAATTCTTTATACATATGAAAATATATTTTTGTGGTAAATTTCTAAAAGAAGAATTGCTGATTCAAAGGTAAATGCCTATACAATTTTAATAGATATTAACAAATGTCTCACTGTAAAAGTTGTACCAATTTGCTTTCCCTTCAACAATGTGTGACAATTTTTGTTTTCCCATAGATTTGCAAACAGAATTTATTAACAAACTTTTGAATTTTCACCAGTTTGAGCGGTGAGTAAAGATAACTCAAAGTCGTTTTAGCTTGCATTTTTCCAATTGGGAATGAAGTCATATATATTTCAAGATGTTTAGTAGTCAACTTTGTATCTGTGTGTGTGTGTTTGGGTGTTATGTGAGTGTGTGTGTATGTAAATATCTCTTCTAATTCTTTGTCCATTTTTGTATTGAAGGTTTCCATTTTTTTCTTCGCTTGTTTTGCTTTTGCCCCTCAAATTTTCAGACCTTCACATTATAATGATATTAAACTTTTATCACTATTTTCTATTATTTGATATTTGTCTTTTCATTTTACTTATATTTTGCTATGTAAATTTTACTGTATGTATTCAAATGTTTCAATATTTTCTTTTATTGTATGTGCATGATAATTGCAGTTAGTATTCCCTTCACCGGGTTATAGAGAGATCGTTTTGTTTTGTTTTCAATTTAGAAAGCTGGTTGATATGGGACTTAATTCTTTTGTAGGGTGTGCAACATGGATCTAATTATTTCCTTTTCCAAATGACTAAATAGTTGTTTCAGCCTTACTTATTAGCACTAGGACAGTGACTTCAGATGTCACTTTTATCATATATTAAATTACTCTTTTATTTATCTGTATGTTTTCCATTTCATTCCAACTTGTCTGTGTACCCACACCCCACTATCACATTATTCTACTTTTATTTTAAAAAGATTTATTTATTTATTTGAGAAAGAGAGAAAAAGGTGGAGGGGGCAAGGGGCAGAGGGAGAGAATCTTCAAGCTGACTCCCTGCGAGCCCAAGGCAGGGCTTGATCTCAAGACCCATTAGATCAGTACCTGAGAAGAGGCCAAGAGCCAGATTCTTTTTTTTTTTTTTTAAGATTTTATTTATTTATTTGACAGAGAGAGAGAGAGATCACAAGTAGGCAGAGAGTCAGGCAGAGAGAGAGAGAGAGAGAAGCAGGCTCCCCGCTGAGCAAAGAGCCTGATGCGGGGCTCGATCCCAGGACACTGAGATCATGACCTGAGCCAAAGGCAGAGGCTTAATCCACTGAGCCACCCAGGCACCCCTGAGAGCCAAATTCTTAACCCACTGAGCCATTCAGGAGCCCCCACACTTTTTTTTTTTTTTTTAACTTATAGAGCTTTATACTATGTTCAATATCTGGTAAGACAAGTTCTCAGTTCTCTTATGTAGCTATTTTCTTTTGCTTACCTAGTTATTCTGGCATGTTTATGCCCCCCTGTGAGGCCCACTATCCATCTTATTTTAATGCATTTCAAAAGTATCAGTGCACTCTCCCTCCCTAAATTTTGCAGCATGTTTATTAACTAGAGTTTGAATTTTATTCCGCTTTTTTCTTTTAATGTAAAATTAAAGTTCAATGAAGTACACAAATGTTAATTTGATAAATGCATGCACTTGTATAACCTAAACTCCAATCAAATTATGAAACATTATAACAGTAGAAAAACTTCTTCATTAACAAGTTTTCCCCCTCCAAATCAACCACTTAACTACCTTTTTTTAATCATATAATTACTCTGCCATGCTACTGTATAGTATATAAGACATTTCATTCTCTCTACACACACACACACACACACACACACACACACACATACACAATTAAAAAACAATGCAAACTCTTTTTACTTAAAAAAAAAGTGAAAAACAACCTTACTAAAGCATTTTCTATACTATAATGAATAACTGAAGTCAAAGCAGTCTGTATATCAACTCCTCCCTTTCCATCATTCACACCTCATAAATGCCCTGAGCCTCAACTGTTATTGCTGAATGTAACATAAAATACCATGCTTCAGTGACTGCAAGCAATATCGAAATGTCAAATATATCTGTTCTTAATTTCAGTGTAATGTTAGTTAAGAGCAGCCATTACTATTGAAGAACGAGAACCCTGGGTGATAAATACTTTTACCTGTAATAAGATAATTCCCAAATGATTTATTAAAAAATGAAGTAATGAATTCTAGCAAAGTACACCAGCTATTCATCTACAATTACATAGTGAAGAGAAATAGTGAATATAATGACTGCCAAATAGATTTGGTATCCATCCAGCAAACGCTGCATGTTGTTAATATCTCTTCCATTGAGCTATCTTAAAAAATGGTATGTATTTACTTAATTCATTATTAGAAGATTCTGGATCTGTATTTGATTTTAAAAGGATTTAAGAAAAAATAAATTGTGTATCGGTATAATTGTTTTCTCTTTTAAAGATTTAAGACTATCTGATTAAATACATAAAGGTGAATTGTTTTATATGCTAAAGAAATTCTAGATATTATCTTTTGATTTAAAAAAAAATAGAAATCAACTACTTAAACCAACAATTTCTCCTCTGCAAATGTAATGTCTGGACCAGACCTAAAAAATAAAAAAAAAGAAAAGAAAAATCTTAATATGATCTTCTTAATCAACATGCTATTCTCCTTTGTCTTTATATCCTCTGGAATGAAATGGAAACAAAAATAAATAAATAAAACAAGCAAAACAAAGAAAACCTGTTTGCCTCTCTTCTGTTCACACAGCTCCATAGCTCCTACCACTTCAATGATGCACCCATGCTAATCCGACCCATTCCATGTACTCACACTTGCAGAATAAGTACCTGCTTCAAGAGACAACATATGCACATCAACTCTTCTTCCTAATTTCTTTTCCTGAGAGATATTTATGTTGAGTAGACTTAGCTTCTGTTTCCTCATTGCAACCCCAATTTCATTAGTTTCTAAATGGCTTAGCCTCCTGGTACCAGAATTAGAATTTACTCCCTGGGACAGTTCACCCAATTTCCTTTCTGGAGAACTATACCCATAGAGACATCCAGCACCATGATGTAGGCAGGACAGGAAGAAGTTGGCAAAAGAGGAGGGGGAAGTGACTGATACAATGTCTGGGCCACAGTAAGGAACCTAAGCCCTTAAGCCATGATTCTCACCATCTTGAGCAATGTTATGTGTATATTTTCTATTTTCCTGGTTTTGAATTTATTTAGTATCCACAGAATCATAGATGAGGTAATAACCTTCAATTCTATTGATGAAGAAACTGTATCACAGACGAAAAAAAAACCTAGCAAAGGCTCACAAATACGTGGTGGCTGTGATGTCACCAGAATCTAGGTTTTTGAACTCCCTATAGTGTGACCTTCCCTCTTCAGTGTGTCCAGGGGCTACTGGGGGCACTTTCCCCATGAAACACAAAGACTTTATATATTTCACATTTTGTGAAGCATATTAACAACAGATTAAAAACAAAAGAAAGTGGCCAGGTCAAAGTACATTCAGTGGTTTACTGAAAATCATTTTAGGGATCAATATAATATAAGGGACTCCCCCTCCCATTTCTGTACAGTCTATCTCTGTCTGGTTTTCTTATCTTAAGCCTTCTGTATCTTTCATGAGGTTGGCTGCTTAAATATACATTTTCAGTGAAACAACAGAGTACAGATGAGGAAAAGCAGTGGAGTGTTTCAGAAGTCTTTCTCATTGACAACTAATTTATGTAATTCATTATAGAATTTATTATACCATTCCAAGAATTTAAATTTTATCTAGATTAAATATTTGATTTTATTAAGATGTTCTACATAGGGCTTATAAACTAAATACCCCATACTTTCTTCTCTAGGGGGAATGGGATCAACTTGTAAAATGTACAAAGAGAGCAGGTAGGAACAGAGTAACAGGTAATACGTAGAGAATAGATGGTGAAAAGAAAAGACAAAAATAGTGGCTGCCTCTGAAATGCTAGGAAAAGGCAATCATGCATAGCATTTAAAGTTTTTCCCAATATAGCAAACAAAGCTCAAATTGAGATAGTTATGGAGGAACTGCTAACTATTATAAAGAAATGCTGTGGTGATTCCATCTCTTGGAGGATTATGTAGTTTGGTCTCTTGGGAAAGAGGCTAGGCCACTCACTTTGTACTATACTTCAAATACTAATAAAAAATAAAACAACTGACTTTCTATAGTAAGAGAAAGAGATGTTTTCAGCCAAGGCAAGAACAAACTTCATTTTAATGTCAATCTTCATGTTCTAAAAGAAAATGTTTTCACATCATAAGAAAGGATTTAAGAGTAGAGAGTGAATAGAGTTACTGTCTGCAATCTAATTCCTTTTTCCATGTGTTGCAGGGAGGAATGAGTTATCACTGGAATTTGTTATTAGAAGCTTCAAATAGTGTTTCCTTTCATTCTCCAAGAAGAAATTAATTGCAGTTGTGATTGTCAAATTATTATATGCCCAAGGCTACTCTTCTCTCAGATGTCAGATGGTGCACATGGATGCCAATCTCAGGGAACCAAATCAACCTCAAGCCAAAAGTCAAAGGAAATACCTACTTGCTCAACAAAAGTGTTCAATTAGGTTAAGTACAAGTCAAGGAGTTTTTCTCATAAGAATCCTAATTACAATAGATACTGGCTTTAAACACAGTGATGAGGATGATTCACTCTTGATTATTAATGTTACAACTTGCTTTATTAGTGTCATTAACACCAGAATAGTAGAATTCATAATAAGATACTCACGTGTAGAACTTTGTATGAGATCAAAATTTTAAGAATTCCTATCTCAAGATCATGATGTAAAATATTCAAGTTAAAATAACATTTGACTCTTCAAAGATATACATGAGAGTATTTATGCATATGCACGTGCACATATTTACACTATTTTTAATATCTGAAGTGAATAAATGGATTTAAAAAGAAATTAATTTAAGATCATGTAATGCAGAAGAAATGACTTTAAAATTGCTAAGAGAATGTAAAAACTGGAAATTGGGTGATTTCTTTCTTTGGTACCTCATGGAATAACTAGTTTCTTCTCAGTTTTTTAAACTTTAAGACTTCTACCAATTGTAAGATTTATTTTCAGTTTCTTTATTCTACATTGTAATCTTTATCACTTCAAGCTTTCCTGTGTACTATACATTCAAACTTTTCATTTATGATTCATGGATAAAATTTACACTTGGAACATATGGGAATATCCACCCATGGAGGGGGGGGAACTGTTGAATCAACATGATTCTGGTATTTAATGAAATAGATAGAAGCAGATGTACCATAAAACCAAAGAACATCAAGCATCAGAGCCCACAGCATAGCCCGTTCAGCACAATCAAAACCAATTTTATGATCACAAATATTATTACTATTATTATTATAATAGAGGGATTGGGAGGGGTTGGAGGAGAGGTAGAAGGAGAGAGAATCTGAAGCAGGCTCCATGCCCAGTATAGAGTCTGACGTGGGGCTCGATCCCACAACCCTGAGATCACAACCTGAGGTGAATCAAGAGTCAGACACTTAACTAAGTCACTCAGGTGACTCTACAAATGTTTTTATTTTTCGCAAAGACCCCAAATGAGTGTAGGTTCCAAGCCCCACAAACAAAGATCTGCCCTGGAAATTGAGTATGATTGTATAAGATATTTCCTCATTCTTCACTTATCAGAAATTAGCTTGCTGCTTGCTGAGGACCATCTTTTCTCAGTGCATTAGACATCTAGACACCATATGTAACCCACAAACTGAAGGCTTTATCAAACCACAAACTCTGCTAAAAACTATCACTTCCCAGGTAGGGAGTGGCATTCTTCTACCTCAGCAAGAAAACAGGGCCTGACCATGACACATCTAGGATCAGCAACCACAAAACTATATTGGCACTTTAACAGCTCTAGTTCCCCCAAAACACCCAAGGCCAAGGCCATCTGCAAACAGCTCAACTGAAAGCAGGATCGGGCTGGTGAGATGTGGCTTCATTATAAACAAAAGCTGAAGTGGCTTATTTGTAAGAGACTTCTGAAATTATGAAATCAAAGCTGAGTCATGTTAGTGGTATATAATATATACCATTCATGTGGACACCAAACTAGTGCTCCTAAAAAAAAATATGGATAGCAAATTTATATATAGATTTAGGTTTGGGAAGTGGTAATACTGGAAAGATAAAGACAGGTAATGAAATTAGGAGGTAAGCTTTGGCACCAGAATGTCTAGACTCGAACCCTGACTTCATCATTTACTATAGATGGGACCTTGAGAAAATGACTTCATCACCTTTCACCTTAATGTTCTCATCTTTAAAATAAAATTAGCTATAATCTCTATTCTTACAAGGGTATTGGATCAAATAAATTGATACATAAAAAGGCACTTGGCATAGTGCCTACATCATAGTGAGCACTCAATAAATGTTGGCTACCATTTATTAGTTACTAGTTATCACTAGTTATAGTAAGACTAGGAAACAGATAAAAATTAAAGATATATTTAAGAAATATTTGCATCTTTCTGGTTGATTATGATGAGTGGGGAAAGATATGAAGCAGTCTGAGATGACTTCAGATTCACAAAAAGAGACAAAATAGAGATAAGCAATGCTCTAAAAGGAACTGGTATGGGAGATACAAAGGGAAAGATTATGTATCATTTTTAGATTGTATATTGACTTTGATAGATGCAAGAAGTATGGAAAGCAAAAGATAAAATGTCTGACTTTAAAGCCTTGGGGTTAGTCAAAAGTTCAGACAGATATGAGAAATCATCAACAGAGGATCGTTCACAAAATTAATAATAATGAATGAAAAAATATGTGTCCAAATGGTACTAATATTCAAGATGTGAGTGACAAAAGAACCTCGCACATGGAAGAACCTTGGAAAGAACTCTGAGAGTATTTGAATAAGATCCAAGATAAAGTGATTTGATGGAAGGCATAGACAATAGTGCATAGTAAGAGAAAGACTAAAAATCTCTTGGACTCCCCAATAAGGAGTCCATCCCTCTGTAATCCTACTGAAAGGAATTTCGACAGACAGTCTTGGAGCACAGACAGATTATACTAGCTGGAATAGTAAACTGAAGGTAAGTAAGTACAGACAGTCAATTAAAGATTACTTTCTCTAGAATTCTTGCTGTTAAGAAAAAGTGAGAAATAGTGCAGCAACTGGAAGATCTGGGGTCACAGGAGGGCATTATTTCTTGTATGGACTTTGGTTTACCTGGTTGTTTATATGAAAGATGTGATGTGAAAGTGTTCATAGGCTGAGGAAAGAGTCAGTAGACAGGGAAGGTATGAAGACTGAGGAAGACATGTGGTTACCCCCACATTTATGTCTATGGCTGAGAGTGGAATATGTAGATAATCACCTGTCACAGACTTACTAAAATGAGTACATACAATCTTGGTTGAATGCCAATGTCCCACATGACCACCAAAACTATGCTAATGAAAATCATTCTTTAGGTTTACTGATCTATGTATTTGACCTTTTATTGGCTAGGCTTTTTGTCAATTTTTTATTTTTTTTATTTCCTAGAATGTAGTATCTTATGCGTATCTGATGTGGTATCCTGGTGTCCTGGAAACCAAAATGTCCTCTTGGCACCACACCATGTCCTGGCTGGACGCTTCCTGCTTCACTAGATATTCCTGGTCTTCCCTTGCAGTATGTAACTCCTAAACTCCTACCGCTTATCTAGGATCTTATTCTGCATGACTTTGTGTATTATTAATGAATTCTAGAGGTGATTTAGTGTACACAAATTATGTTCACACAGACTCTTTTGAAAATAAGTTCTAAAATGTTTTCCTGAGAAGGGCTTCTTTTTTTTCACTTTCTATTTAAATACTTCTATGAAGTTTTAATTTAGTGTTATTGTTTTGTTTTGGGTTTTGCTTTTAGCCATGGGCATTCAATTTCTCTTAGAGTCCTGAAAAAGGAAAATTATTTTAATCTTAACACTGCATAATTCTCATATTACTAGAATGCTGATTCTTCAGCCATGGCTTTTGTTTTGGTTTTTGTTTTTGATAGATATTTCTAAAGCTCTGTGTACATAAGGGAATCATCAGAGTCGGCATGGTCTGCAAAATTCATGATACTAACAACTGCCAGAACATGTGTATATCACTAGATGCCATTGAAATCAAGAGGTATATAAATTAAAATAGAACATCTGAGACACAAAATTAAAATATAAATGTAAAAATGTTGATAAACTTTCTTCTCACTAATTTACACAATTGTATCTTCCCTTCAAACACATTAAGCTGGTTTCCAAATGTACAGCCAGATGTAATTCCCTCCAGAAATAATACTTTGTTCACTTTTATGTTTCCAAATAAGAAGTGACATGTGAGTTATGTACTAAACAGTGAGAATTTCATCACTGGAAATTGAAGTTTAAATTTTATTTATTATGTTCTTCAGAGATGGTGTTTATAAGAGGTAAAGCAAATGAGTACCTTCTTTTTGTTTGTTTTTATCTGCTAATAATATAAAATATAAAAGCATTTTAGGAAGACAGAAGAAACCTGAATAACTTAATTACAAAAAAGAAATAAAAAGAACCTGGTGATTCACAGACTCGTACTCGTGGGGCTAATAATACATTATATGTTAATAAAAAATTAAAAAAAAAAGAAATAAAAAATGTAAAGTGTTTGATATAGCTGCCATCTATAAAGAATTTTAAGAAAGGGAAACAAATTATTTTTGTATTTTCTTCTTAAAATGTATATATAAAAACATTAACTAAAATGTATAAAAAGTGATTATCCTGAAAGTCTACCTATACCAAATTGCAATGCATTAAAAACAAACAAATGTAAACACAAACTCTATTATAATATTTTGGATCATCCTTATTTGACCTCATTTTAATAAATTAAGGGCAACATCTGGAGCATTTTTAAACCAGTCATATTTCAAATTCATAATGTTATCATAATCAATAATAAGAAAAACGACTAACAAAAAACTATGCTTCATATAGGGGGAACAGACCCTACAAAAAAGTACATCTTGGGGCGCCTGGGTGGCTCATTTGTTAAGCATCTGTTTTCTTCTGCTCATGTTCCAGGGTTCTGGGATCAAGCCCTGTGTGGGGCTTCCTGCTCAGTGGGAAGCCTGCTTCTCCCTCTTCCACTCCCCCTGCTTGTGTTCCCTCTCTTGCTGTGTCTCTCGGTCAAATAAATAAATAAAATCTTTAAAAGAAAAAAAAAAACAAACCTACATCCTCACTAACTTATTTTTTATTTTTACTTTTAATATATTTTATTTAACCTAGTATGTCCAAAATATCATGTTTCAACATATAATCAATATAAAAATTATTGAGGTTTTCTATATTCCTTTTCTGTATTGTTTTCAAAATCAGTGTCTACTTTATATTTATAGAATGTCAAATTAGGATTAGTTATATTTCAAGTGCTTGATAGTCTCATATGAAAAGTGGCTCCTCGGGCGCCTGGGTGGCTCAGTGGGTTAAGCCGCTGCCTTCGGCTCAGGTCATGATCTCAGAGTCCTGGGATCGAGTCCCACATCGGGCTCCCTGCTCAGCAGAGAGCCTGCTTCCCTCTCTCTCTCTTTGCCTGCCTCTCCATCTACTTGTGATTTCTCTCTGTCAAATAAATAAATAAAGTCTTTTAAAAAAGAAAAGAAAAGAAAAGAAAAGTGGCTCCTCAAATAAATAAAATCTTTAAAAAGAAATAAAATAAAAATTAAAAAAAAATTGGGGGGGAGTGGCTCCTGTATTTCACTAAGTTCTTGAATGTTACTGAATGAAAATACTCAAAAACCAGTAAATTTTTATACCTAGAAAATGATGGATATAGAAATATGTAAGGGGAATGGCTCTCTAACATTCCATTATGCTATATAATTAGGTCTGTAGGCTGTAAGAACAAAGACCCCTCAGTCACACCTTCAGCTGGAAGTTCATAATAATGACATACTCTAAATCTATTTTGAATATCAAACTGTAAAGGAAAAACACCCCCCCAGTGCGTCTTCAGCAAACAGACCAGAACACATCTAGTTCAAACTTGTCACATTCTGGCCAAGGACCAAACACTGCCCACTGCAGGCAAGGTGAGCCTCGGCAGACGAAGGATAGTGCAGTGAAAACACAGCAGCATAGCTCACATAGCACGGACATGAGACACTCCCTGAAGCACCAGGCCCCGGACACTACACGACCTCTCCTTCATAAAGCCACTGCTTTCAGGAGCAGGAAACATAACCGGCTTTTCTAATACACACAGAAGGAGGTAAAGACTTAAACAAAATGCCAAGACAGAAGAATTCATCCCAAATGAAAGAACAAGATGAGGTCACAGCCAGAGATCTAAATGAAACAGATATAAGTAACATGCCTGATGGAAAATTTAAAGTAAAAATCACGAGGATACTCCCTGGGCTTGAGAAAAGACATCAGGGAGACTCCTACTACAGAAATAAAAGAGTTAAAGAACAATCAATCAGAGACAAAGAAGGCCGTAATGAGATTGGAAATGGGCTTTAGGAAGTAAACAGCAGGCTAGAAAAAACAGAGGGATGAGTTAGTGATACAGCAGACAAAATAATGAAAAATAATGAAGCTGAAAAGAGAGAAAGAATAATTATGGAACACAAGAACAGACTTAGGGACCCTCTACTCTCAATACTCTATTTCACTTGTTAGTTCTGACCAAAAAGTGGGTGATAGTTTTTCACGTATCCAGCAATTCTGGAACACAGCTGGGTGTCCTAAAGTTCAACTTAATTCTGTATCTACATGGAGTTGGAATCTGTATTTAGACTGTATCTGTAATTAGACTGTATCTATGTGGAGTTGGAATCAAACCCCACAGATTAAAGGCCAGAACACTGTCTACCTGCCTAGTACCTCAGGTACTAATCATACGTCTAGGTTGTTCTCTGTGCTTCTCTCTGATTCACTAGAAATCAGAGGTTTCTACATTCCCCTTCTCAGGTTTGATCAATTTTCTAAAAAAGCTCACAGAGCTGAAGAAAACAGTTTGCTTACTGGATTTCCCTTATACTATAAAAGAGTATAATTTAGGAACAGGCAGATAGAAGAGATGTTTTGAGCGATTCTCTCTCCAGGTATTCGCTCTCCAGGTATGCCATTCTTTCCAGATCTCCATGTGATTACCAACAGGGAAGCTCTCTGAACCCTATTCTTTTGAGTTTTTATGGAGTCCTCATTACATAGGTATGGTTGATTGAATCACTGACCTTTGGTGACTGAACTCAATCTCCAGTCCCTCTTTTTATGGGGCTGAAAGTTGAAACCTTCTCCCCTGTCTAGGTTCACTTTTCCTCAGTCTCTACCTGCCTCTCTCTACACATGATGAAATAATTAGCCGCCAGAAATTTTTGGATTGAATATTCTACCCAACTCAGCGATACTTCTGAAAATTTGACATTTCAGAAATGAAATGAAATTAAAGTTGAGTGAGGGTCTCACAGATCATCTTTAGTCATGTGCCATCCCTGAATCCAATACTGTGACTGGGGTAGCAGGCTGCTGTTAATGGCACACCCATCTCAAGCCCATCCCTCAGGGTAGGAAGCTGGCAGAAATTTCACTCCTATCACATAGACTGAGAGTAGGGAAAGGATGGTTCCCCTAATCATGAACTGGAATAATATTATTTAAGCAAGATGGGACTGAGGATGAGAAGCAAAAACAACAACACAACAAGCAAAGTCAACATATTGGATCACTAGGTAGAATGCTTCAGTACAGTATGTAGTAAATGATGAGGGTTTAAATTAAGAAGATGGGAGATTGGGGTTGGATTCAAGATGAGTTTCGAACAAAATCAAAGCCATCATTTGATGAAGGATTGGTTATTGGTTCCCAGAGAGAGGAAAGAGAAGGTAGATATCCTAATACCTCATCTTAGTGAATAGTGTGAATCATAGAGCTAGTCACAGAGAAAGAATCCTATTGTGGATTCATAACTGGGATTGATAAATTATGTAAGGATATCAGTGGGATATTTTGAGATGGACCTCAAAAGAGAGATCTGGACAAGTGAAAGTTAAAATTGTTTAATTGAATGAGAAAGTAAAAAAAAAAAAATTCGTGGAAGTAAAAAGAGGGAAAAGACAGGAATATTAACAGATGGGGAGGGGGCACACATGAATGACCATTACTCTAACTCTTCTCAAAGAATTATGAACAAACTGGAATATGTGAGTAATTTTAGGTAACTATAAAATAAATACTATTGAATATTTTTTGGTCTCATCTATCTTGTCATTTAAAGATGAGCCATTTTGTTATAAAAACATGATTTTCGGGGTGCCTGGGTAGCCCAGTTAGTTAGGCAACTGACTCTTGAATTTGGCTCGGGCCATGATCCCATGGTCATAGGATCCAGCCCCATGTCAGGTGTCATGTTCAGCAGGGCATCTGCTTGAGATTCTCTCTCTCTCTTTCTCTCTTAAATAAATCTTAAACAAACAAACATGATTTTCTTCTTTCTTTCAGAAGAGGACTCCCCAGGTTTAGTTCAGTTACCATCACCTCCTGGTAGACCAAGACCCAAATTCTCACCATCTGCCTTGTTCCTACTCCTCTTCCTTTCTCCCTATAAAGAAAGATTATCTTCCTCTCCTCCTCATTCCCCATACTTGCCAAAATGTTCTTTTCACAAAATTTAGTCTGGTATCTGCTATATATATATATTTGCTATATATTTATTTTATTAACTTGAATCTAAAGAGAGTTTTAGCATTTGTATCTGCAACCTGCTTTCTGCTAGTCTGTCTGCAACATTTACCTTCAAACTAAAAGTCGCTTGGCAACTTCAGCCTCAAAATATAGAAAACTGATTGTTTCTGCACCTAAATCCATACTTCTTCACCTTTATAGCAACTATCACCATTCTTACTCTTTAAACAAATCTGAAAAACAATCTTCAATTACTGGCTTAGTCCTTTGATTTCAATATCCAAAACGAACATCAAGACATTCTGTATATTGTAAGACTGTAGAATATTTTGGTATTTATGCAGTTTTATTTCCACTATTGTGATTTTTTTTAAAAAGTAGGTATCAAAATGGAAAAATCTGGAAAGGAACATCCCCAATTCTTATAATCATTGTACTTTATTGGAGGGATTATACTACCTATACCTGCAAACTCTTTATATATACTCCACTGTATTATGTCTCTATGCATTTAAACTTGTTCTAGTAGGGACACTTGGGTGGCTCAGTCAGTTAAGCACCTGCCTTTGGCTTAGGTAATGATTGGAGAGTCCTGGAATCAAGTCCCATAGTGGGCTCTTCAATCTGACTTCTGAACCTAGCATTTTAGCAAAATTGCTTTGGAGAGTATTACCAATGATGCATTTTTCGAAATTCAGTGGACGTTTTGCAGTCCTCACCTTGGTAAATCACTCATGGATTACTACTGGTTTCTCCTGACTTTTTTGCCCTACTATCTCTGGGTTATCCTGTTAACTATCTAGTAAGTTCTCCTCAATTTACTTTTCTGTATTGTCTTCCTTGACCTACGCTTACAAAGTCTTCAAGGGCCCCTTTGAGTTCATTTCTCCTTTCATACTTTCACCTTAGGAATTCTCATCTAGGACCATGGCTTTCAGTAACACTTACACATTTCTGTATCAAGCCCTAATCTCTTCTTTGGGCTATCAACTTGATATATCTACTTGAGTGTCTCCAAGACACGTCAAGATTAGCATATTCAAAATTGAACTATCAAAACTACTACTCTTAGTTTTCAGCATCTCCATTAAGGATGCCCATAATCACTAATTTACATAAACTAGAAACTTAGGAGTCATTTCTAACAGTGTCCCCACCTTTGGTCTGTCAACTACACTCTCTGAATATATCATGAATTTACCTTCTATCAATCATCACTAAACCTTCATAGTTTAAATCACCATAATTCCCTTGTCAGTAATAGAAAAATAGCCTCTAAATGGTTTCCCTGCCACCACCATATTTGCCCAATTCAATTTTTCATAAATAATTTAAATCACATTTTATTTTAGTTATTTCATTTTTTAAATTATTTTATTTATATATTTGAGAGAAAGGGAGAGTGCACACATGTGCATGAGCTGGGCAGGCGCAAAGGGAGAGTGAGTGAGAGAATCTTAAGCACCCTCCATGCCAGTCAGAGCCAATGCAGGGCTTGATTCGCGACCACGAGATCATGACCTGAGCCGAACTCAGAATCGGATGCTTAACCAACCGAGCCACACAGGTGTCTCCAAAATGATATTTTAAAAATGGAATTATGACGATATAAGTCCTTGGTGTGAAACCATTAAATGGCCATCATCACATTTAAATGAAATAAACTCTTTAACATGGCCCTCAAGACCCTGCATGATACAGACCATGCCTACCTCTCAGACCTCATTGGCTGATATTCCCCCAGTGACTTATGTATGTAAACACATTGGTTTTCATTCGGTTTGGTAAAGGTGCCAACATCTTTCCGGCAGGTTTTACTCTTTGATGGGAATTTTATTCTTCATTTCATCTGGTCAGACCCTTGTCATTTTAATGTCTTCAGCTTAAATATACCTACATATTCAGCTTAAATATACATGTTATATACAGCTTAAATATACATATTCCTCTAAGTGTCACAAATAAATATTACCCCAAATCTGTATCTCTCAAAGAAGTGGGCCCTTTCATAAATTATTCTATCTTACCTATATTTTCCTCTTTCCCATTTATCACAAATCATAATTACAGGACCATTTTTTTTTAAAAGATATTATTTATTTATTTGACAGACAGAGATCACAAGTAGGCAGAGAGAGACGAGGAAGCAGGCTCCCTGCCGAGCAGAGAGCCCGATGCAGGGCTCGATCCCAGGACCCTGAGATCATGACCTGAGCTGAAGGCAGAGGCTTTAACCCACTGAGCCATCCAGGCGCCCCAATTACAGGACCATTTTATAGCTTGATACTTTATTAGGTATCTTCTTCTGAACTGTAGGCCACACTGGGGTAGAATCTCTTTTGGATCAGTCACATTGTATTTCATCCATCTAACAAATTCTGGGGCACATAGATTCAATAAATAAATGAATAAAATGTTATAATGAAAATGCATTTTATATCTTATCACCAAAGGTTGGTGGCATTTTCCAATAATTGAAAAATTCATAAAAATTGGGGAAAATATAAAACACAGAGAAATTATGCACAGTCCTGTTAAGAAATATCATCCAAATCTTAAAGAAATTTCAATAAAATGTTTTATGTTGAACATGTCAGAGAGTTAAAATACAGAGAGTGTGCATCATTCTGTTTTAAAAACTAGGATAGAAAGTTGATATAATGTCCTTCAAGAAGCTTACATTTACTGATTTTGTCACTACAGATATATAGACACACTACTGGAACTGAAGAAATATGCAGTGATCACTCTGAAACAATGTCCAAATAATGTGCTGGTATGTAGGACAATTTCTGAAAAGCTAGATTTTTCCTAAAATTTTTTTACTGGAAAGAAACTTTCAGCAGCATTGGAGAGCTTAGCATCAGCATTATATAAATGATGGGAGAAAATTTCAATGCTGAAGCAGTAAGAAATGTTATAGGTTAGAAAAAAAAAATCTTCAGCAGGAGATAGTGGAAACTAAGTGCAATTCAGTAAAGTGAATCCTAATTTATAGATTCAGTCACAAGTTATTAACCTAAGGTCCATCCTTTGGGTACTATTCTCTGAGATTATAAGAAAAAAAGTTTGTACTTATTTGCATACATGCATTTTGCTTGAGAGAAAAGAATCCTAGCTTTCATTAAATGCAACTTCAAGGTTTGTGACCTAAAAATAGGTCTCTAACAACCATAACCACAAACTCCCTATATCCCGAAATGTAATTAAATTGGCTTTTATAAAGGATTTTGGTATTTTCACTTGAAAAGATAATTTACTTTCATTTATTATATTCTTTCTTTCATTCTGAACGTTCATGAACCATTTTTCTTTCTTCTTTTTCTTTTAGAAAGTCATCATTCTTCCTCTTTTTGTTGTTACACCCACACATTGAAAATTCTGACTCTGATCAGGAGTTAGGACAGTCTAGAAGGGACTTGATCAGAAAATGTAAAGAGGATACATGGACTTACATATCAAATCATTAATTACTATTATTATGGGTACCCCTTGCAACACAACAGAGACAAAGTTAGTTAAAATAAAAAGAATTTCTACTTCTTAGTATTCAACCAGCTAACACATTTATGGGTCTCATTATAAAGAGTATTCACATGCAATTAAAATACATACAGACTCAAAGGAAGCAGGAAGTCAAACTGGGATAAATGATTATGAAAACTATGACACTAGAGGGCATTTGAAATAATGAAAATATATGAAACTCATCTAAAGTATGACTAGTGCACTATAGGCATAAATATTCAATAAGCAATACACACATACACATATTGACTAAAACAAGAGGGTGCAGTGCTTCAGATATAAGACTTCAGAGTCAAGCAGATCTAGCTTGAATCTGGTGGTTCTGTGACTTCAACATTCCAGGAAACATATTTAATCTTAGCCCTATATTGTTGTGAGGATTAAGCATGAAAACATAATAAATATTCAGTAAGTATTATCTAATATTATTAGGTTTTATACATTGTTACACATCATATTTATGACTATGCATGAAATAATTTTATATTTAATTTTATATAAATGCAATATCCAGATTTATTGTCTGACTCTATATCCCATTTTTCTCATAATAAATAGTCAAAAGCCCAGTAACTCAGTCCATCCTTTAGGTAAATATATTTGTTATATTTACTGAATAATATCATAAGTGCCAGGCACAAAACCAACTACTAAACACTATGCTATTATTCCCACTCTTTTAATAGCTTTTTCTGGAATGATCTTTCGGTTAATTCAGTTTTTAGAAACTACATGATATATCTTCTCTTTCATCTAATTGGAAACTTAGTAAAAGTTGCTAACCTCCTTATTTATTGCAAAAAAAAATTAATACCCTAACTATTGTGTAGGTAGAAAAGAGCTAAATTAGTAGAACAGAACTATAGGAAGTAAATCAGAGTATTGTTGTAGAGGCTTCACTGAAAAGTTCCATATTAGCAATGAATATGCTCCCTTAGGTCCTAACATGACCTAAGACTATGGTTTCTGAGAGGACTTACAATGACTATGTGAAAAATGACTGCTCAGGGGACAAATTGAGTGATCAAGGTTCAGGCCAGGATGCAGCATTGCTAGTTTCAGTTGGAAATTTCTGACCTCGTGCTTTCTTTTTTAGTTTTTTGCTTTTAATTCAGTTTAGTTCTCTTCCTATCGTTATTCCTGGATTCCTCAATGTAGTTGATTAACTGTCTTTATTCAGTCTACACACTTTACTGAGTGCCTACTATGTGTCACTATTAATGTGATAATAACAAACTACTGCTACTACCGATACTTATAACTTAATTACAATATAACAAACTCCAGGAACACTGACTACTGATTGAGTTCATACAACTTCTAACACAATTAACCTCCAACAAAGTAATATGTCATTCTCATTTTTCTGATGAGGAAAGTAAGCCACATAAAAGAAGACATGGTCTCAGCTTTACAGGCAAAACAGTATAATGGTGAGATTTATAATGAACAGATTAATAATAAAACTTGGTTTAGCAATGATAGCTAATCTACAGGTTATTAAGGGGGGGGCAACAAAAGTATTCAGCAAAGGCAGACAGAGGAACAGAGCATGGAGAGGAGAAAAAGGAAGACATAATGGCTGTTGCTAGACAATATGGCAGGAAATAGAAAGTAGTAAGCAAGACACAATGTTAGAGAGGCAGCCAAAAGCTCAATTACACAGGGACCATGGATGCCCTTTCAAAGGGTTTAGACTTCATCTCTGAACTTAATGAGCTCATAGTTAATGATTAGCAGAGGTTCTTGCTTAGGAAAGTGGTATTTTTAGATGATACATGTTTAATCATCTCTCTGGTAGCCATGTGAAAAATGGATTTGATGGCGACAGTACTGGAGGAAAACAAAGTAATTGAAAGATTACTGAAGTCATCCGGGTAAGAGATCATAAAGCCCCAGCAAAAGACATGGTATTAGAAGTGAGGAGGATGGGGGCGCCTGGGTGGCTCAGTGGGTTAGGCCTCTGCCTTCGGCTCAGGTCATGATCCCAGGTGCTGGGCTCCCTGCTCAGCCAGGAGTCTGCTTCCTCCTCTCTCCCTGCCTACTTGTGATCTCTGTCTGTCAAATAAATAAATAAAATCTTAAAAAAAAAAAGAATAGAAGTGAGGAGGATGAACAGATTTGATTAAATATACCCCAATAGCCAATTCTGTAGTGTGTAGTAGCCTCTTTATTCTTGACCTTGGACTTATCCCCTAATTCCCAAATCCTCTTCCTCTTACACCCCAAGACAAATATGGTCCTAAACCTCAGAAGTTTAGAAGGTAATTAACTGCGTCTGAATAAGCAGACTTATTTAGAACCACAACTTTCACTCAACTAAAGAAAGCAACAAATAAAAGTTTTCAAGAATCGAATTTGCCTTACCATAAATAACCAGTAAACATAAAACTCATAAATGTCTCAAACCCTGAAAACAGATCTTCTAAATAAAATGCAATGCAAAAGAAGACATTTAAGATAAACTGAATGAAGTTTAAATATAGAGAACTAAAGCAATGGATTTTTTTTCTGGTACTAACATTGAGCATATTCCAAAAATTTGTAATAAATAATCCCTAGATTTTTCAGGCAGTGGAGATAAAACAGAGAAGGGGTCACTTGATAATTATGTCTTGGGAGGGTTACTGATAAATTAGAGACACAAAAAGTTACATGGCACTTATCTGATTTAACCATTTTATTCTGCAAAAAGTAAATAATGAGAACAATGAAAAATGTGACAGAAGGAGGCACTCCTAGGAACAGAACAGCATCACTGGTATAAACACTGTGAAAATTAGAAATAACTGCTAATAACAAACAATACATGTTAGAACTATATAATAACAATATTGTAATAATATAATAATATTAATATTAAATAATAATATTAATAATTAATATTAATATGTGATAACCATAGTTATTACAACTATAGATGTAATAAGATACAAATAAAATGCAAGTCATAGATGTAATTCTGAATTTAGTTGCCACATCAAAACATGAAAAGAAATCGGTGAATTAATTTTAATTATATAGTTTAATATATCCAAATCATTAACACTTCAATATTTAATCCATTTTAAGTTATTATTTAGATAATTTACACTCCTTTTTTCTACTAAGACCACATATGTAGTTTATACTTATAGCACATCTCAGTTTGGACTATGTATATTCCAAGTATTCTACAGAATCAAGTGCCTAGTGGCTATGACATTAGAGGACACAGGTGTAGATCATAGGACCCTATACTTTTTTTCTAAGAGGCGGATAAATCTCTTTTAGAGAAAAGTATGAGAATACTATTCCTTAGCCACTTATTTAATAAGTACTTAGACACTTTATCCATTCATTTAATAAACAGCTCTAAGCCCTTAGCATGTTTAAGGCACTGTGTCAAGGGGATAGCCAGATGCTTTAGAAAGGGTCCTGTCCACATGATGATTAGGGATTAGAAGGATGATATTTTCTATCCAGCCATCTATCTATTCATCCATCCATCCGTCCTTCCAACCATCCATCCATCTCTCATCCAGTTTGCAAATAGAACATAAGCCAATCACTATGTTAGTCTGCAGGACTAGAATAGCTTATAAAGAAATAATTACCATATAGTGTAATAAGTGCTAAAGAGAGACTTGTATAAACCATTAGCTACCTACAAAGAGGGAAAAACTGGGGCGCCTGGGTGGCTCAGTCAGTTAAGCATCTGCCTTCAGCTCAGGTCATGATTTCAGGGTCCTGGAATCTAATCTCACAAGGGGCTCTCTAATCAGCCGGGAGCCTGCTTCTCCCTTTCCCTCTCCCTGCTTGTGTGCTCACTCTCTCTCTCTGTGTCAAAAAACAAAAACAAAAACAAAAACAAAAACAAAAACGAAAAACAAAAAACAAAACTAAAAAAACAAAAATAAAACACAACAAAACAAAAAACAAAGAGGGAAGAACTGATAGGAGGAGAACTTCCAAAGGAGTAATATACTAACCAAGAGCAAAGACATAAAAAAACAAAATATGATGTTTTGCCTGAGACTATTCACAGTTTTAAGTGATTGGATAGTCGGGTTCTTATGGGAGAAGTAGCAGAAAATAAAGGTAGAAATAAAGATGGAGACAAAACTATAAAACGCCTGTAGGCCTTACTCAGGACTTCTGACTTTATGTTACTGATTTGGGAAACTGTAAAAGTATATCATTTTATTGGCTTAGAAATTTAACTTTGGTAAATTCTGTGGAAGATGAATTGTAGTGAGATCAAAACTGGGGAAAGAATTGTTAGAATGTTCTAACTGAGCTTAAAAAATAAACCATACTAAAGTCCTCTCACAATTCAGGAGGTTTTGATAGAAAAAAAGAAAGTCAAGAATTCAAGTTATCATGCACTGAAATGTATGTATTTACTCAATATATTTATTGCATACCTACAATTAGGTTACTTTTCTAGGGTGAGGAATGGAAAAATTAAAAAATTAAAAATTAAAAAAAAATAAAAAAAATTAAAAAAAATAAAAAACAATTTTAATTAAAAAATTAAAAAAAAAGAATCTTATATTTTACTGGGAGCAAATTTTTATTAAATCAATCAAATTTTTATTAAATCAATTTTATTTATTAATTTGAGAGAGAAAGAGAAAGAGCACAGAGGGAGAGAGTAATAGACTCCCCACTGAGCAGACAGTCCGACATGGGGCTCCATCCCAGGACTCTGAGCCTAAGTAGGATGCTTAACCAACTGAGCTATCGAGGTGTCCTTAAATCAATATATAATTTAAAAAATATTTTAAGGGGCACCTGGGTGGCTCAGATGGTTAAGCCTCTGCGTTCAGCTCAGGTCATGATCGTCAGGTCCTGGGATGGAGCCCCATGTCAGGCTCCCAGCTCAGCAGGGGTCTGCTTCTCCCTCTCCCTCAGTTCCTTCCCCTGCTTGTACTCTCTCTGTCTCTCAAATGAATAAATAAAATCTTAAAAAATAATAATAAATAAATATTTTAAGTTCCATAAAACAATTAAATGGGATAAAGTATTGAGAGAGAGAATGGAGCGGTAGAATTATAGTTAGGCTGATTAGAGAAGGCTCTCTGAGGTGGCTCATGCTCAAACTTAGATCTACTAAACAATGAGTCAGTCAGGAGTGAAGTGCCTCAGAAGATAGCAAAGAGCAGTGGTCCAGAGGTTATGAACTTGAATGTCCGAAGAACAGAATTACGGCCCATATTTCTGGATCAAAACGGGCTTTTTGGGAACGTGATAGTATAAATGTGGTCAAAGAGATGGGCAGAGGCCATATTATTGAAGGCCTAGCAGGTAAAGTAAGGAATTTCTATTTTATTTACTGCAATCAGAATCCATTGAAAGTCACTACTGAGGCAATGACAGTTTCATACTTTGTTTTAATGAAGTCTCCTTTTGCTTTTCTGTGGATAATGGACTAGAGGTAGGCAACAAAGGAAACTCAACCAATGGCAGCGGCATATGGTGGCAGGCTACTGGAGTTGATTCAGGATACATTATGGAATTAAATGAGTAAGTGTTTCAGATAGGGGAAACTGAAAGCAGGTTACAAGTGAAAGAGAAATACCTTAAAGACTGCTGGCTTTTTCTCCAAATCACTGAATAGAATGTGTTGTCATACATTCAAGCAGGCAAGACTAGAGGAGGAACGGAAGAAGGGGGTTCCCTGGGAACCAAGAGTTGGGGGAGCCTCCAGGTGTATAGTGTGAATGACTTTGAAAGGAATTATAGGACTAGGAGGAGGTTTTGTAGGAAAAGGGAAATTAACCTTAAAAATACATATATTGAAAAATATACACAACAATATATATATACTTCTTATATATATTTATATATATAATATAACATATTATATATAATACTGTTATATACATATATATGTATATGTATAGTGACGTGAGATGTATCATAGGACAATTCAGTTATAAATGGGGATGCCAATTCTGATACCT
Source organism: Mustela lutreola (assembly GCF_030435805.1). Taxonomy (NCBI): domain Eukaryota; kingdom Metazoa; phylum Chordata; class Mammalia; order Carnivora; family Mustelidae; genus Mustela; species Mustela lutreola. The sequence continues at coordinate 159,433,965 of NC_081292.1, forward strand.
TGACAGTAAGACTTTCAACCTTGACAAATTGAGACTCTCCTATTGCAGAATATTAATAAGTTATTAATCATCCAGATGTTTCACATGAAAAAAAAAATTGGAAGTTAACAAGGAGGAATATAAAACACTCACATTTACTTCTCCATTATGTTCTGCCAGGGCTGCTCAAGGCAAAAATGGCTGACTGGTTATGACTGCATATAATGAATTTCATTATGATGTTTCTCCCTACCCCCAGCTGGGTTGCAGTAAGTTTTAAATTCTGAGATACTTTTGCTTGGGGGTCAGCTACAGCCCCCTGAGAACAAAAGAACAGACTGGAAAATGTAAGAAATGTATATTTCACTAGCTGATGTACAAATTCTAAAACAATGATTTCCAGGCCCCATTTCATAGACAGACTGAATCATAATCACCTAAACTACATATTTAAAGTATTTTATTTTTGTTCGCCAGACCTACTACAACAAAACATCCAATGCTAAGTTCAGGAATCTTCATTTTTACTAATTTCCTTAGGGGACCTAATGTCCACTTAGGCTGAAACCCTTGATAGGGATCAACTGGGATTACTGATATGTATCTTAAAGTGCTAAGGAATATGGTCTTAGCCTATATGGAATATGAAAATATTTTAAACAAAAACAAATTTATTTTTACTAATTTAATAGCCCTGGGAGTAAAAGATGAATAGACTTATAAGAAAATTAGTGAATATTTGAATTTATAAAATCTTTATAGTGACAGAAGTTTGGACCTCGGTATTGGCCATTGGATATCCAATAAAACGAAATTTCTCAGGCCACCAATCTATTACTTTACACTATGGTTTTAAGTTACTCTGGATTCCTGCACCATGGCTGAAGAAAAAGGACACTGGTAGTCATAATCTTAACATGAAGGACCCCACCTCACGGATCCACATCTGAAAAAACAACAGCAAGAAAACCCCACTACTTCCTTCAGGTTTACACTAATACAAAAGAGGATCGTGTTCTCAAGGACATTCAAAATAGTTTTCCCTTAAAAATTTTTTTTTTAAATAGAAAACATACAGTGCTTACTATATGCAATGAAAATGCATTTTTTCCCCTTCAAATTCTAGCTCAAATATTACCTTACTGGTATTTTCCATGACTACTCTGATCCAATCTCTTCCTACAAAAGGCCAAGGTTTTTTTTTTTTTTTTTTTTTTTTTTTTTTCCCTCCACTATAGATACTCCATTAAGACTTTATACATGTCTGCATTATTCTGTCATATACTTATTTATCTGTTTTCCCTGCAAGACAAAGAGCAACTTCTCCTGCAGCCAGACATTCAGCAAGTTTTTCCTAAAACTATTTTGGATTGAGCTAAATCTTAGCATAAGCAGTATAAACCATATAAATGCCAGAGGGTTACTTTCACCAATGTAGCTTAGTTACGAAAATGTGATTGTCAAACAACAAACTGTAAATAGCAATAATTAAGTTAAGGGAATCTCTCAGAGTCTTTAAGATGTCAAGGACAAATCACAGAGTGCACCAGTATTCATCAATATGATCACTCCCACTGAACAAGAATTTAGGTGAATGGGAAGCAATGCCAGACAAATCAATCCTTTGGGACATATCTTGCTTAACTGGCTGCCGATTCTGTAAGTGAGAGGCAAAAAATTCTCAGATATACAAGCTTATGGCGAAAAACATTTAGAATTGACTCTTACCATTATTAGAACACAAATGAAGATAAAGGAAGACTACGAAAGAAGCAGACAACAAAAAAGGCTTTAAAAAATGTGGTCTAAGGAGTAACATTATATGGTCTATGATTTTGATTGTCTCTGTATGTTTAAGTTGAAGAATTATCTAAGTCCATTCGGAGTCGTTATTGGAGGGGCACAATCCCATGTCATCCTAAATAAAGTTAGAGGGTGATGATATACACGTGTGCCATCATCGTCACTAACATCTCTCATCATGACTGCTAACGGGTGTGAGACACTTCTCCATGCCATGCTTCACAAAGCAGGTCACAGATGCGTGGGTCTCAGGGCTTCCTTCCTAAATTGAATTTCTGTCAAGAAAGCAACAGCAACAAATCAGACAAAACTTCTATGACATGGCAGGATTTCAAACTGCACCTAGAAAGAATTATTCTCCCATACCGTCCTCAACATACATTCACGCAGGACTTTCTATCGTCTTTATTAACTACCAACATTATAATTTTATCACAGTGAAGTCATTCAGATTACATTATTAATACTTAGAACAATTCTTCATAGGCTGCCCAAGATTTCTCCAGTTAGCCAAGTGAACTTGATAGTAACAGCTCTCACAGACTAATACCATACAATCATAAAGCATATAAATAATAATACAAATATTATTTATACATAAACCAACCAGTACTGCTCACACACACATACATACGCACGTCTAAAGTGACCTTAAATGTAAGCACTGATAATACTCCAAAATGCCTTTTAAAGGTTCATTTAGTTGTTGTGAAATTGGATTGTATTTTCCTAGAAAAACAAAATTATATAAGATGTTAATTTTCCAGGCTAGCTAGCCCCTAAAGCCTCTTTAGCTCACAATATAGCTAAAAAGATGAAAAGCATCATCATATTTGTTAGCTAAATTTTATAGCAGAGTCTCCTTAGGAAAATGCATCTAAAAGTTAGTGCCCTGGCTTTCCCGCCTTTCCTCTTGCTGTATGCCCTCCAGACCATACATCCATATCTTTGGTAGGATCCTCTCCTTATTCACCACCCCTTAGCCCCCATAGTTAAAGCAGCAGGGCTTTTAACTGGAAGTATGGGAGATAGGAAGAAGTATGCTTCATATGTAAGTTAAATAATAATATCTAGATAATTGATTTCAATGCAAGGACAACATCTAATTCTCTGTTCATGGTCCAACATATCATTATGACCCTTAAAGTCAAAGCTTAGAGAGATAGTAATTTATAGATAACATTAATGCCTTAAAAGCTAAGTTTCTGGGGCACCTGGGTGGCTCAGTGGGTTAAAGCCTCTGTTTTCGGCTCAGATCATGATCTCAGAGTCCTGGGATCAAGCCCCACATCGGGCTCTCCACTCAGCGAGGAGCCTGCTTCCCCCTCTCTCTCTGCCTGCCTCTCTGCCTACTTGTGATCTCTCTCTCTGTCAGATAAATAAATAAAATATTTTTAAAAAAATAGGTTCCTTTGAGTTAATTCCCCCTACCCACCACCAAAAAAACAACAAAAAAAAAGTCTTGCTAGTGGAAGCAATTTTACAAATGTTCAAGTTACAATTTCTGAGGCGTCTAGGCAGAATATGGCAACTGTGCTCATCTCTTGAGATTCCTGCTCTGCAATTACAAGTTCAAGGACATAATGTGTATCTGAATAATGTATTATACTTTTAATCCAAGCCTTGATTGTTTTAAGTCTTAGAAAATTCAAGACAGAGTTCAAATAAAAACTTCTTACCCTAGGGTCAAAAAGTCTTGTCTTTGGTGTCCAAAAGAGATACGTTTCAAAATTAGATTTAAAAGAAAGAAAGAAAGAAAGAAAGAAAGAAAGAAAGAAAGAAAGAAAGAAAGAAAGAAAGAAAGAAACTTGCAGACTCTCTGTACACTAATGGTATTACAATCTGCAGTTTTATGCCCCTAATCAAATTATATAACAAAATTATGAGACTGATTATTTTTGTACTAGTAAAAACTTGTAACACACACAGAGGCAACAAATTACTCCACTTTTACTTATTTTGTTTAGCTTCCACTGTTAACTTAAAACCCTTCACTAACTACCCTGCCTTACAGGTAAATTGCACAAAAGAACAACAAAATCCAGTTAATGAAACTACTGTGATAATGGATATAGTGTTAAGGAAGAAAAGGACTAACTTTTAAGTTTCCTGAACTTTAATGTGCCTACTCTGTGCTTGTATTTGATTATGAAGAAAGCATAATGCAGTTTAAAATCCTCCCTAAAATCAAGGTTGAATTTTATTTCAAGTCTACTAGACCTAAAAAATCATCTGCAATGCGTTTTAGTTTACTTCTTAGAGTAAAAACGCTTCTCCTATCCTCTTGCACTCAATTTCTTAGAGCAATTCAATAATGGGTATACTATTCCATTAACAGTGAAATATTAAAATTTAGATAGAACACAAATTTAAGAGACATTAGTGAAAGAACAGAATCAGTTTGCTGAACCTAACAGAATAGTTACTTTTTAGTAAAAGCAATACATGCAAATGGTCAAAAAAAAAAAAATACAGAGGAACTTAGAATTAAAAGATATAATCGCCTGATTAACCTCTCCACTCTCAGTCCAGCTTTTCAGGTGCATGCACTTGGAAACTTTTTATAGTTATTTTTCCATAGTTATAAACAATAAACTATTTTTTAAAAATCTGAACATATTATTGGATATTGCTCATTTTATTGGATTAACATCAACCATCTATGTTCATTTATATCATGCTCTTCTTCCCAATACAGTTGCAATACGATTGTTACTTACTCTGTTAGTTGCATTTGTATATTTGTAAATACCATATCTAAATCTGTCTCTTGCTATATCAACTGTAGATAGTATGTCTTGATTTCCCAGTTTTTCAGAAAAGCCCTATTAACTCCTCAACCCTTCAACTCTTCCCACGTCCATCGCCTCATCTGTTGCTATCATTTTACTTTTTATTTTGCCAAGGTCAATAATATTTATTTCCTCTTCTGTAATCTCAGCTGAAAAACCTATTAGCTGAGAGGTATCCCTAAGAACTCACGTCTCACTCCATGAAAGTGAAGGAAGTTACAATCTTTTATCAGTACCTTCTCTACCCCAATTTCCTGTACCAAGACAGTAGTCACATGCTTCAGAGAAAAACAGTTATATTTATAACATGTTGGGAAAATAATCAAGTAAGTTGAGGATATTGAGGGAATATATCCTAGAGAAGGCGCTGGAGAATGGGAGGAAAAAAGACGTATGAAAAATATGTTTAAATTTCTAAAAGGCTTTCATGTGTAAACAGAATTTCTATATGGCACCAAGGGAATAGGATAGTAACAGAATGATTCATGTTTTGATGTAGGAAGCAGGAAATAACTGAACAAATCAAAATTAGAACTCATGGGACTCAAATGCAGGCTGAATGACCACTTAGCAAATATACTGCCAAAAGGCATTCAACTGAAAGTTCATGAAATGATTATTAAGAGAACCTAATTCTTTAAAACTGGAATACAAAGAGCATCAAAAGAACAATAACTTTTATTCTTTAAGTCTACATCTATAATTCAAATTCAACTCTTCAAACATGTCCTTATTTATAATTATCACAAAGTTTATATAAAATTATAACTTACCAACAACGACCAGTAGTAGCTTCCTATTATTATCATCATTGTTGTCAGATACAATTAATCCTCTTATTGATCGAATCAAAGCCTTTCAATGGAATTGAGTTTTAGTATACCTTCTTTTTCTTTTTTTAATTTCTGTCATTATATTACAAAGTGTATGATTAGCTAAGAAACTGACTTTCCTGTTTCTTTGGTGTGACTCACACAAGTGAATTTAAAAATAAATAAATGAAAATAAAATAACTACTCTAAAGGATTATAAAATTTAAGAATAAACTTTTTTCTTTCTCTCTTGAAGTATCATTAGAACTTTTTATGTTGTATGCAATCAAAATCCCAGACAACACAGCCTGAAGCATGAAAGGGATTTGAAAAGTTCAGAATTCTCTGACTTCACATACATATGGTTCAATCTGAATTCTCACAATGTCATTAGTGATTTTTTTTTTTCCTTTTCTGAGCACCCTATCCTTCTAAAGACTGGTTTTTCTCTATTGGAAAGAGCTGCAATAGCCCCAAGCTTTACAATTTTTTTATTCCAATGTCTGGAAGAGAGACTATTATTTCCCCACAGTTCTCAGAAGAAAGAGGAAATTTCTTACTCAGAAGACAACGACAAATATTTGCAATGTAGCACTGGTTCAAACCGACTCACAAGCTCAGGCCAGATGAAATTAATGTGGGCAGGAGAAAGGACTTCACAGGTTCAGCCTCTAGCCTGGCTGATCAATATTACCGAAATAATAGATCTAGGAACAGGAGTCATAGAATTCTTCAAAGTGAAGCTATAGTTACAGGGAAGGGTAGCAGGAAGGATGCTTGCCAGAGGCCAAATCATTTCACTACAAGAGCTTAGTTGTGCAGGGTAGGTTTGCTTGTGGCTTTCCAATGGTCCCTTAAGTTGAGACAGAGTAATTTCTTAAAGCCCCACATCTGCAACTTTTTCGAAATTTGAAGAGGTTCATGCTTAATTAGCACTAAGAAGAAACTATGAGCCCTCTCCCATGTATGTGTGGAAATCCTTGATCGCAAAACAGTGAAAAAATTAGATTCAAAAAACAAAACAGATTGGGGCACCTGGGTGGCTCAGTGGGTCAATCCTCTGCCTTCGGCTCAGGTCATGATCTTGGGGTCCTGGGACTAAGCCCCACATCGGGCTCTCCGGTCAGTGGGGAGCCTGCTTCCCCTTCTCTCTGCCTGCCTCTCTGCCTGCTTGTGATCTCTCTGTGTTGAATGAATAAAATCTTAAAAAAAAAAAAAAAATCAAAACAAACCACCCTCTTCGTCAGGCCAAAGGGTTGAAAATCTGAGACATGCTAGAGGCAATAGAGGATCAGGATGGTAGGATTAAAGCGTTTTAAGGTGAAGTGTTTTATCTCAATAACCTGAAGTGAGCAGGCTTTAAAACTAAGGAGAATTATGCTTTCTTAGGACTTCTCTATTTTGCTGGTTGAATATACATTTATTGATATGGATTATTTAAGCATGTCTAAAAGAAAGAACCCTTAAGGAGAAATGGTTACATTTCTCCCAAGGTAAGTTTTTAGGGAAAAACGGAGAGCAGCTCTCCATTGCACTCAAATTTGAAATGCTAAGAACAGCAATTTCCTCCAAGGAAGTGTGGTAATGGCCCCCTTGGGTGGCTGAAGATAAAAGTCAGGAGAGAGAAAGAAATTCCCAGGTAAGAGTATTCCCAGTTCCCAGAAAAAGTAGTCTATATAAAGGGATCAGTTTATTCTCAAAAGCATCGGCCAAAAGTCTGTGGTTGTGGGGGGGGGGGGCAGCAAACAGCAGTAGTTAAGAATGTGGCTCTGGAATTGACTCTTTAAGGTTAAAATACTTAAAATCCTGGCTGTATCACTTATAAATTTTCTGACTTTGGGCAAGTTGCTTCATCTCTTTGACCACAGGTCCCTTATAGGTAAAATGGTGATATGAACAGCTACTAGTTCATTACATTTTTGTGATAAACTCGTGCAATGCCAATGGAATAGTGTTTGATTCCCAAAGGGCCTGTAGTAAATCTTAGCTAAACAATAATACTGAGGGTCCCCTGGCAAGTTTATCCTGAGTAGGATGCAGTTCTGCTCTGGAAGGAGGAGAGGAAATCTTGGGGAAAACAAAGATCCAAAGACATTCAGATGCATGATTTGGTTCAAATGGACACAACCAGTTCACCACCAATCCCACAAAAAAAGAGTGTTCACTCTAAGGAGCTTAACAAAAATTGTGATTTCTCTCTTTGTCTACCTTGTATTTTCAGAGCTGAACTTTGACACTTTATGCTTCTCTTTCCAACTCGTTTTTTTTTTTTTTTTAAATGCATGTGAATGGCACAGACAAAATTAGTCTCAGCCTCCCACTTGAGATCTCCAGGAGAATGTTAACATTGAATGGTGGTCTAGAGTCAACCAAACACACCATGGCCACTGTTAGCATATAGTTAGTTTGTAACTAATCAAAACTCGTCATCAAACCGACTGATAATGTCTTCTTATAATAGTTAGTCTCAAACGTGGCTATCAATCAAAAACACTTACAATTTTTTTCTTTTTTTAAAGAAGGACCCATGTCATGGAACATTACATCAAAAACTAATGATGTACTGTATGGTGATTAACATAACATAATTTAAAAAAAGAAGAAGAAGGAGGAGGAGGAGGACCCAGGACAGGACACAAGCTGCTAGTTCAGTAAGTCTAGGTTGACGGCTAAAGCATCACGATTTTTAAAATTTTGTTGAGGAGTTCTGGTGAGCAATCTAGAAGCATTGCTGTGAGTAGACACCATCCTATATTGCTAATACCGGTTAATACCTATCTGTTCTTACCAAGTGCCAAACAGGATTCAATGTGGTTTACATGGATTAATACACTTGACTCTCAGCTCACCTGATCCTCACAGTTATTTTAAAAGGCAGGCTGCTATTGTTATTTCATTCCACAGATGAGGAAATTGAGGCACAGGGAGGTCAGTAACTTGCTCAAAGAAGCACAGCTAGTAAGAGGTGCAGCGGGAATTGAAATCCAGGAATTCTGGCTCCAGAAGCCATCTATTGCCTGTCAATATTAGAAAGCAAAGCAAGCTTTCGACATTTGCTCTCAAGGAATTAGTTCAGACAAATGAGATGATGGAAATTATCATTAGTTATTATCTCTACGGCAAATGGGAATTCTGTGCAGCCCTACAGCAGGAGCTCCTTGGGACAGGGCCATGTGCTTCGGTCAGACCCTATCAAGATCTGTACTATGATTATCACAGACCAGGTGTCTATAGGAAATCAGGCTCCCGGAGGAAAACTGTAGAAGGAAAAACACTCCTAAATTCAAGTGATACGTAGTCACGGTCATGGTTCTTTGGGAACAAACTACCCGACAGCAGACTAATCAGGTCTGAGGAAGGCCATCTATTCTCTCCCAAAGATAGCGGTCCCAATTCTGGAAACACAACAGGAAGGCACAAACTTGCATGCCTCCCAGCCTGAGTTTATGGGTTCTATTTAATCATAGTGAAAAATAAAGTAGCAAGAGATATCAGTGCCATATAAGGTTGTAGGAGAGAAGAAGCAGTGAATCATATGGCCAGATACACATAATTATGCTCATTTGGTTCTGTGCAAAACAACTGTGAATTATTTACAGGTATTTTCGAATAAAATTATTTGCTGTCATTGTTCAGAAATAGCCAGAAAGAGAAGCAAAACACATGCATGCTTATATTTTTTTGTTCAGAAGCACATGCATATCCACATCACATTGTGTCAAAATGTTTTAATGCACATGTGGTGTGGTATTTATTCTTTAACCATTTTAACTAATATATGTCAACAGCTCTTTTCCTCAAGAAATAGAACTTACACCCAATTTAAGGACATCAACAAATTTTAACTTTCATTAAGCCTGCTTCTCCCTCTGCCTACCACTCCCCCTGCTTGTGTTCTCTCTCTGACAAATATATAAAATCTTAAAAAACATAAATAAAGAAACTGTATCACTGGGTCACCGAGCCCCTGTGATTATAAATGGAACCTAAATAAACATAACTAGCCTCGTGGCCCATCTAGGTCTCATATCATGTCACGTTTCTAAAAATCCTTATTTCACCATCTTGCCAAACTGACAGGAGATTTAAATCTTTACCAAAGGCACTGGCATGGATAACTCAGTGAGTGACATCCTATCACACAACGGAATGTTACCTTTCTGCATTTCTCTTCTTGTAGTGGGAGATCTTCAATCTCTCTATCACTCTCCCTTGAATCTCACTCAACAATGACACTTTTCTTGCTCCTAACTGCAGCCTTCCCAGTTGTGTTTTTGCTTTACAAAATGTAATTTTCCATCCCTTAAAATCTAAATAAATTTAAACTTAATTCATACTTTGCTCAAGACAAGAAAAGTCAGTAAGCCGAGAAAATAAATGCTGTGTGTGTGTGTGTGTGTGTGTGTGTGTGAATATTTGCTACTGTTCCCATTGTCTATGCAAGGAAACTTATCCTTTATCGTCTTAGCATATTGAAAAAGCCTCACTAAAGCAAATAATCGTATGCATCCCTGTAAATATCATTTCACATCTTCAGTATTCGCCACTTATAATAGGGCTTCACAAACCCCTGAGTGCAGACTTCATCTCAGGATGTTAAGGATGGTGGACCTGCATTGCTCCATGACAGAAGCGAGTGGCCATGGAGCACCTGAAATCTCGCTACCCTAAATCGAGATGTGCTTGAAACATAAAATAGGTCCTAGGTTTTAAAAACCTAATATAAAAAACAATATAAAATATATCATCCAGCATAATTTTTACTAAGTGTTGAAACTACCATATTTATTGTCGGGTAAATTAAAATAGATGCTATTGAAATTAGTTTCACCCGTTTTGTTTTTACTTTTTAAAAGTGACTCTTAGGAAAAAAATACAATGACATCTGTGGCTTGCATTTGTGGTCAGATTTCGATTACTACAGGACAGTTCTGTAAACTATTACCATTCTCAGACTTCAGAGGCTGCTAGGCAAAACAGCCGCACTCACGGTATTTGCTTAAGTTAATGAGGGAAAAAAACCAAATTGATTATTTCCTGCATAGCAGATGGTCAGAGACAAAGCTGAGCTAGACTTTGCCTCCTCTCTAATTTTTAGACCTGGTAGAATTTTTATTAAAAGGAACTTGTTTAGATCTACTGAAAGCATTTTTTTTTTTTTTAGTCAAATTTTAAAATACGGTATTTTCCACCTGTGCTATAATCCTACCTGGCTCTTTTTAACCCAGCACGTTAATCACACAGTGCTGAGATTCTAAGAAGAGCCACATGCCTATTTTCACCTTTTAACTGTCCGAAGAGACATATTTTCTTCAGTGGGGTATACAGAAAAGCTTAACTTGGATTCCACCAACAATTGGTTGGGTCAACAGCTGTAATCACAGTAGACATCAAGTTTTTGAGCCCTGACTTGCCAGGCAAAGGGGATTGCTCTACATGAAGGAGGTAATTTCATGCTTGAATAGCCCTGCACTATTAAATCAGAAAATTGAGTTACAGTCCTCTCACACCATGGAACCTGCTGTAAGCAAGCCTGCCTCTAAGGAGCGTTTCAGGGAATTTCATTGAGGACAAGACACTGAAAAGAAACACACACACAAAAGGAAACCAAGTAAGGTATCTTAGGGTCAGACACTCTGGCGGAGCAATCTTTTATTTTCATATCTTTTTATGGTTTTGATAACCACTTGCATTTGACATGTTAAAACTCATGACAGAAAAATTCAAGCAGCGCTATTACAGGTGTAAGAATGTGAATCTTACTATGAGGTGAGGCAATTGTCACTGACAATGGTAAAACCGCTTTACTTATCACTAAAGCATTCACCCTGCACCCCACCTTAGCAAGAATGGGTGGCAGAGTAAATGTTAGGGTATAATATTTACTGAGGTAGAAGCCGACATCACTCCATCATTTCAATTCAGTCTGTTTTTTCTAAATTAACTTCTAGTTTTTTAAAAAAGAGTTTATTTATTGATTTTATTTATTGATTGATTTTATTTATTGATTTGACAGAGAGAGAGAGAGAGAGACGCAAGAGAGGGAACACAAGCAGGGCGAGTGTGAGAGGGAAGCAGGCTTCCCGTTGAGCAGGGAGCCCAATGCAGGGCTGAATCCCAGGACACTGGGATCACGACCAGAGATGAAGGCAGATGCTTAATGACTGAGCCACCCAGGCCCCCAATTCTAATTTTTATCTCACTTTTTTGTGTATACATCCTAATTCTGACTGAGAACATCTTCATTCTTTCTACATGCTATTGTCAAAAAGATCAGAAAGAATAATTATATAAATAAGAGAAACACTTTAATTATCCAAGTTCAAAATATTTCTCTTTTACATCACCTCATTCATAACTTTTAATCTTCCGAGACAGGATTATTAAAGCTGTTTTCAGATTGTGAAACTGAGGCGCATCAGTCTAAACACTGATACAGGGCTATGACAGTCAGTGGAAGGAGCAGGGACTTAAAAAATATTTTCAAATCTAGGTTAAGGTACAGAAAAACTAAAGGCTGTATTTGAGTGAAAGATAATGCTTGGTATTTTGAGAATGAAGTAAAATGTACTTGTTTTCTCTGTGATGATTTTTGTTTCCACTATAATATTAAAGTAAACAAAAATAAGAAAAGTCATATCTTACTCCATTTGTTATAAACAAGTACAAATAAAATATTCACCAATCTAATTTAGAAATAGTCTGCTGTTTATCAAATGTTCTTTGCTGTTAGGAGATTAATATGCTTATCTTTCCTGCTCTAACATTAATAAATACTAATTAACTTACATGCAAGGCTTCAGCTGGGCTCATAATCATTGCATCTTTTTGTGTTTTGTTTCCCCAGTTGGCAGTCAGCCTAGTAATGGATTTCATTTTTATTCAACGTGGATACATTTTGTAACTATAAATTATAGTAACTTTTAATAGACCTAGTTTTAAAAGCTAATAATGAATCTCTACAATATACAACTTTACTTTGTCTGCTTAGTAGCCACTCCCTTCTTCAGATAAAATCCTACTCTTGATTTGGGGATTGTCATTGTCCCATACTTCATCTAGGTCAAGTGGGGATTGCCATGACTCTTTAGTTTCTGGTCATTATTTTGTGTGGTCTAGAGTGTTCATCTGACCAAAGGTGGGCCAATGAACCCCTTCCTTGTGATTTTTGGATGTATGTCCAGAGGAGTCAAGTTACTAAAAGAGGCCATGTTTCTGGTATTTGGGAGTTGTACAACAGTAAGGAAATGTAAGCTAATACAGAGAGAAAAGCAGAAGTGAGAGACACAGGGAAAGAGGTCTGATTCCCGGCTGCATCACTACTCTTTCCCTGGCTTAATTATTCTGCAAAATAAGGAAATTCTTCTCATCAACATTAATAGAAGAGAATAATGCCCATGATTTACCTCTCTTTGGTGAGCTAGTATGAGTTGTGTTTCTATTACTTACAGTCTAAAGAACCCTAATAAAAATGCCATAGGAACAGAGAGGATTTCTGTTTTATTTTTAATTTTAATATAAAATTCCATCTTTAATATCTTCAAAATATACTGCAACTTACTTGTACTTCTTTCTTCCACCCTCAGTTTTTAGTTTCTAACTGTGACCTCAGGTGGTTGTTCAAGTTTGAGCCCATATGTCTCTCTACCCCAGTAGAGTACCTAGAACCTTTAGCATGATTAATGAGTAATGCATTGTAGTAATGATAAAGGATGGATTACCTAAGTATCTATGTTTATAAATGTACAACTGAACTTATTCTAGCCCAAACTTACATCTTTGAAATAGGAGGAATCAGGTAAAGAAATGTGAATGCATTACTGCAGTATTTCCCAAATAGTTTCAAAGCAAAACTAGGATGTTACCTGCCTTAATTTCAGAGTTGACATTTGCACTGATGGTATAAAGTCAATGGTGGGTAAAGGGCTGGCCCCTTCAGCACTAAACTGTCCTAGAGATCATTAAATTCTTCACCAATATACCTCCCAGTAAAAAGCAATAGAAATACATCTCCGAGCAAAAAAAGCAACATGATAACAAATACCTTTTTAAAATATTCTGTGTGATGAAATGGAAAGAGACTTCTGATGATTAATTTTATATAACCATTTGACTGGGCTGAGGGGCACCTAGATAGCTGGTAAAACTTTATTTCTGGGTGTGTCTGCAGAAAATGTTTCCAGTAGAGATTAACATTTGAATTGGTTTACTGAGTAAAGCAGATGGCCCTCCCCAGGGTGGGTAAGCCTTATCCAATCTGTTGAGGGCCTGAAGAAAACAAGGTAGAAGAAGGGAGACTTTGCTCTCTTCACTGCTAGAGTGGAAACATCCATCTCCTCCTGCTCTTGGACATTAGGACTCCTACTTCCTGGGCTTTTGGGACTCAAGTAGAGACTTATATCATCAGCCTCCCTTCCACCCCACCAGCTCAGCCCTTTAGATTTGGACTGAATTACATCACTGGGATTCCTGGCTCTCTATCTTACACACATCTATATGTGCTGGTTCTATTTCTCTAGAGAAACCTGGATACTACAAAGTCTAAACCACCTGGGCTATATAGACAAACAGGATGGTTGTCTAAAGAAAAGCACCCAAGAGACTGAGTCACAAGCTAAACTTGTTACTTGTTCCACGGAATGCCCTTGTTAGACAAACTATCATTTAATAATTAAGAAATCTGCTTGACATTTTCTTGAAAATTAACAAAAATAATTCTGTTTTTTTGAAGGAAGACAACTGACAGTAGTGGATTTTTCATCAATGTACAAATTCAAGACTTAAAGCAAAAATTATAATTTCGGAAAACTCAAATCCTTACTTTGATCCCGAGAGCTCTGTACAGAGCCCTACAGCTATGTAGAAGTTCTCTGATGATACCAGTTGTGCTATTAGCCAATATGATTGTTTTATTTATAAATCTGTCAAATTTTATGATAGCAAAAGCACTAAATTTGGAAGACTAGTAAAATTTAGTAAATAAGTATTTTCCAAACAAATAATGGATGATGTTACCAAGTTTCATTGAGTAAAAGATTTTAATATATCAGAATAGAAAGTGCACTGATACGATTTCAGATTCTACATTGCAGGTGATCTTTAAGAAACTACCATTGCAAGGTTTTGGTATAGTATAAAAAAAATCCCCTAGTTCTCTTACAGGACGTTAAAACACATCCTCCTTTTCTCACTATATGTCTCCATGAGATCTAATATTCTTCATATACCTAAACCACAGCACCATTTCCAACAGATTGAATGCATAAGCACATACGAGAATTCAGCAGTTTTCTAAGACTGACATGAAATCAATACTACTCTTGTTAGTTTCTAAATTTGTAAAATACAGTTACTTTTCATAAAAATATTTTATTTAATACATAATGGGCTTACTGTTATTTTTAATTAATCAGTAAACATATATTTAAAATTATTCTGTTTGAACTTCAAATATGATAAATATCATTTGTCATAATCTACATATATGAACAACTTTAGGGTTGTCCAATAATTTCTAAGATTAAAGTTTGAGTGCTGTTGGTTTATTCTCTATATTAATAGTGAGAAAGAAGGATCTCTAATGACCTCAGAATACAACCAACATGACTGTTTAAAAAAAAAAAAAAAAAAGCAGCCCTCTGTGGCTCGGTTCTGATCATGGTATGCAGAACATGCTGACAATTTTCAAACTCTAGAGATACTTCATGAAATATGGTAGAATTGATGCTTTTGCCAGGTGTGCAAACTAGAGATCCTGAGGAGAAACAAAATACTCAATGAGTTTAGTAGTTAAATGACTGGTATAAGTTTAGAAGTCAGACAGCCTGAGTTTGAAAATCTGTTTCTCATTTTCCTTGCTCTGTTAACCTGGACCATTTATTTGACCTCTGTAATAAGCATCTTCTTCTTTATAAGGGAAGACAGCTATGATAGCACCAACCTTAATAGGTTCTAAGAAGATTAAGTAAACAATGCATATAAAGTATTTAGCACAGTATCTGACATTTAGTAAGAATCCTCTAAATACCAGTCAGTATTTCAAACTGTATTATCACAGTTACTATTATTCTTATTAGATGAGCAGACTGAAAGACTTTCTTAGAGAGAGGAGAGATAAATAATTTCAATAATATATGAAGAAAAAAAAGAAAGTCTAAAATGTTCTTTTTTTTTTTTAAGATTTTATTTATTTATCAGAGAGAGAGAGAGAGAGAGCAAGCACAGGCAGACAGAATGGCAGGCAGAGGCAGAGGGAGAAGCAGGCTCCCTGCTGAGCAAGGAGCCCGATGCGGGACTCGATCCCAGGACGCTGGGATCACGACCTGAGCTGAAGGCAGCTGCTTAACCAACTGAGCCACCCAGGCGTCCCAAAAGTCTAAAATGTTCTTAAAGAATATACTTAACTTGGATATTAAGGACATGAATAAAATGGGAAAATACTTTTAATATTAAGTATCTATCTGTAACTCTTTTTTTTTTTTAAAGAAAAATCATCGTTTATAATCTTTAAGAGTCATATAAATATAACTTACTGTTATCTGGATCAAATAAAAACTAAATTATTTCTATTTTTTACTTATGAAATCCAGTAACTATTTAAAAGTGAACTGAAAAAAGGTATGTTTTATAGTTAAAATTTAAAAGTCTGTATTTCATGCTATGGAAGCTGACCAAACTTAATGCTCTAAAATGCAGTATGGTATTGCTTCATCTTGAAGTTTTAATGATCCCTTTAGGGAAAGTACATATCCATTTTAAATCAAGCAATAAAACCTAAAATCATTATTTTACTAAAGTACTTAGCAGAGAGGAAAATATTAATGTAAATAGGAAAAATGTTATTAATATGAGCACTAAATAAATGCATTATAGATAGTAAAGTCCAAGAATATTTTCTCGTCAAGGATAAAATATTTTTCTTTTAAGGAATATATTCTTATTCTGATCTCAGTTCTAAGATCTATTCTCCTATTAAATTTTTTACTGTCAATATTATCTGCAAAAAAAATGACTCAATATATAATATATAACAATGAAAAGTTAATTAAATAGAAATATGTATATCTACTGAACACTTGTTTTATCATTAACATCCATAGGAAGATCTACAGTTATTGACACTGAAAGATAGCTGAAATTAAATACACAGAGCAGATTAAAAATATAATCCATAAAATCTGCCTAAGTAACACACAGATGAATTATATATTATATACATATACAGCTATATATATGTATAGATTGAGATATCTATATAAGGATATTAGATTGAGATATCTATATAAGGATATTAGTTTAAAAAGTTTGGGAATATGAATAGCAAATGTTTATTCTTATTTGTGGGAGTGACTTTTAGATTTTTATTTATTTTTTTTTAATTTATTTTTTTTTTTTAAAGATTTTATTTATTTATTTGACAGAGATCACAAGTAGGCAGAGAGGCAGGCAGAGAGAGAGGAGGAAGCAGGCTCCCTGCCGAGCAGAGAGCCCGATGCGGGGCTCGATCCCAGGACCCTGAGATCATGACCTGAGCTGA
The DNA here is from genome assembly GCF_030435805.1 of Mustela lutreola. Taxonomy (NCBI): domain Eukaryota; kingdom Metazoa; phylum Chordata; class Mammalia; order Carnivora; family Mustelidae; genus Mustela; species Mustela lutreola. Next base: position 159,450,887 of record NC_081292.1, read on the forward strand.
AAGCAGAGGCTTTAACCCACTGAGCCACCCAGGCGCCCCACTTTTAGATTTTTATTACACAGTTAAGATTTTGGGGGAAATTTTTTCCAAATGGATTTATACACTTATAATCAGAAAGAAAATAAGGCTATTTGTTTCAACAAATACATGTAACTCTAGAAATGCATACCTTTCATTAAGAAATTATAAATGTAGATATGTAAAAGCAATATTTACACTGATTTTTTTTTTTTTTTTTTTTTGGTTTTTTTTTTTTTTTTTTTTTTTATTTTTTATAAACATATATTTTTTATATACATATATTTTTATCCCCAGGTCTGTGAATCACCAGGTTTACACACTTCACAGCACTCACCAAATCACATACCCTCCCCAATGTCCATAATCCCACCCCCTTCTCCCCAACCCCCTCCCCCCGGCAACCCTCAGTTTGTTTTGTGAGATTAAGAGTCACTTATGGTTTGTCTCCCTCCCAATCCCATCTTGTTTCATTTATTCTTCTACCCACTTAAGCCTCCATGTTGCATCACCACTTCCTCATATCAGGGAGATCATATGATAGTTGTCTTTCTCTGCTTGACTTATTTCGCTAAGCATGATACGCTCTAGTTCCATCCATGTTGTTGCAAATGGCAAGATTTCATTTCTTTTGATGGCTGCATAGTATTCCATTGTGTATATATACCACATCTTCTTGATCCATTCATCTGTTGATGGACATCTAGGTTCTTTCCATAGTTTGGCTATTGTGGACATTGCTGCTATAAACATTCGGGTGCATGTGTCCCTTTGGATCACTACATTTGTATCTTTAGGGTAAATACCCAATAGTGCAATTGCTGGGTCATAGGGCAGTTCTATTTTCAACATTTTGAGGAACCTCCATGCTGTTTTCCAGAGTGGCTGCACCAGCTTGCATTCCCACCAACAGTGTAGGAGGGTTCCCCTTTCTCCGCATCCTCGCCAGCATCTGTCATTTCCTGACTTGTTGATTTTAGCCATTCTGACTGGTGTGAGGTGATATCTCATTGTGGTTTTGATTTGTATTTCCCTGATGCCAAGTGATATGGAGCACTTTTTCATGTGTCTGTTGGCCATCTGGATGTCTTCTTTGCAGAAATGTCTGTTCATGTCTTCTGCCCATTTCTTGATTGGATTATTTGTTCTTTGGGTGTTGAGTTTGCTAAGTTCTTTATAGATTCTGGACACTAGTCCTTTATCTGATATGTCGTTTGCAAATATCTTCTCCCATTCTGTCAGTTGTCTTTTGATTTTGTTAACTGTTTCCTTTGCTGTGCAAAAGCTTTTGATCTTGATGAAATCCCAGTAGTTCATTTTTTCCCTTGCTTCCCTTGCCTTTTGCGTTGTTCCTAGGAAGATGTTGCTGCGGCAGAGGTCGAAGAGGTTGCTGCCCGTGTTCTCCTCAAGGATTTTGATGGATTCCTTTCGTACATTGAGGTCCTTCATCCATTTTGAGTCTATTTTTGTGTGTGGTGTAAGGAAATGGTCCAATTTCATTTTTCTGCATGTGGCTGTCCAATTTTCCCAGCACCATTTATTGAAAAGGCTGTCTTTTTTCCATTGGACATTCTTTCCTGCTTTGTCGAAGATTAGTTGACCATAGAGTTGAGGGTCTATTTCTGGGCTCTCTATTCTGTTCCATTGATCTATGTGTCTGTTTTTGTGCCAGTACCATGCTGTCTTGATGATGACAGCTTTGTAATAGAGCTTGAAGTCCGGAATTGTGATGCCACCAACGTTGGCTTTCTTTTTCAATATCCCTTTGGCTATTCGAGGTCTTTTCTGGTTCCATATAAATTTTAGAATTATTTGTTCCATTTCTTTGAAAAAGATGGATGGTACTTTGATAGGAATTGCATTAAATGTGTAGATTGCTTTAGGTAGCATAGACATTTTCACAATATTTATTCTTCCAATCCAGGAGCATGGAACATTTTTCCATTTCTTTGTGTCTTCCTCAATTTCTTTCATGAGTACTTTATAGTTTTCTGAGTATAGATTCTGTGTCTCTTTGGTTAGGTTTATTCCTAGGTATCTTATGGTTTTGGATGCAATTGTAAATGGGATTGACTCCTTAATATCTCTTTCTTCTGTCTTGCTGTTGGTGTAGAGAAATGCAACTGATTTCTGTGCATTGATTTTATATCCTGACACTTTACTGAATTCCTGTATAAGTTCTAGCAGTTTTGGAGTGGAGTCTTTTGGGTTTTCCACATATAGTATCATATCATCTGCGAAGAGTGATAATTTGACTTCTTCTTTGCCGATTTGGATGCCTTTAATTTCCTTTTGTTGTCTGATTGCTAAGGCTAGGACCTCTAGTACGATGTTGAATAGCAGTGGTGATAATGGACATCCCTGCCGTGTTCCTGACCTTAGCGGAAAAGCTTTCAGTTTTTCTCCATTGAGAATGATATTTGCGGTGGGTTTTTCATAGATGGCTTTGATGATATTGAGGTATGTGCCCTCTATCCCTACACTTTGAAGAGTTTTGATCAGGAAGGGATGTTGTACTTTGTCAAATGCTTTTTCAGCATCTATTGAGAGTATCATATGGTTCTTGTTCTTACTTTTATTGATGTGTTGTATCACATTGACTGATTTGCGGATGTTGAACCAACCTTGCAGCCCTGGAATAAATCCCACTTGGTCGTGGTGAATAATCTTTTTAATGTACTGTTGAATCCGATTGGCTAGTATTTTGTTGAGTATTTTCGCATCTGTGTTCATCAAGGATATCGGTCTATAGCTCTCTTTTTTGGTGGGATCCTTTTCTGGTTTTGGGATCAAGGTGATGCTGGCCTCATAAAATGAGTTTGGAAGTTTTCCTTCCATTTCTATTTTTTGGAACAGTTTCAGGAGAATAGGAATTAGTTCTTCTTTAAATGTTTGGTAGAATTCCCCCGGGAAGCCGTCTGGCCCTGGGCTTTTGTTTGTTTGGAGATTTTTAATGACTGTTTCAATCTCCTTACTGGTTATGGGTCTGTTCAGGCTTTCTATTTCTTCATGGTTCAGTTGTGGTAGTTTATATGTTTCTAGGAATGCATCCATTTCTTCCAGATTGTCAAATTTATTGCCGTAGAGTTGCTCATAGTATGTTCTTATAATAGTTTGTATTTCCTTGGTGTTAGTTGTGATCTCTCCTCTTTCATTCATGATTTTATTTATTTGGGTCCTTTCTCTTTTCTTTTTGATAAGTCGGGCCAGGGGTTTATCAATTTTATTAATTCTTTCAAAGAACCAGCTCCTAGTTTCGTTGATTTGTTCTATTGTTTTTTTGGTTTCTATTTCATTGATTTCTGCTCTGATCTTTATGATTTCTCTTCTCCTGCTGGGCTTAGGGTTTCTTTCTTGTTCCTTCTCCAGCTCCTTTAGGTGTAGGGTTAGGTTGTGTACCTGAGACCTTTCTTGTTTCTTGAGAAAGGCTTGTACCGCTATATATTTTCCTCTCAGGACTGCCTTTGTTGTGTCCCACAGATTTTGAACCGTTGTATTTTCATTATCATTTGTTTCCATGATTTTTTTCAATTCTTCTTTAATTTCCCGGTTGACCCATTCATTCTTTAGAAGGATACTCTTTAGTCTCCATGTATTTGGGTTCTTTCCAAACTTCCTTTTGTGGTTGAGTTCTAGCTTTAGAGCATTGTGGTCTGAAAATATGCAGGGAATGATCCCAATCTTTTGATACCGGTTGAGTCCTGATTTAGGACCGAGGATGTGATCTATTCTGGAGAATGTACCATGTGCACTAGAGAAGAATGTGTATTCTGTTGCTTTGGGATGAAATATTCTGAATATATCTGTGATGTCCATCTGGTCCAGTGTGTCATTTAAGGCCTTTATTTCCTTGCTGATCTTTTGCTTGGATGACCTGTCCATTTCAGTGAGGGGAATATTAAAGTCCCCTACTATTATTGTATTGTTGTTTATGTGTTTCTTTGATTTTGTTATTAATTGGTTTATATAGTTGGCTGCTCCCACGTTGGGGGCATAGATATTTAAAATTGTTAAATCTTCTTGTTGGACAGACCCTTTGAGTATGATATAGTGTCCTTCCTCATCTCTTATTACAGTCTTTGGCTTAAAATCTAATTGATCTGATATAAGGATTGCCACTCCTGCTTTCTTCTGATGTCCATTAGCATGGTAAATTCTTTTCCACCCCCTCACTTTAAATCTGGAGGTGTCTTCGGGCTTAAAATGTGTTTCTTGGAGGCAACATATAGATGGGTTTTGTTTTTTTATCCATTCTGATACCCTGTGTCTTTTGACAGGGGCATTTAGCCCATTCACATTCAGGGTAACTATTGAGAGATATGAATTTAGTGCCATTGTATTGCCTGTAAGGTGACTGTTACTGTATATGGTCTCTGTTCCTTTCTGATCTACCACTTGTAGGCTCTCTCTTTGCTTAGAGGACCCCTTTCAATATTTCCTGTAGAGCTGGTTTGGTATTTGCAAATTCTTTCAGTTGTTGTTTGTCCTGGAAGCTTTTAATCTCTCCTTCTATTTTCAATGATAGCCTAGCTGGATATAGTATTCTTGGCTGCATGTTTTTCTCGTTTAGTGCTCTGAAAATATCATGCCAGCTCTTTCTGGCCTGCCAGGTCTCTGTGGATAAGTCAGCTGCCAATCTAATATTTTTACCATTGTATGTTACAGACTTCTTTTCCCGGGCTGCTTTCAGGATTTTCTCTTTGTCATTGAGACTTGTAAATTTTACTATTATGTGACGGGGTGTGGGCCTATTCTTATTTATTTTGAGGGGCATTCTCTGAACCTCCTGAATTTTGATGCTTGTTCCCTTTGCCATATTGGGGAAATTCTCCCCAATAATTCTCTCCAGTATACCTTCTGCTCCCCTCTCACTTTCTTCTTCTTCTGGAATCCCAATTATTCTAATGTTGTTTCGTCTTATGGTGTCACTTATTTCTCGAATTCTCCCCTCGTGGTCCAGTAGCTGTTTGTCCCTCTTTTGATCAGCTTCTTTATTCTCTGTCATTTGGTCTTCTATATCACTAATTCTTTCTTCTGCCTCATTTATCCTAGCAGTGAGAGCCTCCATTTTTGATTGCACCTCATTAATAGCTTTTTTGATTTCAACTTGGTTAGATTTTAGTTCTTTTATTTCTCCAGAAAGGGCTTTTATATCTCTCGAGAGGGTTTCTCTAATATCTTCCATGCCTTTTTCGAGCCCGGCTAGAACCTTGAGAATTGTCATTCTGAACTCTAGATCTGACATATTACCGATGTCTGTATTGATTAGGTCCCTAGCCTTCGGTACTGCCTCTTGTTCTTTTTTTTGTGGTGAATTTTTACGTCTTGTCATTTTGTCCAGATAAGAGTAAATGAAGGGGCAAGTAAAATACTAAAAGGGTGGCAACAACCCCAGGAAAATATGCTTTAGCCAAATTAGAAGAGATCCAAAATCGTGAGTGGGGAGAAAGGGTAAAAAAAGAGGTTCAAAAAGGAAGAAAGAAAAAAGAAAAAAAAAAAAAAAAAAAAAGAAAAGAATTTTTTTTTTAAAAAAGAAAACACCTAAGAAAAATGTAAAAAAATATATATATATATTAGATAAACTAGTAAAAAATCGTTAAAAAAGAAAAAGGTAACAGTTAAAAAAAAAAAAAATTTTACCCGAAGGCGAGAAAAAAAAAAAAAAAAATGAAAAAGAAAAAATTAAATTAACTGCAAGACTAAAAAAAATCACAGGAAAAAAGCCATGAGTTCCGTGCTTGGCTTTCTCCTCCTCTGGAATTCTGCTGCTCTCCTTGGTATTGAAACCGCACTCCTTGGTAGGTGAGCTTGGTCTAGGCTGGATTTCTTGTTGATCTTCTGGGGGAGGGGCCTGTTGTAGTGATTTTCAAGTGTCTTTGCCCCAGGCGGAATTACACCGCCCTTACCCGGGGCCGGGGTGAGTAATCCGCTCGGGTTTGCTTTCAGGAGCTTTTGTTCCCTGAGCGCTTTCCGTAGAGTTCCAGAGGACGGGAATACAAATGGCGGCCTCCTGGTCTCCGGCCCGGAGGAGCCGAGAGCCCAGGGCCCCACTCCTCAGTGCGCCCTCAGAGAACAGCGCCCAGTTACTCCCGTCTGCCTGACCTCCGGCCGCGCTCCGAGCTCACCGAGCCTGCGACCGGTTCAAGGTAACACGGAGCTGCGAGCTTACTGTCGGCTCTGTCTCTGTAGCCGGCTTTCCCGTTCCAATACCCGCAAGCTCTGCGACACTCAGACACCCCCGATCCTTCTGTGACCCTGCGGGACCTGAGGCCACGCTGACCCCGCGTGGGCTTCGCTCCGGTTTAGCCTCTGGAGCGATGTCCCTCCGCGGAACAGACTTTTAAAAGTCCTGATTTTGTGCGCGGTTGCTCCGCCGCTTGCCGGGAGCCGGCCCCTCCCCCCGGGGTCTATCTTCCCGTCGCTTTGGATTCACTTCTCCGCCGGTCCTACCTTTCAGAAAGTGGTTGTTTTTCTGTTTCCAGAATTGCTGTTCTTCTTCTCTTCGATCTGCCGATGGATTTTCAGGTGTTTGCAATCTTTAGATAAGCTATCTAGCTGATCTCCGGCTAGCTGAAGCAGTCTCAGCTTGCTACTTCTCCGCCATCTTGACTCCTCCCTACACTGATTTTTAAAATAAGTGGTTTATTTAACTGAGGAAAAGCACCACACACACCCCCCTCCAAAAAAGAGAACTCTGTCTGACTTCTAAACTTATGCCAGTCATTAACTACTACCAAAACATATTTAATACTCTAGTTATGCAAAAGTAATGGAAGATAAAAGAACAATAATGATATATAATCAGCTTTTATTTTTAAAGCTCAGGAAAACAATTTCCATGTTGCCATGAGTCTGCATGTATTTCGAAATAGCTTAAAATAGTCACTGAACAAAAAGCACAAAACCCTGAAATGATTATGAGAAGGCTACAGATGTCACAAATTATTTTTCAGGCACTAATGCCTTCAATGCCATCTGTGTTATGTGTGTTTGGGTTGGTTTAAACAACTTGATGACACCTTCATAAATTGGTATTCATGCTGAGTATGTGAACTGCAGTACAAAATAAGCAGCATATTTCTGTAAATTTTGCTGTGAAATTTGTTTTCAAATCAAGCACATAATAAAATGCGCTCTAAGTCAGCTATAGAGAAATGTGTGCCCAAAAACATCTGCCTCCCGAAGTATCTAATTGGATAGGCAGTCAAGTAACAAACAGAATTATGTCAAAGTTAGCTGCAAACATTCTTGAAAATTTTCATCATGAAAAAGAGCCCCCAAACCCAAAACACTGACACTTGTATATCCTTTCTTGAAAAGCTGCTTTGCCTGGATATGAAATTGTAGCTGAAGCCTCTTTAAGTTATAAATGTCAGAGGAAGAACAGCCCTTAAAGTTAGCATTTAGTATGTCTTCATGGCCTATTGCAGAAGAAGAACAAATGCAAGAAATTTTATTTTATAGTGAATATTAGTAAAGTCCTTTGACACTCAGTCCTACAACCCTGGAAGCATTTAGGGGATTACTTTCCACATTTTACATAACTTCTCCCACCTTCTCACTTTAGAACACTTTATGCATACTTAACATTTTTAAATGACTATGAGAAAAATCCAAGGGAAGAAGTGAAATCATACGTGCAATTTACCACCAAATTTCCCATTTCATAACTTAATGTAATGAAATCAGGCTGAAAAATAACTATATATTTCACATGCAGATTCCTTCACCCATTTATGCATGTATCTTTTGTTCACTGATCAGTTACTTACTATTTACTCCATGTTAGGAAAAGAGAGAGGAAGAAAATAGTCTTTAGTTCGCACTCTCTAGGAGGAAAACCGATGTGTAAAAACTAACCACAATGAGCTGTGTAGTAAGCTCCCAAAGGTGTACACAGACCGCTCTAATGAGGGGTACTGCTTACCATACCTGGGGGTACAGTTAGGGGTGGAAGGGATTAGAAACGGTTTCAGAGGAGGGAGGTGATTTTGCTGGGCCATGAAGAGCTACCGCGAGGTTATCAGGTGGATTTGGTCAGTGAGGGAATTCTAGAAAAGGGAACAGCGCGGTAAAGGGGAATGTCCGTATGAGAAAACTGAGTGTTCTAGAGCTCCAAGGTGGTTCTGCTTGTCTGGATCATAAGGGACCTTTGGGGCAGCGGTTGCAGAAGAACTTAGAAAGGCTGTCTGAAGGAGTTTTAAATGATGCCAAGGCATTTAGAGTTAGGATGTCAGTGAAAGGTGTTAGGAAGAGAGCCATATGACCATATTTGCACTTAGAAGATAATTCTGGCAGACTTGAGAAAGCAACTGGAGCTGGCTGAATAGGGAAGGAAGCTGACCGCAGAGCTAGTGACAAGGAGATAAATTAGGAAGCTACTGCAAACCCTCAGGCAGCCAAGATGAGGACAGTGCAACTGGAAGAATGTGGAACCTGTAATTGACAGAATGAAGACATTGTGACTATCTGGATATGAAGGGTAAGTACGAGGGAAGACACGTGAAATTCTGAGTTATTTTCTCACTTAGCAGCTCCCATGTTTTAAATATCGTTTCTCACCTCTATATTCTATTTCCCATTTGAAAACTCCCTGTCAAATCTGTCAAATGTAAAAGCAGCCAGAGACGTTTTGGTATAAGCTGGTGACTCTTGAGTATCGGCTTTGCAGGTTGGTAGGCCAGTAGACAAGGGAGGGTTACTTCTCCATTTAGTGCTTGTGTCATCTCAAGCACATTGCTTCCATCTCTTAGCCCCTGTCTCATGGATATGAACCGAGAAGTAAATGAGCTACAATAGGTAAGGTACTGGGCACTGTACCTTAAAAAGAATGACCACAGCTAGGCACAGGAGTAGCTGAAGATACTGAACCAGTGGCCCCCTTCACCAAATGTTCTCAAGAGCAAAAGATTTTAAATATTGATGAAGTAAGTGGCAATTCTGCTCTTAAACTTACCTGTGGATGATCTGAGGGATTAAGGTGTGAGAACTTGGTGTATAAAAATCAAATTCCATGGTAAACTAGGCATTGGGGCAAATGGGTATGTCTTGGCCTTTCAAAAGAGGGTGGTCACCACTCCCCTGTGGAGGTTTATTATGCTAAAAACCTAACCCAGTATGGCCAGCTGCTTTTTCATCTGGCATCTACATATATACAAAACAGCTTTTATTTTTTAGAGTAGTTTAAGAATTAAGGAAAAAAAAATGATCAGGAAATTTAAAGTTCCCTTATGTCCCACTACATCCTCTCCCCTCACCACAGAGTTTCTCCTATTATTAACACCTTGCATGAGGATGGTACATTTGTTTACAATTGGTGAAGCAATATAGATGCATACTTAATTATTAACTAAAGCGCATAGTATACATTGGTTCACTCTGTGTTGTACATTCTATGGATTTTAACAAATGTATGACATGTCTCTACCATTACAGTACCACGCAGAATGGTTTCACTGACCTGAAAATACCCTGTGCTTCCTCTCCTTCCCTAATCCTTAATCCCTGACAACCACTGTTTTATTTTTTTTTTAACTGTTTCTATCATTTTACTTTTTCCGGAATATCATGCAGTTGGAATCAGATAGTCTGTAGCCTTTTTTGACTGCCCTCTTTCACTTAACAATAGGCATTTAAGCTTCTTCCATGTCTTTTTGGTGGCTTGAAATCTCATTCTTTTTATTGTTTCTCTTTTGTTTGTTTGTTTAAGATCTTATTTATTTGAGAGCGAGAGAGCAGAGGGAGAGTGGAGGCAGAGGGAGAGGGGAAGAATCTCTAGCAGATTCTGCCCTGAGCGCAGACCCCCAACTCAGGGCTGGATCTCGGGACCCCGAGCTCATGACCTGAGCCAAAACCAAGAGGCAGACGTTTAACTGACTGAGACACCCTCTTCCTGTTGTTGAATAACACTCTATTGCATGGATGTACCATAAATTTTGCTTTTTTTATATGACTGGAATGCTAGAATTATTTTAACATGAGGTCTTTCAGTGTTTAAACAATTAGCTAATCCGGGTTGTTGCTACTGTTTTTACCACTGTTTGTATCTATTAAAAACCTCATCTTTCAGGACACCTGGGTGGCTCAGTGGGTTAAAGCCTCTGCCTTTGGCTCAGGTTGGGATCGAGCCCCAAGTTGGGCTCTCTGCTCAGCAGGGAGCCTGCTTTCCTTTCTCTCTGCCTGCCTCTCTACCTACTTGTGATCTCTGTCTGTCAAATGAATAAATAAAATCTATTAAAAAAAATACCTCATCTTTTCGATATGAAAAAAGGCAACATGTCAATAAATAATGGGTTAAAAAAAAAAGTTGTAATGCGGTCACCAATATGAAAAAAGGCAACATGTCAATAAATAATGGGTTGGAAACAAACAAACAATAACAACAACAACAAAACCTCTTCTTTTAGCCATACTCCTCTAGGAGTTCACAAAAAAGAGATATTCATTAAATTTTACATTCCTCTACTATAACTTGAACAACAACAAAAAAAATCTGGATCATGTTAACTTCCAAGAGGCACATATTCCCACAACCAAAGGGATAGAAGATTTAATACAAAATGGGAAATGTTCCTTTTTTCCTTTATGTGTGTATGTGTGCATATATAACTTAAGTAGCATTGTCCAAGGCTATTATTCTCATTTCTATCTCTCAGAGGAATCACTGACACAGGGTTTCTTACCCCGGTTTCTACTTTCCCAAAGGGATTCATGGATAGAAATTGGGAGTACATGAGATTAGTTGGAAAAAATACATATTTCATTAATTTCTAAATGGGAGACAGCAGTTACTTTAGGTACACATATAGGCAGCAACGCACGGACATATTGCTTTACCTGTTACTTTGAGACTACTAGCAATTATAGATATTTTAGCGTATCACAGTTGCAGGTATCTGGGATTATTATCTGTGGTTATCACTATTTTGAAATTATGATAGCTACTGGAAGTACCTCAAGTTAGAGGTAGGACACACTACTGTAATAAAAATTCTTTAAAAATATGTTGGTGACTCTATTTTGAAATACAGTTTATCCTTGAACAGTGCAAAGTTTACTGGTGCTGATCCCCTAGCACAGATGAAAATCCACATATAACATTTGACTCCTCAAAATTAACTGCTAATAGCCTACTGTTGACTGGGAAGCCTTACCGCTAACATGAACAGTGAATTATACATATTTGTTTGTTATATGTATTATGTATGTATTATACATATGTATTATACATATGTATTATATTATATTGTATTCTTACAATAAAGCAGATTAAAGCAAAGAAATTATCAATGAGGAAATTATAAGGAAGAAAAATACATTTACAGCATAATACTGCATTTCTCAAAAAAAAAAAAAAATCCACATGTAAGTGGACCCACACAGCTCAAACCTATGTTGTTCAAGAATCAACTGTAAATGGCTTCTTTATTTTCATATTTTGTACATTCTGAAAAAAGGTCCATAGATTTAAGCAGATTTTCCAAGGAGTCCACAACCCTGAAAGTTTAAGAGAAGCTACAGAACTTGGTAAAAAAAAACATCTTTCCTGTTTTTATTAGTACTAAGGATCCTACTGGCTGGAATTATTCCATCCGGAATGGTTCTCAGTTTACCACCTGACTAGTGTCTCTCATATGCAGGGCTGAATTAGAGAAGGGGTTACTAAGACCATAGAAAGACTCAGCTTTTTCTGGATGAACCTCAGGATGCTGGAAGGGTCATTTTATGTGATCAATGTGGATCTCTATAAATTGAATTGACCACAGTATCGATCAGGAAAACAGCTGACATGAACAGATTAGCTATGCCAAATACTGATATATTTGTTGTATAACTTAGCTGGTCCAGAAGGTAAAAAGAAAAAAAAAAAAAACTAAAGTAAAATTGTTCAAATTACTAGTTAACTTCCTGATAGTATTTATTTTAAAGATATGCAGATTACTTTTTCTTTTCAAGGAGTGGAAGATCTGAATTTACAACTTCTCTAATCAAATTAACAAAATGATAGGGAATATTATACATGATTTGCTCAGGAAAAAGAAAATGGTTATTATAACTGCAATGAAATGAATTAATATCAGCTCAAGTTTTCATAAGAACTCATGATAAATCTCTTTTTAATATGCAGAGACTTTTTAATCAAGCATATGGGAAGCAATGTAATTTTGTTGACAAGAAGAATTTCCTTATTTCCCCAAGACTAAAAACATTTCCATATGATAATAGATATGTAGCAAGAAAAATGTGGTGATGATCTATTATAGTCACCAATAACAAATGATGGCAAAAGCAAAAACAAAAGTCCCACTTCCACAATTGCTTCAAATTTTCAAAAAGCTTCTGCTTTATTTCTCAATGTCAAATCTAAAACGTTAGTAAACCAAAAGTCACGTTTCCTATATATCCTTACAGAGGGAAAAAAAAATAATGAAGGTTATCTCTTTAGGTAAATCTAAAAAATGTCAAACACTTCTACTAGTCTGGCTTAAAAACTTCCTTTGATTGGAAAAGGTTATTTTAGACAAGTTAATGCTCATTTTTCAAACTTTATGTCTGTCTACTCCATTAAATGTTTTTCCAACACCCCCATGGGACTCTATGTATCCTTACACAATCCTCAGATTTATCTCACTGAATTTCTTATTTAATAATACCTTCCCTACACTGCAACCACCCACCCCACCCCCACCATTTCTCAGGCTATTTGACTCTGTAGACAAGTGCCTACTTTCAGTGTGGCCCCATGGATTCTGTACCCATGGGTAGGACTGCTCATCCAGGCTCAGACTGTGGCTGCAAGCATACCAGTCCACATCCCCCTCACAGGAATACTGGTATTTGATGAAGGGTTTGCAAAACACTTTGAGGTACTATCTAGCTGGAGCTCTCTTAGACCATCCAACGTATCAATGAAAAAATGGAGACTGCACAATTGCAATGTATCTTAAATTTTCTTCCAAAGATAATATCCCAAGAAAATGCTAAGTGAGCTAGGTTAAGAAAACTTAATGAGCTAGGTATGCATTGGAAACTTATTGCAATTAAATTACACCCTGGGGTACCTGGGTGGCTCAGTGGGTTAAGCCTCTGTCTTCGACTCAGGTCATGATCTCAGGGTCCTGGGATCCAGCCCCGCATTGGGCTCTCTGCTCAGCAGGGAGCCTGTTTCCTCCTCTCTCTCTGCCTGCCTCTCTGCCTACTTGTGATCTCTAATAAATAAATAAAATCTTAAAAAAAAAATGTACACCTATCTAATTTAAGTTCAAAGAACATTTTAATTGGGAACGGTCACTTGAAATTGATCTTCAAACACTGTCTCTGGGTTTTCCCTATTTGGAAAACTTAGTTGAAAACTCAGTTTTTCAGGAATCCAGGTTCATATTTGATATTCAAACTCAAGGTCAAGTAAAGTTAAAACTCATTTGTTTAGCTTAACATTGGGTATATATATATATATATATATGGGACATATATTTCATTCTTGTATTGAACACAAATATCACATCTATGAAACAACAAAGTATCAGATGGAAAGTGAGGTCAAAGAATTAATACGAAACTCATAACAGAGTTATCATAACCCACAATTTACTACCACTTTCACAAATGGATTATATCATTAGTGAGTCACAGCAGGCCAGAAGTACAAAAACTCTCAAGTGGAATAATTTTGAAATAGCTGATAAAACAAGCTGTGAAGCTGAGAAACAGTTTAGCACTTATGTGTTCATACTTCACTGATACTTGCCTTAATAAGACATCCAAGCTTCTATTTTAAAGTCAAGGACCTCAGAGTGTCAAAAGTAGACAGACACTTCGAAGTCAAGAAAACAAGGTTCATATTCAGCCTGTCTTTTTCAATTATTAGCTGTATTGTCTAGAGTAAGTCAACTAATCTCTTGGGATTACATATCTCCCATCTGTGAAATGGGATTATTACCTCATTTGCCAACCCAGGTTCAACCTTGAAGTTCAACTGAAATTTAATAGGTGAAATCATTTTATATATATTGAAAGCATACACATTTACAGTATAGTTCTTATGCTTCAAGTTACAGTGGAATGGTTGGAGGCAAGTGGAACTGAGGACAAGTTCCTAGAGTAGCAGTAGTGCTAACCCCTTTCCATTCCAACCTGTGAATGAGAATTTTATAACTTGATAAGGAGTGGCTGGGGATAGAAGACTCTGACTGGGAAATTTGTTGAGAAAACTCTCTTCATGCCCAATGGGTAGTTGTTGAGTCTCAAAAATATTTCTAACCTCAGTCACTTTTTTCAGCCAGGAAAAAGAAACTGACATTGAAGAATGTGGGATAAAGCCAGACAGATACTATATGCTTTAAAGATATCCTTTTTGATCTTTAACAACACAATGGAGAAAGGCCAGGCTGGGAAGTTAAAGCAAATTACTCAAGGCTCCACTACTGCTTGTTAGATTTTAGAGTTGACTGAAGTCTTTTGAAACCAAAGCTTCTCTAGAAAACTATCCAAGTTGTTCCAGAAGATTCCCTTATTAAATCAAATATTTCTTTATATCATCAGTCCTGAAAATTTTCATGTTGGAATTTTATTGTAGGGTTATTTTATTACTTATTTATTTGAGGGAAATATAAAATGACATCACAGGAAAATGTAGTAATACTCAGGTGCTACTCTAGTAATTTAGCATACATATTTTTGCATATTTTAGCTCTCTTGATTCTAACCACAATCTTAATTATTTCCACATTACAGATGAGAGAGGAAGTCTGTGACATTAGCCATGATGCTATTATGTTGCCTCTCTGGTAGAAGCAACAGAATTAGGATAACTATGTGATTATCCATACTAGGCTCTTATTTATTAATAGTCAACCAGGTATAGACCTGAGTAAATGACATACAGTATATGGTTACATAAACAAAGTGAACAGAAGTCCAGAATCAAATCTCCTACCTCTACCCAATTGGCTATAGTCTTGGTGAGTCTATCAGTTAAAAGTATTCTCTTCCTGTGGTTAAGGACTAAATCCATAGGTCCTTTTGTTCTGTTTTTGGTTTTGTTTTTAATTTAAATCTCCATCTGCCTAAAACTCCGGTGAACTTTTTTCAATCCAGAAGCTATGCTCCTACTTTCTGGGTCTCTGGACATACTTGGTTCTTGTGCTTTCAGACATTCACATCTTCCTCCTCCCCTTGGATTTTGTGTGTTACCTCATACACTATCAATATATTTACTTTTTGGTTAAGTCAGTTAGAGAGGGATTCTCCTTGAAACCAAAGAAACATAATTGGTACAAAGATCAACCTAGAGGACGGCATACATAAAAGCTGCTTGTCACCTACAATTAGCATCTCAAATAGAGCTTATATGCCAGACATAAAACACTTGAGAACTCTAGGGGTCTCCTTGGGGTTGGTATATTGGTTTCTTATGGCTGCTATAACAAATAACCACAAACATGGTGGCATCAAACCACACAAAGGTATTATTTTATAGTTCTGAAGGCCAGAAGTTTAAAAACAGTTTCACTAAGCTAAAGTCCAGGTATCAGTATTAGGAGGGGCACTCCTCCTCTAGGTTCTGAGGGGAAAATCCATTTCCTCCCCATTTCTAGTTTGGATAGACTACTGCAGTTCTTGATTTGTGGCCTCTTCCCCTATCTTCAAAGTCCATCCCTCCAATTTCTGCTCCCACTGTCAGATGCCCTTCTCTCTAACTCCTCCTGCACCCTTTAAAGCACCCTCATGATTACACTGATTACACCCACAGGACTGCCACTGAAATAATCTCACCATCTCAATCTACTCAATCACATCTACAAAATTCCTACTGCCATAGAAGATGATATTCACAAATTCTGGGGGTTAGGATGCAGACATGTACCACCAGAGGTAGGGGAAAGGGCATCATTCAGCCTATCAAAAGCTGGCATACTTAATACTTAATTTATTAATACTTAATGAAATGCCATGGGAATGATAGACTGCCACTGGAAAAAGCCACCTCCAAAGAGGAAAAAAAATTGTTTTTTCTTTCTATCCCAAATTATCATTCTATTTATAAAGACTCTTCAGAATTAAAAAAATATGGTAACTTTCAAAGCTGCTTTTCTTATATGTCATTTAATGCACCAAAGTCAAAAGTTTTAAACAACACTGATTGGAATTCCTGATATGGTATGAACAGATACAGAGTTGGGACTAAGGAGAGTTTTTCAATGTTAGAGTCTCTCTCTATGTGTATTGTCCCCAAGTGCTTCTTATGAATTTGGTGAGACCTAAATACTGGGATATATCACTGAGCAAGATGGTTGCTACAATGTGTTTGTTGCTTAGTTCCTCATCCAGGAAAAAAGAATTTACCCAAACTGGGGAGGGCTGGGGGCAGATAGCTTTGTCAGCCCGGGCTTAAAGACTGCCTGGACTCAAGTGGGCTGCCTTTCTCAAAGCCATAATCCCTTAGGAAGGAAGGGATTGACTGATCAATCAATCAATAATTGGTCAACACGAGGGTATAGTGGTCTGGCCCTCCTGTGTCAATCTGAGAAAGAGCATCCTAGATAGGGGCCCCTATCCTCAAAACTCTCCATGGGTTAGCTGAAGCTTCCATTCAGACTGCATCACAACATGACTCAGTGATGTGCTGTAATCAATCTCACAGAGCTGATTTGTGCATCCAACTCTTCTCTACTACATATCCAGTGATATTAAGTGGTGAACTTAAAATCACCCATAGTGAGAGTACTTATATCATGGAAAAGGATAAATATTATAAATCAGAACTTTAAAAAAATCACTATTATTTCAGAGAGCCAGCTATAAACATTTATCAGCAAACCACTGGAATTCTCCTTCTGTTTAATCCTTGATTCTTCTTTTTCTTCCGAAAAGTATAGAACCCAAGAGCACTCTCTAGTAAACCTACCGCAAGATAATCTTTCAACCCACACCACACACACACACACACACACACACCCCTAATTTGTAATACTTAAGATATTACATATTTATTTTAATCATTTTATGAAATGATTTTAAGCCAATTTTAAGTCAAGAATTCAAAAATTATATTTTCAATTGTTCAATTATATTTTCATTGTATGAAATTTTATTTTCATTTTCATTGTATTATATTTCAAAGAACTTTTTTTTTTTTTTTCAAAGAACTTTTTTTGAACGATGTGAGACTAAGTTGCTATATGGTGGGCTATCAACCCCAATACATTAGAATTTTTCACAAATAAGGGTATTATTTTATGTAACTACAATATAACAATTAAAATAAAGAAATAAGAATTGATCCATTACTATTATTTAATTCACAGATACCAGTCAAATTTCACCCATTGCTCTAATAATGTCTTTATAGCAAAAGGCTCAAATCCAAAACTATGAGTTACCTATTATTGTCATAGCTTGTTAGTTTTTTTCAAACTCAGGTTATCCTTGACTTCTATGACCTTGACATTTGGAAGTTTTTGAGTCAGTTTTTTTGTTGTCTTTGCTGTTTAATGTCCTTCAGTTCGGATTTGTTTAATGTCCCTCATGATTATAATCAAATTATGCACCTCAGATGGGAACATCACAGAAGAGCTATTACACACACTATCAGGTGGAAAAAGCTTTTTTTTTTTTTTTTGAATTTTTGAATTTTTTATTTTTTATTAACATATAATGTATTATTAGCCCCACAGTACAGGTCTGTGAATCGCTAGGTTTACACACTTCACAGCACTCACCATAGCACATACCTTCCCCAATGTCCATAACCAAACGACTCTCTCCCTACCCCCCTCCCCCAGGAACCCCCAGTTTGTTTTGTGAGATTAAGAGTCTCTAATGGTTTGTCTTCCTCCCGATCCCATCTTGTTTCATTTATTCCCTTGTGGGGCAAGCTTTTGATTCATCCTATTGCTAATGGTGTTTACTTTCATCATGTGATTAAGGCAGTCCACTGCATTTTTTCCTTATAATTAATAAATATTTTTGTATAGGGGACCTTTGAAACTATTTACAACTCTCCATTGCTTATCTCTTTATATATTCTTTTATTTGTAACAGTATAAAGTCATGAAATCTTATTTTATTCAGTAGGTGAAAGTCCATTATAGTATTATTTGTTGCGATGCTGTATCTGTCCCAAGTTTGAATACTTGGAATCCCTTCAACTGGCTTCTATGTCTTCCATCATTCTTTTATTCTTTTTTTAAGATTTTATTTATTTATTTGACAGACAGAGGTCACAAGTAAACAGAGAGACAGGCAGAGAGAGAGGGGGAAGCAAGCAAGCTCCCTGCCAAGCAGAGAGCCTGATTCGGGGCTCCATCCCAGGACCCTGGAATCATGACCTGAGCCAAAGGCAGAGGCTTTAACCCATTGAGCTACCCAGGCGCCCCATTCTCCATCATTCTTAATGCACTCACCCTTACCCTCCAGTATAACAAGATGTTCCAAGATCATCTTTTACTTTGCCCAAGGTCAGAAATTAGTCATTTCTCTAAGAAACTTTGGTTTCTTTCTTCTAGTGGAGTGGTATTAAGAAATCCAAGACATGGTAGCTCGATATGTTCACTGTTAGTTATTGCAATGTCATTGTTCCCAAGTCTCTCTGCAGTAGGGGTGTGTGTATGTGTGTGTGTGTGTGTGTGTGTGTGTGCACATAACTAAATTCATGCATGCCCTTGCACACTTACCTTTTAAAATTTGTCTTTTTATTAAAATCCAGAAGTTAACACTGATATCCCCAATCCCATCTCAAAAATATAGGGTTCATTTTAATTTTTCATTTCCATGTTTTTACCTCCATTTTCTGGCAGTAAGAAGCCTGCTTTATTTGCTCCACCCCACCTCCCCATATGCAACAAATCTCCCAATCATCTTTTTCCCCACACATGAGCTCTGAAACTCAGAAAGGGTGCTACCCTAGCTCTATGTCGTCAGTTTCTTCACTCTACCCATGTTCCAACATGTAGCTCTGGGCTATTCTACCACACAGCAGTCTTCCTTCCACTACCCAAGTTCCAATACTCTTCCCTGTCTAGTTATTGAATGGACAACCTAGTCATACCACTTGGAGTCCAGCTGCTCATGCTAAATGCCTCTCTTTCACACAGTAATGTCCTGTATACCTGACTTGGCTTTGAAACCACAAACTGGCTGGCCCTCATGAGAAAGTACTCTTCATCTCACTCAGGCTCTAAAATCCTTTTCTGGGAAGCCCTCCTATGCAGGTATCTTCCTCATGCTGTTTGTTCTGACATGCCATGCCAGGCCACCTCTCAATGGATTGCTAGATTTGCAAAGATTCTGATACCTGGTACAAATCTGCCATTCAAGGAAGACTCTCCCTTCATCCAGCTTAGGATCTCATGGCCATGTGGTTGCCCTCATTGTACTCTACAGGCTCTGACACCTTCTATCACACATGGATGCGTAGAGGCCTTCTTAATCCAAAATGAGCTCTGGCTTTCTGATCAGCTAAGTGTGGTCCTCCCACACGGATCAGCCCCACCTAATGGCTTCTGGACTGAAATCTTTCGGATTTCAGAAGGGAAATAAGAAGGAGAAAGAGGGGGGAAGAAAGGAAAAAAGAAAAGGAAAAAAGCCTTGTGCTTTATTTTGAATGTGAAAAAGTTTGCTGTTGTGACTCCCAAGGGCTCATTCAAGAAGTTGCCTTTTTCTTTTTAACCTTTCAGACATTTAACTAATTCCTGAAAGCTGCTTAAATATCAAGGCCTCAATTGGTGTTAATAGTCCCTTGTTAGCCCTAGAAGAATATAATTTTTTAAAGTGCTATATGTATTGGAGAAACCTATCAATTGATTTTGCTAAGTTTTCTGGCATACAAGGTATTTCTTGGGTACTCTTCACTCTTTCTCCTGCTAAAATGCAAATTCCACAATGTGGAGAACGTGTTTAACTCCACGTTTAACTTGCAATCACAGGATCTGGTACAGTTCCTGCCATCTGGTAGACCGCATCAATATTGCTTAGTGAACGAGTTAGTGGAGTTCCTTTAGACCAGTCTTTCAGAACAAATAGAAAGCTATTTTGTTAGGGTCATGAGACTTCTGGAGAAACTGACTGGCATACCAGACCTAGGCTATGACATCCAAACATCTCACACAGAGCCTGAGATAATAACCATCTTGGGCCCAAAGATCTCAAGCAAAACACACCTCTGCCCACTACTTTGTTGAACTCATAATCAGCTGAAAGCCTTTGCCACCTGTGGAGTATAACCCAATGATACCCTCTCGACTGAGCTCTTCTAATAGCTTCTTTCTTTGTGTAATTTTCTTCTCAGCTTGGAACCCAGATACTGCTTTAATTTCACTTTTCTCTACCAAAAATACAATCAGTAGCCCCTGGTAATGGTTCTTTCAGATTCCTTCTTCATCTAACAGGAACGTCCAGGACATCCCTTAGATTTTCTCACTGTAAGGAATTAGAACCCTATGTTATATTTTATCCCAGAAAGTTACATTCCAATAATTCTGAATACTCATGAAAACTGAATTAAAAAAAAAAACCCTCACATAAAACTGTAAATAAATATTCATTCATAGCATTTTAGTCACATCTTAACATGATTAAATACTCAAATCAAAATTTTATCCTTTCTCTAGCTGACTTTATTTGCATTTTGTTGATATAATACCACTGAGTAAGCATATACATATGTCCTATTAATTACCAATTTCTGAAAATTGAAAAGACCTTTCCTCAAATAGAAATAGGATGATTCCATCCAAATTTATTGATGCTTTTTGTTTTGGTCAACAGAAAAGAGGCAAAAATCTCCAAACAAAATTATCAAACTTCCACTGCTTAAAGACTAATATTTTTATTGATCTTCCTTTCACACTAACATTGATTAAAAGAAAAAAGTAGCATCCTATAATTTACTTTCCTTCTTTGAGTTCTCTTTTGGAACTCTGAAACAAATAGCACTTTTCATTTGGTGTGGAATTTTCACTTGGATTTTATTTTTTCTGCATGCATTTATTAATTTATTCAATGTATAATTACTACTGAGTATAGACTATGTGTTAAATACTTTGCTAGACTTCAGAATTTCAGTAATGAAAAAAATAAGCAAACTTTTTGGTTTAAAAAAAAAATAACATGGTTGATTTTTTCCAAACCTTTGGATATTCTCAGTTCTAAATTTGAATGTTTCTGTGTGTGTGTGTGTGTGTGTGTGTATTCAAATCCAAGTATCTATTTGATATTTAAAATTCTAAATTTAAATTACTGTATTTGAAGCTGACACATCATGTGCTTTCTGTTCCTTATGAATAATTTTTCAATATTAAAATTACATGAAACTTTTGAGTAAATAAATTGAGTAAATCTTTTAAGCAAATACAACAGTTCTTTATTTAGTCAATACAGTTTCTATTCTTGAACAAACCCTGTATTTTGTTGTCAGGAATGCCAAGTTTAGGTTTCTTGTACATTTTAGCAAACTTAAATATTTTTTATTTGGATGGCTGGAACCTCATACCCCTATTACTTTTTGCTAAAAAAAAAAAAAATTTTTAGTTGCTGAAACCATAAAAATACTTTAAGTATTTAAGTTAGACCTCCAAATCTCAAACACAATCAATGTAACCTAAGTATAGGTTATATAAATAAAAAACACAGCATCTGTAATTCAGTGTAATGAGAAGGCCGTGCACTATTTCTCATGCCAAATGATCTAGTGATCTTTATTAGACAGAGAATGCATCTTAACAAAATCTTCATTTTACAAAGGAATCTTAGAGCTGAAAGAAATCTCTAATGACATCAAGGTAAAAACTTGTATAAATGAGAAACTTATAAAACATATATGATATGGCATAATGAGTTAATGACAGAGGATGATTTTTTAAATGATTTCTGAACGTTTACACACTGGTGTTTTTTAGACCCCAGTTTAAAACACTTTTTTCAGGGCACCTAGGTAGCTCAGCCATAAAGTGTCTGCCTTTGGTTCAGGTCATGATCCCAGGGTCCTGGAATGGAGCCCTGTGCTGGGTTCCCTGTTCAGCAAGAAGCCTGCTTCTCCCTCTTCGGCTCCCCCTGCTTTAGTTCCCTCTCTCGCTGTCTCTCTGTCAAATAAATAAATAAAATCCTTGAAAGAAAGAAAGACTTGAACCTTAAAAAAATAACTTAAAATAGGTTTTACTATGTGCCCCATTTTTACTAACTTCCCATTGTTATGATCTTGGTCCTCACAACATTCATCTGTATTTACCATTCCTTTTCCTTTTCCTATGACACCTTCGGTATTCCTGTGTAGACAACATTCTAAACTAAAGAACATATCCACGTAAAAACCTATGAATGGATGTTTATAGGAGGTTATTCATAATTCCCAAACTTGAAGACAACCAAAATCTCCTTCAGTTGGTAAATGGACAAACAGACTGTGGCATATCTAGTCAACAGAGTATTACCCAGTGCTAAAACAAAATGAGCTATCAAGCCATGACAAGACATGGAGAAAACTTAAATGTATATTACTAAGTGACAGAAGGCCATTTGGAAAGGCTATGTACTTTAAGATTCCAACTTTACGACATTCTGAAAGGGCAGAATTGTGAAGACAGCAAAAGGATTAATGGTTGCCAAGAGTTGTGGGGTATGGAGGGAAGGTTGAACAGGCAGGGCAGAGAGGATATTTTGGGGGTAGGGGGTGAAACTGCTCTGCATAATATTACAATCATGTCTACATGTCAGTGTATATTTGTCTAACCCTATAGGATGTACACCACCAAGAGTGAACACTATTTTAAACTATGGACTTTGGGTGATTATGATGCATCAAAATAGGTTCATCAGTTGAAACAAATGTTAATTGGAGATGTTGATAATGGGAGAAACTGCATGAATGGGGGTCAGGGGATATGAGAAACCTCTGTACCTTACCCTTGATTTTGTTGTATAACCACTGGCACTCTAAAAATAAACACTTAAAAAAAAAAAAAAGAAAAAGAAAAAGTTACAGCAAAACAACAACAACAACAATTGAAGAAACTCACAATCACGCCAGGTATTAAGTATAAAATACATAACCACACCAATGATCACAGCCACCACAGCCTGGGTGTCACGCAAACAATGGCAGTGAGATAAATAGTGAAACACTCACGTATTCAAAGAATTTGAGTTGAGACATAGTTTTGTCCTTTCTCATAAATGATTTTAGAACCTCCACTAACCACTGTAAGCAATGATGATGACTAACTCATCTGGTGTTCTGTGTATCCACTGTAATAAAATATTGAGTGGAAAATATAATTCACAATAATTCTCACAATAATCATATGTGGGTCCCTATAAACACAATAAGGACGGTGTGACATCTATTCACATACTTGAAAGTGGCACCAAATTAACTCTTTTATCATCATAACTTCATGAAGATGAAACTAATAATTCACAATGAATATTTTTTGGTTGCCACTTTTAAGCATAGTGAGGATGGGAAAGTTGTGTCATTTAACTCTATTTCTATCTTTAATAATGTTCTTTGCAAGGCACAGATATTTGATGTACTTATAAAAATAAATGAGTATTTTTTTAAAATTTTTTATTTATTTAATTGACAGAGAGATCATAAATAGGCAGAGGGGCAGGCAGAGAGACAGAGAGGAAGAAGCAGGCTCCTTGCCAACCAGAGAGCCCGATGTGGGATTCGATCTCAGGACCCTGAGATCATGACCTGAGCCGAAAGCAGAGGCTTAAGCCACTGAGCCACCCAGGTGCCCCAAATGAATATTCTTTATTAGGAAGACCCAATCACTGTCTACACCCTCTCTCATGAAGAACAAATATGAAAATGTGTTAACTGTGTGGCCTCAGCTGAGTTCTCCCAGAAAGCATCTGCCATAGCCAGGCCACGACAGAAACAAACTCATCTCACAGATACCTCATGCCTTTCAGCCCTCCTGTTATTGGGGCTGCAGTTTTATGACACAGTCTATTAAGCACACAGTTGAAGCAATTCACTCCTGTTAAAATCACTCACAGCTGAACTGACTCTCAGACAACCAAAACTGTTTATGAAAGTCACTAAATGTCTTTTTGAAAATTATCATGTTGTTTTGGAGTTGTATAGGACACAAAAATTTTACAGTTAAATTGACACCTCCCCACAAATAAACACTGGCATCCTTCTACCAGTAAAAATGTCATCGTTACTTAAATTCTAGTATATGACCACTTTTCTTCCTTCATTCTTTTTTTGTTTGTTTGCTTCTGATATAGACTATGTGAGGATGGAAATCTGCAACAAAATTTTTCAAAAGAAAAAACATACTTGATTCTGTTACATTGCTCAGCCTCATCTTTTCTTATAAACGGATCCTCTTGGCCATAACAAGAGGTTTTAACAAAAACACTGAAAAAAAAATGTTGCATAATTTTCACTCTCAAAGGTATTAACCACTTAAAGGTCTTACCTCATCATACAGTCTCTGAATTCTCAGGATAGGACTCTCCTTTCCTTCCTTACTCCCCAATGCTACTCGTATGGTTATTTATCCACCACCCTCTGGGTTTCTTTATTTGAAATCCACACCATCTGTCTCAGCCACCCACTTAATCATCCCCGTTGTTCTCTCTTGTCCCCACTCCCACCACAATGCATATTAATTCTGGACTCCCTAAAATGACACCGCGGTAGGGCTCACATTTATATTTCTACTCCAGAGTCCACTCCCATCATCTGATTTGGAAATGCATTTGGCATGGACTTCTCATGCTTTAAATGCAGACGTATTCATTCTAGTTGAACGCTCAGTAATAGGACAGCCCATGATCATCGGACCTTGGGAATACATTCATTGAACAAGGTACACTCCAGCAGTTCACAGACAAGTCTGCTTGCCTTTAAGACCTCAGTCTTCTTACCACGGCTTCCTCCCTACTGTATACACTTTCAATGTCCTCTGTCTTCTCACAAAACTCGAGTAAGAATATCAGAAACGGTACAGTTTTGGAGCCAAAGAGACTTGTACAAATTCTGGCTATGCAACTTGTGTTGTAGACTGTCTGAAAACAGACAAACATGGAGAGGTATAATGGGATTAAAAAAAATAAATTGTTTTGCAATTTCAGCAAGTCTCAGAACTGAGGCCAACTAATGCTGGAAAGATAGTGGAACTGATATTGTGACTGAAGATCACCCACCCCCAGCTTCTATGAGAGGAGATTAGGAATTTGGAGAAAAATTCAATGAAGTGAGGGAACTCAAAGGTATTGTGGGTGTGGTGGTATTTCTTACATCTAAGAAAAGGGATAAAAGTATTTCTTACTAAAGCCAAATGACAGAAATCTAAAAATATTCATTCTCAGGGGTTGTGACTTTCTATAAGAGATCGGCATCTCCCCTTTTTGAACAGATGTTTACTGGCCGTTTAATTTTAAACTGAAATGATGTTTTGGAGCCATAAAAGAATGCAATGAGAAAGGACCTGAAGAACTGTGATCTCCTCTCCTTGGTGTTTATAGGCATGCAAGGCAGGAAGCATTCTAGAAGAGTCTTTAAGGGTAGGGTGAGAAAAAGAAGTCAGTGGTCATGGAAGCGCATTTCCCTGTTATGTGTGGCATGGAACCATGAGTTTCAAAGCGCAAGTGGACATGGTAGGAAGTAGCTGGACTCACAGCCTCTCAGTGGGTTCTGCTCTACAGAGCTGTCTGCTTAGGAAAGGGAGCCCAAGAAGCAAGTGTTTCGGTGGCACATGACCCAAGGCAGGAACTGGGTGAGGAGATCGAAAGAAGTTTGCTGGGAGTCTTTGGCAATTATACAGTGAAGAAAACTCCAAAATGCCCCTCACTAAAAATTAAAGCATGGTTTCCCATCACACTGAAGGATATGAGGGCCATCCACTATTAGCCTACACTAGGCTGCATCATTTACTATTTGAAAATGAGACTTTTCTACTATCATAACATAGCCAGAAAAATGAAGATAAGTCAACCAAAGCCTGAGAAGGGAGATCTTGCATCATATTTGGAAGAAATTATGGGAGAAAGCCATTTCCAATAGTTCAGCTCCTTTGACCTCAGTTTCCTAAATTGTAAATGGGAATAATGCCATTTACTTTTTAAGGCTAATTTGAACGTTAGAGAGGAGGACTAAGGTTGAGTATTTTTGAGCACCTAGCATAGTGATTTGCAGCTATTAGTTTCTCAATAAATGCAAGCAAAAAAGGACCCCAACTTCATATTTAACATTTTTGTTAATCTTCTCTTAGCTGTCATTATATTCCAACTTCTCCTATTTTGCTCTAATATACTAAGCATATTTTAGTAATTCCCAATATCAGATAATTTCCAATGTCCATTTTTTCTTATTCTGCTTCAGGCTAAACTGACCAGGTGGGAAAAAAAATTAAAAAATAAATAAAATAAAATGACAAAAGTGCTAACTAACTTAGCCCAATTCAGATCTATGCTTCTATCATCATGTCAGTATCCCTCTGAAAACCAGTAATGGCTCTTTTTCTTATTATGAAAGTCAAGCTTTTCTGTCTGTCTCATCTTCAAAATAATATCAGAATATATATCATTATTCATCAATTTATAAACTCAGTGAACAAATATTTATCGAGTGCCCATCATACAACAGAGATTCTTCGAAGAGCAAGGGATATAACAGTGAATAAAATATCCATCTCTGCACTCAACGAGCTTACATTCTAATGAAAGAAGCATATAATAAAGAAGATAATTAAAGTAAAACATGCTCAACATTAGGTAGCCAGTAGTATAAAGGGGAAAAATAAAGCAGAGAAAGGCAATAGAAAGTGTTATAGATGGGTGTAATTTTATATAATGTGTCAGGGAAGACCTCAGAGAGAAGATGACATTTGAGTAAAAATCTTGAAAAGAAAGGAACAAACCATGTGAATATTCAGGGTACAGACATCCCAGGCAGAGGGAACAGAAAGTACAAATGTCTTGAAGTAGTAGTGTTCTTGGTGTGTTCCAGTTTTCATCTATATCTGGAACTGAGAGAGAAATCCGGTGAATGCTAACAGAGAATGTGCAAGAAGTATGGAAAGTCAAATCATCCAACGCTTTATAGGCATGAAAAAGAGCGGATTTTACACTGAAAGAGATGCAAAGCACTGAAGAGATGTAAGCCAAGTAGTAGCACAAAGTGTGGTAGGATCATTCTATTATGTTGTTCTGAGACTGTAGGGTACCAATGGAAAAGCAAACAAACAAACACAAACAAAACAAAATAAAACAAAAACACTTAATTGGTTACCACAAGAATTCATTTAAAAATATCAGGGGGCGCCTAGGTGGCTCAGCGGGTTAAAGTCTCTGCCTTTGGCTCAGGTCATGATCCCAGGGTCCTGGGAGCAAGCCCTGCATCCTCCTCTCTCTCTGCCTGTCTCTCTGCCTGCTTATGATCTCTGTCTGTCTGTCAAATGAATAAATAAAATCTTAAAAAAAAAATATCGGAAGCTTGGGCTCAGATGACAGCAGTGGAGGTAATGAAAAGAGCCAATATTTTGAATTTGCTGATGCATCAGATGTGGAGTGCAAGAGCTTGCTCCAATGAGACATCAGGGTTGGCACGAGCAGCTAGAAGAAGGGAGTTTCCATTTCCCAAGATGATGAATTCCAAGAAAAGAGGAGGTTTTATAAAGATCTCCTCTGGTACTGAGTTCTGAATACGTTAAGTTTCAGATGAGTGTTCAACATTCAAAAGAACAAATCAAGAACACTGTTGGTGCTCAATTCTGGATGACGGGGAGAGGTTTAGACTGGAGATCCAGATAATATTTAAAATGAAGAGACTGTCTGAAATTAGCAAGGAAGTGAGTGCTGACAGAAAACAGGCCAGCTCCAACGACTCATCCTTGGGACATACCTATATTTAGAGTTACGGAGAAGTAAAGGCACCAAGAAATAACAAAGGGAAGGAATGGCCAAGAGAGGTACAAGAAAAATTTGGGCAGCACAGTGACTGGACAGCCAAGTGAAATTTTGTTTCAAAAAGAAGATAGGAATCAAGTATATATATTTTTTAAAGATTTTATTTATTTATTTGACAGAGAATACAAGTAGGCAGAGGCAGGCAGAGAGAAAGAGGGAAGCAGGCTCCCCGCTGAGCAGAGAGCCTGATGTGGGGCTCGATCTCAGGAACCTGGGATCATGACCTGAGCCGACGGCAGAGGCTTTTTAACCCACTGAGCCACCCAGATGCCCCAGGAATCAAGTATATTTTTATGCTGATAACCCAAGAAACATGAGGACGGAGAACTTACAATTAAATATAACAATGTAGGACTCATTAGTGACTTTGGCAGGAGCAGTTTTGCGGCTATTGCAAGAATTAAAGTTAACCAAAGTGGTTTTAAGACAACATGAAGGTATGGAGTGGTTCAAGACAGTGACTTCAGCCAATTCTTTCAAAAAGACTTTGAAAAGGAAGAAAAACAGACATATCTGTGAGAAGCGTTGTCTGAAGAGATACTTTGTTTACATGTTTGTTTTTAAGGAAGAATAAATAGCATGCTTGCCTCTGGTTGAGAATAACTCAAGAGAGAAAAGGGAATTGATGGAAGAGGTGTGCAGAGTTGTTGTCATAATGTGCTTGAGTATGAGAGGACAGCATCAGATTGCAAAAAGACAGGCTAGTGGTCACTAGCAGCATGGACAATGCATTCATAGCCAACAGGAGAGAAGGCAGAAAGAGTGTAGGGCTACAAATGCAAGGAAGAAGGAGATGTGATGGTGAGACCAATGGGGATTTTCTTCTATTTGCTTCTGGTTTGCTCAATAAAATAAATATTAAGATCATACACTGAGTGAGAGGATGTACTGGAGGTGTGAGGGGAGTGCTAAAATTGTGAAATAATAAGTTACAATGTGGAAGAGAGAATAGACAAGGGAAATGTCAGATGACTGTGGCCTGCTTGAGGGTAGCGATCATGACTGTGAGTCAGAATGACGGCCAGCATGACCATATGAACAGTCCTCAAAATAATCTATTACATTAGATCAGTCTCTTCAACACACCATTTTGTGTCATCCCATTTTGTACATTTCTTCATCTCATCTCCCCATCCGCAATGGGATCTCCATGTTCCCCCCTGTATAAGTTCTGCCCATTATTTAAGGGCTAACCCGTGGTTCGTATTGTCTATGAAGTTTTTAGTAACATGACTCTGTCTTATTTTCCTCTTTATGTTTACTAGCATTTTCTAGTAACTAAGAGCACATACTGGGAGTTATACTGCCTGAATTCAGATGTCCCGTGTATAACTTTGGAGAAGTTCCTTATCCTGAGAATGTTTCCCAATCCATAAAACAGACAAAGCAAAACACAGGAGATACATCAAGGGATTTTTGTTGAGAATTCCAGGACATAATGCAGTTAAACTACTTAATATAATGCCCGCTAAGCAGCAAAAGTTCCACAAATATTGACAATGACAATTAGTTACATTTAATATTATTATAGAATTTATTAATTCATGTATATTAATTGATTCATGGGAAGAATCTTCCCTTAATCACTACGCTATGTAAGCCCATTAAGGATAGGAACTATGTATTATATTTGCTTTTAAGTTTCTCACAAAATAGTGCTCAGAAAGGAGACACTGGATGAGTGTTTATAAAATTGAATTTTACTTACTAACTTGCACTGTAAAATTTAACTTTATCTTACATAGTATGATGATACAATAGCTACTTTACAGAGCACCTAGGTGAAACCGATTTCAGCTTAGGTCATGATCTCAGGGTTGTGAGATCGAGGGATCTGACCTCTCCTCACTCTCTCTCTAAAAATAATAAATAAAATCTTAAAAAACAAACAATAGTTACTTTATATTGGATCTTTCCATTTGAATTTCTTAGAAAATTAACTAACCCATTAAATATAACCAACTAGCTTCCTATGATACTTTAGAAAAAAAAAGTCTCTGTCTAATCTCTACCATATCATTACTTAAAAAGATAAAGATGGATATATATTTTCATTCTTCTTAATAAAATATATTATCTTTTATACAATTAAAAAAAAAGATAAAGATGTGAAAAAAAACAAACAGAAAGAATGTCTTTTTTCAGGGGAAAAATAAATCAAGACATGATAAGTGCAGTAAATAATATATAGTGGACAATATATTTTTTCTACTAAAATCATATGTTCCATACATATAAATCATACATTCCATACATTTTAAGTTGGACATGAAGTGTACAAAATGAAATTTATGTATTTTTAACAGTGCTTTAATATGTTTTATTTTTGACACTTTTTTAATGTTTTAATGCAACAAAATTACATAGGAATATTAAGGTATTAAATATTAAAATTAGAAGACTGAACACAAGTTTTCTCACTTATATAGCAATTATCATTAAGAAAGTATATTTGTTTCAGCAAGGAGACTTTGCAAGGTCATGAAAATATTATGATATACAATGAGAATTTTTAGGCATCTGCCAACATCTCCCATGTCAGTAAAATGATGACTTACTGTCATAACTATATTAAAGTATATTGACTATGAAATCACCTCTTCCTCAGCAAAGTAACACTAGCGGAAGTTGGCATCAGAAACAATTTAGGCTTCCTGTAGGACACTGATATGTGTACAGAAAACATCTGTCATTGGAAAAAAATAGTAAGGAAAAATTTCACGCATAAGGCAAATTATTCCTTCCACACAGAATTTTTCTAGCAAATGCAGAACTCTATTTTCTTAAGGTAACCCTATTTTCTTAAGGTAAGTCAATTTGCAAATGTTTGTTAAAAAAGCATCTTTGCTTTGTTAAATTAGATTTTTTCATATGGTAAGTTAAGAACTACACATTTGTAACCCCCAAGTCTACCTTTAAAGGGCTAATTTTAGAAATAGTAGATTCTCAAAATTTTTTAAATTATATTTTGCCCAATTACGCTAACACTATGTAGATAAATGTAGCATCAATTTCACAAAGGAGAAATAGAAAATGAGAATATTAATTGGATTTCTCATCTCTCTTCCACATCTTTCCTTTTTAATTTGAGAAAAATTACAAATTTTATGTGTTGGCAAAAACTTTGCCTGTAAAGATACTTTGGTTTATTTCATGTGTTCATTTATGGAACTAATGTCACTACCCAGATTAAAAGTGGTACATAAGTATGACTTTGTCTGTGTATGTGTTTGTGTGTATGTGTGTGTGCATGCTTGTGTGTAAAATCAGCAATACCACAAATCTCCAAGTTACCCAAATGTGAAACTTTACAATCATCTTTTGGTTCCTTTGTTTTCTCTTCTCTTGTATCCAGTCAGTCACTGGATATCATTTCAAAATATACTTGGAATATCTCCCTTCTCTCCCCTTAATTTGCCTCAGGTTTAAAACACACACACACACACACACACACACACACACACACACACATGCAATTGAAAATTCAACTACATGACTATCCATCCTGAAGCCCTCCTGAATGTGGTGTTTATCTTTCCCCTTCATTTTAACTTATTACTACATATTGCTTTAAATTTCTAAGACAATTATCCTAGAGAAGCTCCTTATCTAATTATATCTACATGAATATAATAGCCAGGAGAAATCCTATTAAATCTAAGCTTTTCCTATCTATAATATCCCTCATAGAAATAAAATGGCAGAAATGTTTCTTCCTAAATATCATTTTCTTCATGTCATGTTTCTCCTCTAATACCTTCTATTTGTCTACTAAGACATGTCTAAACAAAGGCAGGGGCATTGTTTGTAACATTCTTCATCATTCTTCCTAGGCCAATGATCTGGAATGGCTAGCCTTCCATTCTCATTGGGTTGTTTGCTCACAAGGCCTGATACACTTACTGTCTAAACCCTATCATCTTTTTCTATTCCCCAATTATCCAAAATCTATGCATTTGAAAAATTTCTTTTTCTTTTTTTCTTCACTTTTTTAGAATGCAATCCATCATATTTTTTGAGATGAGCCCTGATTTTTAATAAAGATTAATTAAATAAACTAATCTTTAATTAACAAAATCTTTAATAAAGATTAATGAAGATTTATTATCTTTAATAAAGATTCTGCCAAAAGTCACACAGAATAAAAATTTGAGGTATACAAAATTAGAAATATAAGGAAACATTAATGGATATAAAAGTGGATAAACAGGGGCGCCTGGGTGGCTCAGTGGTTAAGCCTCTGCCTTCAGCTCAGGTCATGATCTCAGGGTCCTGGGATCGAGTCCCATGTCGGGCTCTCTGCTCAGCAGAGAACCTGCTTCCTCTTCTCTCTCTCTCTGCTTACTTGTGATCTCTGTCAAATAAATAAATAAAATCTTCTAAAAATACAAAGTGGATAAATATAAAAATACTTACAGTCCTAAATACCTCAAGTAGGAGAAATATAAGTAAAACTGTAATTGCCATGCTAGATTTTAAAACTTAAAATTAAATTACCTGATTATTATATTAGAATTTGCTAAATAAGGGGCACCTAAGTGGCTCAGTCAGTTAAGCATCTGCCTTCAGCTTGGGTCATGATCTCAGGGTCCTGGGATTGAGCCTTGCATCCAGGGATCCCTGTTCAGTGGGGAGTCTGCTTCTCCCTCTCCTCTGTCCTTCTCCCTTGCTCATGCTCACTCTCTCTCTCAAATATAAAATAAAATAAATAATTCACAAAATAAAAGGAAAAAGATAATTGGTCAACTTCAATATATAAACTTAAAAAGATAAATGAACAAATAGCCAGGGAACATACCCAAGTTGACCTATAATCCATGTTCTTAACAAGTACTTTCATTGGCTCTATTCTACAAAGAAATGGCTTGCTTCTCAAGTGCTTTTATTCCTATCCAGGAAGCGGTCTTCTTTCTTTCTAAGCCTGGTTCCATACACATCCATTCTATAAGGCCAGGATTCAAATACACTCACTTAAAGCTTTCCTTCATCTCACCTCCACACAGTGGTACTTCTAAATTCACACTTACAGGTCCAACTGACCCGCGAACAACACAGGATTGAACTGTGTGGGTCCACTTACACACAGATTTTTTTTTTTTAATATCAATATAGTACATTACTATAAATGTATTTTCTTTTCCTTATGATTTTATTGTCTTCTTTGTAGTTTACATTATTGTAATAATACAGTAGGTAATACATATATAAAATATGTGTTAATATAAGCTAGCACTAGTTAAGATTTTGGGAGAGTCAAAAGTTACATACAGATTTTTGATGAATGGGATTTGGTGCCACTAACCCCATATTGTTCAAAGGTCAAGTGTACTATAATTTTTTGGATATTTTCTATTTTGAATTAATAATGCTCTATAATGAAGAACTGTATCTGTTTTCATAAGTACACAATTAGATTTTGATAAATGATGAATATATAAAATAATTAAAAATTATTTTATAGAATGATCAGGCTGGGAATAAAAACTGAAAACTATTATTTGGAATGCTGGGAGAAAGCACCTATCATTAAACACAAAGTGTTCAAAAAACAAAATTGGAAGTCTCATACTTCCTGATTTCAAAACTTATTACAAAGCTACAGTAAGACTGTTATTGCCATAAAAGCAGAAGTATAGCTCAATCAAATAGAATGGAAAGCTCAGAAATAACCCCTTACATATATAGTCAAATGGTTTTCAGTAACAGTGTCAAGATAACACAAAGGGAACAGAATAGCCTTTTCAAGAAATTATGTTGGTAAAACTGTATCCACAGTTAATTCAAAATAAATCAAAGACCAATTAAAGGAGCTAAAAGTATAAAACTCTTAGAAAAAAAACCCAAAAACAAACAAAAAAAAACCAGTGTGGTATGTGGATGGCCCAATTGATTCTGCAGCTGACTCCTGATTTTGGCTCAGGTCCTGGGATGGAACCCCATGTCAGGCTCTGCAATTGGGGCGGGGTGGGGGCATGGTCTGCTTGGCATTCTCTCTTCCTCTCCCTCTGCCCCTCCTCCCATTCCATGTGCTCTCTCTCTCCCTGTGTCTCCTTTTTCAAAGGAATAAATAAATCTTATTAAAAACAAACAAACAAACATAGGGGAAAAAGCTTTACGACATTGGATTTAGCAATCATTTCTTGGATATGACACAAAAGCACAGGCAAAAAGGGTAAAGACAGATAAACTAGATGATATCAAAATTTAAAACTTCTGTTTTTGATCAAAAGACAAAAGTAACAGAGTGAAAATGCTCCTTACAAAATGGGGGAAGATATTTGCAAATCACATCCCTGATAAGGAGTTGATATCTAAATATATTAAAAAAGGGGCGCCGGGGTGGCTCAGTGGGTTAAAGCCTCTGCCTTCGGCTCAGGTCATGATTCCAGGGTCCTGGGATCAAGTCCCGCATTGGGCTCTCTGCTCCGCAGGGATCCTGCTTCTTCTCTCTCTCTGCCTGCCTCTCTGCCTACTTGTGATCTCTGTCTGTCAAATAAATAAATAAAATCTTTAAAAAAAATAAATGAATAAATAAAATATATTGAAAAAAAACTACAACTCAAAAAACCAAAACAAAACAAAACAAAACTTCCTACAACTCAAACAATCCAATTACAATACAGGCAAATGACTTGAACAGACATTTCTGCAAAGAAAATATACAAATGACTAAAAAGCACATGAAAAAATAAAAGCACATGACTAATCAAATGACATTAAAACTATAAGATACACCTCACATCTAAAAGAATGGCTACTCGAAAGAAAGAAAGAAGAAAGGAGAAAGTGTTGGAAAAGATATGGAGAAACTGGAACCCTGCACACTAGTACAGCTACTGTGATAATCTGTATAGTGCTTCCCCTCAAAATTAAAAATTGAATTAGCATATGAATAAATAATTCCACTTCTGGGTATATATATCCAAAAGCACTGAAAACACAACCTAAGAGTTAGCTGTGAACCCATGTTCATTGAGGTATTATTCAGTAATAAAAAAGTAAAGTGGGGCACCTGGGTGGCTCAGTGGGTCAAGCCTCTGCCTTCGGCTCAGGTCATGATCCCAGAGTCCTGGAATCCAGCCCCGCGTCAGACTCTCTGCTCAGCGGGAAGCTTGCTTCCCCCTCTCTCTCTGCCTGCCCCTCTGCTTAC
Organism: Mustela lutreola; assembly: GCF_030435805.1. Classification (NCBI taxonomy): domain Eukaryota; kingdom Metazoa; phylum Chordata; class Mammalia; order Carnivora; family Mustelidae; genus Mustela; species Mustela lutreola. The sequence goes on from NC_081292.1 coordinate 159,485,982, forward strand.
TTGTGCTCTCTCTGTCAAATAAATAAAAATTTTAAAAAAAATCATAAAAGAAAAAAAAGTAAAGGAAACCCAGTGTTCACCAGTTTTATATATATATATATATATATATATATATAATGAAATATTATTTAACTTTAAAAAGTTCAGAAATTCTGGGGCGCCTGGGTGGCTCAGTGGGTTAAGCCACTGCCTTCGGCTCAGGTCATGATCTCAGGATCCTGGGATCGAGTCCCGCATCAGGCTCTCTGCTTGGCAGGGAGCCTGCTTCCTCCTCTCTTTCTCTCTGCTTGCCTCTCTACCTACTTGTGATCTCTATCTGTCAAATAAATAAATAAAATCTTTAAAAAAAAAAAAAAGCTCAGAAATTCTAACACACACTATAACATGGATGAGCCTTGAGACATTAGCTAAGTGAAACAAGCCAGTCAGAAAAAGACAAAAACTGTATGATCCCAATTATATGAAGTACCAAGGGTAGTCATATTCATAGCAACAGAAATTTGAATGCTGATTGTCAGGGGCCAGGGATGAGAGGGACTATAGAGGAGCTATTTAATGGATAGAGTATCAATTTTGCAAGATGAAAAGACTTCTGGACATTGCACAACAACGTGACAGTATTTACAGAGGAGGGAAAAAAATTTTCTCCCCCCTCTTGTTTTGGGATCATGAGGCTTGCACATTAAATTGACAAAATAAAGAGTAACAGGAGAAAAGGCATATAAATTTTACTTGATATTAATATTTTTGATTTTGATGTATATGAAGGCCTTCATAGAAAAGTACTGAATACCCAAAAAAGTGGTTAAATCTGGCAGCTTATACATCTTTTAACAAAAGATGATCAATTGTGAAGAAGTGACAAGACAGAAACAAAACAAAACAACCCAACAACAACCATGTTTGGGCCCATGTTTGGGTTGGTAAATTGTAGAAGAGCAAACATACAGGACTAGTGGCAGATAAGGGATGGTTAGTTTAGTTTATGCATAATCATCTCAGTGCCATATCTATCTCTATTGAAAAAGGTTGTTGTGCCTTTCCTGGTTCAAGAGAGAGGGACACTTTCAAAATGGAAATGCATGCCTTGCTTTTAAGCAGACTGGAAGCATAAGAGAGATTTTCCTGTCTGCAGTTTCTTAGTTGCCTTCAAGTTAAAATAATTTTTATGTCAAAATGGTATAGCTTGAGGTACCATATTCTGATCCCCTTCATACTTAACACTAATAAAATGTATACCTAAAAATAGTTATGATAACATTTCTTATACTACATGTATTTTACCATAATTTTTTTAAAATTCAAAGTAACAGTGTCAAAAAATTAAATAAAGATGTTTTTTGGGGGTAATTCAAGTCTAAGTTGGGTTATGCAGTATGCTTTCTGTTTACAGTGGTACATAAATGTGTCCCTGAGAACATACCTAGAAATGCTTTACTCCAATTTCTTACTTGAAAGGAAAATTATAGTGTAATATTATTATCCCAAAGATAGTAATACCTATCATCTCCATTTCTGTCAAATATATATTTGTATGCATATATAAACATACACAAATGCCCTTTTTATCTGAGTAGTGAAATTAATTCCACACATGAGCACATTACATAAATCAAGTATTGTAGAAATTATTATGATTATCAAAACTTTTGCCAGCATAGGAAAGTTGTAGTAATTCTCAAATTAAAAAGAAAAGATATGGAACAGAGATGAGAAATCCAATTAACGTTTCCATTTTCTCTCTCTTCTTTGTGCAATCAATGCTGTACTTGTCACTTTTTAATTCATGGGAAAGGCCATCCATATAAATGGACAAGTCCATTTATGAGATTGAGCACAGAAAAAAATGTATACTATGGTTTATTTTTGTTTTATGTAGTAAATACACTTGTTGTCCTCTGAGAGCAACTTATTCAGAATTTGTATGCTACAGCTCTTCCACTAATAATGCAAGACTGCTCCAGTCTTTTTCTCTTTATCAGCTTGCATGTGTGCATACGTAAGAAGCAGTTATTTGGTCTAGGATATAAATAGCTGAAATAAATCTCCAATTTCCTCATTTTTTCCTCTGATGAAATATATTTAAATGCCAGCTGCATTATAACCTTCAAATAACTCAATACCAGAACTTGAAGTGCTATTAAATGTCTGAATACAAGTAAATGCTAAAGAACCTTAGTATTTTGTTTTAATTGCCCATAGCTTTTTTATAAATATTCACCCAATAATTACTGTTAATTTCTTATTCAAAAATAATTGCAGAGTAAAGGGAAAAGCCGACTGCTTAAAAAGTTTCCTCACTTAGTTGAAAAAGGGAGCCTAAGTCATAAGAGAATCAGACAGAATAATAATAATAATAAACATAAAAATTTCACTAGGAACTCATGGCAATCCTATTATTACTTTGTCATTTTTGCAATTATAGGTGTGTTCACACAATAATGTTAATTAGTTGTTTATGTAAATATAGCCCTTTTACATCCTCATAGACAGGGGCTGTTATGTGCATTAATTTGTTCTCAAAGCTAAGTTTATGGTAAGTACGTGACAGGGGCTGTTTGGCTGGTGGACCGATTTGCTGGTTTAATTGGTGAAAGGAAACTGGGGCTTAGAAAATTAATGTCTTGCCCAAGACCTAAAGTTAGCCATAGAGACAGATCTTAAACTTCTGTGTTCGGTTCTATACCTAGAGATTTTTCTCAATTACTTGAAAAAGCTCTCTCCACAGTTGGCTTTTTCTTCCCACATTTGTTTTACATATAATAACATAGAATCATGTATCTAAACTTCATTGATTATGGTCATAGTCATGTTTTCTCTACTTCTAGGACAGCCCAGATCCATGAGATAACACTGACTACTGATGCCCAAGCAAACCAAAGCATCATTTTTGCTGTCATTCATTGAATATGCAACTCAATGCTATTTTCAAAAATAATGCAAACACACAAACACACATGCATCTACACTTAATTTACTTAATGATTATTCCTTTACTTAATGATTTATTTTTACTTAATGATTATTCCTTTACTTTTGTACTTTTATGGAGTTTTACACATCCACAGATTCTTTATATTTCTAGCATTGACTGTTTCAGGCACTCAATAAATACTTAACATCTCTATGTATTAGTAAAAAGAAATTAGAATATTTAGGTGTTGAAAGTTCTGTCACCTTACCCAGATGTGGGTTTCTCACAGAGGCTTTCCCTCACTACTTTATTCACCGCACCTTACCATTCTCAGGTCTTTTATTCATTCTAAATTCCACGAAGCAGGAACTTTTGTGTTCACTGTTATATCCCAGGCACACAGAACAATATCTGGCACATATTAGCATACAAGTGCTCAAAAATAATGCATTAAATGTCTCTTAATGGACTTTTTAATTTGGTAACTCTTTAAATTTCTCTCTCCAGATATTAACATAAAAATCTTGTGTGTGGATTGGGAGGGAGACAAACCATAAGTGACTCTTAATCTCACAAAACAAACTGAGGGTTGCCGGGGGGGAGGGGGTTTGGGAGAAGGGGTTGGGATTATGGACATTGGGGAGGGCATGTGATTTGGTGAGTGCTGTGAAGTGTGTAAACCTGGTGATTCACAGACCTGTACCCCTGGGGATAAAAATATATGTTTATAAAAAATTAAAAAAAAAAATAAAAAAATTAAAAAAAAAAATCTTGTGTTAAAAATCTAAACAAAATGACATCTATTTACTTGTTTTCTGAAAATAGTAATATTTAGGCCCTGTTTTTATATACAAACTACATAAATTTAAGAAATCTTAGAACCATAATTATTGAAAAACATGGTAACAAATCCCTAACGCTGATCATTAACATATTAAGCTAATATTCATTTTCCTCAAAGTTCTGAATCAGAATTTTATGACATTTCACTTTTGTCTTTTAAGTTAGGGAGTTTATGAGCAAAGGAGAGAGAGGGGTGGTAAGACCATCAGTAATTTTATTTATATGTATATGTAGACTATAACAAGAATCCTAGAAATGGAGGGACTTAAAGAATAAAAAATTTAGTAAGATCTTCAGTCTTAACTGTCCTTAAAATATCCTATTACCATGACTATTTGTAATACTATTATTTTATTTGCTCATATAATTAAACAGCATATACAAATGTATTACACATGTCAATAAATTAAGTATAAGTTAATTAATTAATGTAAATATTCTAACAGTATTCACTATTCGCTATTCAATATTTACTATTCACTATTCAATATTCAAATTCACTAGGAATGGACATTCCAGAACTTAACCCTAACTTGTCCTGATGTTTCATCACAATCACCTCAAGAAAAAAATATTTTTATCTACTCTCTTCTCTGTGAAAACATGGGATATTTACTAAAAGTTTTTTGCTCTGAACATATCTTCAAATATTTATAGATGGATATTAAGGCCAAACACAACACTAAACTAATAGGATAATTTTTCTGAATTCAGTCAAGCCAGTTTAAGGCTATATTCTAGTAAAATATGCTGAGATACTTGAATGAACTGCCTGTGTGGTTCAGACACTTTGTAAGTAAATATCAACTCTGTTTTTCCACTAAAATAAATTAAGCTCTTTTTAAAACTATTTTTCAATACCAATTTTGTACACCTTTATGTAATTTATCAGTCATCACTGAGACTAACTTAATATGTTCATATCGTTTTAAGATATAACTATCCAAAAATTGAACAGTAATGAACACCAAAATTGAAAAAAAGAAAGTTTTCCACATCAGATGAGTATTGGCAGATTTCTACTTCTTTTAAATAACAGTTTGGATATATGATTCATAATGTGTTTTTCAACATTAGATTTTCCCAGACAGTCAGAGAACTGAGTCATTCAACATGACTTGCAAATATCTCCAGTAAAACTCACATTCATTTTATGATTTGTATAGAAAGTTTGGATGGTTTTATGTTTTCTTACTGATAGTACACACTATGGTGGTACCTAAAAATAAAACAGAAAATTATTCATTTCATTAATATTATTTCACAGAGCATTTTTAAAATCTCAAAATTCCAGCAGCAATCATCACAGTAAACAGGAGGTGGTTCAATATGGTGATATAGAAAAATCCTCAACTTAATTCCTCCCACAGACACACCAAATTTGCAGCTACATATAGAACAATTCTCTGAAAAAGACTTGAAAACTGGCTGATCAGCTCCTCCACAACAAAGGATAATGGGATCACATTAGAATGGGGGGAGGGGAGAGGAAGACACTTGGTCTCACCAAAATCCCCACCCAACACATCAATTTACAATCTGATCACAATCAGGTCTTACAAATACAGTTTTTCCCTGAGGAGCAAGAGGCTCCTGCTCCACATCAGGACCCCCAACCCTTGAGACCTGCACTGAATAGACAAGTCCCCAGAAGAGCTGGCTTTGAAAATCAACAGAACTAATGTTCAGCAAACCCAAAGGGATGTAGGAAGCTGAGACTCTCTCCTAAAGGGATCGCATGAAACCTCATGCACCCAAGACACAGCACACAAGCATTAGTTTAAAAATCACTATACCATGTGTGGAAGAGATTCAGTTGTTGATCTTCAAGTGTCTGCTGGAGGGGCAGGAGCCTGATGGAACTCTGGAGACAGAGATGTTGGTGAACAAGATTTTGGGGCTCTCATTCTACTTGGTAGAGCCAGTGATGGTGGCTGACATTTTTTATACTCTTCCAAGTACCAGTGAGTGTGCCCCAACCCTGTACTCTCCCATGGCTTTGCTAATGCCAGCAGTTGCATCCCACTTCAGTGCTCTCCTACAGCCTCACTAAAGCTGGCAGGCAGGCCCAGGTCCTATACTACCCCATAGGACCATAAAAACAAGTGGAAATACCTGACCCCCTGATCCCCATTGCTCCCACTAAAGCTGGTGGGTGTGTGTACAGTTCATACATGGGATGCCTCTTGAGTGTTCTACTATAGTGGCAAGGGGGGGTTGCATTTTTGGGCCCCACAGTCCTGAAACAATTGGAGTGACAGTTTTTGGCAGGGTTACAACCCCAAGGTTCAGCACAGACAGAAGGCTGAAACACCTGGGGGCGCCTGTGTAGCTCAGTTGGTTAAGCCTCTGCCTTCTGCTTAGGTCATGATCTAAGTGCCTGGGATCGAGCCCCCCATAGCCTCAGTTCCTTGCTCAGCAGGCTCCCTCTCTCTCTCTCCCTCTGCTTTCTGCTCCCCTTGTTTGTGTTATCTCTCTCACTCTGTCAAATAAATGAAAAAAATCTTGAAGAATAAGAAGAAGGGGAAGGAGGAGGAGAAGGAGGAGGAGGAGGAAAAGGAAAAGAGAAGGACACAGAGTTGCTTTTAGAAGGCATAGGCTGTGCATGCCATCTCTGTGCTCTCCTGTGGCTATGCTACAGCCAGCCAGTACCTTCCAGAAAGGAGTTTATGTAGTCATTCAGAGCTTTGACTTTTGCAATTGTTGCTAAGGAAATACTTCCCAAAAACTTGGTCTGGAGGCCAGCTGGATTTACAACTGTAGTCCTGCAGGACTGTATATGTTAGCATACTTTAAAAGCTTTTGCGTGAGGGTCTGATTTCCAATCAGCCTGAAATTGGGGGCTAAGATCCCTCCCTCTGAAACAATGACAGGTCTTGATACAACCTCAAAAGTAGGGATGGATCAAAAGTAATCAGGCTGTTTAGACAACTGCAAAGGTTTAAGAGACAGCGAGAGCTATGACAAGGTTGAAAGATAAGTGTCATCTTCTACATAAAGTCACTCCTTCAAGACTGGGAGCATAAGTGTTTCTCCTAATCCATGTGGACAAACACAAAGAATCAAGGAAACTGAGGAAACAAATGTGTTCCAAATGAAAGAACAAGACTGTGGGGAAAAAACCTTAATGAAAGGAAGATAAGTAATTTATCTGATAAACAGTTCAATGTAATGGTATAAGGATGCTCACTGACTCAGGAGAAGAATGGAGGAACATACTAGAGCTTTGACAAAGAGAGAGAAGATATTATAAAGTACCAAACAGAAGTCACAGAGCTGAAGAAAAAGATAACTGAACTAAAAAGTACACAAGAGTTTTTAACAATAGACTAGATGAAGCAGAAAAAGGATTAGTGATCTGGAAAAGGGGCAGTGGAACTCACTAAAGCAGAGTAGCAGAAAGAAAAGAAATAATAATTTAAAAAAGTGAAGATAGTTAAGAAATCAACATCAAAATGCAAAGCAATATTTGCATTTTAGGGGTCCCAGGAGAATAAAGTGAGAAAGGGGCAGGAAACTTATTTGATGAAGTAATAGCTGAAAACTGCTCTAGCCTGGGGAAGAAAACAGATATCCAGAGCCAGGAAACCAATGAGTTAAAAAAAAAAATGAACTGGAAGAAATCAATACCAAGTCACATTATAATTAAAATGTCAGCAGTTAAATATAAAGAATCTTAAATGCCATAAGAGAGAAAGGACTTGATATGTGTAAGAGAACCCCCATAAAACTATAAGCAGATTTTTCACCAGTAACTTTGCATGTCAGAAGAGAGACATCGTATACCTAAAGAGCTGAAGGGAAAAATCTTCCAATCACAAATACTTACCCAGCAATAATATCAAGCAGAATTGAAGGAAAGATAAAGAGTTTTCCAACAAGCAAAAGCTAAGGGAATTCACACCACTAAACGAGCCTACGAGAAATGTTAAAGGGACTACTTGAAGCTGAAAAGAAAGAATACTAATTAGTAACAAGAAACATATGAAAGTGAAAATCTCAATGGTAAAGGCAAATATTTAAGAAATGTAGCAGATTAAACTTACACAGCTAGGGGGCGCCTGGGTGGCTCAGTGGGCTAAAGCCTCTGCCTTCCGCTCGGGTCATGATCTCAGGGTCCTGGGATGGAGCCCCACATCGGGTTCTCTGCTCAGCAGGAAGCCTGCTACCCTTTCTCTCTCTGCCTGCCTCTCTGCCTACCTGTGATCTCTGGCTGTCAAATAAATAAATAAAAATCTAGGGAAAAAAAACTTACACAATTAGTGTGAAGGTTAAAAAACAAAAGTAGTATAAGTGCCTATAATTTGTTAAGGGACACACAAAATAAAAAGAGTCAAAATATGACATGAAAATATAAAGTGCAGGGGGTTGGTAGAGTGAAAATGTAGAATTTTAGAATATATTCAGACTTAACTTGTTATCAACTTAAAATAGACTGTTGTATATGTAGGCCACTATATATAAGCATTATGGTAATCACCAAGCAAAAACCTGTAGGAAGATACACAAAAGGTAATGATAAAAAAATCAAAGCATAACATTAAAGACAGTCTTCAAAGTACCAAAGAAGAGAGAAAAAGAGGAAAAAAGAAAGAATAAGTACAAAACTATAAGGGTCAGAAAACAATCTAGTTATACAAATAGTACATAGCTATCAATAATTACTTTACATATAAGTGGACTAAATTCTTCAATGGAAAAAACAAAGACTGGCTGAATGGATTAAAAGAAAAAAACAAATATGACCCATCTGTATGTTACCTAGAAGAAACTCACTTCAGTTGTAGAACATACACTGACTGAAAGTGAAATATGGAAAAATCCTGCAACCATGCAAATGCAAACCGAAAGGAAGCTACAGTAGCTATACTTTTATCAGATAAATTAGATTTTAAAACAAAGACTATAATAAAAAACAAAGAAGGCATTACATAATGGCAAAGGATCAATCCAGCAAGAAAATGTAACCTATAAATAACTATACACCCAATATATCCATAGCATTTATTAACAGGCCTAAAAAACAAACTGAGGGTTGTTGGGGGGAGGGGGTTTGGGAGAAGGGGGTGGTATTATGGACATTGGGGAGGGTATGTGTTTTGGTGAGTGCTGTGAAGTGTGTAAACCTGGTGATTCACAGACCTGTACCCCTGGGGATAAAAATATATGTTTATAAAAAATAAAAAAATTTATTAAAATTAAAAAAAAAAAAAAGAGTGAAATTAACAGCAGAACAGCAGTACGGTAAGAGTAGGGTTTTTAAAACCTCACATACATCAGTGGATAGACTGTCCAGACAGAAAATCAATAAGGAAACATCAGCCTTAAACAATACATTAGACCAAATAGACTCTAAAATATGAACATTCCACCCAAGACAGCAAAATACACATTCTTCTCAGGTGCATGTGGAACACTCTCCAGGATAGATCATGTGTTAAACCACAGAATGAATCTAAATATATTTAAGAAGACTGAAATCCTATCAAGCATCTTTTCCAACACAATAGTATGAAAGTGGAAATCAATTACAAGATCATGACTAGAAAATTTAAAATATATATATATGTATATATATATGAAGATTAAACAACATGGTACTGAACAACTAATGTGTCAATGAAGAAATCAATAGGGAACTAAAACAAACAAGCAAACCACAAAACAAAAAACTCTTGAGAATGTAAATGAAAAGAGAACACACCAAAATCTATGGGATGGAGCAAAAGTAGTTCTAAGAAGGAAGCTCAGAGTGATATAACATCAATAAATGAAAAATCCCAATCTAGTTATACACTTAACAGAACTAGAGAAGGAAGAACAAAGACAGAAACAATAAAAATCAGAGCAGAAACGAATGCAAAAGAAATGCATTCAGAAATGCAACAGAGAAGATCAGTGAAAGAGCTAGTAAAAGGGTAAAAAAATGTTGATAAACCTTTCACTAGACTCATCAAGGGGAAAAAGAGAGAGAGAGAGACAGAGAGACAGAGAGGATCCAAATAAATAAACCAGAAATGAAAGACCAGAAATTACAACGAGTACTAGAGAAATACAAAGGATCAAAAGAAACTGCTATGAACAATTATACACCACCAAATTGGACAACCTGAAAAGACAGATAAATTCCTGAAACATACAATCTTCTTGAATCATGAAGAAAGAGAAAATCTGAATGGACCAATTACTAGAAAGGAGATTGAATTAATAATCAAATTCCCAACAAACAAAAGTCCAGGACCAGATGGTTTCACTGGTAAATTCTACCAAAACTTCAAAAATTTAATACACATCTTTCTCGAACTCTTCCAAAAAAATTGAAGAGGAATGAATACTTAGAAATTCATTTTACGGGCACCTGGGTGGCTCAGTGGGGTAAAGCCTCTGCCTTTGGCTCAGGTCATGATCCCAGGGTCCTGGGATTGAGGCCCGCATCGGGCTCTCTGCTCAGCTGGGAGCCTGCTTCCTCCTCTCTCTCTGCCTGTTTCTCTGCCTACTTGAGATCTCCGTCTGTCAAATAAATAAATAAAATCTTAAAAAAAAAAAAAAAGAAATTCATTTTAAAAGGTCGGCATTACCCTAATACCAAAGCCAGACAAGACCACGAAAAAGAAAATTATATGCCAACACCCCTGATGTGCATAAATGCAAAATCTAATCTTCAACAGATATTTGCAAACCCAATTCAATATTAAAAGGACCTTGCATAATGATTAAGTGGGATTTATTTCTGGGATGAAAGGATGATTCAACATCTGCAAATCAATCAATGTGATACTCCACATTAATAAAATAAGGGATAAAAATCACATAATCATCTCAATAGATGCAGAAAAGGCATCTGACAAAGTTCAACATCCATTTAAAATAAAAATGCTCTACAAAATGGGTATAGAGAAAATATACTTCAACATACTATAGCTCATATATGACAAGCCCACAGCTAACATCATACTCATTGGTGAAAAGCTGTTACTCCATTATCCGGAAAATGCTGAGATTCCCACTCTTCCCACTTTGATTCAACATAGCACAGGATGTACTTACCAGAGCAATCTGGAAAGAAACAGAAGGAGGAGGAGAAGGACGGCAGGGAGAGGAGGAAGAGGAAGAGGAGGAAGAAATGAAAGGCATTCAAATTGGACAGAAAGAAGTAAAACTGTCACTCTTTGTAAATGATAAAATTTTATACACAAAACCCCCCAAGACTCTATCAAAAAAGTCTGTTAAAACTAATAAAAAAAAAAAAAACTGTTAGAACTAATAAGCTAGCTAATTCAGTAAAGTTGAATGATACAGCATCAATACACAAATATCTGCTGTGTTTTTATACACTAAACACAAACTATTGGGAAGAGAAATTAAGAAAGCAATCCCATTTACAACTATATCAAAAAGAATAAAATACTTAGGAATAAATTTAATAAATTTAAGGAGGTGAAAGACCTATATACTAAAAACTATGATAATGATACAAAAATTGAAGACACAAATAAATAGAAAGATATTGAATGCTCATGGATGAGAAGAGTATTGTTAAAATGCATATATTACTCAAAGTAATCTACAGACTTAATGCAATTTCTATTCAAAATTGCAAAGGCTTTTTTTCACAGAAATAGAACAAACAATCCCAAAACTTGTATGGAACCACAAAAGACCCCAAATAGACAAAGCAATATCTGGAAAGAAGAAATAAGCTGATTTCAAAGTATATGACAAAGTTTCAGTAACCAAACAGTATGCTATTGGCATAAAAATAGACCCATAGATCAATGGGACAGAACAGAGAGCCCCCAAATAAACCCATGCATATATGATCAATTAATTTATGAAAAAGAAGGCAAGAATGTACAATGGGGAAAAGACACTCTCTTAATAAATGGTATTAGAAAAACTGGACAGATATAAGCAAAAGAATAAAATTAGACCACTATCTTACACCATACCCAAAAATTAACTCAAAATGGCTTAAAGACTTGAATGTTAAGACTTGAAACCATAAAACTCCCAGAAGAAAACAGGCACAGTCTGCTCCTGACATCTATCTTGGTGATGACTTTTTGGATCTGATTCCAAAGTTAAAAACAAGAAAAGCAAAAATAAACAAGTGGGGCTGCATCAAACTAAAAAATCCCTGCACTGCAAAGAAAACCGGAAACAAAATGAAAGGGCCACCTACCAAAAGAAAGAAGATATTTGAAAATCACATATATGATAAGGGTTAATATCCAAAATATGCAAAAAATTGATACAACTCAGTAACAATAATAACAATCCAATTAAAAAATGGGCAGAAGATCTGTACATTTTTCCAAAGATGATATACAGGTGGCCAATAGGCACATGAAAATATGCTCATTATCACTAAAAAGTCAAACAATGGAAATCAAAATCTCAATGACATATCACCTCACAACTGTCAGAATGGCTAATATCAAAAAGACAAGAAATTAGTGTTGGTAAAAATGTAGAGAAAAGACTTTCATATACTGCTGGTGGGAATGTAAACTGTTGCAGCCATTATGGAAAACAGTATGTAGGTTCCTCAAAATATTAAGGATAGGACTACCATATGATACAAAAATTCCTCTGCTGGGTATTTATCCAAAAAGACAGAAACACACATTTGAAGTCACATATGCACGCTTATGTTCACTGCAACATTATTTACAGTAGTCAAAATATGGAAATATCCTAAGTTTCCATAGGAAGATAAATGTATAAAGTAGTATATATATACAATAGAATACTCAGCCATAAATATGAATGAAATCTTGCCATTTGCAACAATATGGATGCACCTTGATGGTATTACACTAAATAAAATAAGTCAGAGAGAAAAAGACAAAGACTGTATGATTTCACCTACAGATGAAATCTAAAAAACAATAAAATGAATAAACAAAACAGAGAACAGACTGCTGGTGTCAAGAGGGGAGGATCTTTGGGGGCTGGGAGAATTGGGTGAATGAGGTCAAGAGGTACAAATTTCCAGTTATAAAATAACTAAGTCATGGAGATATAATGTACAGTATGACCACTACAGTAAAAAATACTGTGTTGCATATTTGATAGGTGCTGAAAGAGTAAATCTTAAAAGTTCTCACCACGAGAAAAAAATTTTTGTAATTCTGTATGCTGATAGATGTTAACTAGAATTTATTGTGGTGATCATTTTACATTGTATGCAAATATCAAATCACTACACTGTACCCTGAAATGAGTATTTCTTATACGTCAATTATACCTCAACTTAAAAGAAAGGGATGTGGTGTATAGAAATTCTTGTAATAAATTACGTGTATAATAAATTGTGTGTGTAATAAAATGTGTGTGTGTAATAAAATGTGTCAACCTCATACACACATAAATAGATAAAAACACAGTAAGTCTTGCATTTTGTGTAGTTTTTATAGTAATCCATTTGAAATCTCCATTTTAAAATGCTAAATTGTTCTGTATTTTAAGGCTTAATTACTCAAGTACTTAATTTACTAAGTGATTCTTAAAAGAAGAAATAAATTGGCCACAAATATTTTAAACAATGTTTGGTGAAAATTTTTTTGAAGTGATGGTTCTGTACTAACACAGCCGTCAGCTTAATTATCCCAGATCTCATATAAAATTTATGTTCTTATAGTTGAAAGTGAAGAATTCTTAAAAATTTGAAATAGTGTTTGTTTTTCCTGAATAGGCATCGTATTTATCCATTTTATCACAACATGATATATAAAACAAAGAAATGCATTATTATAATGGCATAAACAGCATCTAAAGTGTTCAAAATTCTTTCAAAGAATATGCTTATTGTATATCTTAAATGTGTCTATGTACAAATATACAAATATGGATAAAACTACCTATAAAATGATATAGGTCTTTGGAATGCACAAATGTAATATTCAACATTTTAGTCATTTATTAGAGGACACAGATGTCTATAATATGTAGTTATTTGTGGTTGGTTTGGGGATTTTGGGGGGGGTAGTGAGAGAGACATTTCAAAAGCATATGAAGGTATAAAAGCCCAGTTAGTTAGCTATCAAATAAACCTGACAATCCAGTCCCACCAATTCAACAAGATTTGTTTACTCTGTTTTGGTCTCATTTGTACTAATTTAGAAAGGAAAAAAATCAGATTTATTTAATATGATGTTAACATCACTATGCTACTAATGTAATATAACCATTATAGGTGGCAGCCATTATTTGCATTAATTGTAATTTTATTCTATATGGAGAAAGTCATTACATGTATAAAAGAACAACTTCTATTTCCATGGAAGTGGGGTCTGCAGCTTATCTGTAAACTTGGAAATTTTCTAAAGTCTCGGGATATATCTTTTCTAAGCGCCAAGAGTCTGCTTTGTAAGAACTGTATTACTAGGATGACAATACTGCCACTAAATATTCTGATTTTTATTACACCCATTTAAAACATGTTCAACTATCTAGAGCATAGCATACAGTTAATCATAAACAAGCTGAATTTTTCAACATCATCCTGCATGGAGTATTACTATTTCCCAGTGAATATTTCTTCCATGGCTGATAGCTAAGCATTCTAATTATAAATAGTACCATAAATTGCTGGAATCCATAATAAATAATGTTTAAAGGGTCAAAGAATCATACCAGCAATTGGCCATTTTTACACTGGAAACAAAGCATATAGTTTTTCAATACAAAGTGTAAGAGCTCTCTAGGCAGGCAAGCATATAACCTATCAAATAGCATGTTTATTCTGTATTTGGGAAGATAAAGCAAAGCAAAACAAAAAACATCTCATGAAGAGAAACCTGTTAGGCTTGCATATTCTGTAGTGTCTTTGCAAGCATACTATTTTGCTCTGCCAGGGAAGAAAATAGTATTTCTTATCATATGATGCACAGTACATCCCCACTATGGCATTCAGAACCATAGAGATCCAGAAGTTCTGAGATATTGTGAGATATAGAGATTAGCAATATATAAGATTATAGGACACATGGAAACTCACCCTTCTAATCTCACATCCGGTAGACTTCTGTTAAGGGCGATCAAGTCACTGGCCATAAGGTTAAACTGATTGATTTTAAACAGTTCTTTCATTTTCTCCTGGTCATCTTTAGGAATCAGCACAGCCTTTCCCATTTCTCCTGGCCCTTCTTGATTTCTTGAAATAACAGCTGTAAGACACACACAGGTACACACACACATACAAACACACAGATAATGAACTGAATAAATAAACTCTTATGTTAGATTAGATTTTGAAGTCTATAATCTAGAGACCGGCTTAATAATATAAACATCAAGTCTTTATTGCTTACTTACAAACCATACACTACGCTAATGAAACAACCTATTTTAATTCATTATCTCAATGCTGCATGTTGCCTTTTAAGTCTAAACATATTATATGATTTGACTAATCAATACTTAAAACTTCTCTGTCATATATTTTTTAAGATTTTTAATTTATTATTTGACAGACAGAGATCACAGCAGAAAGGCAGGCGGTGGTGGGCAGGGGGCAATGGGGAAGCAGACTCCCTGCTAAATTCAATCCCAGGACCCTAGGATCATGACCTGAGCCAAAGGCAGAGGCTTTTAAACCACTAAGCCACCCAGCCGTCCCTGTCATATTTTTAATATAAATTAGAGAAGGGATGAACTTGAACACTTAGGCAGACAAAATTGTGCAAAATCAAAGAGAACTTTTGAGAATATACCAACATAAATTTATTTTCATTCAATTAAATGTTTTGATATTTCACATACCTACTCCCAGTGCACCTTTCTAAAAGAAAGCAAGGTTGATAACCCATCTCAACTGCAATTTGATTCCTCTGTCAAAGCTTTTTAAAAAAATAGAACTTTCACAGTGGTGAAATAGATTTTCAAATGTCAAGTTGGATTTGGACACTATATGCTCCATTACTGGCACCTCTCAACAATATTCCGGACTTGACTATTTATCAAGAAAACTCAGGATTCCATATACAAGTCATTTCCCTGCAAGTTATCACTACACTAATATTCCCTCTTGCCCCAAATACCTTTCAATGTTTGTGTGTATGTGTGTGTATGTGTGTGTGCATGTGTGCATATGTGAATGTGAATGTTAATATATCAGTTTTTAAAAATTCCAGTCAGTCCTAATGGATCCTTAATTTACTCTTCATAATGATGCTAAATTAAGTTAAAATGAAAGGAATGTGGTCTGGTCTTGACTTTTTCAATGTGTTACTATTTTATTCCCTAACACATTAATCATACTGAAATTAGCTTCCCACCTAGGGGCAAATATTTGGAACCAGATTACCTTAAAAATTGTAAAATTTATAAAGTATATAAAGACTGTGAAAATAATTTGTGAAATATTTCATAAAAATACAAATTCCAAAATAATAGAATAGGTTTGAAACTAGAACATAATAAGAAAACTTTTGTCTGCCTTGATATTTATACTTAGAGAACATCTAGCCTGATATTACTAATACTAATAAACAATGGGATCATTCAGTTGATTATTCTTTTTGGAATGGCATGAGTCAGACTATAAAAGAGAATAAGCATCTCTAAGGACCTTCAGATAGGAGTATGAGATATGAGAAGAAGATAACAAGCCCAGAAATCCTCTGACATACAGAAAAATACTAAGAACTGGGAAAATTTTAAATGAAAAAATTGTATGTATCCAACCCCAAATTATTTAAAAAGTGGTCATCTGAAGAGTTTATAAAGAGCCTCATTCACTTCATGAAGCAAAAATAGAAACAATAGCAGAAATTTTATGAAAAAGCACATTTTGTCAATTTAAGAAATAAAATTCTAACAGCAATATTTTACTTTGGGAGTTAATATGTTTATTATCCCCCAAATCAGATAAAGTTGATGGAGTTAGCTTTCACTGACTTTGTGCTCCTGGTGAGATGCTTGACTTGGATACTAAGTTTCCTTCCATTTCTAGGGTTTCTTTTCTTTTTTTTTTTTTTTTTTAGATTTTATTTATTTATTTGTCAGAGAGAGAGTGAGCGAGAGCGAGCACAGGCAGACAGTGGAAGGCAGAGTCAGAGGGAGAAGCAGGCTCCCTGCGGAGCAAGGATCCCGATGTGGGACTCGATCCCAGGACGCTGGGATCATGACCTGAGCCGAAGGCAGCTGCTTAACCAACTGAGCCACCCAGGCGTCCCTAGGGTTTCTTTTTTAAGTATTGATTCCATAAAAAGGGTTAAAAATGAATTTCTGTAGTTCCCTCTTATTTTCAAGTAAAATACATATCAGGCTACATGATACTTAGTTACCACTGATACTTTATGTATGTGTACATATACCCTATTTCTGGGGTATTAAGGCTATAGACCAGAATATGTAATCTATGTTTATGGATATAGATATGGCTAGATTATATATTCTGGTCTGGAATCAGCATACATATGTATAGATAGATAATGCCAGAAAAATAGGATTAGTTTTTTGTGATAAAAATTTTTTGACTTCTGGATAAAGAATGATTTTTAAAAACATAAAATATTTCAAAAAATACAGAAAAAATAAAAGTGGCTCATTATTCTACTTCCCAGAGAGAATCACTATTAATATGTTGGTTAATATTCTTTTCCTCTCTCTCTGTTTATATATACTAATAAAAATATATTACTCTGTCTTTTCATACACATGGAATAATACCATTAATACTAAAACTTGTTTTTTTTTTTCCAATATTTCTTGCCTCTCCTTCCATGTAGATTGATCTTACTCTTTTTAGTGACTCTGTTGTATTCTAGTCAATGAACCTAAGTTTATTTAGCTGATATCCTAGTTGATGAATAATGGGGCTTGTTTTCAGATCTTTGTTATACTAAACCACGCTGCATAATATATATAACAATGTTATCTTCACTACAAAGAGTAATAAAGTATTTACAAGGTGCCAAATACTTTGTTACACACTTTATAGACACAATTTCATTCAATTATCAAAGTATAGTGGTATCTAAACATCTAAACATGGTATGTAAATTGCCCAAGCTCATATACTTCGAAAGTGATGAAGCAGTGATTACAACTCAGATCTGTGTGATTCTAGAACTAAAGCTCAACATTCCCTCAGAAAATACTTTTGTACATAAATTTTTATAAACTTGTGTTAGTGCATGCATGGTACATTTATCAACACAAAATTGCTGAGCCAAAGGTTTTGCAATATGTGAACTTAAACATGGATTTTCAAATTGGCCACCAAAAAGTTGAACCAATTAGCACTCTCTATTGCAGAAGATCAACACTACTTTCTCCATATACTTGCCAGTATTGCGTAGTATCATCTTTTTCCCCCAATGTGACAGGCAAAATAATCACATCTTAGTGCTGTTTCAATTTTCATTTTTTCAGCAATTCACTGTTTTGGTAGTAAAATGTATATATTTAAATATCATTGTTGTCATCAGCTATTGCTTTATAACTATATGCCTATCCTTTCTGGTTTGGGGAAATTGGAGAAACGGCATTTAACTTTCTCAAGAAAGTGGGTTTTTTTTTTTTTCCTTTTTTCAGTTAGTACTTGTTCATTTTCTCTATTGTCATATATATCTAAACTCCTTGTTTTGTTTCTATCTTCAATGCCTTTGGAACTCCTTTCTGTGTTTAACACAACCAGGTGCCATGCTACCAGCACATTCCTATCATTCAATTCAACCATCAGGCAAGATCACAGGAGTTGGCAGGATAACTGGTAAGAGAAAATGGGAATATACCATTTAAAGTTGACTTTTTCTTGTAAAGATGATGGCAGTTATGGGAAGAGGGAAGAAAGATTTTTTTTAAGTAACATGATAAAAATAAATACATATACACATACATACATACATACATACATGCTATTTTTAAAAGAGCAGAGAGCTCAAGGGAAAAACTAAGAAAACAGCATTAAAAGAAAAGTTGTTCAAAATTATTTACTTCAATAAAACTTTTAAAAAATCTTTAGAAAATAAAGTGATTGAAGAATTGGAGGTTAAGAATTTTTAGAAATTAAGAAAGCAATTCACCATTTATAGTGTTTTTAAAAGTCCCTCTGTATACTCTAATAAAAGCATATCACATTCCAGAAAAATGCACCAGAGTCAACATCTAGGAACCAGACAGGGTTATAACCTTTTATTCTATGTGGAAAAGACAGGTCACTCAGCTACATCTTAGGGCATGAAGATCAAGTTGCACACAAAGGTATTTGGTTTCTGCAATATGTTCAAAGATGCAGCCATTTGCTTTGCTTAGCATTCTGAGGATGACATGTCAGTGTTAGTAACAATGAATGTGATCATGTCATAGAATTATCATCAATAAAAACAAAATTGCCATAAACAGTATCCTTACACTTAGAACCAGTTAGCAAGCACCTATTACCATTCTTAATTATTCTCATTTTCTTAGTGGAGAATAGATAAAAACTTAATGTCTATCAGGTTAAGTTCTCGTTCCTAAAGTTAAATATTTTTTTTTCTATAACAGCCATTAACAAATGCATATTTGACATTTTATAAATTTTTTTAATTTATAAAAATTAAACTTTTATAAATTAAAAATTTATAAATTTTTAATGAGCAGACCCATTGGTGTTTTTCACCTTGCTCAAGCAAAAATGGGAAAGAATGCTAGGTAATTACACCATAGAACTAGCCTTTTTCTTTTTCTGGGTCTTTTCTGGAAGAATTCATCTTGTTAGAAAATACACACTACAACATATTTTTTCTTCAGTTATATAAATAGGAAATGGGAAAGATTAAATGATTGGATATGTGGCTTATCTCTGATTTGCATTTTGTTTAAAAACAACTCCTATTTTTTTTCTAACCTATATGATTTCTCCCCTCTACATAGCTAAAAACAAACAAACAAACAAAAACAAAAAAAAAGAAAGAAAGAAAGAAAAGGAAGAAAGAAAAGAAGAGGGGGGAAAAAGGAAAGAAAAAAAGAAAGAAATAAAAAGGACCTCCTACATCCAAACAATATGTTCCCCCATAGCCAAACTTTAAAAAAAAAAATCATTCGGGGCGCCTGGGTGGCTCAGTGGGTTAAGCCGCTGCCTTCGGCTCAGGTCATGATCTCAGGGCCCTGGGATCGAGTCCCCCATCGGGCTCTCTGCTCAGCGGGGAGCCTGCTTACCTCTCTCTCTCTCTCTGCCTGCCTCTCCATCTACTTGTGATTTCTCTCTGTCAAATAAATAAATAAGATCTTTAAAAAAAAAAATCATTGAAGTATTGATTCAACTTTTCTCCTCTAATATAAATGTAAATACAAAAGGCAACAAATGTAATACAAAAGGCAACAAATGTAATACAAAAGGCAACAAAATCTATATTATGATTCGATTATTATTAATTTGAACAGGAATGGAAATGTCCCAATTCAAAAGCTAGTTTGAACTGCAAAAATAATATGCTGTGCTCTGTTATTTTCTTTCTAATTATATGATGAAATCATTAAAAAATAGTAACTTCACTCAAAATGACATTGTAAAGCTTGTAGAAATATGAAAGCAGAATTATATATATGTGTGTATGTATATACATATTTATTTCATTTTTAACACAGTACATACTACAAAGACTTTAAGGAGATTTCACTTTAATCTTAGAATTTCTACTGATTAAAAGGATAACTACCAAAATTTAAAAATATAACTACAAGCCAACCAATCAATTAATCTACCAAAGGAACACTATGTATTATTTTCATTATTGGTTATGTAGGTTTCATTATGATCATTTTTTTTTCAATTGCATAAATGTCCCAAGGACAATGAGCATTATTTATTTGAAAAAAGAGAGAGATGTAAAAAGACAATTTATATGTAGGGGAAAAAAAATCCCAAGTAAGAAAATTTCAAGTTTATTTTCTTTTATTTCATATATATACATATACTTTTTAGAAAATTTATTTATTTCAGAGAGAGACAGAGAGAGAGCATGAATGGGGGGAAGAGCAGAGAAAGAGGGAAATTGAGAATCCCAAGCAGACTCCATGCTAAGTGCAGAGGCCATCGCTGAGTTCAATCCCAGGAGCCCGTGATCATGACCTGAGTCAAAATCAAGAGTTGGACACTTAACTGACTAAGCTACCCAGGTGCCCATTAAGTTGATTTTAAAGTAATAACTTTATTCAGTTAAAGAGCACAGTAATATATAATGTATGTTGGTAAAAGCATAATTTTGAACCAAAACCTAATGCTATTCCAGGTGCCATGCCCTCCAGGAAATTACTTCAAATTGTATTTCCATTCTCAAATTTACTCAATTATTACTTTCTGTATATTTGCCTTTAAAAGTGTTCTTTGGTGGCTCAGTTGGTTAAGCAGCTGCCTTCGGCTCAGGTCATGATCCCAGCGTCCTGGGATCGAGTCCCACATCAGGCTCCTTGCTCTGCGGGGAGCCTGCTTCTCCCTCTGACTCTGCCTTCTACTCTGTCTGCCTGTGCTCACTCTCGCTTGCTCTCTCTCTGACAAATAAATAAATAAAATCTTTAAAAAAAAAAAAAAAAAAAAAAGTGTTCTTTCTGGTAACACTACAGCTTTTCTCTCACTTGTATCACTTCTGATTTGTCAACTGTAATAAATTTAAAACCCTGACTTTCAACCTCTTTCATCTTTGAATATTCATACTCCATTGCTAATAAATCAATTTCTCTAAGACAGTGCTTTTTATCTTGCCAATCATAAATGTGTTCGTGATGGACTCAGAGATAAGGAAATCAAACCATCACTGGGATACACTTTCACCATCCAGACCATTTTGTCTCCCTTCAGGATTGCCTGGACCATGCTATTTTGCCAATCTAAAGACCCTGAATTTGTCAAAGGTAATACTTGTTTAGGAACAAGGAAATTTATATTCACTTACTTAGGCCCATTTCTGTTAGAAACAGTAACAGACTTCAAATATAAATATTACAGTACTGATATTACAACATATAGCTTAATATATATTAAATAATCAAAATGACTCTAATGCATAAACATGAATTCACTTACTATCTCTTTGAAAAATATATGCAACTTTTATAAATCTAACACATCTGGCAATAACATTTTTTTTTCATTTTTTATCCTAGCCATATGTGGTGTTCTGATTTTTGTCTACCTTTCAGTAACTAGATTTTTATGTGGCAAAAATGTTGTAAATAGCATTAGCTATTGTTTCCCAGGAGGGCCTCACAGTAGTTATTAATAAGGTGGTATTTTTACCAGCTAGCTAAATGAGAGATCATATGCAGAAGGAAGGGGACACTAATTGCCAAACTTTTATTTCTTTTTAAATAAAAAGTACATTATTTTTATGACAAATAAATACATACACTCATTTAAAAGAAGAAAGAAAGATGGTAGAGATAGACAAAGAGGAGAGACAAAGGCAGGGGTAGGCAGGCACTATAAAAAAGAAAGTGAATAATGAAATGACTGCATGGATGATTAACTTAGATCTCTGGAGAAACACACTTGTGTATTTAAAATGGGATCATTCATATACACTGAATTTTATCATTTCATTTAGCATGATCATTATGATTAATGCTTACTTTTAGCATTTAAAAAGCAATTGTGGGAATCATATATATATATATATATATATATATATATATATATATATATATATATACCTATTTTCTATTGTCTGCAAAGTATGCCATAGTTTGGCTATACTATGATTTATTTAATCAATCTGTTTTCACTAAACATTTATATTGTTTCAAAAATTCCTATTATAAATCATGATTCAATTAATATACTTCATTGTGAATCAATTCTTACAAATTTGTCTGAAAATTTGTTTTGAAAAAGTGATAGAAATTTAATGAAGAAATTATATATTTATCATACTATATAGGAATTATTCTTTTTATTATCTCTGACTTTCCATATATCCCTTTGGCTAGGAAGTATCTTCTATTTCTGATGACCAAAACAGTCCCTTTTCACCAATTTCAACTTTAAGGAAAGGTAATTGTTCTCTCCTCCATGATTTTATAGTTCTGTAACTTCACTCCATTATCCTTTCATAATACTAAATTATCACTACCTGTTCACATGTTATGGCAGAAAGTCTAACTATTGAGCCCATTTTCTCTCCTACCTAAACACACAGCCATACAACATTCCCCAGCCTCCCCTGCAGTTAAATGTGTTTTTAACTGAGGACAGAAATGATATAAGCCAAACCCAGGCCTAGTGATTCTTCATGCTCTTTCCCTCAATACAGCAATTCTGGAAGCCATGTGGAAAGCAGCAATGGTGGGGCGGAGGGGCACCTGGGTGTTCTCAGCTGCTTAAGTGCCCAACTCTGAATTTTGGCTAAGGTCATGATCTCAGGGTTGTGAGATCAAGCCCTGCCTCAGACTCCATACTTGGTGTGGAGCTTCCTTAAGATTCTCTCTCTCCCTATGCCCCACCCCACCTAAAAATAAAAAGAGAGAGAGAGAAAAGAAAACAGTGCCAAAATAAAAAGATAGTAACATGGGTGTATGAATCACTACTTGGAGGAGAGCCACTAACTGATAAGATATATAGATATATAGTATAATTTACATAAAAGGAAAACAACTCTATTTTGCCAAACTGTTGGGGTTTTGGACCTATTCTACCCGATAGTGTTATTTTTCCTAATGCACCTCATAATTTTCCCCTTTAGTCTATGAGGACTCATCAATGCATTCTGCCTCAACCCGATGCCTGAAACTGTTCATTCAACCAGTGAACAAGTTGAAAAAGATTAAAGAAAATTTTCAGACAATGTAGTTCTGTGGAAAAACTGAGAAAGAGAGGAGTTAAAATAGAAGTTTTCCACATCTCAGAGATGCATGAAATTATCCATGTGGTATTTTAAAAATGAAAAATCTCTAGTTTATTAACTAGAATTTAAATAAAAACTTTAAAGAATACTATTTTGTATACTTGAAATTTACTAAGAGAGAACCAATGTTCTCACCATAAGAAAGAAAAAAAAAATTATGTGAGGTGACAGGTATACTAATTAGTTTCAAAAACATACAAAATATGTTTTTGTAATCATTACAAAAATACACATATATCAAAAATCACACTGTACATCATAAATCTATAAAATTTTTATTTGTCAATTATACTTCAGTAAAGCTGGAAACAAAATGAATTAATAAATGTATGATTATATGTCAATGCACATAAGTACTACAGTGGATGCCCATTACACACTTTCTATAATGTTCCATACAAGAAAATGAAACATAGCTTATAAACTATGACTCAAGAATCCTTTTTAAAAAATGTATTTCTAAGGAAGGAGAGATATATGTCCAAAGTTACACCTACATCAATAACTAAAGTAGTATTTGCAGGTAAAAATAAATGTATATTCTCTCTCTCTGTAAATATGCATATGTACACATAGTATATACTATAAACTGTGTTAGATAAAATGAAAACTCTGCAGTAATTACAAATTTCCTGCACAAAAGTATGTAATGATATGGAAGATGTTCATTTTATAATCAAATGAGAAAAAGGATCATGAATAATGTTACCAAAATAAGCTCATTTCTATAAAAAATTAAGTCCCATGATGTATATGTGCATGTCTCCAGTGAAGGCCAGCAGTGGTTCCTTTCATTCAAGGAGATTTTACATGCTTCCCTTAGCATTATCTGTATTTCCTAAATCAATTCATCACCTCATAAGGTGATTTCAGCCACGTACTGACCAGAAACCTGGCTTTAGTCAAGACAGACACAACTGTGACAGTGACAGGTACAAAGTAAAGACAGTAGATGCTGGGGGCATGAAAACAGAGAGATGGGTGTTGGGTGGAGTTCCTGAAAGAAGGAAAGCCTCTCAGTGCACGTAAGATGAAAAGCAGGTAGATCACCCACAGGACTGTGTTTTTTCCAGCAGGAAAGTTCTTCCCAGGAGCTTCACTACAATTTACAGCTAAGGAAGAAAACACTTAGCACCTGAGCAAGGACAAGTAGCAAAATTCTTCATTCCTTTATAGGACCAAGCAAATTCTTGTATTAGCATAAAATGTTTTACTTTTTTCTCCCCACAATCATCCTTACAGAAGATTCTACACATTTATTAAGCCAGTGCTATTCTTACGTACTGTAAGAGGTTGTTTGGCACATGTCACAGTCATAAATGTTTCCTGGAAACAACTGGCCCAGCATTTCAAGTGTTCACTGAGGTAATAAAATAATGCTGAAATATGAAATTATTTCCTTCTACAGTAAGAATGAGCTTCCTCATTAAAAGTATTTAAAAGGCCCTCATCTTGCAATGGCTCTAGTAATAGCCTTAGT
The DNA here is from genome assembly GCF_030435805.1 of Mustela lutreola. Taxonomy (NCBI): domain Eukaryota; kingdom Metazoa; phylum Chordata; class Mammalia; order Carnivora; family Mustelidae; genus Mustela; species Mustela lutreola. The sequence continues at coordinate 159,511,051 of NC_081292.1, forward strand.
TTGAGCTTTAAGTAGGAAATCCCATTCCTCTACACTGCCAAAAAGAAAAGAAAAGAAAAAAGGAAAGGCAAGACAAAGGCCAAGGGCAAGGCAAGAAAAAAAGAATGTTAACCAAAGCACCAATTTGGGCTGTCAGCTGCTTTGGGAAGCCCTTTGTAAAGGCACATTTCAGATGGAACAATAGTCATTTTATTTCTTTTATTTTAGGATTTTATTTATTTGAGAGAGAGAGGTCACACGAGTGGGGGGGTGGGGCAGAGAAAGGAGAAGAGAGAGAGGTAGTCTCCCCGTTTAGTATGGGTTCGCAGAGGGCTCAGTCCCAGGATCCTGAGATCATGACCTGAGCCGAAGTCAGAAGCTTCACCAACTGAGGCACCCAGGCACCCAACAATTTTTAGAAGAAGCCCCTTACACAGCCCAACATTCAGTATACATTGTTCCCAAGATACACAAAGATAAACTCTTAACATTTATATATCATCACACACGATTCCTCAAGTTTGCAAAAACATACCCACTTCACCCACCCCCTTATCCCACACCCAGCATAAGGGGAAAGATAGCGTGAGGTAAGGATCTACACTAATCTTTGAGCAGAAGCTGACAGGCTGGGCCCCTGGTAAGGAGGAATTTAGAAGAACCCAACTAGAAAACTGACGAAAAGTTCTGATGAAGTATCTGAGTGGTTCCCTTAAAAAGAGCATAAAATATGCATATTTGTGTCCCATTTAATCTTCCAAAGAAGGCTTCTGCTGCAGAGCACCTCTCAATAATAAGATGTGCAACATTATCTGTCCTATAGCTGTTAGTCTCTCTTTTCAGTTAAATCAAGTGGATTTAACTCAATGGGAAAGATATTAGTAGGCCAGGATAACACAAGGAAAAACTATGCCTAGGTCTGACAACATGAACTTCTCACCATAGTTGACACGGTTATGGCCAACCAGCTTGCCGATAGAAGAAGACAACACAAAGCCATTGATAGGCACATTCTCGAGTACCTGGTATGAGGTTGACTCTATTGGACTCCTTTTATCTCTATGGGGAAATGTTTTCTTGCAGGAAGAAGCGTATCTGGAAACTGTCTTCTCTGGTCACAATTCTGTCAGCACCGCAACTTGCAGGTTTGCAAAATCCTTATTTTCTTTCGATTCTGACATAATCTTACCTCAGACAAGGGAGAGTAATTTGTAAATGTGTCCAACTTTTGTATCAACATGGATGGGACTGGAAGAGATTATGCTGAGTGAAGTAAATCAAGCAGAGAAAGCCAATTATCATATGGTTCTGCTTATTTGTGGAGCATAAGGAGTAACACGGAGGACATGGAAAGATGGAGAGGAGAAGGGAGACAAACCATGAGAGACTGTGGACTTGAAGGAACTAACTGAGGGTTTTGGAGGGGAGGGGGTGTGGGAGGTAGGGTGAACCTGGTGGTGGGTATTGTGGAGGGCACGTACTGCATGGAGCACTGGGTGTGGTGCATAAACAATGAATTCTGGAACACGGAAAAAATTTTAAAAAATAAAAATTAGTAAAAAGAAAAAAGAAAAAGAAATGTGTTATGGGCTCACCCCAAAAAATCCACCTGTCTCAACATCTAGCAGCAGAAGACTTGATAGAATGGAATAATCTGCTAAAGGCTGCTATAGGGTCTTTTGGGAGATGCAATCTTGTGGACTTCGAATGATGTTCCAATGGATGTTACAGACCTTGCACCAATATCCAATGCTTGATTCATCTCTCCTATAAACAGAATGTGCATGTCCAGAAACTGATACTGGCTTCTTCCAGCAAATAGGTAGAAATGCACTAGTTTCCACAGAAGAAATGCTTCCACTAGACAACACAATCTCTGTCAAATTGGAAACCGAGTATGCCCTCTGGCCATCATAAACTCAAGCCAGTAAACTCACTGGCAGAGAAAGGAACTACAATAATGGCAGAAGTGACTGATGTTAGTTAATAGGAAATCAGACTGCTGCCACACAATGGAAGCAAGAACTATTTCTGGAACCTAGAGGCCAGGTAACCGAATAATGAATTGATCTAATCAAGGCAGACGCAATCAAAGGCTCATATCACAGGATCATAAAACCAGGTAAAGAATGCTCCAGCCCACTCACTGACAGAACTTCGAATACACACTGAATGGATGTAGTTGAAAGGACATGTGATTGTCATTTAAGGTCTCATGGGAAGTTACACACGTCATGGGACTATGGCAGCTATATTTTATGTTAATTAAGAATTTCTTAATTTCCCCATCTTTTTTCTTTTTAAGAATTTCTTAATTTCCCCATCTTTTTTCTATATTATCTTATATAACTGAAGTCTGCTAATATTTTAGGTTTTATTTGGGAATATGACTAAACTGACATTAATTCATTAGGCTATGGTAGATAATGGGATTCATGTATCCCTTGTATTGAGACACATTTTTTTTCCTCTGGAAAAGAAAAGATACTAAGAATAAAGAGGAGCAGAACGCAGAAAATTTTCAATTTGTTCCTGCAGATCCACACTCCACTCTTTCTCAAACTATGCCCAAGGAGGCTGACCTGTATGGATTACAGCTGTATACTTCTGTACAGTTCTGTACACTTCTGTACAGTTGTACACTCTGACATCAGACTGGATCTGGTCAATAGGAGAAATCAGTAGTAAGAGTTTGGAGAGTGGCAAAACATAAAGTCAAGGTATCTATTTCCTTGGTTCTTCCTTGGGTAGCGGCCCTCCCCTGTCCCGAGACCACAGACTCTTTCAGGTGACCCTCTGCAAAAAGAGATTTTTTAAGACCTCATATAATTGCCTCCTCCCCTTCCATTTAAGGTCTAGGAGTCATGATGACTTAATCCCTGATTACCAGCCCAGTGCACAACCAACCATTCCTTTCGCACTAACTAAACTCTGTTGAGAGCTATGTGAATTCCTGTGTGAATACTTCTTGTATTATACTTTCCTTGGCTACTTGCATGAAATATGCCATCTCTTTCCTGCTGATAAAAAAATTTTAGGAAGGTATGTGAGAGCTATGGTGGATATCACTTCATGATAAAGTTCAGAGTTAAATGACTCTAACAAGCACTGAACTCACCATTTTTTCTGTATTCAATTCTACTTTTCAACTTAACTCTCTAATATGATTTCCTAAAAGTCAACATTTTGGGGGGTCATATTCTTCAACCAATTATAAAATATATGACTACATTCCTGTAATGTATTATGATTATTTGTTGATGATTAATAGAAGTATTACAGCAAACCAAAAATAGAAAATTTGAAGTAGTATAAAAAACAATCCTAACATTTTCTTTTTCCACCCCAATAGAGTATCTTATGCATCCTTGAGGTGCTTATGGTACATTCTGGAAATCACTGTCAATAAATCAATCATAACATGCATTTCTTCTGGTCTCAAGACATTTTGCCATCAAAAATAGCTGTTTGTTGACATTGCTGATTGGTTGGCTGTTATACCGATACTATTTCATTTCTGTATTCACCTCTTGATGCTGAGCATGGGTTTGACCTTCTTACTGATTATCCTTCATGGCATAACAACAAAAAAAGAGAAAGTTAATGGACAGGCCTTCTTAGGCAAAAACATGGATCAGGTTCAAGTAGCAGATGTGCTTTGTTCCCTTTTGTGAAAACAACATTGCCACATTTCATGGAGTAAAATATGTTAAGGTATTGTATATATGTGTATATTCTGATGTGGTGTGTGGTAAAGCGAGCTTGGGCAGAATACAAAAACTGGAAAAGTTTAGAATTCTACACACAGAGTGGAATCATGAGAAAGTATAATTTGCTTGTTTTATTCTAAATATTAATCAGAATGTATTCCTTTGAGTCAGGTTAAAATACAGTCAGTTTTTATGATATTAAAAATATCATGAGGTTAATGAGGGTTTGTAAGGTTTACATTTCTGAATGACCAGATATAATCCCAAAAGAAAGCTTGGATATTTCATCAGTAAACTTATAAAAATGAAATTATATCAGTTCTTCAATTTGGCTGTCCAGTAATGGACTCAGATTTCCTATTACGTAAATGGTTACTTGATCTTTAAATCAAATCCTTTTCAGAAGTTCCAGCAATAATTTCAGACTATCAAACTAAAATGATGTAAATTTGTTAAAAGGGGAAACATAACATTTTGATAATTATTTTTTCAGAGAAAATTTCTACTGGAAGAAAAAAAAAAGTCCAATGTTCTACCCAAACCAAAAGCTAACCTCAGCCATCACATATCTAATCACTACCTGCCCCCTACCATCACTCCTTATGTTTATATTTGGGGCATTCCAACATTTTATTGGCCATCTGTATAAACCAGCTGCTGATCTTTGTATTTATTCATAGTTGTGATAAATCTTACTGCTTAACACTAACTTATATTGAGTTTTTAATTTTCTATTGCCTCTGGGCATTTTTTGTTAGTTAATATTAAGAGCAACCAGGATACTAATAATGTGCTATAATAAAGGATGACTTTATATAAGTCAAAAGTTAAACTGAATATACTAGCTGAATAACGTAAATATGTCATTAAAATTTCAGAAATCCACCAAATACAAATACTTTTGCCCTTTTTAAAGTATCCAAACATCCCAGAAACTTAACCACTCAAAACACCCAAGACCTAAATCAATACTCATTCAATAAGCATTTACTGTCTGTGCCAAAGACATACGATAATTCTAAAATTTAAATGTTGTCATAAAAATCAAGATGCTCAACCACAATAAGGTACAAATTTAAATGAAAACAGTCTTTCTTAAAACTCATCAGAACTACATCAAATATTATCAAATATACTCTGGCTTTTGTTATCTAAACCTTGCTTTTATTTGTTTTGTTTTGTTTTTTAAACAGAATTTTCGTTATATCATAAGGTTAAAGGCATACTGGGGGTACTTTCTCATCTAGGTAAGCTATGGATTAAATTAGTGGACCAATACAAAATAACAGTCTTTTAAAGCTAAGAATAAGCAATAACCTCTTCCTCCTTCTTTCTTTATAGTTTCCTCTTAAAAATCCCTAATTAACATTCTACCTGACTATATAATAAGGATGTATATGTATGTATATACACATATATATGCTTATATTTATGCAAAAAATTATATAAACACATACCTTTACAGTTTTTGTGGTAATATTTAAAATATCTATTGATTCTACTTTTTTCTTTCATATTTGATGATTTTCACCTTTTCATAACTACATATGAAACTATTTAATTTTCATTTTGTATGCATTGATAATTTAAATCCTGTACTACTTAAGACCTATCATGATAAGTTAAAGTTTATTTATAGTGATCATGGACTCAACCTTGATTTCTAAGGTAACTATGCACCTTTTGAGGAATTGTTTTTTAATTTATTTTAACCAGAAGAAAAAAGCAGTTTACTCTGGCACAGTTGCCTGCCAATGTTTGCTAACAGATTCAGCTCTCTATAGGAATAAAAAGTAGTAGTCACTTTAGGAAACAGCTTTAAAATCTCTTTATATCAGGGTTTTGTCATCCAATAGGTAATTCCATTGCAATTTAGGGTTAATAGCTCTTTATTCATGCTACTAGGAAGGGACAACTAATTTAATATCTATCATTATACTGTTTTATTTTCACAGTTATTTTATATTTACTCTTCTGCATCACTGAACTAATTTGAATTATTTTCTTTCTTATTTTATAGCCCATCAAGTTAAAAATACTCCAGTGGTTTCAAAATGAGTTGTTTTTTTTTTTTTTAAGTGCAGCTATGAGTGTTCTTTTAGAAGTGACCTTTCAGATTGCTTACTGATCATATGTTAGTTCATCTACCATTGTAGCATAGCAAAAACATTTCACCACCCCTTAGAATTTGTTTCCTTTCAGCTCTGTTTCTTCACTCTGACCTCATTTTTCTTATGTACTGTCCTATTTCATAAACTCTCCAATGAGAGACCAGTTGGGTGAAAAGACTGACAACAGATACATGTATGACCATATTGATTTTCATTCATTAAAACCCACCCCCTGCATGTCTTCTCACATTATAGACTCACAGTATCTCAAGATTGGAAATTTAGGTGTTTTGCCTAAATGCACAAAAGTGTTTTGAACAGAGACATGCTTAGGGCCAGAGTATGTCTTTTTGCATTAGCTTTTTACAAAATAAAGCTGAGTTTAGTGTGCAGGTCAGTCGTGCAAATCTTCCATGATCTTACCAATAGTTTATGACAATTTAAAGAATGAAAGTATTTGTCTCAGGAAAAACAGACTATTGGGAGAATAGAAAAGGTAGAGCAATGTAGTAAATTTCCTCTTCATATTAAGTATCACACCAAACTAAACAGAATCCCATGATAGTAGCGACTTGCTATTCCCTTGCCTATTAACTGACATAATTTGCTCACTCACTGAAAAGTAGTCAGGAATCCTCAGTTTAAGATGTTGACAAAGGTGCACATCTCTCTTGTAACAAAGCACCTGAGATCCTTAGGTAAAGTCATTCTGTTCATATAAAAAGATATCCCTAAGACTTTAAAGCAAGCTACACCTGGAGGTCCAAGGCAGAATTAAAAGTTTAGTTTTCACGATAATCATTTCAGGAAACTCCATTCATATTGGTCATTTTTTAACCATATAGAATAGCAAAAGGAAGTGAGGAAGATGAAACCAAACTTTGTTAAGTTTAACTGGGTAAGGTTCAGTGTGATGCATTCCTCACAGAATACAACTAAGGAATTCCTTGATCAACAAAACCTTGTTCTCCTTAGAGTTTTTTCCAGTTCCTCCCAGTTTTTTCCTCAGCTAATGTAAATTATTGCCCATCTTCTCTTTGTTCTGTCAGATGCCAATGACTTATCAAGGCATTTTGTAGCCTTTTCTCCTAGCAGCAAATTATCTACCTCATGTAGATTTCATTTTTCAAGTTTGGGACAGTATTTCATGAAACAATATCAAATTTTATTCTCATGTGCATTGCATGTTTAGTTATAATTGTTCAGATGTAATTGAGATGTTTAACTTTTATGAAGTGTTGGACATGATGGAATTGTCTCTTCATGTTCATGACAATTCAATTTAACAAGCACTTTTTTTCTTTTATATGCCCGGCTCTATTTGTAATACTTGGCATATATCAGTGAACACTAGGGCAAAAAGTTCCTACTCTAGTGCTTCTGAGATCTTATAATATACATTCTCTAGTTCTGTTCCACCCACCAACAGTTTCCATTTCCTTCTGTTATTCATTCACATTAGTACCACTGGAAAGCTTTCAAAGAGCACTTGTGCTAATGTCCAATAAAAATAGTAAACAAACAATAAAACATGTAATACTTAAATTGTGTTTATATATTAGGCACTGTTCTAAATGTATTATATACATTAACTCATTTAATCTGCATTGTAACAAGTATATGGAGTGGACACTATTTATCATCACCCCAATTTTATGGAAGGGGAAACACAAAAATAGAGAAAGCTTTAATAACTTCCATGCTTGCTAGTTAATGAGCGAAGCCCTCATCAAACCCAGGCAGCATAAACTCAGATTTTGTGCTATTTGCACAAAATCTGCATTTGTCCAAAATCTCTCCAGAAAATTTTATGTAGCATTTCTTTTAATTTGGTTACTTTAATTATCTGTTCCATAGTAATTCAAAACTTAGTTCACAATCTCTGATCTAGCTGAAATTATGCTGTATATTTAAAGTCAATTTAAAGACATCAAATTCCACTGAATAAGTCTCAGAGCTCAGTAATCTTTCCCATTCTTAATCACTTTAACTTAATCTTATGGTTACTGATTTAAAATTTTCCTCTTTAATTCTGAACTAATCATTCTTCATATTAATTCAGAGAACTCATACCTGTTAAAAATAATTAAATTTTCCCTACAAGCGAGAGATATATTATATTAACAGAATAATGTATATTACTCCCTAATACCATGATTTTTCTGGGTTTCTATAACAAAATATAGGTTATCTACATTTCCAAATATTTTGTTTTGGACAAATGATTCTATAATTATATAATTATTTCTGCAGCAAATATAGAGTATCTTTAGATAGTGACTTTATCTGCATATTGTTCATTCAACAAAGACCTATAACAAAATACAAAAGAACAAAGTTTACTGCATCAGATTAAATAAATCAATTTAATACATAATGACAAATGTACTTGGTTCTTATTCTGGAGCCACTGTTCTAGGAGGTCAGCATATTCCTCCTGGCTAGAAACTTGCTAATGGTGAATATTTCTTTTCTTTTCTTTTCCTTTTTTATCACACCCGTATAATTATTAGATATATAGCTTCCTTACCTGGCATATAAACGATATTGCTCTCCTAAGGATGATTAAATATCTCTTAAGATAATTAAGCAGATTCTAATTATGCCCATCTTCGAGAGAGAGAAAGAGAAGGAAATGCAGATATGTTACTCATTTTAAGGTTAATAACTGGCCCTCATAGTTAAGATATATTTTTCAAGACTAACTTAAATGATGTATTATTTAAATGTAATACACTCATGTGTGCAGTTCAATTTTTTATAAATGTATATATGTTTAACCATTTCAATCAAAAAACAGACTATCCATTACTCTCAAAGTCCCCATGTTTGTTTCCAGTCACACAACTGCTCAGACTTGTTCATATATTTTCTGCCACTATAGTCCAAATTTGTGTTTATAGCATTTGTATGAATAAAAATGATACAGTATGTACCCTTTTCTGTCTGTCTTATTTCCCTCAGTATATCAAGATTCATCTATACTACTGAATACATCAGTAACCATTCTTCTTGAATAAACACCTAGAAATGAAACTGCTGGATGGCATGGTACAACTTTACAAGAAATTGCAAACCTTCCTCTAAATCACATTCCTACCAGCAATGCATGACAGATCTGGTTGCTCCCCATCCTCACCACTACTAGGTATTGTCTCCATTCTTATTTGGTTCTAAAAATGGGTTCATTGTGATATTTCAATACAGTTTTTTTAAGAGTAGAAGTATTTTATTTAATAGTTTTCTACAGATTCGTAACTTGCAAATATTTAGACAAATGATGTGGTATCTCTGTTATCTTGATCTCCATCCGACCAATGTTTGAAGTTGAGCCTACACTGAGGCATTGTACAGGCAGTAACAGGCAAACAGTTACTTTTGATCCCCAACACTGTTCTAGAGAAGACTTTATAGAAACACACCTTGGGGTGCCTGCGTGGCTCAACCCATTTGACTCTTGCTTTTTGGCTCAGGTCATCATCTCATGGGTTGTGAGATAAACTGGCATTGGGCTTCACATTCAGCATGAAGTCTGCTTACGGATTCTCTCCCTCTTCCCCTCCCACTGCTTGTCCACTTGCTTTCTCTCAAATAAATAAATTTTAAAAAGGAAGAAGAAGAAGACAGGAGGAGGAAAGGAGGAGAAAGAAACACATCTGATGTTATCATGGCTGAAATTTCTCTAGGTTGACATTATAGACACTGACTTACCATCTCTATGTGTCAGTTAATCGTGGTCCTATTTCTAATCTTTTTTTGATCTCAGAAGTTTCTATGGATGTCCCTGCTATTTCTCATGGTCCTTAATTATGACAACAGATCTTTTTTTTTTTTTTTTTTTTTTTTTTGTAGAATATCAAATAGAGATACACATTTCTTTTCTGATACACTTCCTTTCCTTATGTAGACCCAAGTTTTTCACATGTTACCATGCTCCTTTAAAGAAACTTTCATATGTTTTACAGTACAGTCTGCAAGAAATAAATTTCCTCAATTTGTGTTCAGGAAAATATTTATATCCCTTTCACTACTAAAGGACAATTTCATCCCATATAGAATTCTACACTGGTAGTGTTTTTTTTTTTTTTTTTAACTTTAATGATTTGACTCCAGTCTCCTCTTTTGCATGGATTCTGATGAGCAGTTGGCTCTAATTATTGTCATTCCTCCATAAATGAGATTCCTTCTCTCTGGCTGCCCTCAAGGTTCGTATTTCTCTTTGGTTTTCTGCAATTCTAATAGGAATTGTCTAGGTGTATGGTCTTGATACTTACCTCATTTGTGTTTTCCGAGTTTCTGGGATCTGTGATTTGAGGAAATAAATCATTATGTCTTCAAATATTTCATCTGCTCATTCACTCTTCTTCTGCTATCCCAATTACATCAATATATTTTTTACTTTGTGCCATAGTCTTTGGTATGGTGTTGATTTGTGTTTTGTTTTCTTCTCCAGTCTTCATTCTCTTTGCATTTCAGTTTGGGTCACTTCTACTACCTTATGTTCAAGTTTGCTGTTTCTTTTCTTGGTTATACTAAGTCTGCTATGAACACTTTGAGTGTATTCTTTCTTTTTATTACTATGCTTTTAATTTCTAATATTTCCTTTTAATTTTTTCTCATAGTTTCGATATCTCTACAGACATTATCAGTCTGGTATTGCATGTGGTTTACCTTTTCCATTAGAGTTTAACATATTAAAACTATTAAACATACTAAATTTAACATTAAACATATTAAAATTATTTTAAATTCCAAATCAGTCTGGTATTGCATGTGGTTTACCTTTTCCATTAGAGTGTAACATATTAAAACTATTAAACATACTAAATTTAACATTAAACATATTAAAATTATTTTAAATTCCATAAAATTACTTCTACCACCTGAACAATATCTGAGTCTAATTTTGATGACTATGTTGCTTCACATTCTGTTTTATATTGCTTTTTGGCACGCCTTCTAATTTTTCCTTGAAAGAGAAATTTGTACAGGGCAATAGATACTGAAGTTCACAGCCCTTTACTGTGAAAATTCATGATCATCTGGCTAAGAGTTGGGCTGTTTGATTTTTATTCTATTCCATTAAAGTTATATATACTAATATAATTTTCATGCAATAAAATTCATTCTTACTAAGATTATTTTTGACAAATGTCGACAGCATATAACTGCCACCAAATCAAAATATAGACTATTTCCAGACCAATAAGTTTCATTGTTCTCATTTGCAGACAATCTGCTCCTCCTACTATCAGCCCCTGATAATCACTGTATCTGTCTTATGTTCCTGTAATTTTTTTTCTATCCTAGAATTTATTAATAGAATCTTACAACATTCAGTTTTCTGCGTTTTTGGTGTGTCTTGCTTCTTTCACTTGGCATGATGTTTCTGAGAATCAGACATGTTCTTCTGTGCATCAATTTGTGCCCTTTTTAGTAAGTACCCGAATTTGTTTTATCATTCACCAGTTAATGGGAATCTGATTGCTTTCAAATGTTGCATGTTACAAATAAAGCAGCTTTGAACATTTGTACAGGGATCTTTGGATGTATTCTCTTGGTTAAATATTAAAGAATTAGATTGATGAAATATAAAGTATATAACTAAATTTATTAGAAATTGTCAAACTGTTTTCCAAAGTGTGTGTTATGTTTTTTCATTTCCACCAGCAATTAGTAAGATTTCTAGTTCTGCATTCTAGCCAGAACTTGGTATTTTTAGCCCTTTGGCTTAAGCCATCCTAGTAGATGTGTGTTCTTATTTTGGCTTTCATTTGCATTTCCCTAATGCTACGATGTGGAGCATCTGTTTATATGCATATCTGCATCACATTATCTTCTTCAGTGAAATGTCTGGTCAAATTTTTTGTCTATTTTTTCTACTTGGGTAGTCTATTATCTCTATAATTTGTAAGAGTTCTTTATATATTCTGGATAAAATCCATTATAAACTACATGTTTTACAGAAGTTTTCTGCCACTTTGTGGTATCGTTTTTTTCTTTTAAAAAATAGAATTTAGGGCAGCTGGGTGGCTCAGTCAGTTAAGCGTCTGTCTTTGACTCAGATCATGATCCCCAGGGTCCTGAGATCGAGTTCTGCACTGGGAGCCCTGCTCAGTGGGGAGTCTGCTTCTCCCTTCCCCTCTCCCTGTTTGTATTCTCTCTCTCTGTCAAATAAATAAAATCTCTAAAATTAAAAAAAATAATAAAAAACAGAACTTATAACTTTTATGAAGTCCAACTTTTCAATGTCTTTTTGTTTATGATTTGCTCAGTTTGGTCCTGCCTGAGCAATCTTCACCTACCCTAAGTCACTGAACTTTCTCCTATATTTTCCTCTACAATTTTAATAGTTGTATCTATTAAATATAGCTCTATAATCCATTTCAAATTAATTTTAAATAAATAAGTACTTAAATATATATAAAAGGATATATGTATATACACATGGATTACCAATTATTTTAGCACTGCTTGTTGGAAAGACTATTCTATCTCTACCGAATTATCTTGCCATAGTTGTTTAAAATCAATTGACTAATAACTGTCTAAAGCAATAATAGTAATATATTAGTAGATGATATCGCATATAGACAAGTGAAATGAATGAAAGAAATGTCATAAGGCTTAGGATGGAGGAATTGGTAACACTCTGTTAAAGTTATCTATATTATATGTGAAGTGGTATAGCATCATTTTAATGTATACTCAGATTAGTTTAAAATGTAGGATTAGAGATTTCAACACCTCTCTTTCAATAACTGGTAGATCTAGCAGGCAGAAAATCAGTAAGGAAATAGATGACCTGAACCTGAAATCAGTAAAATATAGAATCTTATAAATCACCTTAATTAAACTGCATTTATACTCCATCCGTGACAGCAAAATACACGTTCTTCTCAAGCTAACATGGCAGACTCCACAGGATACACATTCGAAGACACAGAATGCGCCATAAAATTTTTAAAATAATAAAAAGCATACAAAGTATGTTTTTACCACAATGAAATCAAACTAAAAACCAAGATGTACAAAACCTATATATGTGGAAAATTATAAAACTCTGATGAAACAAATCAGACATAAAGGAATAGGAGATATTCCTTTTTTTAATGGATTAGAAGACACACTGGTAAAATAACAATTATTCCCAACTTGATCTATGAACCCAAAACAAATTCAATCAAAATCTCAAATACTATACATTCTACATTTGCAATCTCTCCTATTTATCTACTCCTTTCCAATTGTATTGCTAATTCACTTTATTTGATGATCTACTCAGCAGGCAATTATTGATTGTTTCCTATTGAACGCACATTATTAGAAAGGAAATGACAGAACTCATCACTACAACTCTCCTGATGGAGGTGGAGTCACTTTGCCAGCTCCTAGATACATCATTTGTCATACTTCTGATGGTCAGGATCACTTGCTCCTTTAATACTAAGTGGTAGGACTGCCACATTAGTTGCATTCATTGAAGGGGAAAGTGAAGACTGAATGGGCTTCAGGAACTAGTAGAGGCTCCAAGTAGGATTTACTGTGGTTTGTTGTTTTTTGATTCCTTACCTCATCAATTAACCAATAATTTTCAGAAATTCATTGTAGAGCTGCATTATGCAATATGGTATCTGCCAGCCACATGTGGCTATTTTAATTTAAATTAATTGAAATGAAATAAAAATTTAGTCCCTTAGTTGCCACAGCCTCATTTCGAGTACTCAACATCCACATGGGCTCGTGGCTACTGTATTATTTCACAGTGAGAATTTTTTAAACATTTCTATCACTGCAATGAGTTCTATGAAACAGCACTTTCTAGATTCTCTATACTAATTCACACAGACTTTTGTTATCCTGCCAAAGTTCTTTACAAATGTAAAAAAAAAAAATAAAAGTTTTACTAAGGTCCTTAAATCTTTTCTTAGTAAAACTAACTCTGAAGAAACTTTCACACCTAATAATTATTGTATTAGGCATATTTAATGAAGATTGGGAGTACTGCCTTATCTGATGAAGGAAGGATCTTAATGAAATGATTACTAAAGGTTCCAATTTCAGAATATTTCTGGTGAGATACTTCAATAATTTGATGATGTTAATGAACAGTGCATATTATCTTCCAGGTCAGGTTTATCAAGATAAATACAGAAACAGGCCTTTTCTTATTTCTGATTTATTTATAACATTCTCCTTTAACTACGATTTGTTGCTGGATAGAAAACTATCTTTCCTTCCCTCCTACCATCAACAGCACATCATTCACCTTCATACTATTTCTTGTATTTAGTGTCATCCCAGAGGTTTTGTGTTAATGTTTGCTTTTATTTATGTGTCCATCTGGCCCACTAGCTTCTAAACTACGTGAAAGTGCTATAGGTGAATACCAAAACCCAAAGCGGGTTTTCCTATAAAGCTTAATATATAATGCTTGAATGGAGTGAGCACTTAATAAAATGTCACTAAAATAATAACCTAACATTAATTTGAAAAAAAAAATGTATCGTGCGGCAAATCCCTGTGAACATAAAGACTTCTTAGAGTGTAAGAAACACAAGATGTGATCTGCTGTGTGTTTTAATGCTTTAAAAAAGAATTTACTTATTAATTTACTCATTTATTTTCTTTTGCATTTATTTTGAACATATGGGATATGTCCTCCCCAAATACCTTATGTCACATGTTTGATTCTCTGATTCAATTAAGAGCACCTTTTGGTTCTCATACTAAGTAAGCTATGTCTTGCAATTTAATCTTTATTATTAATAAAGCTACTATTTTAGCCTGTAACTGCTAACATCTTTTCACAGTTTTCAATTTTTTAGAACTCATTTAAGGAAAGAAAGTTGGAATTTCTTGATATTCCTCACAGTCCTTACCACCAACGACTTGATACCTATGCTACCAAGTTTGAATTTATCCTGGAGGCAATAATTAGTCATTTATAGTATTTGAATCACAGGGTGTAAGTATGGTATTTTATAACTAATCACTAGTAGCAAAGGAAATGGCTATTTATGATAAAAATGAGAAGCAGGAATATTGGTCGAGAAAATGTTATGAGGTAACAAACATTTCTGTGTATACAAGTCTCTAAGTCTCTATATATGTAAGAGATGAAAAGGCTTTGAGAACCATTTCAGTGTTGAGACTTTATCTGCTGTTATTTTTAACTGAGTTTGAGATTACTATAAACCATCTCAATGTCACTGCCATAGCCAGTTGGAAAGATGGCATGCTTCTTATGAAATACCTCTGATTCACAGTAAGAGTATTTGTCTCTTTTCTCCATTCTATCAATTATGATAGCTCGATGTTTCAGAACCAGAAGCCAGAAGGGGAGTGGCATGTACTTAACACTAGGAAACAGGAGAGTGGGTGTTTGAGAGATGAAAAACACTATCTAGAACCTGTGATTTTATTTTCTTAGAATAGGCTATATAAATTCAATTGGAAGACTTAAAATTATATTTTGATTTGTTTGTCTAAAGAAAATACATAATTTACTAAAAGTAATACCTGCAGAATAAATATAATTCTCCCTTACTATATATATATATATATTAATAATACATAGATCTTAGAACTGCAAGGAGCCTCAAATCATTATCACGTCTAGCACCATGCTAATAAGAAGACATTACCATGTTTTATAGATATGTTACCTAGAGAGAGAAAAAACAATTATTTTAATCTACATAATCGTGGTTTGTAGAAACTCATAAATGCACTTTGAAAATGACAATATTCGGGGAACCTGGATGGCTCAGTTAGTCGAGCATTTGCCTTTAGCTCAGGTCATGATCCCTGGGTCCTGGGATCAAGTCCTGTGTCAGGCACCCTGCTCAGCAGGGAGTCTGCTTCTCCCTCACCTTCTGTCCCTCCCACGGGCTCATTCAATGTCTCTCTCTCTCAAATAAACAAATAAAATCTTAAACAAATAAAATAAATAAATGACAATATTCAAGTTTTAAATGTTTATGTTTGCTTCTTAAATCTTTATAAGGTATAAAATCAGAACCATTATGGTCAATATTACAAATATTAAAGTCAGTAAATTTTAAATTATGTGAATTATTTAATTTCTAAGGATTTATTCAGATGAAATTATACAACTCTAAATTACCCTATAAATAATCCATGTTATTCACTTTAAGTTTAATAAATGCAACATTTTTGGGTATAACCCATGAATAAACAGAACTGACTAAACAGAATTGCATTCCATTCACATATTAAGAAAAACAATTCTTTTTTCTTTTTTCTTCTTGCAGAGAGCCCATATGCATTATGCATAATAAAAGAGATTTGAGGACAAGAATGAATTGGGGGTGGAATGCAAAAATCAGCTTATTTTTAGCAATGATCTGAAAGTAAATATTAAATTAAAACCTTTTAAAATAGGTTTAAAATGGGATTTTTGACTCTTCTTTGCTCAATAGATCCCTTTAATATTCTAGTGAAGCTCTTCTAGCTCTTTTCAGATTAATGGTTTTGTTTTGTTTTAAGGATTTTATTTATTTATTTGACAGAGAGAGAGAGTGAGAGCAGGAACACAAGCAGGGGGAGTGAGAAAGGGAAAGAGAGGGAGAAGCTGCTTCCCAAAGAGCAGTGAGCCCAATGCTAAGCTAGATCCCAGGACCCGGGGATCAGGACCGGAGTCAAAGGCAGATGCTTAATGACTGAGCCACCCAGATGCCCCCCCAAACTAATGTTTTAAACAGGTAAAATATATAGGATT
Source organism: Mustela lutreola (assembly GCF_030435805.1). NCBI lineage: Eukaryota > Metazoa > Chordata > Mammalia > Carnivora > Mustelidae > Mustela > Mustela lutreola. Next base: position 159,527,595 of record NC_081292.1, read on the forward strand.
ACAATAGAAACCCATCTATTAAAATATAATAAAATGTTTTTAAAAATATGTGATACGGTAACATGGATTCTTCTCTGCTACCACATCATGTAACATCTTCTAGTAGCAAATCTATTATCTCCAATATTTATGAAGTACTGATAAGACTAAATGATACTTGAAAGATACTAGAACATCTAGACAATATGTTGACAGATGAAGGAATCAAAAAAGAATAGCCACTAAAAATGTCACTGCAACATTAAATTGGCTATATATAAACAGCATAGGTAAATCTCTTAAGTCCTAGACATTTGCAATAGAATTCTCACTGTAAAACCATTTATCACATTCGTCAATTATGCATCAGGTGAAGATGGTAAAGACATTCATCCTCCAAATAAAAGTCTATTTTTCTATTAAAACAAAATATATTCAACTTTTTAAACTGTACCTAAAGTCAATGAAATATGCATAGGCGCTGAGAAATTAAGTGATAGGAAGCATTACATAGTGGCAAAAATAATAACATGCATTACATTATTTTAAAAATAAAATTACTTTATCTTTTCTCCTTAATCTAACAAATAAATTAGTGTCTTATAGACACAGGTTATGTTACACGGAGAGTTCTGGAAATGCAAAATATTGAAGAGAAGGTCAGCAAGCTAGCTAACTGGGAAAGGAATAGTTTACATATAAACCAAGAGAATGTGTTGAATAAATAATATTTTCCTTTGACAGTGAAGTCAATCTGCCAATTAAATACCATAGAAAACTACTCAGTGCCAAGTTAACTATCGAAATACATTATTGAGAAACAGGGAGAAAAAGAGAGAGGGAGGAAGGGACAGAAAAACAGAGACTGTCAGAGATAGAGAAACCAGAGAGAGAATGGGAAAAATTGATTACAAAATTATAATATATACAAATTAAATGAAAAATATTAATTTTTATTTGAACAGAAACTTATTTCCTCAACCAAACAGGTCTTTAGGCAATTTTAAGGAAGAATTACTGCTGGAAAATAATTTTTACATATTTGCTATACTATCATGTCTTAAAACTAATGCCTTATTAATCGCAAGAGCCTAGGGTAATAAAGGATGATAAGAAAAGATGGTGAAGCTATGCAGCATTATACCAAGGCTTTGAGAGTACAGTAAATAACCTCAGTGGGGAACAAGACATCACCCAAATATTTCCTTTCGTGATTGAACTTTTTTGCTCTCCTTTTTGTGAAGGCACTACACTTTGCTACCTTGGAAACTGTCTGGTGGCCTAGTTTTATAAGAATTCATCCAGCTGACTTTAATGTGCTATTGAACAGCACTGAGGTTTGCACAAAAGAAACAAGCTTGGAAGACAATAATAGTAACTTATCTATACAAAACATATGCTTAGTTTTAGAGGTACTTTACATTTATGAACTATGAGATAACTCTTCATGCAACACCTAAGAGCAATGCAAACACTAAACAGTGGCAGGCTTTACATGTAGGAAATAGCCACAAATCACCACATCAAAAGATTTGACTTTTACAACATCAACAGGAAATTCCATTTATTGCTTATATGGCTATATTTACATACTGCTTTTAGTCAATTTAACATTTTCTTGTGTTGGGAGGAGACTAGTATTTAAAACAAGATTATCTGGGTTTGAGTCATGCTCTGTGATATATTAATTGTATATCAAAGTACACGTATATCAGGCAAAGATATTCACCATCTTACCATAAATTTTCTCATTTGCAAAATTAGGAAAATATCCTGTGAAATGCCTAAAATCCCCATTAGATTCAAATGAAATAACATCTGGCAAAATGCTTTACACATTACAGGGTATTTCATAAATGATTTTATGTATTTATGTTTATTTAACTATTTTATATTTAATGTGGAATCTCTTCCAAGAAGTCTCCTGTAAACTCTTAGTTTGGAATATTATCCTTCCTTGTGGTTATATACTCCCCTGTGCAAATTTTTACAAGAATATTTACATAGCTAATTCATCTTCCTCACCAAACACACACAGAAACTATGTACTATTCATTTTTGTAGTTGTAAAGCAGAGTACATTAGACATGCTCAACAAATACTGCTGAATTGGATTAAGCTAAAATTAAAAACTAAAATAATGAGGGACTGCAAAGAAGGTGGCAGAGTAAGAGGCCCCTACACTTGTTTTGTCCTATGGATACAACTACTAACTATCAGATCATCCTAAATACCCAGAGTCAACCTGAAGACTGGTAGAACAAGCTCCGAAACTAAAGGTAAAGAAGAGGCCACATGAAAGAAGATAGGAAGTATGGAGACACAGTTTGAAAGAGAACTAGGTCATGGCCGGTGTGGTGGGGGGGGAGCCAAGGTCATGGAGAAGGGTGAGAGATAGATAAACACACAGGGAAGAGCATAAGGAAAGCGAATTCCCATAGTAATTATCTTAGGAAGTGAGAGGGGCTGAATTTTATGAGTTCTTCAAACTCTTGGGCTTAAAGCTTAGAATTCTAAAGGTCAGTGTACTAAACGTCAGTGTCCCTCCCCAACTGGTGGGCTATTCTTAGAGAAAAAGCAGGGCAAACAGTGCACAGGCATACAGTGTGGAAACAGTATTCTGAAGAGTGACTCAAGCAAGGTGATGGGAGGGGGAGGTTATTTACTCATCTCAGAGCTTGTCCCATTAAAGCAACATTCATGGAAGGACCCCCTCTAGGACCAAAGAAACTGGCAGTTTCCGTCCCCCACCCCTCAACATAACCACAGAGCTACCTGCAGGAACTAAAGCAATGCCAACTTGCTTGGTGGCCAAGTAGCTACCTAACTTGCTTACACCAAGCCCCACCCCCACACACTCCGAAGGAACAACCTTTTCCAGTAACACCTGCCTCAGTCTAAGTACAGAAGGACCCTTCCCCCAGACTGTGCCAATCCCCTGGCACACACTGTGATTCCTGACTGAAGAGTTTTGAGGGTCCTACGTTCTGGTGGCAGTAGTGACAGGCTGTATCTCACAAACACACCACAGCACATCTAGTTAAAATGTGCCACCATTTGGTCCAGGGACCAAACACTTCCCACAACAGGCAAAGAGTACATCCGTAGATGACTGGCCTGAAAGACAAAGGAGTCACAACACAATAGGAGAGGACACTCAGCACTAACAGGAGACATACTTTAAAATGTCAGGTCCTGGAAACAGGAAACACTACACTGCAAGGCACTATAGGGCCTCTTCTTCATAAGGCTATTATTCTAAAGAACACAAGACACAGGTAACTTTTCTAACAAAGAGAAAAAGACAGAGACTTAGAAAAAATGAGAAGATAGAGGAACTTGTCCCAAACAGAAGAACAGGGCAAAGTCACAGCCAGAGATCTAAGTGAAAAATATATAAGTAACATGCACAATAGAGAATTCAAAGAAATGTTCATAAAGATATTGACTGGACTTGAGAAGAGTGGAAGGTATCAGTGAGACCCTTAACACAGAGATAAAGAATAACAGACCAGAGATACAGGGTTCAATAAATAAAATGAGAAACATGTTTGATGGAATCAAGAGCAGGTTAAAAGCAGCAGAGGAATGAAGTAATGACCTTGAAGACAGAATAATGGGAAATAAGTTGAACAAAAGAGAGAAATAAGAATTATGGAAAAAGAGAATAGACTTAGGGAAATCTGTGACTGCACCAAACATAATAACATTTATATTACAGAGCTCCCAGAAGAAGAAGAGAGAGAAAAGGGGGTAAAAAAATTATTTGAAGAAATAACAGCTGAAAAGTTCCCTAATCTGGAGAAGGAAACAGATATCCAAGTCTAGTAGGCACAGAGAACCCCCATTAAAATCAACAAAATTATATCTATACCAAAACATATTGTAATTAAAATGGCAAAATGTAGTGATAAAGAAAACATTTTAAAAGCAGCAATACAAGACACACCTGGGTGGCTCAAGTGGTTAAACATCTGACTCATACTTTCACCTCAGGCTGTGATCTCATGGGTCATGAGATCAAGCCCTGTGACAGTTGACCCACTAAGCGGGGAGTCTCCCTGAAGATTCTCTCCCTCTCCTCCTTCTCCCTCTTTCTCGAATAAATAAATAAACTTAAATAACTAAATAAATAAATGCAGTAATTCAAAGAAGACAATTACATACAAGGGAACCTCCATAAAACTATCAGGAGATTTTTCAGCAAAAACTTTTTTAAGCCAGAAGAGAATGACATGATATATTCAAAGTGACGAATGGGAAAAAATCTACAGCCAAGAATACTCTATAAACAGCGAAGCTACCACTCAGATTAGAAGGAGAGATAAAGAGTTTCCCAGACAAACAAAAACTAAAGGAGTTCAAGACCTCTAAACTGGCCCTGTAAGAAATATTAAAGGGGACTCTCTGATTGGAAAGACTAAAAGTGACAGTATAAGAGTAGGAGAAGTAGGAAGCACAAAAGTACTAACAATAGATACTTATTTAAAAAAAAAAAATCAGTCAAGAAATCACAGAATAAAAGAACATAAAACATGACACCATAGAGCTAAAATGTGGGGAGAAGAGGAGTAAAGAATGGGTTGAGCTTTAAATGATCATGAAGTTAATATACACTGCGACATGCAGAGGATGTTATACACAAACCCACTGGCAACCACAAATTAAAAACCACTAAAAGATACATAGAGAATGAAGAAAAAGAAATCCGAACACACCATGAAAGAGAATGAACCATGAAAGAAAAAAGAAGAAAGAATCAAAGAAAATCTCCAGAAATGACAAAACAAGCAATAAAATGACAATAAATACATACCTATCAATAATTATTTTGAATGTAAATGGACAAAATGTTCCAGTCAAAATACATAGGGTGAGAAAATGGATTAAAAAAAAAAAAAAGACCCACCTTTAAGCTATCTACAGAAGACTCATTTTAGACCCTTACAGATTAAAAGTGAGTGGATGGAGAAACATCTATCATGCAAACAGATGTCAAAAGAAAGCAAGAGCCGCAGTACTTAATCAGACAAATAAATTTTAAAATGAAGACCCTAACAAGAGACAAAGAAGATACTATACAATAATATAAGGATAATCAAATTTAGAAGATACAATTATAAATGTTTATGCACCCAAATAAAAAGAATAGTTAATAACAAACAAAGGACCTAATGGATAATAAGACAATCAGTGTAGGGGATTTTAACACCCCATTTACCTCAAGGAAAGACCATCCATTCTGATAATCAATAAGGAAACAAAGGCTTTGGGTGGTGACACATTGGACCAGGTGGATTTAACAGATATATTTATTATATTCCATTCTAAAACACCAGAGCATGCATTCCTTTCAGGTGCACATGGAACATTTTCCAGAACAGATCACATATTAGGCCACAAAACAAGTCTTAACAAATTGACTGATCAAAGTCATGCCATGCATCTTTTCTGACCATAACACTATGAACTAGAAATCAACCACACACACACACACAAAAATTCTGGAAACACTACAAATATATGGAGGTTAAATAACATGCTACTTCATAATGAATGGGTCATCTGAAAAATCAAAGAAGAAATCCGAAAGTACAAAAACAAATGAAAATAAAACACAACACTCCAAAACTTTCAGACAAATTTCTAAGTTCCAGATGCAGTTCTAAGAGGAAAGTTTATAGCAATACAGACCTACCTCAAGAAACAAGAAAAATCTCCAATAAACAACCTGACCTATACCTAAAGGAGCTAGAACAAGAAGAAAACACACACACACACACACACACACACACACACACACACACACACCAGCAGAAGGAAGGAAATAATAAAGGTTAGAGCAGAAATAAATGAACTAGAAACTAAAAAGGCAGCAGAACCAATAATTGAAATTAGGAGCTGATTCTTTGAGAACATAAATGAAATTAATTAACCTCACCAGGTAGCCAGACTCACCAAAAAAAAAAAAAAAAAAAAAGAGAAAAGACTTAAGTAAAATTACAAATAAAAGAGGAAAAATAACAACCAACATCACAGAAATAAAATTGGAAGATGGTGGGGAAGTAGGAGGAGGCACCCTTTGAATCTGTACCCTAAAGTGAGCTGATTACCCACCAAAGAACTTCAATCAGCCTGAGATCAGAATTATACACGTCTGGATCTCTATGGGGGAAGAAGAAGCCACTGGGCAGGTAAAGCTGAGTGGGAATGACAGACTGACATCGAAAGATAAACAAAAGCATGGGGGGACTACCAGAGGCGACCCATTGGAAAGTAATACCCCAATACAAGAATGTCCTACATCTGGGGACCAGCATTAACTTGGAGTTTGGTTGAAAGCACTCAAAAAGAGCAAAGGATCGCGGGGGAAAATTGTGGGAATCAGGGCTGTTAGGGACAGGGGCTTAAGTACCTATCCGGAACAAGGACAGCCACCACTGGCACTAAGCCAGAGAGAGTGCAGCGGAGAAACCAGGTCTTGGTCCCTGAGCCGCCAGCGCTCCTGGGAACACGTGGGGTCCAGCTCCCATGAGGGGCTGGGAGCCCTGTCAGCCGGCAGCAGCACAGCTTTTTTGCACACTCCATGCGAGCGCTGTGCCTTGCTATCAGAGCCTGAGATGCACGCGCCCCACACCCTCCCCTGAGAGAAGTGCAGGAAGGTGCCAGGCCCGAGCTCTTGGACCCAGAAACATCAGGCACTCCCAGCCTGGGCCAGCGGAAAAATCTCAGTGTGGAACTTCTCTGGTGCTCTGGGGCTGCCCAGACAGCTGCTGCTGTCCTGGTTTTGGGTACAAGCAGGAGTTCCTCTGTCCCCAGGGACTGTGACTGGGACCATGCTCTGCCAGGGGCCGAGGGGGAGCTTATCTGCTCTGAAGCACCCAGGGGGAAACAGACTGAGACTTTTCTCTAAGAGGGAGGTCCGGGTGCAGATTGCTTTCCTCTAAACCTCCAAAAACCATCAAAAGCTGTCAAGTCGAGAGAAAACAAATAAACAAACATAAAAACCTCCAAAAACAAAAGCCTGAAAAACCATTTTCCTCAGAGCCCACCCCCTTGAAGGGGGCAGGAGGACTTAACTCAGGGAACACGGCCTGAAAACCCATGTGGCAGGCCCCTCCCCCAGAAAAACAACAAGGAAAAAAAAAAAAAAAAAGACCACAAAGAAAACCACCACCACTACTTCAGTGATACAAATTTTATTTTTAATTCATTCCCACTATTTTTGTTCATTTTTTTTTATTTTATCTAGATAATTTTTTAACCTATTTACCATCACAGTGAGAGGTACAGACATCACATTCCATAATAACCTTTTAACCTGAATTTTTTGATACATATACCTGTGTTTTTCTTTTGCTTTTCTTTTTTTAGTATATATTTTTTAAATTTTAGTTTAGTTTATTATTTTTTTATTTTTATTTTTAATATTCATATAGAGTTAAACTTCAAGGTAATCCCCTTCCCCAATCAATGCTACCCCTAGAGGTAAATGAATTTTTAATCCCCCTTTATCTTAGGAAGGTCGAGTCCTTTAACAAAGATATCAAGATGCACCGAAGAAGAATCAAAATAACCTTCCTCGCCCACACTGAGGATTTATAACCACTCTCCCATCTTTTTCTTCTGCCAGTATCTCTGTGTATTTGGGTTTGTCCTGATAGTATATAAATCTTAACCTTGGGGCTCTTTTTGACGAGGTCCTTTTTTTTTCTTCTTCTTTTATAGATATATATATATATATATTTTCTCTTGTCATATACTTTTATCAGTCTTTTTGTTTGTCTGTTTTTGTTTGTATACTTCATAAATCTTACCTTGGGGCCCATTTGGGCTGAGCCTTCTCTTTTATCTTCCCTTTTTTTCCCTGTCTCTCTCTCTCTTTTTTTTTTTCTTTTTCTTTTCCTTTTTCTCTCATTTGGGTGGGGATCCCTGATTGCTCAGAAGCGTCCCAGGGTGTACCTTGGCTGTACCATGGTCGATACATCCAGCTACATCCATTCAGCCACCTCTCACCAAAATGAGAGAGGAGGAGGAGGAATGCCCAACAGAAGAAAAATTCAGAGGATAGGACTTCTGCAACAGAGCTAGTGGCTATTGACATAGACAACATGTCAGAAAGGGAATTCAGGCTAACAATCATCCAGGCAATAGCTAGGTTGGAGAAAGCCATGAATGACCAAACAGAATTAATTAGGGCAGAACTGAAAGCCACCAGGTATGATATTCACAATGTTAGGGCAGAACTGAAAGCCACCAGGGATAATGTTCAAAATACTCTCAATGAGTTCCAATCTGACCTAAATTCTCTAAAAGCTAGGGTAACTGAGACAGAAGATAGAATTAGTGATCTGGAGGACAGAGAAAAAGGATTAGGAAGAAGCCTGGAACAAACAGCTTAGAATCGACGAAAACAGAATCAGGGAAATAAATGATGCCATGAAACATTCCAACGTCAGACTTATTGGAGTCTGAGAAGGGGAGAAGAAAGAAAGAAGTCTAGAAGAGATAGTGGAACAAATTCTCCGTGAAAATTTTCCTACTCTCGCCAATGGAACTAGTGTTCATGTACTAAAGGCAGAACAGTTTCCCCCCAAGATTATAGATTCTCGAAAGTCCTCAAGACACCTAATAGTAAGAATGAAGAATTATAATTGTAGGCAGGCCCTCTTGAAGGCAGCTAGGACAAAGAAGCTCCTTACATACAGAGGAAAGCCCATCAGAATGTCAAACCTGTCCACAGAAACCTGGCAAGCCAGAAAGGGCTAGCAAGATATATTCAGGGCACTAAAAGAGAAGAACATGAAGCCAAGAATACTTTATCCAGCAAGACTGACATTTAGAATGGATGGAGAGATAAAGAGTTTCCAAGACCGGCAAGGCTTAAAAGAGTATGCGACCACCAAGCCGACACTGCAGGAAATATTAAGGGGGGTTCTATATAAGAGGAAAAATCCTAAGAATATCATTGAACAGAAATATAGAGACAACCTACAGAAAGACTTCAAAGGTAACACAATGTCAATAAAAACGTATCTATCAATAATCACTCTCAATGTGAATGGCCTAAATGCGACCATAAAACAACCCAGGGTTGCAGATTGGATAAAATGACAGGACTCATCCATATGTTGTTTACAAGAGACCCATTTTGAACCTAAGGATACACCCAGAATGAAAGTGAAGGGATGGAGAAGCATCTTTCATGCCAATGGGCGTCTAAAGAAGGCCAGGGTAGTGAATCTCATATCAGATAAATTCAATTTTAAACTAAAGACTGTAGTCAGAGATACAGAAGGACACTCCATAATTCTTAAAAGGACTATCCACCAAGATGATCTAACAATTATAAATAGCTATGCCCCCAATATGGGAGTAGCCAACTACATAAGAAAACTATTAATCAAGATAAAGAGTCATATTGATATGAATACATTAATAGTAGGGGATCTTAACACACCTTTCTCAGTAATAGATCATCGAAGCAGAAAATCAATAAAGAAACAAGAGCATTGAATGACACATTGGACCAGATGGACCTCATAGATATATAGAGAACATTCCACCCTAAAATAACAGAATACTCATTCTTCTCAAGTGCACAAGGAACCTTTTCCAGAATAGACCCCACACTGGGACACAAATCAGGACTCAACCGATACCAAAAGACTGAGATGATTCCCTGCATATTCTCAGATCACAATGTTTTGAAACTGGAGCTCATTGACAAGGAAAAGTTTGGAAGGAACTCAAACACCTGGAAGCTAAACACCACCTTGCTTAAGAATGCTTGGATCAAAGAAGAACTTAAACAATTCATGGAAACCAATGAGAATGAAGACACTTTGGTCCAAAACCTATGGGATACAGCAAAGGCGGTCCTAAGGGGGAAATACATAGCCATCCAAGCCTCCCTCAAAAAAATTGAAAAATCCAGAATACACCAGCTATCTCTACACCTTAAAGATCTGGAGAATCAACAACACATCAAACCAACTCCACACATAAGAAGGGAAATCATCAAGATTAGAGCAGAGATCAATGAGGTAGAAACTAGAGATACAGTAGAACGTACCAATGAAACTAGAAGCTGGTTTTTTTAAGGAATCAATAAGAACGATAAACCATTGGCCACACTAATGCAAAAGAGAAGAGAGAAAGCTCAAATTAATAAAATTATGAATGAAAAGGAAGAGATCACAACTAACACCAAGGAAATAGAAACAATCATCAGAAGTTATTATCAACAGTTATATACCAGTAAGTTAAGCAACCTAGATGAAATAGATGCATTCCTGGAAAATATAAACTCCCAAAATTAAATCAGGAAGAAACTGATATACTGGTATCTACTAACGAGATTGAAGCAGTGATCAAAAACCTCCCAAAAAACAAGAGCCCAGGACCTGATGGATTCCCTGGGGAATTCTACCAAACGTTCAAAGAAGAGATAACACCTACTCTCCTGAAGCTGTTTCAAAAAATTGGAGCAGAAGGGAAACTTCCAGACACATTTTATGAAGCCAGCATTACCCTGATCCCCAAACCAGGCAAAAACCACACCAAAAAGGAGAATTTCAGACCAATATCACTGAAAAATATGAATGCTAAGATTATTCACAAGATCCTAGCAAACAGGATCCAACAGCACATTAAAAAGATTATCCACCATGACCAGATGGCATTTATCCCTGGGTTACAAGGGTGGTTCAACATTCTCAAATCAATAAATGTGATAGAACAAATCAGTAAGAGAAGAGAGAAGAACTACATGGTCCTCTCAATTGATGCAGAAAAAGCATTTGACAAAATCTAGCATCCGCTCCTGATTAATGCTTCAAAGTATAGGGATAGAGGGAACATTCCTGAACTTCATACAATCTATCTATAAAAGACCCACAGCAGATATCATCCTCAATGGGAAAAAGCTTGCAGCCTTCCCATTGAAATCAGGAACATGACAAGGATGCCCACTCTCACCACTCTTGTTCAACATAGTATTAGAAGTCCTAGCAACAGCAATCAGACAACAAAGAGAAATAAAAGGTATCCAAATTGGCAATGAAGAAGTCAAACTCTCTCTCTTCGTAGATGACATGATTCTTTATTTGGAAACCCCAAAAGACTCCACCCCAAAACTACTAGAACTCATACAGCAATTCAGTAACATGGCAGGATACAAAGTCAATGTACAGAAATCAGTGGCTTTCTTATACACTATCAATGAAAATACAGAAAGGAAAATTAGAGAATCAATTCCATTTACTATAGCACCAAGAATGATAAGATACCTGGGAATAAACCTAACCAAAGATGTAAAGGATCTGTACTCGAGGAACTACAGAACACTCATGAAAGAAATTGAAGAATACACAAAAAGATGGAAGACCATTCCATGCTCTTGAATCGGAAGAATAAACATTTTAAAATCCCTATACCGCCTAGAGCAATCTATACTTTTAATGCCATTCCGATCAAAATTCTACCAGTATTTTTCAAAGAGCTGAAGCAAATAATCCTAAAATTTGTTTGGAATCAGAAAAGACCCCGAATCACTAAGGAAATGTTGAAAACAAAAATAAAACTGGCAGCGTCATGTTACCTGATTTCAAGCTTTACTACAAAGCTGTGATCACCAAGACAGCATGGTACTGGCATAAAAAGAGACACATAGACCAGTGGAAGAGAGTAGAGAGCCCAGATATGGACCCTCAACTCTATGGTCAAATAATCTTCGACAAAGCAGGAAAAAAATATACAGTGGATAAAAGACAGTCTCTTCAATAAATGGTGCTGGGAAAATTGGATAAACTCAAAATGGATAAAAGACCTCAACGTGAGACAGGAATCCATCAGAATCCTAGAGGAGAACATAGGCAGTAATCTCTTCGACATCAGCCACAGCAACTTCTTTCAAGATATGTCTCCAAAGGCAAAGGAAACAAGAGTGAAAATGAACTTTTGGGACTTCAACAAGATCAAAAGCTTCTGCACAGCAGTCAACACAACAAAGAGGCAACCCACAGAATGGGAGAAGATATTTGGAAATGACAGTACAGACAAAAGGTTGATATCCAGGATCTATAAAGAACTTCTCAAACTCAACACACACAAAACAGATAATCATATCAAAAAATCATCAGAAGATATGAACAGACACTTCTCCAATGAAGACATACAAATGGCTATCAGACACATGAAAAAATGTTCATCATCACTAGCCATCAGGGAGATTCAAATTAAAACCACATTGAGATACCACCTTACACCAGTTAGAATGGCCAAAATTAGCAAGGCAGGAAACAACATGTGTTGGAGGGGATGTGGAGAAAGGGGAACCCTCTTCCACTGTTGGTGGGAATGCAAGATGGTGGAGCCACTTTGGAGAACAGTGTGGATTCCTCAAGAAATTAAAAATAGAGCTTCCCTATGACCCTGCAATTGCACTACTAGGTATTTACCCCCAAAGATACAGATGTAGTGAAAAGAAGGGCCATCTGTACCCCAATGTTTATAGCAGCAAAGGCCATGGTCGCCAAACGTGGAAAGAACCAAGATGCCCTTCAATGGACGAATGGATAAGAAAGATGTGGTCCATATACACAATGGAGTATTATGCCTCCATCAGAAAGAATGGATACCCAACTTTTGTAGCAACATGGACGGGACTGGAAGAGATTATGCTGAGTGAAATAAGTCAAGCAGAGAGAGTCAATTATCATATGGTTTCACTTATTTGTGGAGCATAGCAAATAGCATGGAGGACATGGGGAGATGGAGAGGAGAAGTGAGTTGAGGGAAATTCGAAGGGGAGGTGACTATGGACTACTGAAAAACAACCTGAGGGTTTTGAAGGGGTAGGGGGTGGGAGGTTGGGGGAGCCAGGTGGTGGGTGTTAAGGAGGGCTTATATAGCATGGAGCACTGGATGTGGTGCAAAAAACAATAGATACTGTTACGCCAAAAAGAAATTTTTAAAAAATGGAAAAAAAAAAGAAATAAAAACAATTGTAAGAGATTATGAAAAACTACAGGCCAAAAAAACTGGATAACCTAGAAAACAGAAATTTCTAGAAACATACAAGCTACCAAAACTGAAACAGAAAGAAATAGGAAATCTGAAGAGACCAGTTATGAGCAAGGAGATTGAAAAAGGAATCAAAAATCTCCCAATGAACAAAAGCCTAGAACCAGACAGCTGCACAGGCGAATTCTACCAAACTTTTAAAGAATAGTTAATATGTTTCTACTCATACTATCCAAAAAAATAAAAGAGGAAGGTAAACTTCCAAATTCATTGTATGAAGCCAGCATTACCCTAATACCAAAACCTGATAGAGACAACACAAAAAAAGGAAAGAGAACTATAGGCCAATATCTTTCATGAATATAGATGCAAAAATCCTCAACAAAATTCTAGCAAACAGAATCCAACAACACAATTAAGAAAAAAAAATTCACCACAATCACATGGGATTTATTTTTGGGGTGAAAGGTTGGTTCAATATTTGTAAATCAGTCAATGTGATATAGCACATCAATATGAGAAAGGATTAAAAAATTATCATTTCAATAGAAACAGAAAAAGTACTTAACAAAGTACATTAGTTCATGATAAAAGCTCTGAACCAAGTAGGTTTAGAAGGAACATACCACAACAAAATAAAGGCCATATGTAAAAAACCCAGAACAAACATCATCCTTTACAGGGGGGAAAACTGAGAGCTTTCTCAAGGTCAGGAACAAGACAAGGATGTCCACTTTCACCGCCTTTACTCAACATAGTACTGGAGTCGTAATCACAGCAATTAAGCAACAAAAAGAAATAAAAGTCACCCAAATTGTCACCTCCTATTGATAAGGAGGAAGTAAAACTTTAACTATTTGCAGATGACATGATACTCTAAACTTCACCAAAATACTACTAGAGCTAATAAATGAATTCAGTAAATTTATGTCACAGGATACAACATCAACCAGCAGAATCTGTTTCATTTCTACACACTAACAATGAAGCAACAGAAAGAGAAATTAAGAAAAGGATTCCACTTACAACTGTACCATAAATGAGATAACCTAAGAATAAACCTAACAAAAGAGGTGAAAGACCTGTATTCTATATATTATAAAACACTCATGAAAAGAAACTGAAGAGGACACAAAGAAATGGAAAGACATTCCATGCTCATGGGTTGGAAGAATAAACATTGTTAAAATGTCTACCCTATACACAACAATCTACATATTTAATGTATTCCCTATCAAAATACCAATAACATTTTTCACAGAACGAGAACAATCCTGAAATTTATACGGAACCACAAAAGACCCCGAACGGCTAAAACAATTTTGAAAAAGGAAAACAAAGCTATAGCTATCATAATTCCATAGCTTAAGATACATTAAATGCTGTAATGATCAAAATAGTATGATACTGGCATGAAAACAGACAAATAGATAAACAGAACAGAATGCAAAACCCAGAAATAAACACACAATTATATAGTCCATTAATTTTTGACAAAGCAGGAATGAATATCCAATGAGAAAAAATCTTTTCAAAAAATTGTGCTGGTGAAACTGGATAACTACATGCAACAGAATAAAACTGGACCATTTTCTTTTATCATACACAAAAATAAATTCAAAATGTATTAAAAACCTAAATGTGAGACCTGAAACCATAACTATCCTAGAAGCAAGCACAGGAAATAATTTCTCTGACATCAGTCATAGAAACATTTTTCTAGATATGTCTCCCGAGGCATGGGAAATAAAAGAAAAAACAAACTATTGGGACTGTATCTAAATAAAAACTTCTGTACAGCAAAGAAAATAATCAACAAACTAAAAGGCAACCTACTGAGTGAGAGAAGGTATTTCCAAACATATTTCTAAAACATATCCGCTAGAGGGTTAGCATCCAAAATATGTAAAGAACTTATATATCTCAACACATACATAATTCAATTAAAAATGGGCAGAAGACATGAAAAAACATTTCTTCAAAGAAGACATACAGATGGCAAACAGACATATGAAAAGATGTTCAACATCACTAATCATTAGGGAAATGCAAATCAAAAGTACAATGAGATATCACCAAACACCTGTCAGAATAGCAAAAATAAAAAACTCAAGAAAGAATAAATGTTGGTGAGGATGTGGAGAAAAAAGAACCCTCTTGCACTATTGGTGGGAATGTAAGCTGGTACAGCCACTGTGGAAGCTTCCTCAAAATGTTGAAAATAGAACTATCCTACAATCCTATAATTGCACTACTGGCTATTTACCCCCCAAATACAAAAGTACTAATTTGAAGGGATACATGCACCCTGTCTTCATATCAGCACTATCAACAATAGCCAAATTATGGAAAGAGTCCAAATATCCATCAACTAATGAAGGATAAAGAAGATGTGATATATACACATAGACACACAGACACAGACACACACATATAATGGAATATTTCTCAGCCACAAAAAAAGAATGAAATCTTGCCATTTGCAATGGTGTGGATGGAGCTAGAGAGTACAATATAAGCAAAACAAGTCCGTCAGGGAAAGACAAATACCACAGATTAACACAAATTTCACTCTTTGTGGCACTTAAAACAAATGGGGGGAAAAAAGGAGAAAAGAAAAAAAGGGAGAGAGAGAGAGAGAGAGAAACCAAGAAACAGATTCTTAACTAGAAAATAAACTGATGGTTCCCAGAGTGGAGATGGGTAGGTGGGTGGGTAAAAGGTAGTACATTTGTTGTGATTAAGGAGTACATTTGTTATGATGAATATGTGGTGTTGTATGGAATTGTTTAATCACTATATTGTATACCTGAAACTAACTCTGTATGTTAACAGTATTGGAATTTAAATATTTTTTTAAATTTAAAAATGCTTAAGGGCATATTTTTTTACTATACATAAGCTTATCTTGGGTTTTCTCTTAATTTCTGCAATCACTGATCTTTTGGTTACAGATATCAGCAAAAAAAAGCACAAAAGAAAGAGATAAAAGAAATCCTATACACTCAAATAGTTTATAAAAAATACAGTTTAAAACATATATTCACCATTTACTACCTATGTCACATCTCATTTTCTTTATTCATATTATTTTATTTCTTCCACAACTGAGATTCCTTCAAGACATAAGCAGGACTATATTATGTTCATTTAAACGGGACATGAAATCTGAGCCTTTAAGTACCTAAATGTATATTTAAAATTTTGTACTTAGTGCTTTAAAAGTAGATGTGTTCACTGGGTGTGGTGAAAAAATAGTGAATACTGTTATGCTGAAAATAAAAAACAAATAAATAAATAAATAAAAATAAATAACTATATTAAAAAAAGTAGATGTGTTAAGCACTCTATTTTTTGAACAAGCACAGGACACAATCCAAGTATTCACTGGAGCATGGCACAGAAACTAGTCATTTTTCTCTACCTGGAGTCCTTTTCCCCAAGCAAGAACCATCAGCTGCCGACACTTCACAACATTCCCTGTACTCATATTCCATGCCTCTTACCATGTACACATGGTATATTTTTCTCATTGAAAGTTCGGTGCTCATTGACCTGCCCTCACATAGTTACCATTCTTAGTGTTGACGTTCGGTGCAACTGTAGATTTCTCTTCGTCTGGATACTATTAACTATTCCCTAAGTACCCCTAAGTACATTCCTAGGTATACTTAAAGCGGATTCTGATACTCACAAGAATAATTATACATTTTAAGTATTTGGCTATGCCAGTGCAATTCCAATAGTGACAGTTTTCAGTTAATTAAGTTAATTGGAGAAGATATTTTCAGCATTCCAGGAGCTACAGCCTACATGGAGCCCACATTTTAAATTGAATAGTTGCTTTTAAACTCCAAAAGATTCATATTATAACACACATTTTGCATATCTCATTTAGTCTAGCAAAACACCTTCTCCAGAAAAGATTGGTCCTCCAATGCATACAAAATGTCAAACATTTGCCTCAATTTTCTTCTTAATAATTTTAATTAGTTCTTATTTTAGAACCAAATTAGTTTTAAAGAGAGCAGTGTAGAGTAATTCTTACCAATGTAGATGAGATCTATCAAAATCAACTGCAGTTAACTTGGCTGGGCATTTACAATTTTTCACAAGAGGCTTGAGCAGCTGGAATGTAGACTGTCAAAGCACTGACTTGAAACCATCAGAACAACCGTACACAACCAAATTATAGCACGTTTTGCAGACATGAAGCATGAAATGCCTCCACTGGCAGCAGGATTCCCTATTCTTGGCTTGTGATAATAGGACTGCCAAAATCAAATCTAAATTTTGATAATAAACTTTCAGGGTATCATTAAATATCTGATTATTTCAAAGCAGTTCCATAATCTAAATGGTCCATTTAGTGGGTAAGTATCATCAAGCCATGAATTAGCACCTAAATGAAAATTTAAAACTACCTCAATAGAGTACAAAAAAATAAAAACTCTCAGTCTAACCACTATATGTCATTTTCTGACAGAAATGACTGCAATTCTGAGGAAAAAGGGTTTATTAACATTTTCAGAGATGAACTAAATCTTTTAAAATAATTTAATACAATTCCCCATTACAAAAGATGTGCAAAAATGACATACACATTTGGATTAATGACCTTAAATTTTTCTATTTGAGATTGTTGAAACTATAGCTTAATTATAAAATATAATCAGAAATTATTATGTAAGCCATGAAAATGGTAAAAGGCAAATCGTCCCTTTTATCCAGCATACTTTAAAATGTTGTATACAGACTATATATATTTATATGATTATTTGCTTCAGCCTGTGAAGATTGTTTTGAAGGTCTTGAGGTTTTGAACCATTATAATCAATATATTCTCCAAGTCGACCATCTTGTACACATGCAAGTAGCATGCCCCTTTGTCTTCACTCTAATCAAGATGAGTAAAGGATTAAAAACTGAAAATAGATCATTCTAAATTATCCATAATGATATTATACATAGGATAATATATATAATGAAATAGATAAAGGGGACTGGCAGGTACAGAAAAAACTGAAGATAAATCAAACTTAATTCTGCATTTATAAAAGTATATAAAATATGTCAATACCAAAAATAAACCTATCACAGTCAACAAAATAAAAAAAAAATTAAGTTTTTAAATGGACCAGTCAGCATAGATTTATTTATTTATTTATTTATTTTTAAGATTTTATTTGACAGACAGAGATCACAAGTAGGCAGAGAGGCAGGCAGAGAGAGAGAGAGAGAGGGGAGGAAGCAGGCTCCCAGCAGAGCAGAGAGCCCGATGTGAGGCTCGATCTCAGGACCCTGGGATCATGACCTGAGCCGAAGACAGAGGCTTTAACCCACTGAGCCACCCAGGTGCCCTCGTCAGCATAGATTTATTACCTCCATCCCAAAATGGAGATCTTCTTAACAAAAATATGAGAGATTCTATCAAATATCTTGAGCACTGGACTTCAAATGCAACTTTAGCAAAAAAATGGAGTTAGTTACTATGGTGGATGAGCAGAAGGAGAGAGCAAGACAGACACAATCTGATCCTCCATCTCATGACCCTGAGATCATGACCTGAGCTGAGATAAAGAGTCAGTAGCTTAACTGACTGAGCCACCCAAGCACTCCATGCAGTCCAAAGCATTTAAAGCAATTTTTATGGTGACAACAGCTGGCTCTTGCTGAATTATTTTTTTTCATTCCTACTAATAATATTGATAATTCTATATTTAATAATTAGTCTGGCTCATCAAATTAAAAACCCTAAGCCATTATGCAAAAGCTTCTAATAAAAACATTTGCTGTTTCTTCCTGTATCTAAGAAATCTTATCCAATATAGCTGATTAAATTTGTTGTTGCATTTTAGAATTTTAAGATTTAAAACATGATGACATATAGATATTTCTGTTGAGTAATTGTGACACACATATTTATGTAAAATGGGACAAAAAATTAGGGTCATGTAAATGAGTAGGATAAATACAATATTAGGATACGAAACATCCTAATTGAGAAAAGTTATTTTTATAAAGGTAAAGGAAATTTGAGTTGAATATCTGGAGCGACTTCCTAACTAGGAACAATAAATGAATTATGAAACAGCTTCCTGACTCTCCGGGAGAAGCTCAATCACAGAGGTTATTTTAAAATAGACCTGGAAAAAGTGCTGAAGACACATTTTGTAGGACAGGAAATCTAGGTTTTCAAAAGGATAGAATGAGTAAATTAAGTTTGCTATTTTTTACGGGCTTGTATTTTGGGCTTGCATTGATGAAATACATTTTATATTGCAGGCAGCCAGCATTTCTCATCCCCCACCTCAGGTCTGTATTGCAGAAGCTCTATTCCACATAACAATGCCTGAGAGACCTGGGCTTTCCTCTTGTCTAGCCTCCACTCACAGGTATAGTTTATATATCCCAGGTATGACAGGCTGAGTAAACACCTGCTGGACAAAGAATATTGGGGCCCTGATGGCATTTGCTCCAAATCACACTTGAAGGGTAGAAGTTCTATGCTAGGAGAAGCAAACCCAGAAGACAAGAAGACACCATGCCCTCCCAATGTCCTGCTCATGAAGCAGGGGCGTCACTCTTAAGAAAAGTAGACCACTGTCCCACTCAGCTGTAGAGTAGTGAAGCACAGACTTTTTATACAAGAGTAACACAGGTTGTAAGAAGAAATAAAGCTTCAAAGTTCTCCCCAAAGGAATGGACATTGTTTGGACCAGAACATGAGGAAGATGGAGTCTAACCATGTTCTTCTCTGTAACAACTAGGATTTTGGAAGTGAGCATTAAGAGAAGACTGGTAGCTCAATGAGAGTAATAAGCTGAACTCTAGATCCTTCACAGTTCACCACAGAGAACCAAGTAAAGACACAGTAATAAGTGTCCTCCTGGGTTCAGACAAATCTCAAAGACCAGTCTCTAACATTATTCCTGCAAAGACGTCTGAATTTAATTGGTTCAGACTCTGGAGCAATTTATATCCCCCGGCTCATCTAAAACAATGGAGCAATCAGTTGACAACTGGGCTGAAGAACCAAAATAGGTCTGATTCTTTTGTGCAAAATGCTTCCCCAAACTGTTCTGATATTTTATTTTTTAAAAAGCACTCTTACCATTACTTTTTAACTGTAGATAGATATAATTAATAGTGTATAGAGTGCTTTTCTAGAAAACACGTACAAATATTTTAAAGAATATATAGATTATGGAGGGCCCTAAAGTAGGATAAATGAGCAAAAGAAAATAGTGTCTGAATTTAGTTAAAATTAAAGCACACAATAGTTTCTTCTTCCAATCTACTAAAGAGAAAACAAAAGAATATGAGAATATAAACAGAAGAGATGAAGGCTATAGTTCCTTTGTTAATATTAATAAGAGATTGAAGGCTATTATCAAGAATTATAGTGTATGGGACATAGCCTGCGGCCATTTGTGTTTAAACTTTTCACACTGTATTATAGTTATCTGTACATTTATTTACTTATAATCTGCTTCATTCAAAAAAGGATATAAGGCAATTTATAGAAACATTTACAATTTCCTGACACAAAACCACTGCCAGGAACTGAAACACAATTGGTACCATAAAGCCATGGATAAGTCTCACATAAATGCTGTAAGCATTACCACAACTGGGATACAAATTTAATTCTCTGTTTTTTTCCCTTGACAAAGAAATGAGAAAAACATGAATAGTTAGAGCCTCACATTTTTATTCTAAGAAAAGTACACTGTCACTCAGAAGGTCAACCTATTATTCTAGCAGTAAGGTCTGATAGAAACATCTCCCACATGTACTTATTCTGGTATTAGGGAGTAATGACAGGAAAATGGACCACATATAATGGCATCCTAGATCAAATTTATCAATTCTGAACATTATTGAATTTATGCCATTTTCCCCATTATTTCCAAAAGTACAAATTAATGTATTTGGGAACTACTGACCAAGCTAACATAACTATAGTTGAGAGCAATAAAGTCTTTCAACTATATGAAGTCATGAAGTGATGAAGGTAGACAAATAGACAGCTAGACCTCGACAATTAAACTCAAAATGGGTTATGATATCATATCATAGTCTCACTAAAATAAAGTTAATTTGAAGAAACTCCAAGACAGACTTATGAATGTCATAATTAAAAAGATTCCTGTAAAAAAAAAGACTCTGTATAATCAGAATACAGTATGTGCTATGAATTCTACACACATGTGCCTTCAGATAATATGAGATGTATATTAAGGCTCAATGATTCAGAGAAGTTTTTTTAAAAATCACATACCACAGCGTTTATCTAAGTTTCCACTAATCTGAACAACAGTCTGAAAAATAAGCCTATGGACCAATGGCATACAGGGCATTGTTATAAAAATATTTCTTTTTCATAGTCTACTACTTTTGTACTACTTTCTCAGTAGTACAAAATTTACACAATGTCAACAATCCCCATTTCCTTTCAAAAGGTAACAATTTATCTTTTTCTTTTCCCTATCAGGGACCTGAGTTTGCACCTCCAAACATTTAATATAAATAACTAAATCCTCTCATAAAAAACAAATATTGATGCCCCAGTGCATGTGGTGAACTAAATTCCATCTGTTTCACCACAAGTTAGATTTGCTTTTTTTTTTTTTTTTGCCCAGAAAGATGTTTTAGTTTTGCATAATGATGTATCTATACATTCATTTAATCTTCTTTAATGAAAATGTTACATTCTTGAGGGCATCAATCTGTAGGGTCCTTCTATATTTTGTTTATAAAATTTAAAAATATAAATAGGTATACTCTGCTTCGGTAAATATTCAGTTCCCAAGTTGTACTTTAATTTTTGGTTTTCTGAATGTTAACCCATGCTTTAAAGTATCACCAAAACAAGTTCAAAGGTAAATCTTCTGTGGAGAGAAAATTACATTCATTGAGTGAAAAAAATCAATGTTCTGAACACAGATGCATAAAATTGAAAGTTTATAGATGAGTATATAGAATACTGATTACATTTATAAATCCATTAAGTACTCGTATCTATAGCTAAGACAAACCCACAATAATATATGTATGTATATATAGAGAGAGACTTCTCTATGCAAAGAAAAAAATATATACATACCACTAAAAAAAAAAGGGTAAAAGGGTGCTGTCGGTTTCCTATTACAGCTTGGTGTAATAGTGTCTAATGACAATGGGCAGCAACCACAGTACAGTAACTTCCCGATGTATACTACTAGCGGCACTATAAAATTAAAGAAGTCAAATTACAAAGTACTTAAGAAAATATAATTTTGGGGACACCTGGGTGGCTCAGTGGATTAGGCCCCTGCCTTCCGCTCAGGTCATGATCTCAGGGTCCTGGGATCGAGCCCCGCATCGGGCTCTCTGCTCAGCAGGAAGCCTGCTTCCTCCTTTCTCTCTGCCTGCCTCTCTGCCTACTTATGATCTCTCTCTCTGTCAAATAAATAAATAAAATCTTAAAAAATATATATACATAATTTTCATGAATTAATTCATTAAAAGAAATTCAGAAGGTGGGAGATGAACTCCATTAATGCATAAAGCTTAAAATACATTATCATGGGCAATCTGCACAGATGCTCTGTTGTATGAACAAAAGGAAACTAAGGCCAATTCAGGTAACTTGCCTGAAGTGTGCTTCAAATAAATGACAGAAGCAGAAATCAAATCCAAGACTCGAGGACTACCAAACTTTTGGTCCTTCCTTTATAACACACCTCATCAGAGAACACAGACTCATTCACACTCTCCTGTCTCACATAAAGCCACAGAATTTTGAATGAAGCTTCTGTCTGTGTCTTCTGATTCGTGAATTTGGATGCCATTAGCTCTACAGCTAGCTTTGTGAGGGTAGGCTGCACCTGAAAACAGCAAAGGTTCACATGAACAAAGAAGAGTCATTCTCACACTACTCCTACACAGCTTACACTGAAATTATAATTGAACTTTGTTTTACTCAGCAATTAGCTCCAATTCACAATTTTCAATTGTCACTATTTCAAACCTGGGCAGAAAATTAAGAACATTTTTCTTCATTCAAAGAAATAATTTCAATTGGTACATTTCTTTCATTTAGAGTGTTTCTTACCTTTTGAAAATTAGCCCTCCCAAATATTTCTACTTCCTAAGCTGGGTTGTGGGAGTAGGAGGGTGAAGGGTACTCGGTCAGCTCAGTAAGAATATAAATACAGATCAACTGTGAGCAACTGGGGTCTCTGGCATTCTCATTACAGAAAATGTTCTGTAGGAACAGGCAGAAGACCAATAACTAAGCATGACCTTGAAATTACACGAAAGCAATTAGACTGCCTTAATGAGCAAGAGAAAAGGGAACAGTGGCAGAGAATATAGGAATTTCTTAAGCAAGAAATTTAATGTGAACTGATGCTTGTGGTCAATTACTCAAAATAAAAAAAAAAAAGGTTTCTAAACAATTTCAAATACAATGTAACTATTTTATGTTGAGGAGTAAAAACAAAAGAATGGCATTTACAAAGGAATGACATTTACAATGAAGAAGGAAATGTTTATTATACACAAAGTTTTTCTTAGTACTGATAGCATGAATCCTTACCTGAATGTTAACATAGAACTTCTCTATTATTTTAACTAAAACAAATACCTGTAATATAGGGGACATGAAAGATCTGTTTTATTTTTGCTTTAGTTTTTTTTTTTTTTTTTTTTTAAGATCTTACTTATTTATTTGACAGGAAAAGAGAGATCACAAGTAGACAGAGAAGCAGGCAGAGAGAAAGGAGGAAGCAGGCTCCCCGCTGAGCAGAGCCCAATGCTGGGCTAGATCCGAGGACCCTGGGCTAGATCCGAGGACCCTGAAATCATGACCTGAGCCAAAGGCAGAGGATTAACCCATTGAGCACCCAGGTGCCCCAAAAGATGTTTTTTTTTTTTTTTGAGATTTTATTTATTCATTTGACAGACAGAGATCACAAGTAGGCAGAAAGGCAGACAGAGAGAGAGGGGGAAGCAGGCTCCCCGCTGAGCAGAGAGCCCAATGCGGGGCTCGATCCCAGGACCTTGGGATCATGACCTGAGCTGAAGGCAGAGGCTTTAACCCACTGAGCCACCCAGGCGCCCTAAAAGATCTGTTTTAAATACATAAGTTTGTCAGCATCTGTGATAGACGCAAGTGAAAGCATTCGTAATAATGTAAGCATCTTTAGACTCTCTGAGTATATTTAAATAATTAGGGAGTATATTTAAATAATTTAGGGATTATATTTTACTTAAACTATAATCAATTCCCTGAAATTTAGTGAGTTTACCTTAGACTTGTAATACTGTTTTGTGGATTACAACTTAGTTTTAAACAGTCCTTTTCATGTTCAAGATATATCAATTTAATCATTACAAAACTCAGGATCTGTATATTAGAAACTATATAAGTCAAGAATTTTGTTTACCAGTTCAGCAACAAATTTCCCATATTAAAAATCAGCTTATTGTAGAGAGAATGTCCACGAAAACAAATGTAAGGAACTTAATAAAAAGTAATTCTGTAACATTTTTTAACTTATAATACAAAGTGACATTTACAGTTAAAGTAGTAATTTTAGACCATTATTCCTTGGGGTTCTAAAATCAGCAACCATCAGACAGTGTTTAGGCTAAATATCTCCAACAATAAAAATTAAAAAGTGCTTTTTTTTTTTTTTTCTTTCTAGTGTTCCAGATGCAGCCTATTTACATACAGAGTAACTCACCCAAACCTTTCAATCTGCCCTCCACTTTCACCAGATGGACAGTCTCAAAACACCTGCCCTGTTAGTCCTTAGGTTCAGAATACTGCCCTTATCTGTTCCTGTTGTCCATGGAAACAGCAAGGTTGAGTTATTCATCGTGACACTTAGTGCTCAGCACTGGCAATCTCCTTTGGTTACTAATGCCTGTCGCCATCACCCTTTCTTCCATAACATCACTTCTGTCGCCTCCTTCACTTCCAGAGAGACCAAATTACAACTGCTGTGATTGCCATACAAAAGGAAACTGCAGTCAAGAATGTGGATACCAGATGAGAGGACAAACAGGTCCAGCTTCATTATCAGTGGCGCAAGACCTTACTTACATAAAGGTGAGTCCTAAACACATGTATCTACGCACCAGAGAGCAGAGGATGGAAGCAAGATATCTTTCAAGCCTTCCCTCAAGCCACTCAAGAAAGCCTGCTACTTCTCCAGCTCAGAGATTAACAATGACACTTATTTCCTGAACCAACCATTGCATATTTACCATTTGTTCCTTAGAGGGAAGGTACTGTTTGTTATACTTCATCATATTCATCATAACCAACCTGCATGTAAGGTATGCTCAAAACACAAGCATCCCTGCTCATTCAGAAAATGAGAGCGTTAAAGAATTGTAGACACCGTTATGTTTAACACCCTTAATTTAAGTGAGGAAACATAGGTACAAAGAAATTAACAGAATCGGCAATTAAATTAATTTTCAAGGTTTATGAAATGAATAAAGAGAGTTTAAATATCATACATAAATTTCAACTGCTCTGGTACATAAAGTAAAGTTCAGGCTTTGAAGCAACAGGCCAAATGTCAGCTCAGTTGTCTTTGTTTTATGACCTTATGGAAGTTATTTATTTTACTTCACCTTCATTTTGAACAAGATGAAAATAAAATTTATGTATATTATGTTTATAAAACAAAGGAGCTAATTCATTAAATAAACATATATAATAAAACCATAGGGGCACTGGGGTGGCTCAGTCAATTAATGTTCAAATCTCAATTTCAGCTCAGGTCATATCTCAGGGCCAAGACCCATATCAGGCTCCACACTCAGCAGGGAGTCTGCCTGAGATTCTCTCCCTCTCCCCAATCCCTCCCACTCTCTTTCTACAATAAATCTTTAAAAAGAAGAAGAAGAGAAAAGAATAATTAAATCCTCCTCCTCCTCCTCCTTCTTAACTCTCTAGCCCATGGATATAAGGAGCTGAAAGTTAAGAAAAAGCCTATACAACTAAGGAATCTAACAGGATAGGGAAAGTAAAGAGGTTTTTAAATTTTAACCTAGAATCTAGGTACTAATAACCTACACTATTTTAGAAGAAATCTGTCATATTCATAAAATGTTTAAAGAAATTTTTTTGCTTGTATGAATAGGAAATTTCTTGAGCTACAGCCTAGAGACTAAGAAAACCCAAAGCTCAAGCATACTTCTTTATTGTGGTTTAACCATAGTGTCCATTCAAGGTTGAGGCTACTTTATACTGTTAAACACCAGACATACTGTTGAAGCATGAATAAGATAAATCAATGGTCACTGACAATGGTCTACCTTCAAGGCAAACTACATTTGGATCTTGATAACATTAACATCTATGAGAAGTTGCTCAGTAGCGTGTGGGAAGTCATTGCAGTATGGGGTAACACATGAGTATGGATTATAGTAAAAAGACCATTGTACCAGAGTGTGTTTGGGGACTATGGTCTGAGTTTTGGGTATGAGTGTCTTTGGAATGATAATGCTATATCCATCATAGCCCACTTTACTACTATCACTACTTTAGGAAGGACTAAAATAGAATTGCTGGTATTGCCACATAGAAAGTGATGGGCAGTGATGTGGTTTATCTAGTAAGAGGATACAAGGGTACCACTCGAGCAAAAGTGATACAAGTCACTAGAAGATAAGTCATAAAGAGGGGTAGCTATGGAACACAGAGCAGAAGGTAGTAGGCTAAAAGAATTTCTTCTCTGTCTCAGGAAGACAGATTTGTATGCCAATATTGCGGTAGTTTCAAAATGGAAAGGAGGAAAATAAAAGTGAAAAAATATCAAGAGAAGGGTGCTAAGGTGGTGATCAGTGCACAGAAAAGAAGGTGAGATTTAGATAAAAGACGAGTCTGCAGGCTTCATAACTTCCCTGTGGAGTTTTGTACTAAAATCAGCTTGGATTACAGACATTCCCCAGGTGTATCCATATAGTGAGGGCATAAAACTTGGCCTATGTGTGAGAAGTATATGTGAATATTGGATGCACAGTAACATAAAATATTACCGAATGCTTCAGTGTGACCACGTAGCATGCTGACTTATCCTCCAGGTCATGGAAAACAAGAAATACTAAGATTTCTTCAAGATCTAATATTTCCTGTCCTTTCTCCAAGAGACTTAATCTGAGGGAGCCTAACTTCTGAGTTTACCCAAGGAACTGTGAAATTTCTCAGCATAAGATTAGGGATACATTTCAGTTGATATAAGGTCCTAATTTATTAGGAAAAAGAGCTGAAATCATCTTGCTTTGTTCACATCATTTGAACAGCCAAAGGATTAGGGAGAAATACAGGTGTCTCTAGACATGGAATGATATTTTGGGTTCTGTATATCCTGGAATCTGGCCAATGTTAATACATCAGGAGAACCTAAAAAAAAATGCCAATTTAGAAGTCAAGTAAACACTCCTCCCCTTGCCATCTTCTTGCAGAGAAATAGTGTTTTTAAATGATCCCCCAGGAAAAACATTCCAAAACTTCCTTCTATTGATTGCTGGGTCTCCCTTTTAATCATATTCACAGATTGATATCCTAACCTAAGTGCATTATAACTTTTCCTTCTTGCTCCTTAATTCTCTTTTCCCTTTATTTTCTTCATTAAAATCTAAAGGAACTACTTCAACACCTTGGTTACAAAAGTAATGTAATACTTAATCCTTCCTCCTCTTCTCTCCCTTCCCTCCTGCCAGCTTCATTCAATCATCAGGGGATAGGACTGGGAAAGAGTAGCTGTATTCTAGTTTATGTCCAGTGAATTTTTACAGAATGAACAGATGTTGTAAGTAAAGCAGCCAAGTTGTCTACTTAAAGTTTTTCACAGAATACCTCCTTCCCAGCACCCTTTGTGGAGGTGATACTTACACAGGGAGTCAACTATGAAATAAAGAACCTTGAGAAAACAAAGGGATGAAAGGAGTTCAAAGTCTTTGGGTACATTATATCCAAATATACTCAAGTGCAAAATATTGACAACCTATAAAAACTACAAACTACAGGATAAAACGTAATGTTTATTTTGCTCAACATTTTTTCTCAATATTGTCAATGTTGTTAAAGAGGGCTCAGACTAATTTGATTTTACTTTTATGTAAGTTTCAAATTTTTAAGCTTGATGATGATTATTATTAATAAGGAAAGCAGTGTAATCACTCGTAAATATTTTAAAAAGTTATTTATGTACTTAAAAGTATTATTTTTTATCAGGTATCCAAACTTAAAAAAAAAAAAAAGAAAATTGCAATTAAGGAGAACTACTTATATAAAATGTCTTCTGTCAGAATTGAAAGACCTGCTTTTATTCTGATCCACAAATACTTATCACCATACTGTTTTGGGAATCCCGTAAGAATTTCCTCTTCTAAGAGCTCTTTAATGATATCCCATAACATTCATAATTTTTATCTAATTATAAATTCATCAATAAACATCCTAGTTATCATGCATTTCTCTATACTAGAAATCTCTTTTTTTTTTCTATACTAGAAATCTCTTGATGATTAACTCTACATATGTTGATTATCTTCTATATCCCTCTATGTAACAAGAGAGCTCCCCAAAAACTATTCCCAGGTTTGAATATGTTTATGTATTCCTCAATTTGATAACCATGAGTTTAATCATTATAGTCACTGAACAAGGAAATTATCTTGAAATAGTAATAATTACACATAGTTATTACTGTGTTATATACTATACTATATATATATATATATATATATATATATACACAATATAACTATATACATAGTTATATATCCTGGCATGTGTGCCAGGAACTATTTTAAGAATTTTATAAGCATTAAGTCATATAGTTCTCAAAATTCTAAAGATAGGTAGCACTATTATTACACTTGAGAAAACAGGCACAGTTGAGTAAACTTCCTTAGGTTACACAGCAATCCTGGGATTTAAACACTAGCAATTTGACTCTAGAGTCTGCTCTCTCAACCACTGCATTCATTGCCTTTCTCTGTGTCAAAGCAAACATGTTCAGTAATTTGTCTGTTGTTTATATATGCAATGTATTTGGTAGTTTAGACAGAAAAGGGAAGGAAATTAAGATCCCTACCCACAAAAAGTTGATCATATAAATACATAAAACAAATGGGAAAAATAGAAGTACATTTAAATGACTATGAGGCAAAATTACCGTTTTCTCAATTAAGATGCAACAATAGTGATCAGAAAGATCCTTCCATTGAGTCTAACATTATTTAGGGATAAAGACGGATGAAATAGGAAACTTCTTCCAACCTACATTCACTCTACTTGGGTATCTTGTAGCTTGCTTACTTGCTTGCTAACTTCCTTAATTTGTCTGTCAGTCTGCCTATCTATCTATCTATCTACCTACCTTCCTCCCTACCTATCTATCCATCCATCCATTCACCCATCTGCCCACAATTACAATTTGAGAAACATACTTTCATCTGAGGAAGGAAATATATGAACCTGAAATGAGAAAATCATTTTAATTTTCTGGATTTATGGTATAAACTGACTTCATTAAACATAAATTCTATCGTAACACAAATGACAGGATTGTACATGGAATTAATGAACTACACAAATATGTTATGGATTTAAAGATATTTAGCAAACTAGATGGTAGTCAAGAATAACCTCCCAAATCCCTACATAACTCCTCCTTGGGACGCCTCGGTGGCTCAGTAAGTTAAGCGTCTGCCTTTAGTTCAGGTCATGATCCCAGGGTCCTGGCATCGAGCCCCACATCAGGCTCCTGCTCAGCGAGGATCCCTCTCCGGATCCCCCTGCTTGTGCTCTCTCTCTCAAATTAAAAAAAAAAAAAAAATCTTAAAAAAAAAATCCTCCAAGAAGCAACATTCCACTAATAAATTTCAATTTCTAATGGTTCAAATTCATTTCGTAATTTTTTTGATTATAACACTGATTTAATAAAAATTTTTTGCATAATATTTGGAAAACTCCACAATTTGGAAAAGGAAACAAAAGTTACCCATTTTCCCACAATACAGTTTCACAACTGCACTGCTGTTAAAAATTTGCTACATATTTATATTTCCTCCTCCTTTTACTTTTAAAATTGTGATCATCATCTGTTTAACAATTTTATAGACTATTTTCACTCAACATTGAAAAATTAGTATTTCCTCCGATGCATTATTTGAAGGCATTTAAAAAAAATTACTACATAAGTTCCCTTCATATGGATAGACTAATTTACTTAAACTTCATTATTATTTCAAGTTTTTCAATATTAGAAATAATGCTGGAACAGAAACATTTCATTAAAATTTATGAGTATTTCCAAAGGACAAATTCCTTGATTTCAATATTAAAAATATTTATAAAACCTTGCTCTTTTTTTTATCACTTTCGATAAAAATTGGGTCAGTATAAAAGAATGGTCATTTGCCCAAACCCTAATCAGTAATGAATGCTATTTTCTAATCTTTGTCCATTTTATAGATGAAATGGCTTTTCATTTTAATTTAAAGGTTATTTACTCACAAGTAATGTCACAAATAATGTGACATATTTTTGTTTATCATTATATTTCTTTGAGGGATACCTGCTTATTTTGGATCCTGTGATCAGTTCTCTATGTGGAATTTATATTTCATTTTTAAGTTTTCCAATTTCGAATGTTAGATACAAACCAATGGGAACCTTGTAAATTCAAGTTGTAACAGACAACTAATGACTGGTAAACTTACAAAAGCTTATAAACCAAAACTCCCCTAAAGGTTTCTAGTACATGAATAAGCAATGTTGAAGTTAATGAGGTTTTGTCATTTGTATACTCAGCTGCATTTATAAATTACCTTACTGCCCACACGAAACAATAAGCACAAAATCCAAGATCAAAAAATTTTGGTCCTTTTCATCTTACACTAACCGATTCTTAGTGTACATTTTATTATTCATTCTACTCTAGCTATTAAAACTTTAGAACTATTATTTGAATTCTTTTAAAAATATTTATAACTTTAAAAGGTAGCTAAAATGAACTAAAATATAACAGATTTTAGAGACATTCTTGGGAAACACTACAAGTATTAGTAAGTTTCATTTATAGTACGCAGCAAAGAAGCAAACCCAACTTAGAAATTTACTGTGCATTAGAGAGTATTGCTTCACGTATTTGGCAGAGAAGTCTCTGTAAGTATTTACACGATTAGTCCTCTTTACACACATTTGCTAAAGCCCTTAATTACTAACCAATACTGTACTTTATAAAATTTGCTTCGAGGTTAACCATTCATCCTCATTTCTTTGATATAGTCCCAGGTGAAAAGTAGTCAATGCATCCCATTAGATTTAGCATCTATCAAAGAAAGAGTCCATGTTTAGACAATAAATTATAGAGCTATTGTATTTATAAAACCACATAAGGTGCAAGGTGATTTTGCTGAACATAATTTATTTCCCATGATTGGGTCAAAGAACAGTCCCTGAAACCAGAGTGCTTGGGCTTATGCCCTGCTCCACCATTTATTAAACTTCTGAGCATAGATAAGCTATGTAAACTCTCTGTATCTCAGTTTTCTCATCTATAAAATGTGGAAAATTACGGTATCTAATGTGATAGATTTTACTTTTTGCTCCTAAAAATTTGGCATCCCTTCTTGTAAGAAGGTAATACTTTCTGTTCACCACTGAAAACATGACAGATCCTGTGACTTATGGTGCCCCTCAATATGGAAGGATTGCACATCTCTATCCCATTAAGACAGGTGTAGCCATTTGAATTTTTGTACTCAAAGCAATGTGAACAAAAGTAGTGAATACCCAATACACAGTGACGTTATATGAATCACTGTGTGCCTGAGTCCTTTCTCTTTCCTCTTTGTCAAAACATTGACTAGGGACTAACTTCAGTCAAGGTCTTAAAATGAAGAAAAGGTAAAGCAGAGCTGCTGTTGGTCAACAATCCTTACATACTGAGAGCAAGAAATAAAAGTCTGTAGTTGTAGTATGCTTGTGAGATTTGAGGGTTGTTTGTTGCACCCACATATTTTGGCTTAGCTAATATATTATCTCAAAGTATTTTCAGGGAAAACACACACACACACACACATACACAGCATTTAAAACAGTTCCTGGCTCACAGTAATTAATATGTAAGTGTTGTTGATAATGATTACTTCTAGTAAGATTTCAACAGTTAACGAATATGTTTTTAACCTGCACATGGCAGGAGGAGCTAAGATGATGAAGTTATAGGAGGACCCTGGGCCTGCCTCATCCCTTGAACACAGACAGATAAATACCAAATTGTTCTGAACACCCAAGAAACCAATCTGAAGATGGACAAAACAAACACACAATCTGAGGGAGAAAAGAAGCCACATCATGAAAAGCAGGCAGTGCACAGATATGGTTTGTGAGAGAAATGGATCTCAGGTGCCGTGGAGGGGAGGGATCCCTAGCCATGGAGAGGAGAGAGAAAGGAAGAGAGAGAAGCATAAGGGGATCGTGCAACCCAAACACTGCCCCTAAGATTGATCGGGAAAATGAGAAGGGCTGATTTTCATGTATTTTTATAAGCAGCAGGGCTGAAATACTGGAGTTTTAGAGGTCCACGGTATGGCTAGTGTGGAGCCCTGACGGTACTGCAGTGCTCCTGTGGAGAAGGAGGGCAGACAGCCAAGGGGCAGACAATCATCTGAGGATTCCCTAGGATGCACTGGGAGAGACAGTTCCCCCTTCCTGGAGTACATCTTGGAGAGGCGGCATGATCTCTCAGGGACAAAAGAGGTGGCAGGTGCCATTTCTCTCCCCTGACCCTCAGCATAAACTTACTTCTTTAGCCAGCACAGCACCAACAGTGGTGATTGAAATCGCTTACACCAAGCCCTGTCTCCTTATGTTCTGTAGGTGCTGCTTTTCTAGGACAAGTGTACCTGAAAACAAGGACAGTGGCTCCTTTCCCAGAAGATCAGCACAAAGCCCTCACATGCACCACATCTAGTGAACACAGACTTCTGCAAAGATTCACCTGTAGTGGAAATACAATCGGGTCTCTTTTAACAGACAGGGCACACATAGTTGAAACTCACCACACTCTGGCTAAGGTCCAAACACTCCCAACTGCGGGCAGGAGAAACTGCAGAGGACGGACCTGAGGGAAAAAGCAGCCAAAACACAGCAGCAGAATACACACAGCATATACCAGAGACACTTCCTGAAGCACTGGGCCCTGGACAGTATATGACCTGTGCTTCCTACAGCCATTACTCTCAGGAGCAGGAAACATAACAGGCTTTCTTAACACAGAGAAGACAGAGACCTAGACAAAATGTCAAAACAGAGGAATTCAGCCCAAAAGAAATATCAAAAAAAGGTCATGGCCAGGGATCTAATAGAAACAGGTATAAGTAATATGCCTGATCCAGAATTTAAAGCAACAATAATAAGGATACTAGCTTGGTTTGAGGAAAGTGAAGAAAACACCAGTAAGTCCCTTACCACAAAGATAAAAGACCTAAATAAAAAATGCTATAACTGAGATGTGAACTGACAGGATGTAATGACCACAAGGACGGAAGAATCAGAGGAATGAGTAAGTGACACAGAAGATAAAATTACGGACAATAATGCAGCTGAAAAGAAGAGGAAAAGAAAAATATTATATGATGAATACAGACTTAGGAAACTCTGTGACTCCACGAATCTCATCATAGGAGTCTCAGAAGAAGAGAAGGGAAGAGGAGCAGAACATTTATTTTAGAAAATTATAGCTGGAAACTTCCTTAATTTAGGGAAGGGAACACTTAGCCAAATACAGGAGGCACAGAGAACTCCCATCAAAATCAGCAAAAGCAGGCCAGCATCAAGACACATCATACTTAAATTTGCAAATTATAGAAATAAAGAAAAAATCCTAAAAGCCATGGACAAAACAAGTACCTAACTTACAAAAAAAGACACATAAGGTTAGTAGCAGACTTCTCCACAGAAACTCGACAGGCAAGAAGATATTTCTGCAATGTGCTGAATGGGAAAAATGGGCAGCTAAGAATACTCTATCCAGCAAGGCTATCATTCTGAATAAGAGAGAGAAAGAATTAAAACAAAGCTAAAGGAGTTTGTGACCACTAAGACCTGTAAGAAATATTAAAGGAGACTCAATGAGTGGGAAAGAAAGACCAAAAGTGACAATGACAAGAAGGGAACAGAGAAAATCTCCAGAAATAATCACAAAACAAGTAATAAAATGGCACTAAATACATTCATTCTGACTGTGAATGGACTAAATGTTCCAATCAGAAGACAGAGGGTATCAGAATAGATTAAAAAAAAAAAAAAAAAGACCCATCTACAGGCTGCCTGTAAGACTCATCTTAGACCTAAAGACACCTGCAGATTCAGTGAGAGGAAGGATAGGGAACAATTTGGTATGTATATAAATGTCAAAAGAAACCTGGGGTAGCAATATTTATATAAGACAAACTAGATCTTAAAACAAAGACTCTAACAAGAGATGAAGGAGGATGCTATATCACAATAAAGGGGACGATCCAAAAAGAAGATCTAACAATTGTAAATATTTATGCCCTCAACATGGGAGCAACCAAATATATAAAACAATTAATAACAAATATAAAGGAACTCATTGATAATAATACAAAAATAGTGGGGGACTTAAACATCCTGCTTACATCAATGGAGATCATATAAGCAAAAGATCAGCAAGGAAACACTAGCTTTGAATAACACACTGGAACAGATAGACTTTATTGATATATTCAGAACACTTCATCCTAAAGCAGCAGAATATACATTCTATTTAAGTCCATAAGGAACATTCTCTAGAGAAGATCATATACTGGGTTATAAATCAGGCCTCAACAAACGTACAAAAAGATTCAGATCATATTTTCTGACCACAATGCTATGATCTGAAGTCACCTACAAGAAAAATTTTGGAAAGACCACAAATACATGGAGGTTAAAGAACATTATACTAAATACTAAATGGTTAACCAGGAAATTAAAGAATAATTTTTAAAAATACATGGAAAAGGGCGCCTGGGTGGCTCAGTGGATTAAGCTGCTGCCTTCAGCTCAGGTCATGATCTCAGGGTCCTGGGATCGAGTCCCGCATCAGGCTCTCTGCTCAGCGGGGAGCCTGCTTCCCTCTCTCTCTCTCTGCCTGCCTCTCTGCTAC
Source organism: Mustela lutreola (assembly GCF_030435805.1). Taxonomy (NCBI): domain Eukaryota; kingdom Metazoa; phylum Chordata; class Mammalia; order Carnivora; family Mustelidae; genus Mustela; species Mustela lutreola. The sequence continues at coordinate 159,562,796 of NC_081292.1, forward strand.
TTGCGATCTCTATCTGTCAAATAAATAAAATATTTTTAAAAAATAAAATAAAATAAAATACATGGAAAAAATGAAAATGAAAACACAATGGTCCAAACTTTGCAAAGCAGAAAAGCTGTCTTAAGAGGGAAATATATAGCAATACTACCTTAAAAAGCAAGAAAAATATCAAATACTCAACTTAACCTTACACCTAAAGGAACTAGAAAAGGATAACAAATGAAGCCCAAACCCAGTAGAAGAGGGGAAATAATAAAGATTAGAACAGAAATAAATGACACAGAAACAAACAGACAAATAGTAGAACAGACCAATGAAACCAGGAGCTGGTTCTTTGAAAGAATTAATAAAATTGGTAAACCCCTAGCCAGACTTATCAAAAAGAAACAAGAAATCGGGGCACCTGGGTGGCTCAGTGGGTTAAGCCTCTGTCTTCGGCTCGGGTCATGATCTCGGGGTCCTAGGATGAAGCCCCACATTGGGTTCTCTGCTCAGCAGGGAGCCTGCTTCCCTTCCTCTCTCTCTGCCTGCCTCTCTACCTACTTGTGATCTCTGTCAAATAAATAAATAAAATCTTTAAAAAAAAAAAAAAAAGAAAAGAAAAGAAAACAAGAAATGACCCAGAATAATAAAATCACAACTGAAAGAGGAGAGATCATAACCAACATCACAGAAATACAAATGATTATAAGAGAATCTGGGAAAAATTACATGCCAACTAATTGAACAACCTGGAAGAAATGGATAAATTCCTAGAAACATATAAAAACTATCAAAATTGAAATAGAAAGAAACAGAAAACTTGAAAAGGGGTCCATGGCTGGTGCAGCTGACTAAGCATCTCTTTGTTTTAGTTCAGGTCATGATCTCAGGTCCTGAGATCAAGTCCCATATCGGGTTCCACACTGAGTGGGAACCTTGAGATTTTGAATGATTGAGATTCTCTCTCCCTCTCCCTCTGCCCCTCCCACTCATAGCCTCTCTGTCTCTCCTTCTTTCTCTAAAATAAGTAAATCTAAAAAGCTAAGAAGAAAAGAAAACTTCAACAGAGTTATAACCAGCAAAGAATTGAATCAGTCATCAAAAATCTCCCAAAAAGCAAAAATCCAGAGCCAGATGGCTTCCCAGGGGAATCTACCAAACATTTAAACAAGAGCTAATACCTATTCCTCTCAAACTGTTCCAAAAAACAGAAATGGAAGGAAAACTTCCAAATGCATTCTGTAAGGCCAGAATCGCCTTGATTACAAAACCAGACAAAGACCCCACTAAAAAAGATAATTATATGGATCCAAAAATTCTCAACAAGATACTAGCTAATCGAATACAATGATACATTAAAAGAATTATTCACAATGATCAAGAGGATTCATGAGTTGCAAGGGTGGTTCAATATTCAAAATCCAACCAACATGATATACCACATTAATAAAAGAAAAGAAAGAACTATATGATCTTCACAACAGATGCAGAAAAAGCACATGACAAAGTAGAGCATCGATTCTTGATAATAATTCTCAACAAAGTAGGGACAGAGGGAACATCCTCAACATCATAAAGGCCATATATGAAGATCCCACAACTAATATCATCCTCAATGGGGAAAAACTGAGAGCTTTTTCCTCAATGTTCAGGAAAGACAGGAACATTCAGTTTCAACATTACTATTTAACATAGTACTAGAAGTCCTAGCCTCAGCAATCAAACAACAAAAAGAAATAATAGGCATCCAAGTCTGCAAGGAAGAAGTCAAAATTTCACTCTTTGCAGATGACATAATACTCCCCATAGATAACCCAAAAGACTCCACCAAAAATTGCTAGAACTGATACACAAATTCAGTAAAGTTGCAGGAAATCTGTGGCAAAATCAGGGTATAGAAATCTGTAACATTTATACAACAAAAATGAAACAGCAAAAAGAGAAATCAAGGAATTGATCTAATTTACAACTGCACCAAAAACATTAAGATACCTAGAAATAAACCTAACTAAAGAGGCAAAAGAGCTGATCTCTAAAAAGTATAGAACACTTACAAAAGAAATTGAAGAGGACACAAAGAAATGGAAAAACATTCCATGCTCATGGCTTGGAAGAACAAATATTGTTAAAATACCTATACTACTGAAAGCAGTCTACACATTTAGTGTAATCCCTACCAAAATACCACTGGTGTTTTTCACAGACCTAGAGCAAACAATCCTAAAATTTTTATGGAACCACACAAGACCCTTAATAGCCAAAGCAAGCTTGATAAAGAAAAGCAAAGCTAGAGGCATAAAAATTAAAGACTTCAAGTTATATGGCAAAGCTCTAATGATCAAGACAGTGTGGTCCTGACACAAAAACAGACATACAGATCAAAGAAACAAATAGAAAACTCAGAAATGGACCCACATATTTGGTCAACTAATCTTCGCCAAAGCCGGAAAGAACATCCAATGGAAAATGACAGTCAATTCAACAAACAGTGCTGGGAAAACTGTTGTTACAGTTTGATTTTTCAAGAAATGGACAGACACTTCTCCAAAGAAGACATAAAAACGGCCAATACACACAGCACTTGTCATGAGGGAAATGCAAGTCAAAACCACAATGAGATACCACTTAATACCAATCAGAATGGCTAAAATTAACAAGACAGGAAACAACAAATGTTGACAAGGATGTGGAGAAAGGAGAACTCTCTTATACTGCTGGTAGGAATGCAAGCTGGTACAGCCACTCTGGAAAACAGTATGATGGTTCCTGAAGAAGTTATAAACAGGGCTATCCTACAACCCAGCAACTGCACTACCGGGTATTTACCCCAAAGATACAAATGTAGTAATGTGAAGGGGCACCTGCGCCCCAATGTTCACAGGAGCAATGTCCACAATACCCAAACTCTGTAAGGAGCGAATATGTCCTTCAACAAATAAATGGATAAACAAGATGTGGTCCACATATACAATGGAGTATTACTCAGCCATCAGAAAGGATGAATACCTACCATTTGCACTGACATGGTTGGAACTGTAAGGTGTTATGCTTAGTGAAATAAGTCAATCAAAGAGAAACAATTATCATATGGTTCCACTCATATGTAGAATATAAGGAATAGCACAAAGGATCATGGGGAAGGGAGAGAAAACTGAATGGGAAGAAATCAGAAAGAGACTCTTGGCTCAGGAAGCAAAGTGAGGATTGAGAAAACTGAGGGTTGAGGAAAGGGAGGTGGGTAGGGGGATGGGGTAACTGAGTGATGGATGTTAAGAAGGACACATGCTGTGATGAGCACTGGGGGTTACATAAGGAACTAATGAATCACTGAGCACTATGTCAAAAATTAATGTCAAAATTAATGTCAAAATTAATGATGTACTATACATTGGTAAGTTGAATTTAAATAAAAAATTTAAAAAAAAAGAAACTTCTGCTTTCATTTAACTCTTTTTTCTCTCTCTGATAAGTAGTGAACAATCTTCTAATAAAAAATTTGGCAGCAAACTGCAGTGTCATCAATCAGCTTTATTTAAATGCTGAAGGTGCAGCCACCTGCTGTAAGGCTCCTCAGGGATGAGTAGCTTCAGTTTTCGAGTACCTAACGACCAGGCAACAATGTTCTGCATGCTCCACATGCACCGCAAAGCCCCATCCCACAGCCCCAAGATCATGACTTGAGCTGAAATCAAGAATCAGATGCTTAACCAATTAAGCTACCCAGGTGCCCCTCCGCGGGCATTTTTTCTTAATATTTTTGTTGTTGTTGTTGTTGTTCAGAGAAAGAGAGAGCACCTACCAGCAGGGGGAGCAGCAGGCAGAGGGAGAACAGGCTTCCTGCTGAGCAAAGAGCTGGACATGGGTCTCAATCCTAGGACCATGGGATCATGACCCAATATTGATTCTGCAAAGCACTTCTTCGTCTCTTGGGTTAAACACCGTGAATAAGGGAACATTAAACAAGGAAATATACATGTGGGCTCTGGGCAACTGCTACCAATGATGAGGGGCAGGACTAGATTGTCATCTTTTTTTTTTTTTTTTTTCTCATTTTTTTTCCCTTTTTTTTTTTTTTAAATTTTTTATTTTTTATAAACATATATTTTTATCCCCAGGGGTACAGGTCTGTGAATCACCAGGTTTACACACTTCACAGCACTCACCAAATCACATACCCTCCCCAATGTCCATAATCCCACCCCCTTCTCCCAAACCCCCTCCCCCCGGCAACCCTCAGTTTGTTTTGTGAGATTAAGAGACAAACCATAGATTGTCATCTTTTTAAAAAAGATTTATTTATTTATTTGAGAGAGAATAAGCAAGAGGAGGGACAGAGAGAGAGAGGGAGAGAATCTCAGGCAGACTCCCCAGCAAGCATAGAGCCCAATGGCAAGGCTCAATCCCAGAACTCTGAGATCATGACCTGAGCTGCAATCAAGAGTCAGTCACTCAAACAACTAAGCCAACCAACCAGGCACCCCTAGGTTGTGACTTTTGAGCCAAGTCTTGAATATACAGTAATGAAGAGGAAAAAAACTGCAATGAGACCGAATCTCTTTGATGGTAAACAATGGAGTATAAGCTACATGTCAGTCACAAACATAAACCCCAGTCTCATATACAAGTCTCATTTGCAAGAATGATGACTACGTACATAATGTAGATCAAGTATAATGGATGCTCATTATTTGCAGTAACTGTGTTCTACAAAGTTGCTGTGAATGCTGAATTAACAAATAATGAACTATAGCTCTTGGGGGAAAGAGAGTTCTTTTCCTGCAAGTCTCTGGTCTAACATTTTTGTCACCAAAATACTATTTGCATTATACAGGTTCATTTATCAAAGTCCTTAAAAAATTAGCCAATCAGCCTTGAATATGCTCTTACATGTAACTCTTTTCCTGTATAACATTCAGAAGTTTTTTTGTTTTTGTTTTTGTTTTGTTTTGTTTTGTTTAGGAGAAGGGGAGAGAGAGAAAGGGAGAGGAGCAGAAGGAGAGGGAGAAAGGGAATCTTAAGCAAGCTCCACACACACTGAAAAGCCCCATCTCACAATCCCAAGATCATGACTTGAGCTGAAATCAAGAATCAGATGCTTAACCAACTAAGCTATCCAGGTGCCCCTCAGCAGGCATTTTTTCTTAATTTTGTTGTTGTTGTTGTTGTTGTTGTTGTTGTTCAGATAAAGAGAGAGCACCTACAAGCAGGGGGAGCAGCAGGCAGAGGGAGAACAGGCTTCCTGCTGAGCAAAGAGCTGGACATGGGTCTCAATCCCAGGACCATGGGATCATGACCCGAGCTGAAGGCAGATGCTCAACCAACTGAGCCACCTAAGCACCACTCAGCATGCATTTTTAAAGTTCTTCTGCAGCCTCCTATCTGCAGAACCTGCCTCACCTGCAAGTCCAAGATTTTCATGGCGTATTACCCTTTGAAATGTGCAAACCAGCCATCACTAGCTGAAAAAGGTTTAACATTTTCCTGACTCTGAGTAACATGACTGTAAATGTATTTGCTACCGGCCTCACAGCAATGCTGCCCACTATGCATTTTATTGGTTGTCATCTCATAAACCTCTGTTTAGCCACTTCCCCATCTTTCTAGTTTCATCATTCACTACAAATGTTAGTTTAGCACTATGCAGAGTGACCTCATGTACAGATCAGCAAATTCCATCTTCCTTTTGCTGGATATGTCATATTGTTGATTCATTAACATTGAACCCAGGGCCAATAGCACTATAACTCATGCCAGAACAAAGCTCATGTAACACACCTATTTTCTCCCTAAAGCACGTCACCGCCTTCTTAGACTTAGGAATACTAGATAGCACTATAGCACTGTGCATGAAGACCATTTTCAATAGTGAAAGCACCAAAAACACCCACAAAAATGCCGCCCCCCCAAAAAAGTACCACACAGACTACTAAAAGGATATTCATTTACATGATACAAGCTGAAACAGAGCATTACCTTGTTCTCAGGTGGCAATGTGTGCATTCGGTAATTTGGATTTTTTTGCTCTTCTGCATATATGCAAGAATGACTGAAAAAGTCCTAAGTATTAATTTTGTGGTTACAAATATAATTTACTTTTTAAAAATATTTTATTTATTTATTTGACAGAGATACCAACTAGGCAGAGAGGCAGGCAGAGAGAGAGGTGGGGGAAGTAGGCTCCCTGCTGAGCAGAGAGCCCCATGTGGGGCTCAATCCCAGAACCCTGGGATCATGACCTGAGCTGAAGGCAGAGGCTGTAACCCACTGAGCCACCCAGGCGCCTCAACAAATATAATTTAGTGAGTAAGTATATTCACAGACATATGATCCATGAATAATGAGGACTGACAGCACTAAAACAGCATAAGTTCAAAGGAATTTGGAAGTACAAAAGTGGTACAACCAAAAACAAAGACAACACTTCGTTTTGTTTTGTTTTGTTTTGTTTTCTGTCAAAAATGAAAGTGTTCATCTATAAACTCCTGTTTTTTAGGGACAGATGACACTGTATTAAATAAAGATATTAAAGTAGCTTGTTACACATGGTGTAAATTAAAAACTCAGAAATTCTTGACAATTTTAAATATGAGCTCTTCATCCAAATGGCATCAATTCTCAATATGGGTCCAGTGAAAGAAAATAAATTTGTTATTATTTCAGTTTTTTGTATTTAGGGTTTTTTTTTTTTAAGATTTATTTATTTAGGGTGGTAGAGGGGAAGGGGTAGAGGGAGAGGGAGAGAGAGAATCACAAGCAGACTTCCTGCTGAACACACAGCCTGATTTGGGGCCTGATCCTATTTCCCTGAGATCATGACCTGAGCAGAAATCAAGAGTCAGATGCTCAACCAACTGAGCCACCCATGTGTTCCTATTGTTTCAGCTTTTAATTGAAAATTGAATTAAATATTGGTAGAAAAGCCATGATGCTTGAATTTATAATAAAGAAAAAAGTGCCAACTTGCAACAAAAAAGCTGTTAGTCAGAAAGCATTTCTGAAGCACTGAATTTTATTTTAAAAATTCATTTTTGAAAAACTAGTATTTCCTTGACTGAGATTGATTATAGAAATTTTAGAAAAGGCAAATAAGTATAAAAATACAATTTGCAAAAAATCATTATTGTCCATTTCAAAAGATCCATAACTATTTAAAGATCTTTTTATTAAAAGCTAAATGTTAAAACTTTTCTTACCTCAAACTTGAATCTTTATCACAATAGTTAAGAGGAAAGGTAATAGATTATTATTTTTCTCTTTTGTTTTGGTTGACTTTTAACAGTTTCTTTGTTTCTTTTTCCAAGTCCTTTCATATTCCTCATTAAAGGATGCCAGTCTTTTACCTCATCCACAACACTCTCTCCTATGTCTGGTTTGATTCTAATTGGGAGTCTTTTTGAGCCAAGTATTTTGTATAGGGTTATCAATACATAGAACCATATGACAGTATCATGTTAACTCTCCAAAATTTTAGAAATCACATTTTTAATGAGGTTTCCCTTATTTAGTGACACAGAGGGAACATGAAAGACCATCCTTCCATTTCCTCTTTCCTTCAACACCAAATAAAGAACTCCGTTTTGTGTTTGTCTCCACAAATGTAGATTTCTAAATCCTTGGACAGCAGCTCAGTTGTGAATCCCCTTAAGTTCAAATGTAGAGTCACATGTCAAGTACCTATAGCAACAGCCCTCATTTATATTCCTTCTGCCCTCAATGGGGACAGTTCCATGGTCCTAAATTCTGGGTCAGTCATGTTGCTGGTCCTAATTATGAATTTCAATAAAATTTTCATAAAATGAGATTTAAGTGCCACAGGTTCATTATCTACATATTGAAATTCCAATATATGCCACGAATTGTGCAAGGCACCTGAATTAGAAAATGAATAATACTACATATTTCTGTTAATGGTCATTTTCAAGTTAATTTTTATGTATGGAAAGAAGGAATAACCATTTTCATTAAAAGACCATCCTTTCCTCAATGTCTATGTGTCGATATATTTATATATTCTATAGTCTATCCTATTGGTAGAATTTTTGATCCTGGAACTAATCCCATACTCTATTAACTACTCTAACTTTATGATGAATTCTAAAATCTAATAACATGTTCTTCTTAAAGACTATTCTAGCTATGCTACATCCTTTGAATTTCTTTGTATACACTAAAATTACATCAAAATGTAAAAAAGTGCTTAGATAAAAATTAGAATAATAATAATAATAACAAATCTATAGATAAAGTACATTCTCCATTTATTCATTAAATTCTCTAAGTAATGTTTTAAAGCATTCAATATAGAATGTCTCACACATACATTAAATTCACTCCTGGGCAGTCTATGTTTTTTATGCTACTGTATACGGTTTCTTAAATTTTCATCTTTCTTAAGTCTGTAGATTGATGTATTTCATTAGATTGGAAATGAGGCTCAAGCACTATTTTTCTGGCAATTGCTGCTGTCCTGTTCTCTCTCTTCTCTTTCTGAGATCTTAATCATTAGTATTTTTGTCTCTCTTGGATGCATGAAACATCTTTTACAATATATTTTTCTTTTTCTTCTACCTTTTTTTTTTAAATCTTACGCTTCAGTGTGTATGTTTTCCAATAGCCTGATATGAGTTCACTAATTCTGTCTTCTGCTGTATCTAGATTTCAGGTAATCTGCATCCAATGAAGTTTTAATTTCCCATACTGCATTTTTCAGTTCTAAAATGCCCATTTGATTTTTTACACATATTTAAATTTTAAACAGTATCATCATGTGTAAGACAAGTTAGGTCAAGTTTGCATTGTTCCAAGCTCTACTCCTTTACCTAACTTTACTGATCCTTTTGAGCGCTCATCTTGTATCTTAGTGTAGATATCTTAGGATAGATACATATCTTAGTATAGGTACAACTATACTAAGAGCTAAAACTCTATCCTTTGGGTACTTTTTCCCTTTGTTTAGAAGTATAACACCAACCTTAGCCTTGTTGCGTCGATTCACTAAGCTTCACTATCTCTTTCTGGTGTCCTTTAATCCAGCCCGCACCTTTGTAAATATCTCCTTTATTAATTATTCTCCTTATAATCATTTTTCTGTGTGTTATCTTTCTCTTGCAGGAATGTTGTCTGATTCATAATGCTAGTGGAAAAAAAGAAAAACTATGAAAAATGTAGTATATTTAAATACCGAAAGTATTTTCGAAACAGTATCTTACCAAGAATGCAATTTAGGAGAAGCAATGAAATAGTATGAAAAATTAATCATTTTGAAGTATCTGCATGGGCTGTTTCTCAGATGAAAAGTAGATGGAACAAGTTTAATCATCTTAAAAAAGCATCACATGTTTCTCAAAAGATTTCCATACATTAGTCTAACATAATAGTGCATATACAATTTGGTAGGAATTAAATATTTATATGAGGATACCAGAGGAAATGCCTTAAAAACAAAGTGGAGTCCATGCTATTTCTGATCAAGTCCTTATACTGTAAATTATTATCACTGAACTTTTATCACTCTACTTGCAGCCATGGTCAAGACACCAAAGACCATTCAAGGGAAAAGAAGTTGCAAAATAGCTAACTTAAGTACAAAACCCTGACTATTTTCCCTAGTTTCTTTTTATCTTCCCTCCATTTCTTTTCTCAAAACATTCTATCCATATTCTATGACCAAATCCACCTGAATTCTACCACTGAATATTAATATCAACAAGTTAGGGAAAATGAACATTTTTTTTTTTTTTTTATCATTCAGTTTATGGGAACTCCATCTTCCAGTTGTTTTGTCTCAAAACCTTATGGCCATCTTTGATTCTTATCTTGGCCTCCTATCCTATCCATCAACAAAATCCTATCCTATCCATCCACAAATCCTCTCCATCAACAAAAACTCTTAGTTCTGACTTTGAAACATAAAACCTGACTAAGCACCTCCTTCACTGCTCCACCCTACTGTGAACTATCTTCTTCTCTCACTTAAATTATTACAGTAGTCTAATTGGTATTATTAATTCTATCTGGCCTCTATCAAAGTCTCTTCCTAACACAGTGGCCAGATAATCCTTTCACAAGTAAAGCAGACTATGTCACACTTACTCTCAAAACTCTACAATGGTTCCTCTGTTCACTCAAAGTAAACCCCACAGTCTATAATTGCCTAAAAGGCTCTGTACAATCGTGTTCCCATTACTTCTTTAAAATTATTGTTTACTAATTTCCAACAGTTTCCCTCTCTTCTCGTCAAACTGGCCTCCATGCTTCTCCTCAAATGCAGTAGGCATGATGCCACCTCAACACGAACTGTTCTCACTGTCCCATATGATCAACTACCCACAAGCCATAAGACAAATTTGATGTATTTGCTCAAATGTCAGCTTTTCAATGAGGCCTGTCCAGACCTCCAATTTAATATTGGCTAGATGTCTATCATTCCATTATTTCCTATCCCCTCTCTTTTCTAACTTTTTGTTCCACCAGGGTCATTGCCTTGTAATTTTCTATATCAGTTATGCACTGCATTCATTATTTCCTGTGACTTAACTGCAATGACTGGCACTAATCAAATGTTCAATAAATATCTGTTCAATAAACTGATGAATTAATACATTCAACCCATGTGTACTGAGTGCCTTCGGAATTTTTTTCTTAAAGATTTTTATTTATTTGATGCACAGAGAGAGAGCACAAGCAGGGGGAGCAACAGGCAGAGGGAAAGGGAGAAGCAGGCTCCCCTGCAGAGCAGAGAGCCTGATGCAGGGTTCAATCCCAAAACCCTGGGATCATGACCCAAGCCAAAGGTAGTTGCTTAACCAACTGAGCTACCCAGGTGCCCCAGAATGTTTTTTCAATAAACATTTATTCTGTAGATTAACTACAAAGTCTAAGTGATATGGAAATCATAATATATGACTTTATCACACACAAAAAGAGAATTTTTAATTTCGAGTAAATCCTCTTCAAATGTTTCTGTACATATATTTCAAATATTTAAAAAATAAATAAATAAAAGATTTCCTTGTGATAGGTCCCTCTCGTCTCTGTTCTGCACTCCCATATTAGCTCCAAGCTGGATTAGGTGGCCTTCCTTCTCTTTGCTCCACCACGTCACTTAATATATTTAATTGAGGTTATCTGTTAATGTGTCTATTCCACAACAGTTTATTAAAATTTCCAGGGCAGTATCTATTATATTCACCTTAATTTCTCCAGCACTTAAAGTCAGCATTACATAAAAATTTAAAGAATAAAAAGGAGACAAAAAGGGAATAAGAAAGTGCACGATACATCTATTTTGCAAACTATTGATGTTTAGTTGTTTCAAAACTTGAAAAAAAAGCTTTCCTTCTTGTCTTTTTCTTACTGTTTTCTTTAAGTAGTCAGATAAAAGAAACCCACACTCAAGCCCAGTAAGAATAAAAACTCAACCTAAAAAGAATTAATTCATATGATCCTCAAATTTTTGTAATGTTTTAGTTTTATATGTGGGTAACTATTTTCAAAATGTCATGTGAATATACTAACACTTGCACTGTTTTAACACTCTTTATCTTAAAATACTATGAAATATGTAACAAATTCAGGGAACGTAGGTCATAGTACTTTAAGCAAAGATACAGTTAAGTGTTTATGTAAAATTTGAGCTGTACTTATTATCAGTATCAACTATAGGCTTCATTCCAAATTCCCATTTATTTAATGCTAACTCTCCCATCAATAACCTTAAGTATCATAAGAAGAAAGGCTGAAAATTAATTCAAGTACAAAGAACTCAAGGATTTTTTAAGTACTATAAAAAGCACTTGATGTATGAATCTGAAGTTATCAGGACAGTTAAATTGATCAACTAATGTATGAACTACATCCTAGGATAGACTCACCAATATTTTGCCTTAGATTAAAAATGTAAGGAAGTTACTAAAATATTTCTATGATGAATAAGATAAGCCTAGCTGTCCAGTAATACTTAAATTATTATAAGCAAATAGAATGTATTGTAAGACTTGGGATTTTTTTTTAACAGAAAAATATTGACTTTTGGCCCATACGTTTTCAATTATCTTTCATAGGGGAAAATAATTCTTTTTTTTCTTCCAATTTGGTAATATTAAAAAATGCACAGCTTTAAGAAATAGGACAAAATCAGCTTAACATACTTTTCTTACCTGAGCTTTTTTTTTTTTTTTTTTTTTTTTTTTTTTTTATTTTTTATTTTTTATAAACATATATTTTTTATATACATATATTTTTATCCCCAGGTCTGTGAATCACCAGGTTTACACACTTCACAGCACTCACCAAATCACATACCCTCCCCAATGGATCAAGAAGATGTGGTATATATACACAATGGAATACTATGCAGCCATCAAAAGAAATGAAATCTTACCTGAGCTTTTATCTTTATGGGATATCAGGAATTCTCACATGAAAAAAATCCTTTCACAGAATTGAACATAAAGATAAAACTTCTTATTGGCTTACTTAAGAGTAAAATTTAGATTTCAATTAATCTCATTTGCCTGAGGGAATACTCAATTCTTGGCCCAGTAGAGATATACTATGTATTAAAGTTCAGAATGTCCATTAGATCACACCCTATTGACTTTGTTCTGGTTAGGTCACAAGACCCTGAAGGCTATACTTGAAAATGTAATATTCCTAATGAGAATGAATCTGAAACTAGAAATTTAACAAAAGTCTATTTGTGAATACAGACACTAGCTTGCCTTAGTGCTGTCTTTGTAGTTAGCTCCGTATTTTTAGAACTGAACGCCATTTACTTTCCTCAAACTATTCTAATTGTATGGAACAGCATCCCTCCTCCTATCCCTAGAGTTTTCTTCCCTAAAATTGCACCTCGGGATACTTCCTCCAATTAGTGACTCCCACTCTTATAGCTGAAGCTCAATGCAATCTTGTAATTATGTGCTTATCTCTGTTTTAATGATTATACATTTGTTTTGTCTCCAAAAACCTGTATATGGTGCAGAGGCAGGAATATGCTTAAATTGTTGTGAACATAGTGGTCAGATAATAAATATTAGATGAGTAATGGACTCATCACACTCCCACAAAAAAGACATTGTATTTACTTCAATTCATACACAACTATAATACCATGAACAATACTGGTTCAATTAAAAAGAAAAATAGCTACATATTGGAAAACACGGCTCAAGAGGAAGGACCCCTGCTGTAAACAAACCCATCAAGGGTCTTCTGCCTTCTCAGAGAGAGAACTGCTGCTTCCAAGTGATAGCTGTATACCTAAGCTAAGTAGCAAAATAAAACATTACATGACAAAAATCCATACTTATGAGGGAAATCATAGGAGTAGAAAAATGACTATGTGGGATTTAGGGAACTAGAGAGTCTAGATCCTTGATCAAACCTCTAATTAATTTTGCCTAAAGAGAGTAATTTGTCATACAAGGGCAAAGAGTTACAATAGGAATTTTTTTACTTTTAACAAAGTTATGTCCCACATCGTATTTTACCCACATAATTAGACACTGAATATGTCCTGCAGTACACTGAAATCATACAGAATATTTAAAGAAGATTTTAAGATGTGCTCATAATTTCTAATTTCTTAAATATTTTATTTTGGATATCATTTTTGCTTCATAAAACTTCCCATGAAAATACTTCTACCAATAATTTTGCTGTCAACTCGATTTCTTCCTCTCCCACCTACAAGTTGCTCTGTTGGCTACTAGCATACATTGCTCAAAGGATGTGACAACTGAAAGAATAAGGCACCCCTCTTCCTCTCTGCCAAGAAAGGAATCCACAAAGAAAGAAGGAAATTACCTTTTGAATATTTGCACACAGAAAGATACTTTCTGAGGGATTATGCATATGCTTACACACTTAATTTTTTTAAAATGGAAGTGAACATTTTTTTCCTATTTAACATAGGTTTCTTAAGAGAAAAGCAAAAGCAAAGTATTTCTTGAATAAATTTAGTTTTCTTTCTCCTTTTTTTTTTTTTTTTTTTTTTTTGAGAGAGACTGCGAGCTTGTGCACATGCATAATAGGGAGCAGCAGGGAGAGAGAAAGAGAGAATCCCAAGCAGCTTCCATGTTCAGCATGGAGCCTTCCATGGTGCTGGATCTCATGACCCTGAGATTACCACCTGAGCTGAAATCAAAAGTTGGATGTTTGATCCAACTTTTGTATCCTATGAATACATTTCTTAAACATTAGAATACAACTTTTGTATCCTATGAATACATTTCTTAAACATTAGAATACAACTTTTGTATCCTATGAATACATTTCTTAAACACTAGAATAAGTAATCAGTTGGCAGTAACGTTAATGGTGAAGTTTATAATTTTTTTCCACATTTGCTCTGCATGTAGATAGTAGCAGAGGTAGAGAATGCCATGTCAGAGCATGAAAATAAAAACGAATTATCTGAAATTAACAATACACTTGTTCATAAAGTATTCTGGAAAAAATTAAGGAACAAGCCTAAGAAACATTTGGGGCAGGGGTGGGGTGGGGTGGGGTATGTGGGTAGGGAAACAAAAAAAGAAAAACAAAAAAAAGAGTTGAACCTGCACCATAAAAAGGAAACGATCATATATGGAAAACTTCCTCAACATCATACAGGTTCAAAAGCAAATATTAAAAGTGAACTTATTTGAATAAAGTGTTCCATGTCTTTTGTACAACATGGATGAACCTAGAGGGTATTAAGCTAAGTGAAATCAGTCAGAGAAAGACAAATACCAAATGATTTCACTCATACAGGGGATTTAAGAAACAAAACAAATGAACAAACTAAAAAAAGAGACAAAAAAACACTTAAATATAGAGCACAAACTGATGGTTACTGAAGGTAAAAAGGGAGGCAGGTGGGGGGATGGGTGAAATAGGTGAAGGGGATTAAGGTTACACGTACCATCATGAACACTGAGTAATGTATAGCATTTCTGAATCACTACATTATATACTGAAACACATGTGACACCGTATGTCAGTTACACTGGAATTAAAATTTTTTAAAGTTCCATGCAAAAAAATGCACTGTATTCCTATGTAGAGAGTAAAAGTAAAGGAGAAAAATACTGAATATAAAATAAAGAGAAAATAAATAAATCAAAAAGTTCCTCAGGCAAAAAGTGACAAAAGAAGTTAAGTGTCCAGAGCCTGGTGCTTATCTGCAGGTAAAATAATTCTCAATTCTGTTAAATGTATTTCTCATCATAGAAAACACAGTAGGACAGATGGACTATCAGTTTCTATAAGGAAAGGAAGTCAGAAAAAAAAAAACAAGAAAGAGCATTTAATCAAAACCACTCTCCACACTGGTCTTTCATCCATTATTGGCCCAGATTCAAACTGTAGATTTCTTTAAATTCTACTAATGTAAAACCTAAACAACAAAGCCACAAACTACCTATGCCCCTTTACAAGTTTTCCATTAACTACAAATATTCACTCTACTGTCTGATACAAGATCTAAATGCCCTAATGCAAAAAAAAATGTTAGATATGGTTCCTGTCTTAGCCTGTGAGGCAAGACAGCCTTATAGAAACAGAAAATATTTTAATTAAAAACAAGCTAAATATATTGAGTAATTATGTGCTAAACACTGTTATTTACATGCATTATTTAATAATGATCTTATGGGATAAGAACTATCTGTACAACTATTTTGAGAAACCATGGTACAAAGCAGTTAATTGATTTGCCCAGGGATGTACATGCTGTAGGCTGGGGGAGGTGAGAAGAATGTGCCAGGCGAGGAGCCCGACTTGGGGTTCCATCCCAGGACCCTGAGATCATGACCTAAGCTGAAATCAAGAGTCAGATGCTTAACCAACTGCATGACCCAGGCGCCCTGAGCATAATTACATTTAGTAAATTTCCCTATTTTCGATGTACAGTTCTATGAGTAACAAGCATGTAACCACCATCAAAATCAAGATATAAAATACTTTCAACACACTGAAGTTGTCCTTTTAAGTATAGCTCTATCAATTCTGGAAAACACACACGACTATATAACTACCAACATAATCAAGACATAAAATTAGTTCCATCATCCCGTAAGATTTTCCTTGTGCCCTTTTGTGGAAAATCTACCCTCTATTCCCTTCCCTTGGCAACCATTGATCTGTTTTCTCTCTGTAATTATGCTTTCTCCAGAATGTCATATAAAAAGAAACATACAGCTTATAGCCCTCTGAGTCTAGTTTTTCTCACTTAGCATAATGAATCTGAGATTTATCCATGTCACTGCACTTATCCATAGTTAGTTCATTTTAGCTGCTGAGAAGTATTGCATCATATGGATGCCCCAATTTGGTATCCAATCACCAGATGAAAGACACTTGTTTGCAGTGACTGCTGTTTGCAGTGAACAGAGCTGCTATAAACATTTGCATGCATGTATTTAGGTAAACATAAGTTTTTACTTTCTTTGGGTAAATACCCAGTGTGGAATTGTTGGGTCATGTAGTTAATATAAGTTTACCTTAAAATAAACAGCCAAACAATTTTCCTCAGTGACTATACTATTTTGCATCCCACTAACAATGTATGGATCAAGTTGTTTTCCATGGTATCATCATTTTGTTGTTGTTACCCACTTTTTTAAGTTTTCTTTTAATTTGAGTAGGCTCCATGCCCAGTGTGAAGCCCAATATAAGGCTTAAACTCACAACCCTGAGATTAAAACCTGAGCTAAGATCAAGAGGCAGATACTTGACCTACTGAGCCACCCAGGTGCCCCAGTTCTTAACCATTTTAGCAGGAATAGAGTGGTGTCACATTATGGTTTTAATCTGCATTCCCCTAATGGCCAAAGATGTTAAGCATGTTTTAATATGTTTATGAGCCGTATATCTTCCTTGCTGAATATCTGTTCAAAGAGTTTGTCCTTTTTATAATTGGGTTGTAGGGTTTTTTTTTTTTTATTATGATAGAGATTTCTTATGTAATCTGAATAAAAGAACCTCATCAGGTATATGATTTGGAATTATTTTCTCTCAATTTCTCTCCACAAGTCGGCTGATTGTATTTTCATTCTTAACAATGTCTTTTGAAGAGCAGACGGGTTTTTTTTTGTTTTTTATAAAGGTCAATTTATCAGTATTTTTAGTGCTTTGGAGTTGGTTTTAGGAAACCTCTGCCTAATTCAAGGTTACAAAAATTTCCAATATGTTTTCTTCTCCAAGTCTCAGGGTTTTAAATTTTATAGACAGATGATCTGTGAACCATTTTGGAGTTAATTCTTGTCTGCAGTGCAAAGTATGTATCAATCCTCAATGTCCAATTGTTCAATGTCCAATGTCCAATTGTCCAATGTCCAATTGTTCTAAAACCATTTTTTAAAAAGGTTATCCTTTCTCTATGAATTGCTTTTGCATCTTTTTTGAAAATCAATTAACCATGTATGTGTGTCCATACCTGGCCTCTCCCTGCACTTCATTCTGAAAAGGATGTAAGACGTAAATGCTAGCAGCATATCTAGATACTGCCAACAATAATATTTTTTAGTCTTTATTTTTATTTATATTTAAGTTTTTATTTATACACTTCCTCCTAAGAGCTTAAGACACTATTGTTAGCCTTCTGCTTTTCAAAACAAACAGATTTTTTCTTCCAGTTTTTGCATATGAGAAATCAGCCACCCTAAAAGGAAAAGGGTAAACAGATATGAAATTCAGATCACAGAAGTTTCAAAAGGGCTTGAAAGTTTTAAAGGAATTAAGATTTATTTAAGAAAATTACTATTTTTAAAAAGGAAGACAAGAAGGAAAAGGAAAGAAAAGAGGAAAGTGAAAGGGCATAATACTAGGAAATGGAAAACGGGAGTTAATTATTGAGCACCTACTATGCATGTACCATATTACATGCTTTTGCATATGATACTGGGATTTTTTTGAATCATCTGTTCTGAGGCAAATGTTTTCAACCAGTTTTTAGAGAAGCCAGTCAGAGAAGTTAAGATTTTTTTCTCCTAATTCGAATTCGATCTAGTTATACACCTGGAACCAAAAGTTATTCTTCAGATATCTTTAGGAGCCAAGTTCTGTTGGATTCCTACCCAATCACAACAGCTGTGGGGAATTTTGAAGATACCTATGGGGAAAAGCGATAACCAAAAGAATCAATCCTGTAGTTAAGTGTGAACAAAGAAGCCATGTGTCCATTCGCTCAACAGCCATTTAATGAACAACAAGCAGCACATCAAAGGTTCTGTGCTGGATGCTTTAAAAGAAAGAGGCAATAGGACCCTCTGTAGCTCTAATACTCACTCTCCACAAGAAGGGAGAAAAGATATATTCAGTAACTATGTTTAGACAGGAAAAAGAAAGAAATTTAGTAAAAGAAATGCAAATAAAGTGCTAAGGAATTTTTAGAAAACCAAAAAAAAAAAAAAAATTCTAAATGAAAAGATTAGATAAACCCTAGGAGCAGAGTACACGTGAACTGCTGGTTTTTAGAATGATAGGAAAAATGGAGCCTGCCAATATGAGGGCAAGCCATTTTAAGGAGAAGCAGCACATAAAATACGTGAAGAAAGTGGGGGCATATGTAGGAAACAGGGAAAAAAATAGCTCATTCGTTAAAACACAGAATATGTGAAGATCAATTATGGGAGATAACCTGGGTAAAGCAGACTGAATTCAGACAATTCAGGGTTGTGTTGCAGTATTTATCTTTTTACAGATCATTCCTGTGTGCCTCCTAGAAGACAAGGACAACAGCAAGTACTGACCATATAAGCCACAGAGAAGAGATGCAAGTTGTCTGCCCTTATGGACCTTAAAGTCTTGAGGCTTAGTAGTCTGGCCTTTATTTGGGCTTCATTTAAGTATTATTAATTAATAATTATTTAATTATATAATTATTTATGATTATATAATATATTAATATTATATTATTATAAATAATCATATAATTAATTATTAATGAAGATTTTTAAGCAGTCAGGTATTAGTATAAACGTGAGAACAGGTAAAAAGCAATATTAAAACAATTTTCTTTTATATCCCAACTTTGATTTTGCTAAAAAGCATGAATACTGAAAAATACATACTGTTTTACAAGTGAAAATAATTTCTAAATAGGTCTTTGGAAGTTTAAACATAGGATAGGACAGTATACTGAATAAGATGCTTACTGGGTAAGATTCAGTACACTGAATAAGAATCACGTGGTCTACATATAAGCAGCACAGAATTCGTATGTTGGAGTAGAATTTATGATACGTTGATCTAGAAAGGAAAATTTCTTGTATCTATCCACCTAATGACATCTATCCATCCAATGATACCTGTATCAATGAGTATGTATATTGTTTAAAAGGAAAAAGCTTAATGAAATAGATTCTCTGACTTGATTTGAACCCTTATTATTAATTAATTGTTAAAAGCTTCAGCTTCCAGAAGGAATGAGGTAATTTTTCACCATTTGCTTCTTTCAGTAATTGAGATTTAAACCGGGGTGAAATTTAACAAGTTTTACTCTGCAGAATAGAACATTCTGCACATTTGATGTCTCCTTGGCATTATCTTCTGATTTCCACTCAGACAATGTCTGATTCATGAGATGATAGAAGAGATATTGTTACTGAGAGTTAGAACTACTGTTGGCTCTTATCTGAGCATCACTCCTCAGTCTGACACAATGCTCCCCAAGTTTCCGTGAGGATATTCTATTCCGGAGTTTATAATACCCTATGTCCTTGAATCAGGGGTCAAATATTGTGTCTGTGGCAGAAAGCAGACATAAAATACTCAGCTTTGGTTACTGAAACAAGTGACATGTGATTTCTTTTAATTTTTTTCTACAATATATTGTTACTTCCTAGTACAGTGCAATATAAAGACAATATTTCTATAAGTAATATTAATTATTTTAAAGATGATGAGTTTTTAGGAAAAAACAATAACAAAAATAATAAGTATTAGAATATTTCACTATTTTAACATAACTAACTTTCCTCTCTACTATATATGCATTATATAAACTATGTATCTATATATAAACTATATCTGTCACATATATAATTATCATATCATATATGTCACATGCATGTATAGTTTATCTATACTTATGTGTTTGTGTTTGTGTGCATGTGTGTATATATACACACATATGTATGTATATATGTGTATCTATATATATACATTATGATATTATGAATATCATATTATGATTATTATGTAGCTTCAAAAAGGAAGCAGCAATCTATTCACATACTCCCTCTCAACATATCTTATACTTTGCTATTAAAATGTAGATTCATATTTCCATACTACTGCCCTCCTAAATTGACTGCAGTATTTTTCAGTATCAGAGGAGAAATCCTCAAGGCTTTCTAAAAAAAAAAAAAAAAAAATGGGGAGCAGAGTTTCATCATTCTCCAAAACCTTTTGGTTGTCTTCATCAGTCTTTGAAAGACTCCACCAAGGGAACTGCACATTGCAATAGTCACCTATTCATTTCCTCAGCAACAGATGTGAGAAAAGTTCATCCAGCAGACACTGACAGAGCACAGAGCACTGGCCCTAGAGCCAAAGGAACTAGGATTAGTACCACTTCTGCCACTAACTGCTCCACCTACCACGCCCTTGTCCACCCAAAGGCTCATTTCCCCACCACATTTGTATCACCCTACTATTTTAATTTTTAAGAAATCATTCTAGTAAAATTATACAACTTTTAATTATTATTACATCTAAAAACCCTTATTTCTCTTTCTACTCTTGATTTCAATTTTGATTCTGTAAGACAAACAGAATTAAAGGAAAAAGAGAGTGGGGTTGACAAAAATTTTGCATTAATTTTTAGGTAGCATATTTAAAATAACATGTTGACAGAAAATTACCCAAGTCAATAATAAACACTTAACTGAGGAAGGAAAGTACACATTTACATAGATTTACATTATTATTTTAGAAAGGCTTACAGGTATTGTTCAAAGAGAAATAGTATCCAACAAAAAGCAAACAAAAGAGGTAGTTTAAAAAATCCTATGAAAAAACTCTGGGATACCATCTGCAAAGTGGCAACAAAGGAAAACTTTTTCTGACACATTAACCAATAAAGAGGTACGCCATTCTTTTCTGGCTTGTCACATTGCCCATAAAAGATTATGTAATTGCTTCACACAAAAACCTGCTACAGTAACTAGTAAACATTTGAAAAACTCCATTAGGCTCTAAAAATTAGGCTCTAAAAATTGTAATTTTTTCCATAAGAAAAATAATCATTGGGCACCTGGGTGGCTCAGTTGGTTAGGCGACTGCCTTCAGCTCCGGTCATGATCCTGGAGTCCCGGGATCGAGTCCCACATCAGGCTCCCAGCTCCATGGGGAGTCAACATCTCCCTCTGACCTTCTCCCCTCTCATGCTATCTCTCACTCTGTCTCTCTCTCAAATACATAAACAAACAAATAAATAAACTTTTTTTTAAAAAAGGAAGATAATCTTCTCTCACTATATTTGGTAAAACTTGAATTCTGGATCCATTTGGTACAATAGCTCTGGATTTTTCCACTGTGCTATGATTTGATACACACACACACACACACACACACACACACAAACACACACACCCCTATTTTACAGACTAGTATATCAGTAATGATATACCCCAATTTTTAAGCAGCAAAGGACTAATAGACAGTAACTGACAGGTGCTGATCATTTTGACTGATCCTAAACAGATGCCAGACACAAGATCTGATCTAACATTATACTTTGGAATACCCACATATACACTGAGCACTTTTTTTTTTTTTTAACTTTCTATTGGGTTTTTGAGCCACAATAATTTCCACTTATACTGTAATTTAGAAGGATGGTATACCTTTGACTGCCATGTATTTTATTTCTCTAGCAAAATAGTGCCTCTAGGGTACTTTTAAAAATTCCCAACTACATAGAAAAAAAAAATGGGCCAATGCCATTAAATAGGCATTTCACCGAAGAGGAAATATGATTGAAAGTTGTTTAATCCCTCTACAGAACAGGGAAGGGAAATACAAATTACAATCTGAAGAAAATGCTATTTTATATATACATATATGTACTATTTTATACATAGATATGTACAATAAAACCCTAACAAACCAAGGGCAAATAAGAATGCAGACCAAGAGAAATTTACATATTGCTGGTGGGGTAAAAATTGGAACAACTTTGGAAAATTATTTGAAATTAATTATCAATAAAGCTGTTGCAATCAAAAAAAAAAAATTCCCCCCACACTTCATCTGTCTACACATTTAACAATGAAATATAGCAGCACTTTTTGATGAATACTTAAATTTCTCTCTCCTGCCCCCAATGCTACTTTAGTCAAAGTGCTCTAAAGTACACGAAAAATATAAGGCAGTAATTGCTTCCATTGCTGATGATATTTGAGTTAGTTCTGATCAAATGTAGGTATAACTCGTTTCATCCAAATGCAAATCTTCATGAAAATGTATGTGATCAATTTCTTAAGGTGAGTATATTTTTCCATTCTACACATTATTTTAGAAAAAAGATATGCCAAGATGTCTTCGCCTATAATAAATATGTGTTACATTTCAGGTGATCTGTTTTAATTACATTTTATTTTAGAAAATTTTATTTTATTTATTTTATTTTATTTTATTTTAGAAAAAAAGATATACCAAGATGTTTTTGCCTATAATAAATTATGTGTTACATTTCAGGTGATCTGTTTTAATTACATTTTAAATTTTTTTTAATTTTATATTTTTCAGTGTTCCAAGATTCATTGTTTGTGCACCACAGTGTCCATGCAATACATGCCCTTCTTAATACCCACCACCAGGCTCACCCAAACCCCCCACCTTCCTCCCCTCCAAAACCCTCATCTTGTTTCTCAGAGTCCACTGTCTCTCATGGTTCATCTCCCCTTCCGATTTCCCCCATGTTACTAAACATATTGCATGCACAGGACAGTTCATACAACAAAGAATTATCTGGCCCTCAGGGCATCTGGGTGGCTCAAGAGGTTAAACGGCTACCTTCTGCTTAGGTCATGACCCCAGGGTTCTGGGATGGAGCCCCACACAGGGCTTCCTGCTCGGCAGTCCCCACCCCCCGCTCATTCTCTCTCCCTCTCTCTGTGTCAAAAATAAATAAATAAGATATAAATAAATAAATAAATAAAGTTTTCCAGCCCAAAATGTCAATAGAGCCAACGGTGAGAAACTCTAATTGAAATCAGTATCTAAACAAGGTTCTAATATGAGCAGTATTAATGCAAAGTAATTTTTCAGATTAGTAAGCAGTAAGATTCAGAAAATGATAATAATAATAATTATTATATTATTATTAATGGCACAGATGTCGGGAGTATTTACCAGGAACCAGGTGCTTGCTTTATTAACTAGCTTACTCAGCATTAATCAGAGTCCTATAATTTGGGCACTACTACTGCTATTACTATCCTATGGATGAACAAATGAGACTGTAATTTAATTAATTATCTTGCTCAATACTACTCAGCTTCCAAGAGGCTGAGCCAGGATTTCAACCACAGTGTGCTAACTCCAGGTCACAGACTCTTGACTACATCACTATATTATCTTCACGGTGATCAGGAACCTGCTTTCTGATATAGATTTTTAAAAATTGTATTTAATAAGATCTATAAAATTCCCTGATGTATTACTCTCCACTGCAAAATTTCATTCTTGAAGACAAATAATAAAAGTTCAAGCACACAGCAGATGTCACTAAATCATTATTTATTAATTTATTGAGATTCTCATTTCAGCTTTAGCAAATGTACTCAAAATGTCTAGAAAAATGAAAAATGCAACTAAGTGAAACATATCACACTAACAAGAAAATGAGAACAGAAAGCACTTAGCCTTGGTATAATATTACAAGTATAAAAGCAAGTTAGAGTAAGAGATTCACTGAATCATCAGGACGCCTCGTACTTTCAAGTACAGCAGAGATAAGTTATAGGCTACCAAAAATTCACTCAGGGAAAATACAAATGTAATAACTAGAAAGTATGGTGTATTAATTTGTTACAACTGCCATAACAAAATACAATAGACTGGGTGGCTTAAGTAACAGTAAAGTATTTCTTACAGCTCTGGAAGCTAGAGGTCCAAGTGCAAGGTGGGGACAGATCTGGCTTTTCCTGAGGCCCCTCTCCTTTGTTTGCCAATGGCTGCCTTCTCCCAGTGTCCTCCCCTTCCTCTAGGTTTGTAACCCTGCTGTCTCTTCCTCTTCTTGTAAGACACCAGTCACAGTGGAGTATGGCCCCACTTTGTGGCTTTATTTTAAATTAATCAACCCTTTAAAGACTGTCTATTTGCAAATACTGTATATTCTGAGGGATCAGGGATTAAGACTACAACATTAAAATCTGAAAGTACTTAATTCCACCAAACATACAGCACGGACAGTTCCTAAGAAGACATGGGATTAACCTGTCAAGGACTCCTCCATGGAGGATTACTTTTAATAGTTTTTTAGATTTTTTTTAATCTATAAAATAGTTATGAGAATAAATAGAATGGTGTCAGTCCAAGACAGCACCACAGTTGCTAAATGAAAAGACAAACACCCTGACAGACCCAACTTGAAATCTGCTGTTTCTACAAACGAAAGTAAGTGCTTGGCAATCACCATCTCATTCATAGTCCTTCAATATTTTCCCATTTACAAGACAGACAAGCAAACATATAAACACACCAGTATGTAACTTTGATGGCCAGAATGCATGTCAGTCAAAGTGTACAGATCGTTGTCTTTATTGGTGAGAGAAAGAGATAAATGCAATCTACAGTTCCCTTGCTTTTTCTTAGGTTTCTTTTCTGTTCGTTATTGCTTTTTTGCTGTCTTTGGTTTTAAAGTCACAGTAATATCAGAAAGGCTACCTTGAAGTTAAGACAGTTGTTTTCACTACAATTTAAAGCCTGCTTCTCTCTGCCTGCCAAGAAAGCAGATCATAACTGCAGAACATGTTTTTCTCCCCTCCACTCATGAAGCAACACAACTTGCCTTCAGAGCTGTCTGCCTATTCAGCAGGTCAGCAAAAACAAAGAGAAAAAGATGAGAGTCAAGCAGAACAGAAGGAAAAGGCCAAATGGACTGAAACAGGGGTCACAGAGGAATAATTTCTTGGAAAATATGGCTAAGCAGAAAAAAGATAAGAAGCAACATGGTAACAACAAAAATCATTTGTTAAGTGTAAGCAAATAACTAAGACAACTATTAATCATTCAAACATAAATTTCCATTTCACTCATTTTTAGTCTCCTATATCATGGCTATTATGTTTCTCCCTCCTGTCTCTTCTAACCACAGGAACCAATACTCCTGTGGGTTTGACTGTAATAATGTCTCCCCATTCAACCTCTACCTGATTAGTGGTACTTAAACAGCTTTTTCATCATGTGATGTCATTCCCCTTTTCTAAAAGACCTTTCAATTAAAAGGCACATCAGCTCTTAATTATTCTACTGTTTCCCTCCATAATTTGGTTTCACCCTACAGCTCCATGATCCATCCTTATTACACACTATTCCAGCACACCCTGAATTTAATAATACCTTTCTCCTCATTATTCTAAGAACAGGTCACCAATCAGGCCAGAATGACTTCTCTTCTCCCCTGTACTAGACACTTCATTTTCTGAGGCTCACCTAATATCCCATCTGTTCCAAGTGATGGCTTCCAAATGGAAGCTAGACCTGATATCCATCTACTCTTTGGATATCTTACCCTGTTACCTCCCCCAGTTACTTCGCATTAACCATAACTAGCGCTGAATTCATTATCTCCTCCAAAAAGCTGCTCCAGCCCCAGAGTTCCCTTAAATACTCGGCCAAGACAGACTTGAGAATCATCCTTTATTCCCCTTCCTCTTCACCCAACTCCCCATCTAATCATTTACTAGAACTGTCCAGAACTGACCTCTTAGAAGCCTCTAACATCTCGTCAAACTTCTATCTTTTACCCTGTATGCATCATCTCCCACCTAGCCTACAGCACAGGGTCCTAACTTATCTTTCTTGTCACTCTAAGTTTTTCCGTGAACCAAACTCTACCTCTACAGCAGGGCAACTGAGGCCCATCTTAATCTAGCACCTGGACTGGTGGTCAGCCTGTATCTCTCCCAAATCCCCAGGCCAGTAATATCACCATATCACACGACTGATGATGAATATCTCTGAGCCTCTGCATAAAGCAGCTCTCTATCTGAAATGTCCTTACTTCCACTTCCCTTCAGATAAATTATGATACATACTTTAATGCAGCTCAAATGCACCTATTTGATGAAGTCTCCCTGACTTCACCAGTCAGACACAGTCATGTCTTCCTCACAATTCTAGAGTATTTTATACAAACTCTGTTTTGACACTGATAATGTTACACATTCTTCTTGCAAGTAGCCTATGAACAGTTTGGTTTGGATCATGCATTTTTTTATGCATTCCCAGAATAATTATTTCACATTTATTTATGCCCTCTCAGAGTAATTATTCCACATTTTAAGTAGATGCATGATAAGTGATTGAACACACAAGGACTATCTACTACATGTAGTAGTAACATGTTAGTTAAAAACATTTAAAAAAGATAAGTCACACCATATTTTTATAGATGCAAGTACAATTCTTTTTTAAGATTTTATTTATATATTTGAGAGAGAGAATGAGAAGGGAGGAGTCAGAGGGAGAAGCAGACTCCCAGCCAAGCAGGGAGCCCGATGTGGGACTCGATCCAGGGTCTCCAGGATCATGACCTCAGCCGAAGGCAGCCACTTAACCAACTGAGCCACCCAGGAGCCCCTTGACATTTTACTTAAAAACCTAAAGCATTACTTAACTTCTGAGCCTTAATAAGATGGTAAGCCTTAGTATCTTATGATTTATATGAAAAAGAAGCAGAAGTGGAGTGTCTGGGTGGCTCAGCTGGTTGAGTGTCCAACTTGATTTCAGCTCAAGTCATGATCTCAGGGTTGTGAGATTGAGCCCTGTGCCAGGCTCTGCACTCAGAGGGGAGTCTGCTTGAGGGTTCCCTCTCTCCATAGGTCCCACTCATGATCTCTCTCTCTCTAAAATGAGCAAATAAATCTTAGAAAAAATAAGTGGAAATATGTTAGTAACAATATAAAAATAATATTTTAAGTAAAATCAATGGGCTACTACATGTTCTAGAATTTCACTTTGTGAATTAAAATTAAAATTCTAATTCTAACACAAAGTGAAATCCTAGAACACAAGAAAATATACTACCATTATATGAGATGGGAAATTGATACTCAGCAAAATAATATCCATTGTATTAGTGAATAACAAGTTTGTAATCAATTCAACTGAAAGAAAAGCAGTATTTTGCTATTTTCAAAGCCTTTGACAGAGTCTTTGAATATGTTTTATCAAAAATTATTACTGGAGTGCCTGGGTGGCTCAGTTGGTTAGGCATTCAACTCTTGATTTCAGCTTAGGTTGTGATCTCAGAGTCACAGGATCAAAATCCATGTTGGGCTCTGTGCTCAGCACGGAATCTTCTTGTTCCTCTCCCTCTGCCCGTCCCCCTGCTTGCTCCCTCTCCCTCAATTAATCAGCCAAATAAATGAACAATTAAATAAATAAATTCTATAAAAATATTACTTATCCTTAACATTATTTGAAAATGAAAATGTAGAATGTTAGGAAACAAGTCAATAAAACAAGTAAGATACTTCGAAAATAGAAAAAAGTATCATTTAAGGCAATATTTTTAAGAGGTATCAACTTACATTGCACTTGAAAATCATCCAAATACTTGTACATGAACGCTTAGGCAGTTTCTCCAGAATAGTAACTAGATGTTGAATTATTTTTCCCTTTTTAAGCCAGAGTCTAATATCTACTTCACTAAAATGATTTTGTCAAGGTAGCTTTCAACTACAGACTTAATTTTTATACTCTTGAACTCAGTCTTCTCATACAATCAGTTTGTATGTTAACTTCACAAATTTTATTAATTCTTACTTTATGACTTAGACTTTGTGCCTTTGTTGTTAACATCCTTCCCATTCTCTCCATTTACTTATTAATATACATCTACTTCTGTTTTCAAAATTTAATTAAAATCTAATCCCCAGTAGAGCCCTATATCTTTAACCAAGCCCAGACCTTGCTCATCACTTCTCTTTTAAACTATGTGTCAGCCATATATTTGCTTTGATACTTTTCACATGTATAAATTTTAATTCTCAGCTGATTTTTTGAAAGTAGGACTAGACTATTTCTTTTATGCAAAGCAGGAATTCAATAAATATTTTTACTTGTATTTATAATTCTCGATTCTCTATTATTCACACTTTACACATGGTTTTCAATTCAGTTTACTCCAGCTGGACAGACAGCTTTTTATTTTCTTAACAACCTGTATGTGCTGTCACTGTTAACAACTATTTCCTAGATACCTTACTTGTGTGCGTGTAACATTTCACATCTTTACAGTAAAAGTGTGAGAAGATATGTAGGAAAGGCTGGTATTTCAGGATAGTGCAGTAATATACCAGGACAAGGGCACTGTGTCACTGACTCTTTTTTGTCTTCTCCCTTTGCTCACACTATTCCCTCTAGATTCAATTTGTTTTGTGATGTCAGCAATCAACACAGAGCATAACTCAACGCTGTACAAATTCTGAGGTATCTCAGTCATATCTCTCCCACTGTCCCAAGTACTCCCCAGAGTTCATCCACACTGTCCTCCATTTACCCACAAGAGGCTGGCTGCCACCATCATGGTGCCTTTGCACATCTTAGTGCCTGATTTTGCACAATTAACTCAAATCATTCAGATATTAACCCAAATGCAGCATCCTCAAAGGTTTATGAACTTTCGTATCAGGTTAAAAATTTTGTTAGATAGACACACTTCACTCTAGACTGCTCCTTCGTAGTACTTACAACTGTTTGTAATTACAAAATTGGTTGATGTCTCTCTGCCCAACTAAGATTAGGAGCAGGAGCAAGTGCTATGCCTCTGGAACACCGTGGACACATAATAAACACCTACGAAATGAATGAAGTCTTCTTATCAATACTGCCATGGCCCAAGTATTTTTAAATATCCTTTCACTCATTTATTTAATAAATATTCAATGGAAGCCTTATGCATATGAAGCATAATTCTAAGAGGTGAGGGAAAGAAGTGAATAAAGGGGGTGACATCACCAAGACAGTAGCATAGGTCAATCCTGATGCTGTGCCCCCTCAAAAAAAAGAACAACTAACATCTACTCAAGAACAGGACACCACTGAGGGAATCACAGAATGTGGGGTTGGAACTGAAGCATCCCTGTACACCTGAGAGACCGGGAAAGACTGCATTAAAAGGATAAGAGAAGGGACTACACACTGACCGCACTGTCCCTCCCTCAGGCCAGCACAGCACCACAGGTAGAGGTGAGCCTCTGGTTCCTACAGATAAACCAGAAGGGAGAGCCAACCTCCTCCAGAATGTGGGTCACTTTGTGGAATGTCCCACATTGATCTTGCACCATGAGGATCTTGCAGGGTAATCTATGGAGTTCAGCACTGGGAATCTGACTGTGATGGAGAATGAGGGAAGGACTTGCATCAAACAGCACGTGGACCTTGGCAAACCAAGTTCATACCTGCATTGCCCAACCAGCAATTTCGCTCACCTGCAGTACCAGGTCAAGATGCACTCTGAGCTGGGGATTTGGAGGGATGCAGATCTGGAGGATCCTCACATGATGAGTTTTGCCTGACTTAAAGCCCAGTTTGCCCAGGCCCAGACAAGGTGCTAAATCACAGTCCCTTAGAGAGGGGAGAGAGTCTTCTCAACTCATGTGAACCAAAAGGTTGGCAACAACTTCTGGAAGCTAAGCTACCCAGTGGCGTTCAAGCTGAGAGGTGGACAGGCAGAGCTAATCACCTGCACAGCAAAACTAATACCCGGCATGAGGGCTTGTCATGACTTGCACAGTCGGGCAGATTAATTCATCCTAAGGCAGAGAGTAGCTCCCAGGCCCTCCCGAACAGAGAGACCATTTGGGAAACTGAGAGTAGCATGCAGCAGCCCCTCCCTTTCCCAAAGAAGCAAGGCAGCTGGGACATAAGTTACAATCTGGCTTCCAGGTAAGTTACAATGTGGCTTCCAGCCCCATCTGACCAGAAGGAAGGGTAAAAACACCAAAGCAGTGTTGCCCCTTAGCACTTTAGCAGAGACAAGGACAGGCAGAGCCAACAGTTTGCAGGACAAAGCCAATGGTCCTGTTAGGCCAGTGAACTTAGGGTGCGGGTCAGTTTGAGTTAAGACAACAAAGCTTCATTGGCTTTAGAGCTGCAACCAAAGCTTCATTGGCTTTAGAGCTGCAACCAGGCAGACAATCTAATTTGTGGTCCCACTTATTGTTGAACATAGCATTCATTAATTTTCTTTTTTTTTAAAACTAAGTTCAATTAGCCAACATACAGTACATCATTCATTTTTTTATGTAGGGTTCAATGATTAGTTGCATATAACACCAAGTGTTCATCACAAGTGTCCTCCTTAATGCCTGCCTCTCTGTCTACTTGTGATCTCCATCTGTCAATTAAATAAATAAAATCTTTTAAAAAAAATACAATTAGAGGGCAATGAAAATTCTGCATTTCCTATCAAAAGACTCTTTAAAATTTACATATAACATATATAATTTATATATTTTAGATATTTATAAATATGCAAATATAAATATAATATTTATATATTTACAAATATACATATTATTCAGGCTTCAGAACAAGAGCTGAATGCTAAAAAGTAATAATGTACTTACTGCAAAAAAACGAGCAAAATACCACAGTCTAAAAAATGTCCAGAAGGTTCCCCATTTAAACTAGTGTGAGTAATTTCTACAATAAAATACATTCAGTCATGGAAGAAGCCACATTTTATAAACCACTTCACAGGCCCCGAAATCTATAAAATAAAGATTTTTATCAAAGAACAAGATAACCACTGGATTTATAATACCAATCCATCTGAAATGTGTAGTTTAGCTTGTAATCATGTCCTACTCATGATAAAGAGTCAAACCAAATGAACACAATCCCATGCCTTAGCTGCAGTCCCAAGCTTCTTACATGTTTGCTATTTTTTCTACTGATGAAGCTTTATAGCAGCACTTTCTATGTATACAGATGTTCCCTTTAAAACTGCCACATGGTATTACCCAGAGGATGAGAATGTCTTATGAATAACAATTCTTAGATTTGAGACTGAAATAGAAGAAGAAAATATTGATACAATGAATTAAAATAAAAGTATTTTGCTTTCTCCTATAACTTATTGATGAAATCATTTTTTTTCTCCAGTATAGTAATGATGAGCACCTACCGTAAGAGTAAAGGATTTCCAATTAACAATTTTGATGCATAAAATGTCAGAAAGAATATTCTTCAGTAAGTGATCATCAAAGAAATCTTACGATGACTTGTAAATTATTACCGTTCTCTCTGTGTCAGGCATCATTCAAAGAAATTTAAAGGTATTACTGCTTTAAAGCCCATAACAGCTCCAAGAAGCAGTTATCATTATTAGTTTACTTTACAGGTGATAGTAAAACACAGAAGTCGACAATCTGCCCAAGACTGTGCAGCTAACTTGTGGTGGAGCAAAGATTTGAGTGAAGACAGTATGATTTCAGAGTCTAAACATTTATCCATTAGTTTATAACCTCCCAATAAAAACATTTTTTAATCACAGTGTATCTCATTCCATGCACCAAAATGCCAATACCCAAGAGGCATTAGAAAGATACCTGAAAGTTGAAATTTTAGGATTGAGGCTTTAAAGGACTCCAAAAAGACCTCCTTGATCTGTTCATATTTTAGTTGTGCATATTCTGGATTTCCATCCCTGCCATCCAAAATACAAATGTGTGTGTGTGTATGGGCACATGTCTTTCTTCTGCATTGGGTGGTGATTCAACTAAGATAAGAACTATGTATCTACTTACAAGTGTCTGAAAAACACTTAACCGACATTTGAATAAATGATTTTCTAATGAACAAAAACATGAATGGGTTAACAGTAAATATGTTGTTCAGTAAAATGATCTCAAAAATCATACTCTATGCACATGAAAAGCCAGAAATAGGTAATGGAGAGCAGTGAATAATTACACCTGAAATCTTCACAGTGCTTAAAACTTTAAGAATTACCTTCGCACATACCGCTTAATTTTCCAAATCCCAAAAGGACTACATTGCTATCTGTACTTTATACGTAGGATCTAAATTTCATAAGAAGCCCAGCTAATGCAATATATTTAGGAAGTAGCAGAATCACCACTGAAAGACATGTTTCCTGACTCATTTTCCATTCTGTACACTCCACAAAAAGAACAAGTTACACCTTAATTCATACTCCTTATTTTTTAAGATTTTATTTTATTTTATTTTATTTTATTTTATTTTACAGAAAGAGAGAGAGCACAAGCAGGGGGAATGGCAAAGGGAGAGGTAGAAGCAGACTCCCCAGTGAGCAGGGAGCACATCTCAGGAGCAGATCCCAGGACCCTGGCTGGGATCATGACCTGAGCCAAAGGCAAACGCTTAACCCACTGAGCCACCCAGGTGTCCCTATTCATAGCCCTTCTTGAAGATTGATGGGTACATCAAATCACCTTAAATTCGTCAAGAAAATAACTTATATACATTTTTTAAATAAAATGGTTGCTTCTGTTTCTAAGTACACAAGTATCTCTATTTCTTAGGCAGGTATAGAAACTATGTTTTCTAGAGCAGTGGTTTTCAAACTTACCTGCCCATCAGGGTCCTCCAGGGGGTCAGGGTTTTGTTTGTTTGTTTGTTTTGCTTCCTTTAATCCTAATATCCAGTCTACCCACAATACATTTTAAATCAGAAGCCCTGAGGCTAGATCCAAGGGCTCAGTGCTTTAAAAAAAAAAAAAAAAACTCCACAAGTGTTTCCATGTCCAGCCAAGTTTGTAGACCATCCTCAGACTTCTAGATTCCTGCAGTATTCTTTTCAGCCCCTCACTGGAACAGAGGGCAGCTTTCCTTGTCCACAGAGGTCAAAGCAACAACACATGATGGTGTAAAAAAAGTGAAAAAATTCATTTTAGTTAAAGGAAGAAAGTGTGTGAAAAAAGTTGCGTGGATTTATACACACAGACACACTTTCACACCCATATGCCAGCCATGGGCCACTAAGAACATTTTCTTCCCATTACTTGTGTGCATCAAATGAACTAATGCTAAGTCAAGGCTGATTTACATTTTAGGAATTGAGTCTGAGATGTATAAACTGCTTTGTGGTAAAACAATTATTCTCCCAGAAGCTTTTGTTTGCCATCATTGTATAAATTTTGCATAAGTTAAATAGCATTTGCTACGATGGTATCTGCAATTCAGAATCTGTGGCTCCCATACAAGACAATTAGAATATATCAGGTATATCAAGGGATCAATTTTGCAATCTTAGGTATATATAAATTTAAACAAAAGGGCTATAATATGAAATATTCTCACTTTATGACTAAAGAAGACCTCTAAGGAAGTCACATTGTGATAATTAAATTACACACTAATAGCCAGCAGGCCATATCAATAGATGGCACAAAAATTTCAATTTGTCTTAATAAATAATTCTTCAGAATAGATAAATTTATATATATTGAGGAGAAATAACCAAAGAGCTCTTATTATGGCTAAGTTAAAGATATAAAAACAAAAAATATCATAAAAAAAACTATTAAGTAACAGAAAGTCAGGTTTAACATGATTATCTGTTTTTTGAGTGTTGAGTTTGAGGAGCTCCTTATAGATCTTGGGTATCAGCCCTTCGTCTGTAGTGTCATTTGCAAATATCCTCTCCCATGAATAGAGAATTCTCCAAAGAAGACATACAAGTGGCTAACAGACGTATGAAAAATGTTCATCATCATTAGTCATCAGGGAGATTCAAATCAAAACCACACTGAGATACCACCTTATACCAGTCAGAATGGCCAGAATTAACAAGGCAATAAACAACATGTGTTGGAGAGGATGTCGAGAAAGGGGAACCCTCTTACACTGTTGGTGGGAATGCAAGTTGGAGTCACTTTGGAAAACAGTGTGGAGATTCCTCAAAAAACTAAAAACAGAGCTACCTTATGACCCTGCAATTGCACTACTGGGTAATTGCATTACCCCAAAGATAGAGATGTAGTGAAAAGAAGGGTCATATGTACCCCAATGGTCATAGCAGCAATGGCCATAGTCGCCAAACTGTGGGAAGAGCCAAGACCCCCTTCAATGGACAAATGGTTAAAGAAGATGTGGTCCATATATACAATGGGATATTATGCCTCCAACAGAAAGGACAGATACCCAACTTTTATATCAACATGGACAGAACTGGAGGAGACTGCTGAGTGAAATAAGTCAAGCAGAGAGAGTCAATTATCATATGGTTTCACATACTTGTGGAGCATAAAGAGTAACATGGAGGACATTAGGAGAAGGAAAGGAAAACTGAATTGGGGGAAATTGGAGGGGGAGACGAACCATGAGAAACTATGGACTCTGAGAAACAAACTGAGAGTTTTGGAAGGGTGGGGGGTTTGGAGGGTTTAGGTGAGCCTGGTGGTGGGTATTAAGGAGGGCACGTATTGCATGGAGCACTGGGTGTGGGGCATAAACAATGAATATTGGAACACTGAAAAACTAAAATTAAATTAAAAGAAATTTAAAAATAAAAATAAACAATTTTTTTAAAAAAAGTCAGGTTTATAAATCTGTCAACAGTAAAGACTTACTAGGTATCTTTGATATTAGGCATGGAATGAAATCTTCACCTCAAAGAGGATTATTTGTTCTTCATTTTTCCCCTCCCTAAATGTGACTAAGAGTTCAACGACCATATCGGTAATATAATAATACTAAAATCCCAAACATGTTCAAGGTATATATATTCTAGACTTTGCTAAAAAATATCTTAGAAAAATGTTTTATTATATTTAGTTATGATGTGTTCTCTTTGCAGATTCACTTATCCAACAAATTATCCAACAAATATTATCAGATGTACTATGCTCCAATCGTTGCTCTAGGCATTAATAAATAAACAGTGATCAAAGCACGTCTGTCATCATGGATCTAACACACTGTTTAAACTTATACCTCAATTAATAGTTTAAACCACTCTAATTTGAGAGTTTTATACTTGAAAGAAATTATTGTTTAATAATAGTATGCTAGACATCTGTTAATTTTCTTACTACTTGTAGGGTGCCTGGCTGGCTCAATCAGTTAAGTGTCAGACTCTTGGTTTCTACTCAGGTCATGATCTTGGGAGTGAGATGGGCTCCACCTCTGGGCTCTATGCTCAGAGGATAGTCACTTGAGATTCTCTCTCTCTCCCTCTGCCCTTCCTTGCTCCTGCTCTCTCTCCAAAATAAATAAATAAATATTTGATTTTTTTTTCCTTACTACTCCTATTTGCAATTCAGTGATGGAGAAACAATTTACAGTAACATTAACCAGTGAAGACAAAATGTAACCTAGTTATAGGGCTAAAGTTCTAGATTACACTAAATCCTAAAGTCCATTTGGCTTCCAACTGACCATCATATCAAGTGAAAAGAATTATGCTACAGGCTGTTCACATTCATCTCGATGGCTAATAATATTTTAATGTAAAATATTTACTACTAAAATTACTACACACACACACATACACACACCACTGCATAATGGGAATAGAGAAATGATGAGCAGTAAGCAAACCAAGGGAAACTTCACCTACTGCCGCTAATTTTATTCTGAACATTTATTTTTTGGTCATTTCTAAAATGCCACATGAATGGAATCACAGCACGTAGTCTTTCACGTTTGCCTTCTTTCACTTAGCAAAATCTATTTGTGATTCGTCTATGTTTTTGTGTATATCAGTATGTTAATAGTTCATTCCTTTTCAGGGCTGAGGGTCCACTGTACGATTCCATCATAGTTTATCCATTCACTGGTGGAAGGGCATCTTGATCATTTCCATTTTTGGGTGGTTATGAATAAAGCTGCTAAAAATAATTATGTATAAGACTTTGCATAAACATAAATTTTTGTTTTCTCACGTATATACCTATTTAGTGCAACTGCTGGGTTGTACAGTAATTTTATGTTGAACTTGTTAAAAAAAAAAAAAACTGATGAACTGTTTTCCAAAGTGACTGGGCCATTTTATACTCTCACAAGCACTGTGAGAACTGTTCTATATTGACCAGGTGTTCCATATCCTCTTTAGCATCCATTACTGTCAGTTTTTCCTTTATCTGAACTATGATAAAAGCTATGTAGTGATATTTCATTTTATTTTTAATTTGCATTTCCTTTATGATTAATGAGGTTGAGCAACATTTCATGTTATTATATACCATCCACATATACTCTTTGGATATATTTTCTTATTAATTTGTAAGAATTCTTCATATATCCAGGATACAGATCATCTGTTAACTAAATGATTTGGAAATATGTTCTCCCAATTTGTGGCTTTCTTTACACTGTCTTAACAGAGTCTTCTACAGTGCAAAAATTTATTTTGATAAAGTTAAATGTATTAATGATTTCTCTTATGGGTCATAACTTTGGTAACATATCTAAAAACTCTTAGTCTTATCCAAGACACAAAGATTTTCTCATATGATTTCTTGGCATTATACAGTTTGATGCTTTACATTTAAGCCTATAATTATTTTGAGAAAATTTTTGTGTAGGTGTCAGATCAACATTTTTTTTTACATGTAAGTTGTCCAAAAGTTTCCAGCACCATTTATTGAAAAAATTATCTTTCTCTACTACATTTACTTCACAATGCTTAGAAAAACTGACAATTTGGTGTAGGTCTAGTTATGGACTCTATCTTTCCCCTTAAGACCTATTCAGATAACATTGTTTTATATGTAGAAAACTCTGAACAATCTACAAAACAACTCCTAGAATTACAAAGTGAATTTACTAAGGTTGTAGGCTACACGGTCAATGTAAAAAAAAAAGAAAAAGAAAAAGAAAAATTAGATTTCAGTTAATCTCCTTTGCCTGAGAGAATACTCAATTCTTGACCGAATGGAGAGATATATTATGTATTAAAGTTGAGAAGGTCCATTAGATCACACCCTATTGGCTTTGTTCTGGTTAGGTCACAAGCCTCTGAAAGCTGTACTTGAAAATGCAATATTGCTAATGAGAATGAATCTGAAAGTAGAAATTTAACAAAGCATATTTAACAAAAGTATATTACACTGCTTGATTTTCAAATGTTAAACAAGCTTGGGATGATCTAGATAAACCCACTTGTTAATAACATAATTTCCTTTTAATATATTGTTGGACTTTTTAAAGTTTTTGTTGAAGACTTTCACATCTATTACGACCTATTGTTGGTAGTTTTCTTTTGTTTTGGTTTTGGTTTGGGGTTTTTTGTTTGTTTGTTCAGTGATATTTACTGTTTGGTTTTGGTATTAGATAAATCCTGACTTCATAAGATGAAATGTGTTCCTTCCATTTTCTGGAAGACTGGGTAGAATTTGTATTATTTCTTCCTTAAATGTTCAATAGCATTTACAAGTTAATCCATCTGAGTCTAGACTTTTTCCTTCTTAAGCAGTTTTAACTACAGATACTACTATACATGTAATCTATGTTTTCATGAGTTAAATCTAGTATTCTATGTCTTTTAAGGATTTGGTTTAAATTTTTAAATCTATGGCATATAATGGTTTATAATAAGCTTTAAAATCTTTTTTAACATTGTGAGATATGTAGTGATATGCCCTTTCATTTCCAGTTTTGACAGTTTCTGCCATCTCTTTCTCTTTCTATTCCCTTTTAGTTAGTATGGGTAGAGGTTTATCAAATTCAATGCTTCCCCCTACCAAACATCAGCTTTTAGCTCAATTAAATTTCTATATTATTTATTATTATTCTCTATTATTGTTCTAAATTTCATATTGCTGCTCTTTATTCTTTTCTTTCTTCTGGCTTCTAATAAATTTAATATGCTCTTTTGTTTATAATACCTTAAGGTAGAAAATTTGATTACTGATTTATGTCTTCTCTTCTTTTCTAATATAAGCATTTAATGCTATGACTTTTCCACTAAGAGTGGTATTAGTTCCATTTCACAAATGTTATCATTTTTTAATTTCAATCTTAAATATATTTTCAGTTCCCTTTGAAAGTTCTTCTGTGGATTAATTAGTATTGTTTTTAATTGCCAGGTATTTGAGGATTTTTCAGATTACTTTTGTTTTATTTTAAGTTTAATTACTTATGTTCAGAGAACATGCTTTCTATGATTTTTATTCTTTTAAATTTATTAAGTTCTATTTTATGTCCTAGAATATGGTCTATCATGGAGAATGTTCCATGTGCACTCCTCAATTACCCTAAAGAATTGGCTAAAATAATCACAGAAAAGTTATCTATTATTTATTTTAACACATGGAACATTTTAAAATGTTAGGAGATTGGAAATGGGCAACTATGTTGCCTTTTTTAAAAATACATATTTATAGAAAGGGGTATATTAAAAAATAATCCTCAAAGGATAGGCATACTTATTTATAACTTCATGCTTGAGAATATACTGATACAAATCATAAAACAAAAAAATCAATTTGTGAGCTCTAATAAAATTACAGGCTATTGAGTTAAAAAAAAATGCCCTTGTAAAGAATAAATTTATCAGACTAATCGAATTTATTTCCCAAGCAAAACAGCACAGGCAAAATAATAAACTATAACATACTGTGACCTTATATGACTTCAGATTTTGCCCACAATGAAATAATTTTAAAAATTCAAAATATGTTATTTAGGACAATGTTTTTATTTCCTTAAATTCATGTCACTGTCATGATAAATGCCCTTGCATGTGAGGGGGTTCAGCATTACCTAAAAGTTTACCCTCCTTCTTCGGCTATGATGCTCTAGAGATGCAGCTGTTACCACGTGAAAACCAAGGTTCGTTTCTGATGACAAAAACCTCCAATTTTATATTTTTCATAGGCAAAATTTACCAAAAAAGGAGATTATACACTATCTTTTTCATTAACAATTATTTTTTTAAATTTTTATTTATTTATTTATGTCACAGGCAGAGTGAGTGGGTGAGGGGCAAAGGGAGAGTAAGAGAGAATCTCAAGCAGTCTTTACGCTGGGCACAGAACCCCACACAGGACTTGATCATACCACTGTGAGAACATGGCCTGAACCAACATCAAGAGTCAGATCCTCAACCAACTGAGCCACCCAGGTGCTCCCACAAATATTCTAATATATAATATGTAATAACATATCAAAAACTACACTTTTACAACAAATATTCTGTTTAATTTTATGTTGTTTTTAATTCAAAATAATGTCAAATTTAAGCTTATGGAAATGCCTCTGCCATGGAAATATCTGTAGATAAATTCCCAGTCTCTACTTATTCTCCCATGATATTTCTAGATATTATACAAAACTTATTTTGTTCATCTTTTCCTAATATTCTTTTCTTAACAATGGGAATGTTAAGTTTTCTAAATATTAGGTCTCAGTATCTTTCCTTCTGAAAAAAATAGCTCTTTGAAAAAATTTTATTTCTAACAAAAAACATTATGCTTGAATGGTTCTAAGCTTATGTCTTCTGCATTATAAATATTTTATATCATTCAAATGATTCCAAATAGAGAACCAGCATGGTCTGACATCAAAAGAAGGACTCACATGTGACAATTTTTCTCCAATTAGATATGTTCTGTCAATTCAACCCTCTGTCCCTGATAATCCCAGACAACCTCTAATCAAGGATGACTTTAAGATAAAAACATTAAAAATTACAATCAGCTTTCTACAGAGGAATAGATACCAAGCAAAAACTTCTATATAGTTGAGAAGTCTAATGCTATACCATTAACATTGCTCAATACAAGAAATGTGACAGACAATTGTTGTAAAATAGGACAAATGAAGTAGCCAAAGACAAACTAGGAGCAAGGAAGAAGTGGGGAGTAGGTGAATGTCACCACTGCCGTGTGCTGCCAAGAGCTAAAGATTTGTTTAGATAGGTAAAATAGTTCCTGACTCATTTTCTTTGACTTCTACATATTGTTTGATAACTGTTGAATTTTCAGCTCTATATTCAACTCCACTTTTTTAAATTCAGAGACATCCTGCCTTCTTCTTGTCCTCCAACTGACCTTTCCTTTTCAGTCTCCCTGGCTATCTCCTCTTCTGCGTACATCATAAATGTTAAGGAGTGTGTGACTCTTTTCTTTTCCTATTCTAGATGCCCCCCGGGCTTACTCATCTATTTTCATGACGAGGCATACTCAACTCTATCTTCAGTTCCAAGATGTCACTTAAGGTCCAGATTAACATCTAGTTTCTGTAGATGAACTGTATTCTACCAAAATTTATATGCTGAAGCCTTAACCCCCAAAGTAATTAGAATCTGGAGATAGGGTCTTGGGAACTAATTAAGATTTAGATGAGGTCATACAAGTTGGATCCTAACAGAGTGGGACTCCATCCTTATAAGAAGAGGAGAGAGAGAGATCACTTATTCTCACTCCATCGTGTGAAGACACAGAGACTAGGTGGTTATCTGCAAGCGAGGAGATAAGCTCTCACCAAAACGTCGTCATATTGGCTCTCTGATCTTGTTCTTCCAGCCCCCAGAACTGTGAGAAAATAAATTTCTGTTGTTTAAGCCACCCAGCTAACAGTATTTTTTAAATGGCTATCTGAGCTGTCTAACATCTTAGATGACCACTAGTCATCTCTACCAGGATATTCAACAGGTAATTCAAGCCAAATATGTTTAAAATAAAATTCATTACTTTTCCACTAAACCTGTCCCTCCTCTTGTATTCTTTATCTAATAATAGAAGTCAGAAAATTGAGAACAATTTGAGATTCTCCTTACCCTTACAATTTCTGAATGCCAACCAGTCATCAAATACTATATATTATCTTTTAAATATCACCATAACTTAATTTCTCTCCACTACTAGTGTGATAATATTAGATCTCATTTCCTAAGTGGACTATTTCAGTAGATTTCTCACTTGAAGTAGCTTCCTCACATCTAGTTTTACACTCAAGCAATCCATCTTCTGCTGTAAAAAAAAATCAACCGAAAACGCAAATCTACCAATCCCTCAACCCACCTCAAAACGTTGTTTTTTTTTTAAATTAAATTTATTTATTTTCAGCATAACAGTATTCATTATTTTGCACCACACCCAGTGCTCCATGCAATCTGTGCCCTCTATAATACCCAACACTTCATTCCCCTCAGATTGTTTTTCAGAGTCCATAGTCTCTCATGGTTCACCTCCCCTTCCAATTTCCCCCAACTCCCTTCTCCTCTCCAATTCCCCATGTCCTCCATGATATTTGTTATGCTCCACAAGTAAGTGAAACCATATGATAATTGACTCTCTCTGCTTGACTTATTTCACTCAGCATAATCTTTTCCAGCCCCACCCATGTTGCTACAAAAGTTGGATATTCATCCTTTCTGATGGAGGCATAATACTCCATAGTAAAACGTTCAGTTTTATCCACTGCTTATATAATGGAAAACATACTTTCCTCTATCATCATCTGGGTCCTGCTTACCCTTCTAATTTAACTCTTGTTGCTTCATACATACTCTCCTCTCCAGTCATTTATTCCTATATCAAGACTTAGTTCAAGACTGAGATTCCCTCTAAGAAACATTTGTTTTGTTTTGTTTTGTTTTTTGTTTGTTTGTTTTTAAGTAGGCTCTGCACCCAGCATGTATCTAAATATGGGGCTTGAACTCAGGACCCCTAGGCTGAGATCAAGAGCTGGAAGCTCAACTTACTAAGCCACCCAGAACCCCAAGAAGTATTTTGAACCCCTTTCCTCAAAGAATTTACTAACCTGAATTCCAGGAACCTATTGGTTTACAAATCTCTTTCACATGAAGCCTCTAATCTCCTCAAAGTAAGCAAATACATCCTAATTGATCAACGTGTTTGCTACACAGGAGATATTTAATAAAGATTTGTTGAGTGAAAGAAGGAATAAAAAGAATCAAAGCTCCAACAGAGCACCATGTGAAAGTTAAAAACAGAATGATTATAAACAGGAAAA
This sequence comes from Mustela lutreola, assembly GCF_030435805.1. NCBI lineage: Eukaryota > Metazoa > Chordata > Mammalia > Carnivora > Mustelidae > Mustela > Mustela lutreola. The sequence continues at coordinate 159,604,912 of NC_081292.1, forward strand.
TGGCTAAATGATGTTATAGTAAATAAAAAAAAAAATCTCCAAAAATCATTTTGTTAAATAAAAATAGTAGAATTTAAAACCATACAGACTGCTGATTATCATTCAGAAAGAATGTGTGTGTGTATGTGTGTGTGTATGCATGCATGCACGCTGGCATACACAGAAGATTACCAGAAAATACACCAAAACATTAACAGAAGCTACTTCCAGATGGTGGGATTAGAGGTAAACTTTATTTTATTTTTGTTAAACACATGTGCATTTTTAAAATATGGCAAACAAAATTATTATTCCTAGAGCAAAACAGTATGTTAAATGAAATTAAAATGTTTAAAAATCTAAACTATCTATTCGATTTCAAAGCATGAGAGTGGTAAAGCTTTTATTTATGTTTTAGTCGAAGTTCTTAAGGTGTAAAAATGAAGCAAAATAAATGAAACAAACAAACAATAGGAGTGGATCTCAAGGAAGCCAAGAAAGAACAATGAGGTGTAATCATGATTCTGGGAACTAAATCAGGGAATAAAAAGATGGTTATGACCTGGATCTCTATTTCCCGGAAGACACCTCATCTCTTGATCTTGCTCTTCATACATCTGTTTCCTACAATCTCCCCTTCTCCTCCTCTCCCCTCAGGGTTGGCTTTCTCTGATATCTACACACATAGGCCAATGTTCTACACACATAGAACCCTGTCATCCTGAACTTTTATCATCTTAGTTTGAGTGACCACAGAGAAATATTGTATGAAACCCAATTCCAAACATCTGAGAGACCCTGACTGGCTTAGCTTGTATAAGATGTGGCCAATCAGCTGTCTCCAGGTTGCTGAGAAGGGTCTGACAGAATTACACTTTAGGGGCCCCTGGATGGCTCAGTAGGTTAAAGCCTCTGCCTTCGGCTCAAGTCATGATCCCAGAGTTCTGGGATCGAGCCCCACATCGGGCTCTCTGCTCGGCGGGGAGCCTGCTTCCCCCTCTCTTTCTCTGCCTGCCTCCCTCTCTGCCTACCTGTGATCTCTGTCAAATAAATAAAATCTTTTAAAAAAAGAAGAATTACATTTTAGAACATAGTTCCTTCTCACATGGCTGTGAGTGGCAGTTTAGAGGAGAGAATAACAAAATTAATTAATAGTTATTAATAGTAATCATTAATTAACTAATTAATCATTAATTAGTTATTAATCACCTAATTAATAATTAATAGTTCTTAATAGTAACAGTAAAATAAGTAAAAAAAAATAAAACATTTTTCGCTCATATATTTACTAGGTTTATGAATTTATAACTGAGAATATACCATCTGATATTTCAAAAAGAGCTGTTCTTAAGTTTTTTTTACCCTTGAATATCCAAATACAAAAATAGACAGGAACAACAGAATATTGCTAACAAAAATAATTTTATGTCTGCATACACTGTTTGCTCTTCTGTTTGACTACACAGGTATCTGATTCTCTAAAAATCATTCAAATTTCCTTAAAACAAAGTAGAGAGCTATAGCAAAGGTCACCAGACATGACATCAGAGGACCTGAGTCTGCTTCCAGTTTTTCCATTTGGTATATATATATATATATATATATATATATATATATGACAATCTTTGATCATTTAATTTCTCTGAGTATTGGTTTCCTCAAATCACTTAATTTCTCTGATTATTAGTTTCCTTGAACCACTTAATTTCTCTGATCATCAGTTTCCACAGTTACAAAATGGAGAGAATGAAATCTGACATGTTTTCTTCTTTGTATTGCTGTGAAGATTAAAGTGGATTAAAGGTACACTAATAAAAATGAACTTTTGGGGGCAGAAAAGTCGGAAATATACAGTGACAAATGTTAACAAAGAACTTTATTTTCCTGTGCACTAAAAGCATAAATAAGAGTTTAAAGATAACAGTTATTATAACTAGGTTCATTTAAGCACTTTAGAAGTTAGCTATATGATGTAATGCCAAATATCCTCCATATCAAGAACCAAAATAAAGTCCACAATGTGCACATCAAGATGCAGTGCTAAGATAGAAATAGTAACTATTTCAAAAATAATAAAAATAGTCATTCATTTTGAAGAAAAGTTAACTCTATAATTCAGAGAAGGGCTGAGGTTTTGCTCATGTTTGGCAGAGAAATCTGAGTATTTTTGCTCATCAACTAGGGAAAATTAATTTTTAAGTGTTCAGACAATAAAAAACTGGACATTACAGACTTCCCAAACTATGTGGAAATTATGTAGATTTCTGAATGTTAGTATTATAAATAAAACCTTAGTGATTAATAAATAACCAAAACTTTAAATAAAGAGTAAAGTACTGTACCCACTGAATGATTCCAAAGACAGAGTTCTTCAGTTTATATTGTAGTATCATAGCAATCATTTATTTGAGAGAATGGCTTTTGATAGTTTTTAAAATCTGGTGAATATAGTATGGCTCCAAAGCTAGTATTTTCACACTCCCCATTCCTGCTCATATGGGTAAGTGAAAAGTATATGTGGAAATAATTTCACTTTATAGTTAATATACACTTAATAGCAATTATAACATTTAGTAACTTACAATTTTAAAATACACTCACAAATTTCATACTTGTCAGAATAAGCAGAATCAGTAATTTCCATTTTGTAGATGAAAAAAGAAGATCCCTAGATTCCTAATCCAGTGCTCTTCTTTGGGTACCATGGATGCACTTCTATGGATACACTATTCTTTGTTCTGCCCCAAATCATGGGTTCCTCATAATCTTTTAGATCTACATGATAATCCTGCCAGGAAGAATAGGCTCCTTTCTGCTCACGTATGTTACACCTTCTCCAAGTCTCTGCTTGTACTTTCTTTCCTAACCACACTCCCAGAAAATTCTTATTAATTCCATATCCTTCCTTCTTAAGCTCCCATATCTTAAGAAAAACTTCCCTTTGACTAATAGCACTTTCCTTTCCATAATGAGCATCTACATCACGCCTTTTAGCATTCAAATGTTGATTGCTTATCATTCAAAAGTAAAAGGTATGATTGTTATTCAGTTTTCTGGTTGTTTGAAATAAGCCATTCAAATTATCTGGCTGTCTTGATTTGTTGACTTAAGGGTCTGGCCCCAAGAAAATCTGCCCAGTCTCCTTCCAGGAGGCTAACCATCCAAAATTGCAGCTGTAAATCTTGCCTCCGTGTTTATAAATGACCGATCCAATACTCTAATTATATACTCAACAAACACACTGAACTTCCCTTTTGCTCACTTTGTCCCAACTTCAAATTCTGAAAAATAAGATAGACCTCTCATAGTAAATAGAGAGGGAGCCATCTAATAATATTAAGTATTCCCTCACCCTTATCAATCAAGGGCACATGTTTCTAAAATGGTCCATGTCATTTGGTCAGGTGTTTGCCCAGAGTGGAACACATATAATTATGCTTCATTAATATATATATTAAGCCAAAGAATAAGCTAATTTGCTACCATCTGTGCTGGTAAACTGCCTAGAACAAGTAGATACTGATTAGTTTCATTCTGGCTGGCACCTGTGTGGCCATGGCACCTAAACCTTCAGATTTTCACATCAGCATTCAACTGCTTCCAGGTAATTGTTTTTTGTTATATAAAACATTAGGAGACTACAAAGATTTGAAACTTTGAGAAATAATATAGGATTTCTTTTTCGGGTAGGCGAGTACAAAATCATGCCACTAAAAGGCTAAATATTGGAGGAAAAAATTGATTACAATTAGGAACATTCAAAGTATCTGAAAATAAAATCCACCCAGTAGATATTCTCGTTTAAATTTAAGCTTTTGTTCATTTCCTCCAAGCTTTAGAATAGCCAGTGTAAGAGAATGCAGTGTAGTCAGCAATACATATTCCCAAGGACAAAAAATGAAAAATAGTTTTTAAAATCCAGAAAGGTAGAAGTAAAGTTGCTCACAGCGAGCTGTGTTTTCTCCCAAAGAAATGCGGGAGAAGCCTCAAGAGAGATCACTAAGGGGAAGACGACCTGGTGATTCACCAGCCACAATGTACTAGACCCCTCTTATTGATATAAATGAGAAAGAAATTGTACCTATCAATCAGAAACGTCTCCTTCTGCAAAAGGATTTTCTTGAAAATTCATCAATGAAGCCCTGCCTTTGTCTTACCTAGTATCAGGAAGTAACTAATTTTATTTTTCCTCATACTCTCCCCTTATGACTTAAAAATAAAACTGCTTAAATCTGCTAAACTAGATATATTCTAGTGGCAAGAATTTTTATTTTAAGTTACTGTAGCAAATATTTGGAAAAGCACTATCACTTTCCTTTATTTCTTGTGCTGACATGTATAAAGCATTGTTTCCTCTGTTAAATACATATTTATCTATAAAGACTGGATATATATTTATCTGTAGATAGCACATGTTCTGTTTTGCTTTTATTTTCTATTTTATATATATGTTAATAAAAGGAAATTATATATTTTTCTATTGGTATATTCAGAGTCAGATAGATATAGAGAACTGTCAGAAAGATTGCAGTAAAAGCAACTAGAAAATTGACCCCAAACAGAAAGAAATCATTATAAGGTCAGATAAGAAAAGAATGTGGTATTATGTTGCAAGATAATGTATAACCCAAATGTCCTTAAAGGAAAGCTGAGTGACCTGATTTGATTCCCTGTGTCGAGAGAGAAAGATTTTGGATGACCCTACTAACTATAATGAGATTCTAGTAAAGCATAATGAAGTAAGTTATAAACTGAGGTTGGACATCCAGAGACTAAAATGTGAAGAACATGAGTGTAACTGGGAAGCACCAAGGAAGTAGTAGATGTCGGGAAAAAGTGGGTAGAATGGGTTCCCCACTAGCATTCAGTTTAGATGAGGCTACAGTTGGTAATGGACTTCCTCAAGACTGTACACAGAAATAATTTTTTTTAAGATTTTATTTATTTATTTGACAGACAGAGATCACAAGTAGGCAGAGAGGCACGCAGATAGAGAGAGAGGGGGAAGCAGGCTCCCTACTGAGCAGAAAGCCCGATGCGGGCCTCGATCCCAGGACCCTGAGATCATGACCTGAGCCAAAGGAAGAGGCTTTAAACCACTGAGCCACCCAGGTGCCCCACAGAAACAATTTTTGACCCTGGTGCATTGTACTATGAAGATCAAAGTTGGTATCAAGATACAAGAGAGTGAAGAATAAGCATCCCTTCCACAAAAAAAATCAAAAGTATGTAAGTGCATAAAGAAAATATCAAAGCTCCCTTCTCTCTCTCCCCCATCCTCCATCTCCTAATCCTACTACAGCTACTAAACATTAAATACTAAGAATTTAGTGAACATTCCTGCAATACATTTCCTAGTTATATAAAATCCTTTTCAATGAAACAAAGAGCAAATCATCCAGAGTCAATTCCAAAACACTCAGTTCAGAATACGATACTAACACAATTTGGGAATATAATATTTAGAAATGAAAGGAACTATTCAAGTTTTCTAATCAAAACCTTTTATTGGTACTATTGAGAGTTCTCACCGTTTCCATGTGTCAGGAATCCAAGCACAGCTTGGCTATGCCATCTGGTCAGGGTCTCATGAGGCTGAAATCAAGGTGTTGGCCCGGCCATGTCACTTTCTGTAGCAAGCTCACATGATTGTTGACAAACTTTAGTACCCTGTAGTTATAGGAGTGAGGTCCTTCTTTCTTTGCTGCCTATCAGCCAGTGACTACTCTCAACTTCTAGAGACCACAGGGCCCTCTCAAACAATAGTTGCAAGGCCAGTAAGGTTCTCTCTCATTAGAAAGAGTCCAGTCACTCTTTTAAGAAATTACCTAATTAGCAAGCTCACCTAGGATAACCTCCTTTGTAATTAACTCAAAATAATCTGCAAAATCCCTTCACCTTTGTCAGAGTTGAATCTAATCACAGCATGATATCCCATCATGTTCTGAGGTCCTCCAACACTCACTAGGAAGGGATGTTACCCAGATATGAATATGGTGATTGAGGGCCATCTCAGAATTCTCCTGACCCTGGTTGGGGCATCACCTTAGAATCCTATCAGATCCCTTTAACTAATGTGTAGCCCTTCAGTGCTATCAAATGAAAGCCTGGGAATCTACCAGAGCTTCCCCCTGGTATCCCCCATAGCCCTAGAAAACCACCAGAAGCTCTGCTTGGCTTCTTAACCAGTATCTCTGACTTAGAAATTGGCAGTTACCAGAAAAATAAATCTGTGCTGAATGTTGGACTCCAATCTCTGCTTCCCTTCTTTCCAGGATCCTTGACCCCTCATGTGCTTCCTACCTTGGTAACTATTTGATTTTCAAACACATGTTTGCTGTCGGGTATTTTAAATTTATTTTTTATTTTATTTAAAAAAATTGAATCCAGGTTTTCTGGTTGTTATTAGAAATATTAATCCCCAACAAGCTGGTCTACCATTATTGGAACTCAATACCTCTGGTAGTTTATGAGATTTTATTCACAAAAAGATTTATAACATACAGCACAACAGTAATAAGCTGGCAACTGGTTTAGTTTGAAAGAAAGTTAACTTTTTTTTAATCATTAATATCTATGTAGAATTAATTAGAGAATAAATTTTAAAAGTCAGATTTTAATTCTACTTAGACGTAATTTTTATTAACAGTACACCACTGACTTCAAGCAAAAATTTTAGTATATGCCATCAGAAATGATATTTTTGAAAATGTCCTCTCTAAAATAACCTTTAATTTTCATGTTATTATTTTTTAATAAATGATCATTAATGGAAGCAGTTTCCATTTGAGGCTTAAACTCTGTCAATGAGCTTTGGGAATTAAGAATCTCACAGAATTATTGTAACGTAAAAAATTTATGGAACAAAATAGATGTTCAGCATAATTGCCACCAAATTTTCACCCTTACACTCTGTTAATTAGTAACATCCAAACATGTGGAAGTCTTCCATGTGCCTAATTAATAAATGTTCTCATTCTCCTCCAAGTTTTAAACATTCAGCTAATATCTCTGGTTAATATTATCCACCTCAGTGCTACTCATAATATGGTCCTTGTACAGACAGCATTAGCAACACCTGAGAGCTTACCCAAAATGAAAATTCTAAAGCAACTTACTCCTAGACCTACTAAATCAGAATCTTGAAGTGATAGCCAGGAATGGGTCTTAACAATCTCTCCCAGTGATTCTTATCCACACTCAAGTTTGACAAACTTTTATCTAGCTCATCTTGAGAGCAATACAAATTTTACCAACAAAACAAATAGATCAAAATACATATGTGAAATTTTCCTCTTTTACTTATACTCATCTTCGAATTAGTTGATAAACTGTCTCATCAACAAGGAAGGGAACAACAAACCCACCCTATATTTGGAGAGGCCTCTGGGATGAAGGGCAAAGGGCCAGAGCCTGAATGAATGTTCCAATGTTATTTCTCATTTCCACATGATGGTTTGGGACCATAAATTCCATCACAGCGCAGACAACTAAACAATAAATCAAAGATACTAGCACTTCAGCCTTGCAGATTATGCAGTGAGCAATTTAAAAGGAGATTTTTAAAAATAAAACAGTGGGCACAAGTTTCCAACATTCCAAAAATCACCCAGAATAAAAGCACAGCCCTGAAAATAAAATTTACAACCAACAAAAAACACGATATAAGTAATCAAACTTCCAAAGCTTTACTATTGGAGTATCTTGCTTATAATTCTTCTAAAATGTGAGATAATTACTGCTTATATATCAATATCAATATGACTGACCCATTTAACCAACAATTTTAAGTGACTTTCAATAAGACCATGATATTACTTTAAAGTTTAATTATTTAATATGGTTGAAAAAGATGAAAATCATAAATTTATAGTATTCACGGAACTTAAAAGCAGAAAAACCTAAGGTCAAAAAGTGTAACCTGCACAAAATGTGATCCACTTCCCTTGCAAAGATAGAATTCTAAAGCCACATATTATGGAAATCCTGTATTAAAAATTACTAAATTTGTCATCCCACTCTTTCTAACTTTAATGCACTCTTTAGTGATTAAATATTTTCCTAACACTAAAGCAATAAAATAATATGCAAAATGCTGATATTACTGATCAAACATCTACCTGCTATTTTGCTTATTAGTGTAAAAATTTCCTCTCTTTACAATCAAGGATACATAATTGAAGACATCTATGCTCAAAGTATTCTCACTAATGAAAAGGTTTTAATACCTGTTACTAACATTAGTCCCATGGATGATCAGATGATCGGAGCTAATTGAGAGACAGCAGGTCACGAATGGCAATGAAACCATCAAAGCTTAAGTACCCATCTATGGACTCAGAGATATTAGCTGCAAATAAAAACACTGAGTGGTTGGTCAATCTATAATAAATAGTAAGAAAGGCTTACCCTAAATTATTTTGAGTTCCATGTTCTGTCAGGAACTAAACTCTGTCTTTCAATGTGTTATATTTAACTCCATTTTATAACGTCAGGTCCACAATAAACAGTTTAGTATTTCAGGGAAATTGACCCTTTATTTGGATACTCCATAGTAAACTAGTAACCCTTAGGAATAAACCTATGGAAAAAAATCAAAAACTACAAAACAAGACTTTGTATTCAACACAACTTAAAAATATCATAATATCAGTAATGAAATAACTGAAAATATTTCTAAGTTGCCTCTAAGCTCCTTGAGAGCAACAGCAGTGCCCTATTATTACTAACTTATATATAAACCTTCACGGGTTCCAAATGAATATGCAGTTGATGTTTATTTGTATATCTGACTCAGCACTAAGTTTAGAAGAGTAAACATAATACATGTTTAAATCAAAATGAGTTGAAAATTGTTTAAACTTTTCTTACCACATAATCAAATCAAGAGTTGATTTACAGATTTTAAACAAGTTATCAATATGTGAGTTTTTAAATTATTAAATATGTAAATGATCTTGAAAAACAGAAAATTTCCAATAAAGATATGTAAATGTTTATAACTAATCTATTTAAAAGTTGATAAACAACTTCTGTATATGCAAATAGCTCAATGTGTCTATACTAAAGGGTATCCATGACAATATTCTTTATCATATTCAGAAATATATGAGCTCCTTCTACTAAACATTTCAACTTTCTTAGATGATCTTAGATAATTTATAGTGCTATTAAAACACAGCAACAGATGTTTTATTGAAAATATGAGTTAAATAATAAAAGTTTGCCTTATTCTCAGTAATTAAAGTACAATCATGGATATACAGTGGGCTTACATACATCTTTTGAAAAGCAAGAAAAAGCACCACGACAAAAATGTTTGCATTTCTGTGGTGGTCTATCTTCCAATATGTTAGTAGAATTTGATCATATTAATACTCACTTCTATAGTGAATTTGAATTTGCAAGAAATCATTTGTTAATTTTACTATAAAAAGAGTATTTTAAATTTTACTATTAGTATATTAAATAATACTAATATTTAATCTGTTTTATTTAGTGAATTTATAGCTAATTTTTAAATTTTTATGCCATGTATTCAGTGTAAACTGGGTATTTAATTTACCGCAAATATCTACTGTTGTTAAATATAGAAACTTAAAATAATAGTACACTTAGGTGTTTGAATTATCTACATTTTTTTCAAGATTTTATTTATTTATTTGACAGAGAAAGACACACTGAGAGCAGGAATACAGCAGGGGGAGTGTGAGAGGCGGAAGCAGACCTCCTGTGGTGCAGGGAGCCCAATGATGAAGACCCCAGCCAAAGGCAGACACCTAATGACTGAGCCACCCAGGCGCCCCTGAATTATCTACATTTTTTGTGGTATGTTTATAAATTGACTTTTCATACTTGCTAAAAATTTAAAATATATTAGTCATATATATAGCACCTTCTGAATTTCTCAAAATTACTTCCCAAAGAAAATCTTGGACTAACCTTTCCTACGAAACTAAATGCTTCCCTAGACTCTACCGTATATGATTTCACAGTACATTTTTTCTCAAAACAGACATTTGTAAGGTTTTAAGGTTTTAATGATAGGAGAAAACTGAGCATTAGGGAAAGACATAAGTTATGCAAGGAAAAAATCGTAAAACTTAGTTTACTTCTATTGGCCTTGATGAAAATATTTAATTTGCCTAATAGGTCTGAATAATGAGGCAGCACTTATTGCTGCCATGCCTTTTCTGTTTTATTCCACCTTTTCTTCTAAAATAAGGGGCTGTGAAAGGAAACATGAGTACCATAATGTTTTCCCAGAGTAAATGATAACCCAAGACAATATATTATAAATGCACTTTGTCTTTTTTAGTAGAGCGCTATCCACAGTTCTGAACCAACTACCACTATTGCTAGGGATATAGTTGTGTGGTCCTAGAAGCCCAGAAACAAGCTACACAAGCAGACCATTCAGTGTTCAGGGTGAGTCCAACTTTATCCATACATGTATTTTGCAATGAGCTATATATAAAATGAATAACTGAATACTAAGTTATCTGGTCCTACTCCACTTTAGTTCCAGATACATGTCCACAGACTAATGTATGTTGCAACATGCATTCTAAGTAGCATTAAACATTCCTGACATTCATGGTTATTTTATTTTCATCGAAGTGCAATTTGTGCCTAGAATTCTGGCCTTAGAAATTAAACTGAACAAGTATATATTATCCTAGCACACTAATTTTAGACATGCATATGAGATAGTAAGATACACTGAACTATGTTAATTACCACTTCATTTCATGTTCTTTCAGTTTGTGATATTCAAATATTTAAGTAAACACAATGGTTGATATTTTAGTTATTTAGATGAACTCACAGACTGAAAGCATAGCATAAAAATAGAGCAATGCTAATTCACTCATTTATCAAATTCCAGGACAAAATAATCAGGTAGTATTATGTTTCTAAAAAGTTCAGCCTCCCCAAACAGAGTAACAATTATCAAATTATTATTTCATTTATGTGATTTTACTTTCCGTTATTTCAAACACATTGCTGAAGCCATTAGCCTTCTACATTGTTTATTTCTTTGTCATTTAGTCCAGTCCTGTCCTTGTCCAATCTATGTCTCCATTTAGTCCAATCCTGTCCCCACTGTGGATCAGCACATTAATCCACAGCAGCCCAATAACATCAGTAATGTAATCACTTCCTTACAAGACAATGGAAATGGAAGTCTAAACACTAAATAATCTCTAAAGGTTAACATGGCCAGGAATGGCAGAAAGGAGAATTAAATGTAAGTCAATACCTTCCCCTTAACCACTTCACAGTATCTCTGTTTAATGCATTATATAATAATTATTTGCTTATAGGTCTAGTTTATAATTCCCTCAATAGCATGAACTATACCAAATTCCTTCTCTTCTTGTAACATAGCCCAAAAAGGCTTCAATAGTACTACTTCATTTGAAAAGGGACACCCTGTCTGAGGGCGAAATACTCTGTACACTCCCCCACCACAGGCTCCCCTCTGACTTGGACCTTGGGACAAGTCTACCATTTCTCTTCTGAGTCTTGCCCTTGTCCTCCAGTACGGCCTCACTGTTCCCAAGCTATCTCATTTGGGTTGATTCTCTGGATTCCTGGCCCCACCTTCTAGTTCCCTATTTGGGTTTCTTCTAGGCTTCTCCACCCCAACCTTTCTACTCAGCCAAGGGTCAGCTCCTTCTCACATTCTCTGGCCTACTGCAATTCAGCCCCAGCTAAGGGCTTACTGGAATGAGCTCTACACTATTCCCAACAGTATGAAAGAATTTTTCTGCCCCTCTCCCAGGAAGGCTTCAATTTTTATGAAAGTTATTTGATGATTTGTTCTGGCTGACTATCCTGGAGAAGGTTTTGCTGAGTGAAACTCCAAGGGTGGTTTTGTTAAAGCTGCCCTGTTTCTCTTTGCTCCATTTCCCAAAGGTCAGTAGAACCTATGCCCCCAGAGATTTGAAAGTTACCACAAGTGAATTTAGTCAGAACTCTGGGCACCCACCCCAAATGGAAGTCAATTTGCTAGCTTCAGTTGTTTTCCTCTTCTTAAAAAGCACTTGGGCTTTAGGCTAATAGCCAGTTTTGTGTTTCAGTCTGCCTTTCAAATGTTGAGACAATAGCTATCATCATTTGTACACCAATTTTCTAAAATCTTAGTCTGAACTAGCTCGAAGTTGCAGAAGAAAGTTTTTAGTTCTGCTTTGTAAGCTATATGACTAGGGAAGTCCACATTACATTATTCACTTAGATTTGTGTCTAGCACAACTCCAGGATATTTATCATTCCATATTCTCTAACTACTCTTTTGTTTTATTTTCCACAGTAACAGAACACTACTATATGTAATGAATGTCATGTCAGACTAGAAAATATATTTTTAAATATGATTAAGTGAGCCTAATTCCCTTATAACAAGGAACTCTAAAATTTATCATCCTCCAGTGACTCATTTTCATTTCTGCATTAAGCGTGGAAAGACTTTATTCTAAGAAACTGGAAGTGCATATTAGTTACTCATTTATTTATTTATTACAAGTAAGCCTTATACAATAGAGATTTAGGATTCTAACATTGGCAATCCATATAATTAAGTGTGGAAAGTCTCTAAACACAAATTATGATACAAGAACACATGGTTGGTAAATAGATTTTCTCTCTTGCTTTTCTGTGACAATCCACCTTTTTACATTTTTTTCTCTTCTCCATCTTTTTGTAAATGATAGCTGATTTATGCAGAATGCCACCTACACCATTTACTAATTGTGATATTGAAGAAGTTATTGAACCTCTGTGTTCCTTTATATATGTAATATATATGGGGTATATGAGTGTGTGTTTATGTATTCATTAGAAGCCTTCAGTAAATGTTAGTTATTATGCTATCAATAGTACGGTTCTCTGAGATCTAGACAGATCAAACTCCAAAGTTTTGCTTCATTTCTATAACCATATTTTTATATATTGTGGATCTTTTTGTTTTGTTTCATCTCTGCAGGTTAGTGTATAAGAAAGCAACTGATTTCTGTACATTGACTTTGTATCCTGCCATGTTACTGAATTGTTGTATGAGTTCTAGTAGTTTGGGAGGGTTTTCCATATAGAGTCTTTTGGGTTTTCCATATAAAGTATCATGTCATCTGTGAAGAGAGAGAGTTTGACTTCTTCATTGCCAATTTTGATACCTTTTATTTCTCTTTGTTGTCTAATTGCTGTTGTTAGCACTTCTAATACTATGTTGAACAAGAGTGGTGAGAGTGGGCATCCTTGTGTTCCTGATCTCAATGGGAAGGCTGAGAGCTTTTTCCCATTGAGGATGATATTTGCTGTGGGTCTTTCATAGATAGATTTGATGAGGTTCAGGAATGTTCCCTCTATCCCTATACTTTGAAGCATTTTAATCAGGAAAGGATGCTGGATTTTGTCCTCAATTGAGAGGACCATGTGGTTCTTCGCTCTTACTGATTTGTTCTATCACATTGATTGATTTGCAAATGTTGAACCATCCTTATAACCCAGGGATGAATCCCACCTGGTCATTGTGGATAATCTTTTTAACGTGTTGTTGGATCCTGTTTGCTAGTATCTTGTTGAGAATCTTAGCATCCAAATTTTTCAGTGATATTGGTCTGAAATTCTCCTTTTTGGTATGGTCTTTGCCTGGTTTGGGGATCCGAGTAATGCTGCCTTCATAAAAAGAGTCTGGAAGTTTTCCTTCTGCTTCAGGAGAATAGGTGTTATCTCTTCTTTGAAAGTTTGGTAGAATTCTCCAGGGAATTCGTCAGGTCCTGGGCTCTTGTTTTTTGGGAGTTTTTTGATCACCGCTTCAATCTTGTTACTAGATATCGGTCTATTCAGGTTGTCAATTTCTTCCTAGTTCAATTTTGGGAGTTTATAGTTTTCCAGGAATGCATCCATTTCATCTAGGTTGCTTAACTTACTGGCATATAACTGTTGATAATAACTTCTGATGATTGTTTCTACTTCCTTGGTGTTAGTTGTGATCTCTCCCCTATTCATAATTTTATTAATTTGAGCTTTCTCTCTTCTCTTTTGCATTAGTGTGGCCAATGGTTTATCAATCTTATTGAATCTTTCAAAAAACCAGCTTCCAGTTTCATTGATACATTCTACTGTATCTCTAGTTTCTACCTCATTGATCTCTGCTCTAATCTTGATGATTTCCCTTCTTATGTGTGGAGTTGGTTTAATTTGCTGTTGATTCTCCAGATCTTTAAGGTGTAGAGATAGCTCGTATATTCTGGATTTTTCAGTTTTCTTGAGGGAGCCTTGGATGGCTATGTATTTCCCCCTTAGGACCGCCTTTGCTGTATCCCATAGGTTTTGGACTGAAGTGTCTTCATTCTCATTGGTTTCCATAAAATGTTTAAGTTCTTCTTTGATCTCCTGGTTGATCAAAGCATTCTTTTTTTTTTTTATAATTTTTTATTTTTTATAAACATATATTTTTATCCCCAGGGGTACAGGTCTGTGAATCACCAGGTTTACACACTTCACAGCACTCACCAAAGCACATACCCTCCCCAATGTCCATAATACCACCCCCTTCTCCCAAACCCCCTCCCCCCAGCAACCCTCAGTTTGTTTTGTGAGATTAAGAGTCACTTATGGTTTGTCTCCCTCCCAATCCCATCTTCTTTCATTTATTCTTCTCGTACCCACTTAAGCCCTCATGTTGCAACACCACTTCCTCATATCAGGGAGGTCATATGATAGTTGTCTTTCTCTGCTTGACTTATTTCGCTAAGCATGATACGCTCTAGTTCCATCCATGTTGTCGCAAATGGCAAGATTTCATTTCTTTTGATGGCTGCATAGTATTCCATTGTGTATATATACCACATCTTCTTGATCCATTGATCCAAACGTAGTGATCCAAAGGGGCACGTGTACTAGAATGTTTATAGCAGCAATGTCCACAATAGCCAAACTATGGAAAGAACCTAGATGTCCATCAACAGATGAATGATCAAAGCATTCTTAAGTAAGGTGGTGTTTAGCTTCCAGGTGTTTGAGTTCCTTCCAAACTTTTCCTTGTCAATGAGCTCCAGTTTCAAAGCACTGTGATCTGAGAATATGCAGGGAATCATCTCAGTCTTTTAGTATCGGTTGAGTCCTGATTTGTGTCCCAGTATGGGGTCTATTCTGGAAAAGGTTCCTTGTGCACTTGAGAAGAATGAGTATTCTGTTGTTTTAGGGTGGAATGTTCTCTATATATCCATGAGGTCCATCTGGTCCAATGTGTCATTCAATGCTCTTGTTTCTTTATTGATTTTCTGCTTCGATGATCTGTCTATTACTGAAAGAGGCGTGTTAAGATCTCCTACTAGTAATGTATTCATATCAATATGACTCTTTATCTTGATTAATAGTTTTCTTATGTAATTGGCTACTCCCATATTGGGGGCATAGATATTTACAATTGTTAGATCATCTTGGTGGATAGTCCCTTTAAGAATTATGGAGTGTCCTTCTGTATCTCTGACTACAGTCTTTAGTTTAAAATCTAATTTATCTGATAGGAGAATCACTACCCCAGCCTTCTTTAGACGCCCATTGGCATGAAAGATGCTTCTCCATCCCTTCACTTTCAGTCTGGGTGTATCCTTAGGTTCGAACTGGGTCTTTTGTAGACAACGTATGGATGGGTCCTGTCGTTTTATCCAATCTGCAAGCCTGTGTCATTTTATGGATGCATTTAGGCCATTCACATTGAGAGTGATTATTGATAGATACGTTTTCATTGACGTCGTGTTAGCTTTGAAGTCTTTCCTTCTGTAGATTGTCTCTATATTTCTGTTCAATGATATTCTTAGGATTTTTCCCTTTTTATAGAACCCCCCTTAATATTTCCTGCAGTGTCGGCTTGGTGGTCGCATACTCTTTTAAGCCTTGCTGGTCTTGGAAACTCTTTCTCTCTCCATCCCTTCTGAATGTCAGTCTTGCTGGATAAAGTATTCTTGGCTGCATGTTCTTCTCATTTAGTGCCTTGAATATATCTTGCCAGCCCTTTCTGGCTTGCCAGGTTTCTGTGTACAGGTCTGATGTTATTCTGATGGGCTTTCCTCTGTACGTAAGGAGCTTCTACAGGTTAATATAATCCTTCTTAGATCTACAAATACCACTGTCTCTGACAAGTTTATTTACCTCTAGAATTTTCTATTTTTTTTCCTTCTTTAAGATTTTTTATTTTATTTATTTGACAGATCACAAGGAGAGAGAGAGGGAAAAGCAGGCTCCCTGATCAGAGAGCCCGATGCAGGGCTTGATCCCAGAACCCTGAGATCATGACCTGAGCGGAAGGCAGAAGCTTTAACCCACTGAGCCACCCAGGCACCCCGGATCTTGTTCCTTCTTATCTGTATCAAAACTCATACTGAGCCATGAGTTCTGGGTTGCAAAAGAGGATTTATTTTTTGCACTTTGTCTAAGTCTTTGTTTACAAACTAAACAAAAACAGCAAAAGTGTGAACCTCTAGAATTTTCTTTGTCCAAGCTGTGTCCAAAAGGTGTTCTGATATCATATCAATATGCCTTAAAATATCACTTCAATCAATATCTTTCACTCCTTAACACTTCTCACTAAATTCATAAGATGTATGAAGGCAGGAAAAGGGATGCACATCTTTTTATTGCTGCAGTAGTTTGTAATGTGAATAGATATGAAAAAATCCTTAACAAATAGTTCTCTGTCATATTCACTCTTCTTCTAAAACTGCCCTGGACTTTGCCACACTCATATACATTTCCTTCCACAATCACCTTGCCAGAAATATTTTTTCACATCTTTACAGATACTCAAACTCCACCCAACCATTAGTTTCAAAGAGAAGGGAGTCCTCTTCACTTCATCTTCATGCAACCACCCCAAATGGGTAAAATTAAATGGGCTGACTTTTATCATCATAACTGGGCCATATATATTTAAAAACTGATACCTTAGAGGAAGGCATATAAACAATCAGGCAAACACTAAGCCTTCTCCACTCTATTTCATTCCTTGGCCCTAAAGGATGTGTCCTTTTAAGCACAGAGGAATGTAATTTGAGATTCAGGTTTCTACTTAGGGCTTGAAATATATGATGCAGACCTATCACTGTATTCTGATTCTGAATACTGAGGCCAAATAATAGAGTTTTCAACAGAACCAAATATGCCATCATAAAGTATTACTTTACCTTGTTTTAAATCATTATGCATTAATTCCTTAGAAAACTCTCAGCAAACTTTCAATAGGAGAGGATTCAGGTGTCCCAAATGCTCAGTCTAAGATGTTTTAAGAATAACAACTAATTGTCACTCCATAACTGCACTTCTATCTATCATTGCAAGCATGTGGCATGGCCGTGATTCCCAAATTTGACATAAACTACCTCATTTTCAAAATTTCAATTTAAATACAACATGATGACTCTCTTGAGAACAGGGGAATCATCCCTCTTTTACTACCATCTCTAGCAATTGCTCTTTTTTTACTCACTATTATTTCCAATTTATTAATAAATCATACTTATCTTTTAACTAGTCACCTGAGTTCAGTAAGAAAGTTAATACATAAATAATTCAGCAACTCTTTAAAAAATATGTAGCCTTTACTAATATCAGCACTTTAGGCCCTTGCCATTTCCTCAAATTTTTAAATTTTCTTCTAGTATAGAGTGGATACATGTTACTCAGGAGGGCCACTAATATCCTTGTTTCTTACAAACTCATGATGTCAGCTGATGTGGACATCACTCTGCCAGAGCTTTATTCCAGTACCACCCATATTTTAAATTCCTGGTTCATGGTGCTCCTTCCCATCACACTGATAAGGAGCTTAATGCTGACTTCATGGATATCTCTAAGGCCCTTAATACTACAACTCTTTTTATTTTACAATTCTTTCTATTTAATTTTGTTGCAAACATAGGTTTGTCAGTGAAACAAATGAATGATTCCATAATACCCTTCTCTGCAAAGAGCAGAGAAACAAATGAATGATTCCATAATATCCTTCTCTGCAAAGAGCATATCTTCATTGCCTTTATGTCAAGTATCCTGAAGCTCAGGGTGAGCTCCATTCCATCTAATTAAGGGGCAAAATATATTCCTATGATTGCCTATGAGATCTCTTTTCAGCACAGGAGTAAAATTCTTCCAAAAACAGTCTGCAGAATATAATCCCTGTGTCCTGCTCTGGCATAATCTAACATGCCCAAATCCTTATAATAAGCATATGAATAGGCTCAATCCTGGGACCATTTAAACATGTGTATATGCATTTGATATCTCTAATTAAAGTGCAAGGTCTTTCAGCTTCAGGGTTAGATCTAATAATATTTGCCCCCTTTAGTGCATAGATAGATAGCTTTTTCTTACTAAGTATTTGTTTTATCTCCAAGGTAGAGGCAGCAAAGTTCCTATTCCCTGATACTAGACTAATTTTCAACCACTTACCTAACAACTCCACTAAGATGGATTATGAGCCTCTCAAATCTAATAGCTAACACCAAACCCTGGTTTCATAAGAACCTCCTTTCTTTCTATTCCCAAACAATTCCTCTCCCCATTGCCTTGTCCAATTTTTAAGTAAATGACCTCAGCATTTATGTGCTGCTTAGGCCAGAGTTCTGGACCTCATCATGATTCTTCCCAATCCTTCATCTTTTAGAGCCAATATATTATCAAGACATGTTCATTCAATGGATAAATGTATTTCAACTCCATTCATTTGTCCCCATCTCCATTTCCTCCTCCTAAGCTCAAACCCTCTTCCCTTCCACCCTTGGACTACTGCACTAGACTAGTGAGGTTTTTTGTGGGTTTTGGGATTTTTTTTGTAATTTTATTTTTTTTCAGTGTTCCAAGATTCATTGTTTATGCATCACACTCCATGCAGTGCTCCATGCAATATGTGCCCTCCTTAATACCCACCACCAGGCTCACCCTCCAAAACCCTCAGTTAGCACTAGACTAGTTATTGGTCCTCATGCTTCTCCTCTTTCCCTCCAAACTACTTGCCCAACAATATCCACAATGAGATTTTTTTTTTCAGTGTAAATCTAATTATGTTATTTCCCTCTCAAGCCCCTTCTCTATTTGTTGTTGATCATTTTCATTGGCTTCCACTCTACTTCAGAAAAAAATCCAAAGTTTCTCTAGCAGCTAACCTGTATAGCTGCCTCTTGACTAACTTTCTATAGGAGTCTCTTATAAATTCTGCCCTTCACCTATATGGCTAACCCAATTTGGCCTTAATTCCTTGAACATCCTGAGCTCCTTAGAAACTTCCACAATTAGAGGGTATTTTACTTTTCAAAATACTAACAAAGAACACTGAGTCTTCCACTCTGACATGGAAATCTTGTCACAAGTAATTGAGATAAACTTAAAATAAAAGGTTTTAGAAGTGGAAAGGTTACAAATAAATGCCAAGCTACAATTTAGAGTGTCCATACGTTTAAATTGGAATGCCAAGAGTGTATCTCCCTGTTAGTGACTTTCAAATGTGTGATTACCAGATCCTAGTTAATGTTTGCTATATGATCAAATATACTGCTGTAGTCCTAGTACTTACTTTTCCATTTTTTCTTTTTCTTTTTAAAGTAAGCTGTCTGCTCAGCATATGGCTTGAATTCACAAAACTATGATCTAGAGTTCCATGCTCTACAAACTGAGCCAGGGAGGAACCCTCTAGTTCTCATTGATTACTATAAATTACAAGTAATTAAAACTAGAACATCTCATTTGGAAAATTAATGATATTTCCCTTTTGTTTTAATAAGTAATATACAATCACTTCTCGGCCTTTTGGCTAAGATCAAGTGTAATAAGTAATATACATTTTTGAGTACTGCATGTCTTTCTTCTAATTTGGAGGTGCAAATTCAAAAGAAAATACTGTAATCTAAGTGATACTCTTCCAGAATAAACAAACCTCCATATTAATGCATATAGCTTTTGACATTTGGAAGCCAACTATTTACTATAAAAAGCAAATACAAGGTAATGATACAGAAAAGAGGCAAAGTCATAGAGACATAGTTGTCTTTTTTTATTGCTACAGTCAAATTATAGGAGAAAGCCAGCTCTTAGGGGCTCCTTATCAGGGTCTCAGTAACTTATCAGTGGAAATGCTATCTAGAAATTTCACATTATTTTTCCATAATGCTTGATAATCTGGCCAAAGGCCAGTTTTAGAACTACCATGAAAGTACAAAAGTGCTCTGACCTGGACAACTGTGCTAAGATCACATAACAACTTATACTAAGGAAACTAGATATAGCCAAAGATTTCCAATAAAAATGCAGCATTGCAAACCACCACCAAATTCAGCTTCCTGAATAGCATTTTAATAAATAATGAAACAAGGAAATGCATCAGGCAAAACAGGCCTGGAAGTCTTCTGGAGACATTTGGTCAGAACATGTTTTCATGTATTGTCAAGTAGTTGTTAGGGTAAATTCTTCATATTTTACAGTTTGCTAAGATAGGTGAGAAGGAAGGCCATTAATGTGTCAAGCTGATATAGTCCATAATACTGCTAAAATGAAAATGACACCTGCAAAAGTTAATGGTTTTTTTCTAGAACTTATTGATCATTTTGTATATTGACCTTCAATATTAAGTAATTACAATGCAAGCTACTGTGTTTGGTGCTGAAAATACAACAAATAAAATGAAAACCCACTCCTCCAGGAACTCCCAGTCCAAAGAAAAATTCATGAATAAATCTGTTTAATGTAAAAACCGATGTAGAAGAGGAATAGCAAGAAACAGGAAAGGAATTCTTCATACAACTCAACTACCAATTGAGAAGGTACACCATATGGATGAAGGTGAGAAAAGGGGCCCAGGCAGGATGCTGTCAAGAGGACTTCAAAAGAAACTGCCCTCTGAACTTATTTTGTAAGGAAGAGAAGTTAAGAAGGAAGTAAAAGTCTTTTTTCCTGAGAAAGTGACGCTCTTAGCTGAAAACTAGAAATAATGAGTATATTTAATTACCTAAGAAATGGCATTTTTAAGAAGTCACAAAGACTAAGTTATAATAAGAATAACAGCTAGTACTCACTGAGAGCTTACTATTTACTGTTAAGGGCTATACACAGATAATTGAATTTAATCCTATGAGGCACACATAATTATTTTTCCATTTTGCAGATGAAAGTTCAAACATCAAAAGCAGGATTTGATCTTGAATAGCCAGCTGAAAAATTATGCATATTTTATTATAGAAAGTCCTTACAGAAGTGGACAACGGAACTGGGTAGAATTAACAATAGATTCAATACTGCAGAATATAACAGCAGTTACCTTAATAGTGATGCACACTAACAAAAATAAAACAAAGGGGAGAAAAAAACCCTAAAATTGTGAACAGAAGCATCAGTGATATGTTAGACAGTAAACTATAGTTACAAAAACCAGATCAATGTTTCCAGGGGCTGAGGGAAAAGGATCATGTTGGTGATTATACAGCTGTATTGTATTTGTCAAAAATCATCATGTACCTTTAAAACTGGTGAATGTACCTGTTTATAAATTATATTTCAATAAAGCTGATTAAAGAAAAAAGTGAATGGCGAGAAACTCACCATTTGGCTGAAAAAAACATGCATGTTTCATGAAAATAAAGGTTTGAATTTATTCAATTCAAATAAAATGCATTATTAAAGGTAAAAATAATATTAAAGAATTAGTAATATTAATGGTAATATTAATAATAGTACTAATATTATTTGGGTATATATTAAAGGTAACTTTCTCTAAATTTCACTTTTTGGCTCTATGTGAATGTTAATTTCTCTAGGTGCTATTAGTATATCCAAGTCTTCTAGAGCTATAATAATATCCTTTATTACACTAGCCTCCCAAATACACTTCCAAGTATCTAAGTGAAACTGCACACACAGTGGTTGTGTTCCACATCAGAACTATCACTGATGATCCAAATGGTCAATTACAAAAACAATTTGAGGTTTCCATAAACTGACCTCCATTTCTTCTCCTTCCAAATTCCACAAAACTCCTACAACATGAGAACTCAAATGAAAGCATTACACTATTAGTAATCATCTCTGACCACAATACAGTTATTTCCTTAAACTCTGAAAGCTGTAGCTCCTAAAATAAAAATCAGCATTCAATGGATTTCCTTTAAGAAGCATTTTATTGTAAAAAATAAAACTTTAAAATTAAAGATGACAGATATAATCAAATATGAAAGATATTTCCTTAAACTAACCAATAAAATTTATTGTAGTTTTGTGATACCATTAAATATTACCTGTTTTATCCTCACATTATCTTTCTTTTCCTTTAGAAGAAGCACAACATTTTCTCTAAAGGGAACAAGGTAAGTGACACCACCTTTCTGGAAACTGCCACTATGTCACACTACAAAGGGCACAGAATGAAATATGTTCATTTAGACTATATACACTGCCACATGTTATATGCGTGTTAAAAATTAAAATAGAATGCCAAAGACATAAAGGGTTGCAGTGGAATAAATGATACTCAAATTCTTTCTTTATGCAAATAAAATCTCATTTTAGTTTGTCATATTTAGAAATCAGTTGGAGAGAATGAAGCCTAAATCTTTCCTTACTATGAACATAAATCATCCATTGGACACTTCAGTGTTTGGTCACAGACCAACTTTATCAAATAACCCTAACCAGCCCAAAAAATAAATGGAGAGAAGAAGAAGAAGAGAATTCAATTATATTATTTTTCGTAGTTTTTTTAAGGATTTTATTTACTTATTTGACAGATGGAGAGAGGTCACAAATAGGCAGAGAGGCAGGCAGAGAGAGAGGGGGAAACAGGCTCCCCACTGAGCAGAGAGCCCGCTGCAGGCCTCGATCCTAGGACCCCGAGATCATGACCTGAGCCCAAAGCAGAGGCTTAACCCGCTGAGCCACCCAGGCACCCAAATTATATTATTTTAAATGCACATTCAAATCATAGTTTCCAATAGGTACAGGGATTATAAATAAATACCTGTATTAGCCTAGTTAACACTTACCTCAACTTTAATTTCTTAACAAGAAATTACTTGACGTTTAACAAGTATTGACTTGACACTTAACAAGAAATTAGATACTTTTTAGAAGAAAAGAAAAAAGAAAACTATTTTCTCATTTAAAATTATTTAATTTGGAGAAAACATCCCAATGCCATAAATAATTATTATTTTTAAACTACTATAATAACCTGCATCAGATTTATCTGGAAGTTCTACTCCAGCTCAGAACTGATAAAGACTAAAGTAACACTTGTATTTATTAAAAAAATATATATATAGTAAGAATTGAAAAAGCTGTAGCAAATTTCACTACACACTGTTGATACCGAATTTCACTAGCTACATAACAAAGAAAAATTAGTTTATAAATAGAACAGCTTATACCAAGTTTGCTTTCATGTTTCTGACAAATTAACTTTATAAAATATATCTAATCTTCACTGAAATTATTTCCAGACAGACATAGTTTTCCTTTCAGTAAATTTCGTCTTTTTCACCCCCTCTTCCAATGCTAACAAAATTCTCACCATCTAGTACCTGAAATATTCTCAGCACTCTGTTACAGAAAACATAAAACTTTTATTGAATATACACTTTTTTTTTCCTCTAGGCAGATTAAAAACAACTGTCATCTGTTTTGTTTTGTGTTTTTTGTATGAAGTTATATTTATAAGATCATGTACAAATTATTTTGAAAAATGAAATGAAAAATGTTTAAGATCATTCATCATATTTCTGAAATTCAAGGTAGAAGTTATAGCTTCATCACCACTTGTTAAGGGAAATACAGAGTGAATCTTAGAACAGGCCCTATATTACCTGCTCAAGGTAGTAAAGCTTCTCACCCACCAAAGGAAGTAGCTATCTACACTGACAGATGCTATGCAGAAACTAATCTGTCCCTGTCTTCCACATACCAACTTGATGACAGATGATGGCTACAACTTACAACAGAATTTGCAGTTATCAGCAACCTATTTACAGACTTGTAACGTGAAATGGCTCAGGATTTGTATCACAGTAGAAAATGCTTTGCATACATTTATAACCTCCACATTTTGAAATCCATTTAATCCTTCCACTGAAAACAGATCAATATTTAAATAAATTTAGCAGTATTTACTTACTAGGATGAGCCAAGTACGTTTTAATCCTTGCAAATGGATCATAAAGTTTAATTCCACAGTATAACTTCTCTCGGAGCCTGGCACTTTGATTCTTAACGTTTCACTGGCCTAAAATGATCAGTGTTGGAACTGTGTTTGTTCCTGTGAATTGTGGTGAAATATGAGAGAAAAAAATGTTAATTTCTCTCAGCACACATTTGTTACAGTTGAGTGTCAGTCTGAAAGAGCTCAGAAAGCTGGAATTATACCTTTTCAGTTCCTGTAGTCCAGGGGCATTCTGCATGTGGTAATTATTTGTCCTTCATAGCAAGAAAAAGGGCAACACCACTTCCTAATCCAGAAAATGACATTACAGTAACAGACGTGATAAAATATATAGTAAAATAGTAACAAGACTACAGAGAAAGGGACCAGCAAGACAAAATGTATCTCAGTCTATTCCATCTCAATCAGAGGAATATTGTAAATGGATCACTAGTCTTCATTCCCAGCAACTTTAAAAATCTGCAAGCTAAAAGGAGATAATCTGGTTCACCCAGTTGCTGATCTCAGGTAACAATGCAAAACTCACAATATAAAACCGTGGCTTGAAGCATCTTTTGCCCTCTTATTTCTGAAAATTATTTTTCAAACATATCACAGACATGAGAATAATTTTGCATAAGAACCGAACAGTCCTTCCAACCCAATGTTATGTGTAGAAGATAAGAGTAGTTGCCCTATGTGAACTCCAATTCCTAACTATTCTTTATTAATGTATCAGAGAATTACCATTCATAGATGTAGATATTTTTAATTTAAAAAATGAATCCTTTTAAAAGTAAAATATAATTTGAAATTGCAGCTTATGTAGTAGAAAAAAGCAAAATTCTTTTCCATGAGAAGGAGGTTAAGGACCACCTCCTCAGTACACAGGATGCTCTGAGGATCCTTCCTGGTATCTTAGGATTCTGAGAAACAAAGCTTGCAAACCACTGCCTGCCTCTAAATCCTTTGCAATTCTTCTGTTTTTTAAATTTCCAAGAAGGGTAAGATGACAAGTTTTTTAGGTTTATATGATTAGTGCAGAAGTAGTTCCTTTCATTTGCCTTAAAAAGATAGTTTTTCAAATTTTAAAAGTTGCCTCATGGTTCTCTAAGTTTCAGAAACATGCCTACTCAACATTTTTACACGAATCTCCCAAGGGCAACTCAAGGGCAACATATCCAAGATTAAACTCATTTTCTTAGCAAAGATCACTTTCATTTATGCCATAGCTTAAGCACGAAACCTGGAATCATCTTAGTTACCTCCCTTTTCACTCATCCCCTAACAATCTGCAACTGTCTCTAAGCTAAGCTCATTACCCTTCTTAAAGCTTTCTTTCTCAATCCCATCTATTCTTCTGATTCTCCATCTGTGTTGCCAGAAACCGGTTCAAGCTACCATTATGTCATCTTCCAATCTACTGCAGTAACCTTCCAAAAGGTCCTCCCTCCCACCGATTTTTCAGGTTTTCTAATCTATTTTTTCACATGGCAGTTAGTTATGACCTTTGGGCTTCCCTGTTTAAAATCCTTCAGTGGTGTCCCACTGCTTTTAGAATTAAAAGCAACACTCTTAATATAGCCTAGAATGATTTGACCACACCATTAACTTCCTTGGTCTCTGTCCTCCAGCAATTATTAGCATTTTCTCTGTCCCTCAAATCTGGTAATTCTTCCTTGCCCCAGGGCCTTGGCACAGAAAGATCAGGTCACCATTTACACGCTGTCATATCATTTGGGACTGGGAACACCATAACTGTAAATCAACATGCAATTCTATTTTTGAAGTTTATGTTCCATATTGGCTGGACTCTCTGGCTCACACTTCTATCTCAGCACGTATAATGTCTTGTCCAGAACAGAGCTGATCCAGTATCTCGGTTGGGTTAGTAAGTGATAATCTGGAATCTGGGTAAGGATGTGACCTACCTTTCATCTGATTTTCATAGACTTTTGACAAGATTTAAAACCAAATCCTTTTCAAGTCTCTTTTAAAGAAGCAGATAAGTTCTAATTTTAGATTCTGTAATTGCTCTTCTCTATTTTTTCAGCTTAGTTATACTTTTAATGAGGTTGACAAATGTCTAGAATCACCTATACAAAATGTTGTATTTGTATGTAGGTAATTCTGTACAAACATACATGTATACAAAACAACATATGTTCTGTAAAAGTTTCCTTTAGAGAATGATCATGATTTGATTTGTATTTTCAAAGCTATTACTGATTAAAGAGCTCAACTCTTCAATTTCCTTTTGAGCATCCAGACATATCAAGACCTACTGAAATTGACAAGCATTACTGAAAGGGAGGATAAGAGTAGAGGAATATGTATTTGGGTCACTAAGTTTTGGCAGAGACCATAATCTTAGATCCCTAACTCCATCTAACCACAGTGAATCTATTTTTAATTTATTCCTGGATATTTACTTGTAAGTGCCTCTGGTTCACTTACAGATATTGATCTGTTCAAAAGCAAGGAAGCCTTTACTGCTACATTAATTTTTAATCCTAGGCCCCTCAACAACCTGGCAAACCACTTAAATTAGTGTGGCTAGTTGAATTACTGACAAGATTCATGAAAATATCCATATTTAAAGTTCAAAACTATTGGTTTGGGACAATGTATTAAAGGTAAATATAAATTAAATAATTCAATTTTAAGAAATTTTCTGTGCTTCCTTTAGGTACACTAAAGTAACCTACATTTAAAATAATAATAATAATAATAATAGTAATAATATCAATGATGGTCATCTCAGTGTTCATTATACGCTAAAACCTATGCAAAATTTTAAAACATAATGATAAGCCTATGAAGTAGGTATTGTTATTATATTATTATTACCCTCATTTAACAGATGAGGAAATGAAAACTTAGAAAGCTAAGATACCTGCTAAATTTCACACAAAGCAAGGAAGAAAAGAAGGAGTTCACACTCAGGCTGCCTCAATGCAAGCAGAGATGATAATCCAGGCCATTCAGAAAAATGTAGAGAAGTTCTTCAGCTTTCCTTCCCTCTGTTACCATTTTAGAGCAAGAAGATGGAAAGTTTCTGACTCTGAGACCCAGCAATGTCAGCAATTAAATAATGGCTTAGGGAGCTTATAGACATAATCTGTCTTCTTATCTCAGAGAAATTTAGTTTTCATTAAATTCAGTACTCCATTTGTAATGTTCTGGGAAGCATGGATAGAATTACTAACAGAACATGTTGGAAGATCCATGAAATCCATTTACTTAGGGGGTGCTTTAGGCATGAATAATATTCTCAAGGAAGAAGCTTGTACACAAATAATAACAATTAAAGGCAATATTTTTAAAATTACAATACCCCCCACATTTGAGACATCATATTTCTCTGGAGGATTCAGGGAAGAAATCAAGAGATAGAGGTATGAGTGTGAAGAAAAAATAGAATCTCAAAAATTGGACCTACTTCTACATTTTTAAAGTGTACATGAATAACCCGGGAATCTCATTAATACAGAGATTCTGATTCCACTGATTGGGGTGGGACGTAAAATTCTGCATCTTTCCACAATGCTCCAAGGTGATGCCAATGCCACTGGTGTAAGGGCCACATTTTGTGAAGCAAGATGAGTCTAGAACTGCAAAATAGCATGAGCAAATCTACAAAGCAGGAAAGAATCATCTGTGTTTTCACAGCCAGCAGTACTCTTACCCTAGGGAAGCAATAGTTGGAAAGGAATATTTAAGTCCAATTATGAAGGACGTTCAATAACAGCTTACTACTCTGAGATTTTATTTCAAACACATTACTTGTTTCCAAGGCTTTCTCAAAAAAATGCATCCCCTCAAATTGAAAAGAGCATGTTTAAAAGAACTTAAATATAGAGAATTAATTTAATTAAGGCTACCATGCCCTCCATTCTTATAAGAATATGCCCTTAAAAATATCCTTGAGATGGAATTATTTCAAAATTTTATTCTAATTTAAATGTACTTTCAAATCAGTAATTTTTTGAAAGTCTAATTTCACACCACTTTCAATCGAGCATTGAAGATTGCCAATCATATATTTTCATGTTATTCATTTTTTATCAAAAATGTTCTTAGAAATGTAAACATCAAATGTTCTGCAACAATTAATTACTTAATTGTATGGAAATAATATATTGTTATACAACTTATTGTAAATGGCCCAATGCAGAAGACTGACAGAAAAATCGGTTTCTGCAATAAAAGCTAAAGTGAATTCCTCTTGTTTTCCAAAACAAGCTTTTTCTCAAACATTTATTATTAGGTCCAACTGTTTTACTCACTCAGCTCACATGATTCCAACATAGCCTGTCCTTCACAGCAAAATTACTTTACTTATTTAACTAAAGCAATACAAATACTCTTCTGATAAATACCTGATTAGCTTAGAGGGAAATTTAGTTTAGGTATGGGAGACATCCATGTTTTATGAGCCCTGAAACTTATTATTATTATTATTATTATTATTATTATTATTTGAAGGAATCTTGTTACAAAAAATACAAAATTGAAATTGGTTCCTGATCATATGGGACCCTAAAGTTTATGCTCCAATAGCTTCAAGGTAAGTGAGATTCCATTTAGTAACTATAGAGTCCATATTCTTTACATGAGATAGTTGATTAACTGATTAATTATTAAGTACCTACTATGTTCCAAAATCATAGAATAGCCAATACTATTCTAGGTGCTGAGAATGAAATTTTGAATAAAATATAAAATTTTCATCATCATAGTTCTATAGGTAGGAGAAAAAATAGATAAGACAAATCCAATTACATAATAAGATAGGGCCATGAAATTAAAACTGTAGGGTAAGGACAAAGAGAATAGATTAGGAGTAGCTATTTCAGCTGTAATGGTCAGGAAAAGTGTACCAGAATCTGGTGTTTCAACTGAATTCTTTAATGAAAAGAAGCCAGTAGCGAGGTTGAGAGGGATATTTTATTTTATTATTTTACTTTATCTTATTATTAATATTATTTTTCATTTCAGTTCTATCCAAGCAGAGTGAGGAGGTGATCGATAAATATTTATTGAAATGTTAAATGAATGCTCTGGGAGAAAGCATTTTGAGTAAAGCAGAAAATGCAAAGACTCTGAGATGAGTGTACAATCTGCAATGTGGAGGAATGGAAACAAGACCTATGAGCAGAGAAAGGTAAGTTATGGAGCGAATGAAAGGAGATGAGGTTGGAGAGAGAGGCAGGGCTAGATCAATTACTTAAATCAATGGTTCTCTGGCCAGGTTGCATATTAAATCATCTGAGGAATTTTAGAAAGCACCAATGCCTGGGTTCCATCAGAGACCAATTATATCAGCAGAGAGGGAGCAAAGTGGTGTTTAAACACAAGCATATGTTTTTCAGCCCTCCCGTGAATCTGATATCTATCCAGTTTCAACCAATGATCTACATACTTCGAAACATCCAGTAAAATTCTGGGTTTTAGTCTACTGTCACAGAATGCCATGACAGGGTTATAATCAGAAGAAAACCAATAATGTCATGAAGATGTATATTGCCTTGAATATAAATTCAGAATAAATACATTGCCCAAATTCTCCATTTCCCTTACCTGATTTGTGCATTTATACACAAACAAAAGGAAAACAACAAGGACAGTCATATGAAAAGCACAGAATGGTATAAAATGTTATCTATTCTAAAGGTGATACCCATACAATATACTAATCAGGAATTCTGAATGTCTCTCATTCATCACGTAAGAAAAAAAAAATTCACTTCTTCATCTAGACTATTTTACATTATAAAGGCCTAGGAATATTAAACTGTCAAAACCAACTTCTTTTCCTTACACACAACTACAATTTCCTAGGACCTTCTGACAAAACAAATAATAGAAAGCTTGAATCAGTTTTATCTCAAAAATCTGAATTTTTCTGGGAGCTCTATAATTTCTGGAAAGCAAGGGAGAAAAAATACCTCAGTTGGTCCAAGACCAATTTCTATCCTTCCTCTTCACCAAGACCGACTCCCAATTCTTGATACTTACCTACATTTTTTTCGTAGTACTTTACCTTCTAGAATACTCTGTAGGTTTCTTATCCATTTATTCTATTTATTTTCTACTCTCCCCACTAGCATGCAAGCTCCATGATAATTTTGTCTATTCTGTTAACTGATTTATCCCAGTACCCAGAGAAGTGCCTAGCACATAGTCAGCACCGAAAAGACATATACTGAAGGAAGGAACGAAAGTAATGCAATCGTCATTCCCATTTTCAAAATGAAGAAGCTGAGGCTCATGATGGCAAATGAATTGTACAAGGTCACATCTTTAGGAAATGACAGATTCAGGATTAAAATGCCTATCTTTCTCAGACTAAGATCCATGTTTTAACTCCCACACATTAAGTATTTTGTAATGCTAAGACTAGAATTTTGTGCCGTGGTCAGACTATACACAACCTCTAGAGCCAGCCTAAGGAGTTATGACTTTGAGCTGCCATTAGTAGGAAGTTATTGAAGGACACCGAGCAGGCAAGTAACAGCATCAAAGTAGTGTTTCAAGAAGATTTATCTGCCATCAGTGTGTGGAATAGATTGGAAGGAGAAGAACATCAAGGCAGAAAGATAGTTCAAAGAAAAAAAGCACAAGCCAAAGATAATTTCAGGAACTAGTCAAAGTCAAGTCTATAAATCACTGGCAACATCAAATTAGTCTTCAGCTTTGAAATGCAGACCTATTATAAATGTTCATTCAACAAATATTTATTGAGGACACACAATGTTCATAACAACCATCAACAGACTCTTCCAGACATTTTATGTCAAGTGATAAGATAAGATCATCTATATATAGCCATGTTCACTTCGTTCTACTTGATGGGCATGAGAATAGCACAGACAACTTACACATCTTCAAAGAACCACTATAAAGTAAAAGGAGAAAAGGGTATCCAAACTAGATCAAGGTTTATTTATTCACCAAATGTTGGTTCTATACCTGCTTTATGAAAGACACTCTGGCAGATGGTTTCCTGAGTCACAGATGGATCTTAATCCTAGATCCAAAGTGTCCTTAGTGAGAACAAAAATGCACACAAATAGCCTGAAAATTAAAAGATCATAATGGAAGGAGTTTAGATAAAGTATTATGTAGATTGAAAGGGGAAAAGTGTTACCTTCGGTTTAGGATTACAGAAATCTTGGGTGAATTTCTAGTAACTGAACTACAAAATATATTACATCAGAACATATCAAACATAGTATACTCATGGATTTGGGGTAATTTGGGGTAAATATCAGTAACTTTTAATGATATTTGGTATAGCAGATATAATGATAATGATACATTTCAGGAAGAAATATTATAAAACTCATGAGGGCAAAAGCAAGGTTGCAAACTGTATAGGCCCTTTCACAGAGTCTATAATTTCTGAACAGGGCACTAGGTTGTAATCTTCAAGGCTCTCAAAAGATTTAGCTTGGCTTCTACTACTGGTCTACCTTTGGTAACTGATTCACCTTCTTAGATGTTCATTTCCTTTAACCACCCCCACCACCACAACAAAAAAGGCTATGGACCACTAACCTTTCCTTTACACATTAGAGTCTTATATTTTATTTGACTGATTGATACATTATATTATGTAAGATTTTATTTGGAAAAATGTATGCTATGTCATTGAAAATTTTGAGAAATTTGAAAATAGGCTAGATGATTTCTAAGATAATTACAAGCTCTAGAACTCAGTAACTATCTTTACATCATCCTTTTCATTTGCTCTTTGTTATACAGATATCAATTCTAAAATGTTATATGATATAAGTTCTATCAATAAGGCCATTTCACAGATCACCCTGAGTGATCCATACTACTAAGTTTTATTGTGTGTACTTCCTATAAAGAGTTACATGCATGTATTATGACATAGCTTCCAGTTGACCTGTAGCTCCTCTGGTGATGAGAAGTGAGAACTTCAAATTGTATAATATAAATGATCATTCTAGAAATCTGCTTATGTTGATAGAAGTCTGTATAGTCTCAGTATTTCCTAACTTATCTTCTAGTATAGGTGATTTCTGAAATATATTTTCATTTCTTCACAGAACTCTAAAATATCTTATTTTTATCCTGATGCTAAAGTCAGAAAGACTGGAGAAGTGTATTTGGTGTACCATCTTTAATCTTGATAAAGATTTCTTAATATCATTTTCATGTGAGACAAGCCACATCTTCCTTCTTCTTGTACTTTTACAACTGTGCAACATTTTTTAAGAATGGTTAATAGTGGTTGTGTTTCCTAGGGTTGCCATAACAAATTACCACAAACTCCATGGCTTAAAAAAACAGAAATTTATTTTCTCACAGTTCTGGAGGCTAGAAGTCCAAAATCAGGCTGTCAGCAGGGCCATGTTCCTTTCAAAGGCTCTAGGGAAAAATCTTTCCTTGCTTCTTCCAGCCCTGGAAGGTATTGCTTGACTTGCAGCAACATAATTCTAATCTCTGCCTCCATGTTCACATGGTCTTCTTTTCATTTTCATGGTCTCCTTTTGGTGCATCTCCCTGGTCACTCTTTCTCTTTTAAGGACACCAGATATTGCATTGAGGATGCAACCTAATCAGTAAGATCTTTTAACTAACATCAGCAAAAATCTAGTTTCTAAATTAAGGGCACATTCAGAGATTCTAGGTAAATATGAATTTTTTCAGACAGTACTCAACCTGCAACACCAATTTGTTAGAAATATTCTACCAATTTGTATGAAACATGAAAAATCGTAGATGTGATAATAATACATGTGTTTTTATTAATATTATAAAGTTATGTGAAAAAAAGCAGTATGCTTTCAGCTGTGGAAAACCAGTATTTGAGTATGTCATCCTTTCTTTATATATTGACGATGTTTATATACTATTTATGTTCTGTAAAGATTTCTAGCTAGAGTCTTAAAATGAATCTCTCCAGCGGTAATTTATTTTGGGAACAAAAGTTGAATTTTTGTTTTACAGATCCTTTTATCATGATACCATAAAGCAAGTAATAACTCAGTATTCCTTGCCTCATTCACACATCTGACATGCCTGGTACTTGTAAGCATCAGATTCATAGCCGTAAGCTACACAGAATGATGTTACTGTAGTCAGCAGGGAGGAGAAAATAAAAGAAAATAATGTAAGTAAGAAAAATACATAATATTTTAGGTGGTAAAAAAATGCAGTACGGGAAAGCAAAACAGAAAAGAAAGATAAGGAGTTCAGGGATAAGGAACAATTTATATTTTCAAATAGTAAGTGCCATGGAGGCAGCACTCTACCAGTTACATTTGAGAAGATATCCCAAAAACTGAGGGATAAAATTAAGATCTGAGGACACCCAAAGACAGAACATTACAGACAGAAGAGTCAGTAAGTGCAAAAGCCGTGAGGGGACATATTCCAAGAATAGCAAAAAAGCCAGGGTGAATGGAGTAGAATGAACAAGGGGACATTAACAGGACTTGAGGTTGGTGGTGACTTCAGTATAGGTGTTATAGAACTTGGTTAGGCCATCTGAGAACTTTCATTTTGCTCTGAATGACAGAGAGCCAATGAAGTAGTTTGGGCATAGGAATGGCATGATCTGATTTAGGTTTTAAAAGAATCACTCTAGCTGGTCTGCTGAGAATAGATTATAGGTGAGAAAGGATAGAAGCAGGGAAACCAGTGAATTGTGAGAAGTGTTTGAATTCTGAATACATTTGAAGGAAGAATAAATAGGATCTGCTAAATGGAGGGGAAAAAAATTATGGATGTTTAAGATTTTTGGTTTAAGCAACTGGAGTGCTGGGGCTTCTAAAAGCTGAGAGAGAAGACTGCAGGTAGGGAAGCTTTTAGCAGCGGATCGAAGTTCAGTTTTGGTCTCAGTCTGAGGTATCTCTTAGAATCCAACAGACTATATCAAGTAAGTCCTGGTCATAAATGTTTAAAATGTAGGTGAAAAGTGTGTGATGGATATATAAATTTTGAAGTAAACTTGTAAGACAGCCTATAAAGCAAAGAGATCAGATTAGGTGATCTTGCAGAAGGAGTAAGCATAGATAAACAACAGATAAATTGAATCCCATGTCCTGGGCTCCCTCAACATTCTCAGGTAAGGTGAAGCGACAGAGAAAGGAGACTGAGGAGGAGCCGTAGGTGAGGTAAAAAATCAGACGAGTGTGAAGCCTTTAAAAGGCAAGAACAGAAGTATTACAAGGAAGTAGAAATGATTAACTGTTTCAGATGTTATTCACAGTAAAGTAAGATAAAGGCTGAGATCTCGCATTTGGATTAAGCAAGATAGAGACTTCATAGAGTGGCCTTCATAAAAGCATTTTTGGTGAAGTCATGGTGGAAAAGAACCTGACCGGTGCAGTCTGTATTTAAGAGAATTAATTCAAAGACACTGAGTCAAAAAAAAAAAAAAGAAAATTCTGTCAAGATAATGCTCTCTTAACTTCTCCATAGAGATATCTGAAGACTTAATGATATGGCACAGGGAACTTGGAGTGTAAGGCTTGGCATAAAGGAGACAGTAAGTGGTATCTCTAATGATGGCAAAGATGTTAATGCACACAATCCTTCCAATTCAGCAAGAGTGCCAATTTCCTCAAGAACAATTTCTCACCTCCTGGAATCCAATCTTTTGAGATCTAGTTCACAGTTCATATAATAAATAATAGGTAGAATTAGGCATGTTCAGAATAGGCACATTAATAATGAAATAAATTACAATTCATAGATTAAAGGAGAGTAAACTACAAAAGAACCATACTATCTGGCAGCAAATAATAAGGACAGTTATAAATGAGGAACTAGTAACGATTTTTAATTTTTCCCCTTTTAAAGGACAAAGAGAAATGTTTAAATAAGTTATGATGTATTAGAATAATGTATAGCCAATAAAATTGTTTTAAGGAATATTTGATGATGCAGATAAATGTGTGAAATATAAATTGAGAGAATTAAAGCAGGATATATGAAATAAAATAAAGGATAAATAAAATAAAATAGGGATCTAATAGGATCCCTATTAGAAATATAAAGAAATAAACCAGAACTTTAATTAAAACAGTCTATCTGTGGCTGGCCTGTAGGTGTTTTTTACATCCTTTCTTATATTTTTCTACACTGAAAAAACACTTTTTAAATAAATATTATGCATTACCATAACTTGGAAGAAGAATTAATCTTCCAGAGAAAGAATCATATATTATATTTAAGTGATTGTAATAACAGCAATATTTGAAAAGCGTTTTCACTTAAAGGAACAAGGTTTTGTTTTCAGAGCTATTAACTTCAGTAAATATTGTGCACTAATGTCTTTCTATAGAGCTTTTTATGATCCTTTAAGAATTTTTTTAATATATCTATCTAATCCTTTAAAGAGAGAAATGAAATTCTATCTGGGTCACACTTTTGGTTAAGTACAGAACCATGATGAAATCCGTATCTTATAATCACAGCACCAATGTTCCTCTCACTATAATATTTTATGTCCAATATCGCCATTCATTGTACCAACCTAATGGAATCAGTATGACAGTCATACAAGAAAACACACCTGAATGTATTTCAAAAAAATATGAAGCAAAAAAAAAAAAAAAGGATACTGCTTATAGTAATGCCAAATATAGCTTTTAGATGCATATTCTGTACATTTCCACAGCCTGATTTTATCAGATCTGTTTGTATTTAAATATGGTAGGATTCAATGACAACAACGTATTTCCCATTTGTCAACATGAAAAAAAAAATTGTGATTCTTAAATACAGAAAAAGAAGAGGTCTGCACCAAGCCTCTCATTTTACAGATCAAGACAGGATGATAACGGGAAACACACTGAGTAGCAAAGCCAAGATCAGAACTGCAGTCTCATTCTCCACACTGAAGCAGCCTGCAAATCTGTCAAGTGTTTCATCAGATAATATAAAGTTAAATAATCAAAACAGTTTAGGTCCGGGATATGATTTAGAAGACAAATCAATGGAGTCAAATAAATATGCAGATACAAAGGTGTTGATAAATATAAAGATTTTCCATGTGTTCATTTTAACATTACCAATCAGTAATGAGAGGAAA
This sequence comes from Mustela lutreola, assembly GCF_030435805.1. Classification (NCBI taxonomy): domain Eukaryota; kingdom Metazoa; phylum Chordata; class Mammalia; order Carnivora; family Mustelidae; genus Mustela; species Mustela lutreola. The sequence goes on from NC_081292.1 coordinate 159,641,142, forward strand.
GATATGGTAATTAGTGAAAACAATACATCCTTATTCCTATGCAAAAATAAAATACATAAGGGTCAAATCATTCAATTTTAAAAAAAAGTTTAAAAACAGAAAAACTAAAAAAACTGGGGACTACAAGGACCTCTCCATTCATTCCTGAACCGATGTTTTCCACCAACTGCAGCCCAAAGTTTTATGTTTTTCTTCCTGTCTCCATGGAGTTAACTTGTACCACTAAATGCATCATAGTACAGAGACAGAATTTTACTACTATATAGATTTTGTCATTGTTGAATATATCTACAGTGACTAATATATCACATTTTTTAGCCAACCATCCATTTATCTTTTTTATTTCAAAAATCTGTACTTAAGGCTAGCATACTTATGATTAGTATTTAATGGTAAATTTTAAATATATTAGATAGTAATCTTATCAGGGGCCTGCGTGGCTCAGTCAGTTTTGTCTGACTTTTGATTTCAGCTCAGGTCATGATCTCAGGGTCATGGAATGGAGCCCTGCATCTGTTGGGCTCCATGCTCTATGGCGGGCTGCTCAAGATAGTCTCTCTTTCCCTCTTCTTCTGCTCACTTTTTCCCTCTGTCTCTCTTTCTCTCAAATAAATAAGTAAATCTTTAAAAAAAAAAAGTACTCTAAAATTATAAATATTGTGGTGAGATAAATGGTCTCATACAGTGATGAGATGTGAAGATTACCTTTCCAAGAAGTCATTATAGCCTTTTATTTATTTATTTTTAACATTTTTAAATTTAAATTCAATTAATTAACATATGATTTATATGTTTCAGAGGTATAGGCCTGTGATTCATTAGTCTTATATAATAACCAGTGCTCATTGTAACACATACCCATCCCAATGTCCATTACGCAGTTACCCCATCCCTCTACCCACACACCATCCAGCAGCCCTTAATTTGTTTCCTATGATTAAGAGTCTCTTATGGTCTATCTCCCTTTCTGGATTTCATCTTGTTCTATTTTTTTCCTCTCTTCCCCTATGACCCGCTGTTTTGTTTCTTAGATTACACATATCAGTGAGATCATATGATAATTACCTTTCATTGACTGACTTATTTCATTTAGCATAATACCTTCTAGTTCTATTCACCTCATTGCAAATGGCAGGATTTCAATTTTTGATGGCTGTGTACTATTCCATTATAGATACAGATATATACACCACATCTTCCTTATCCATTAATCTATCAATGGGCATCTGAGCTCTTTCCATAGTTTAGCTATTGTGGACATTGCTACTACAAATATTGGGGGGGGAGGTGCCCCTTTGGGACAAAAAACAACACATAAATCAATGGAACAGAATGGAAAATCAGAAATGGACCCTCAGCTCTATGGACATCTAATCTTCAATGAAGCAGGAAACACTATCCAATGGAAAAAAGACAATCTCTTCAACAGATGGTGTTGGGAAAACTGGACAGCCACATGACAATGAATGAAACTGGACCGTTTCCTTACACCACACACAAAAATAGACTCAAAGTGGATGAAATACCTAAATACAAGACAGGAATCCACTAAAATCTTAGAGGAGAACACAAGCAGCAACCTCTTCGACCTCAGCCGCAACAACGTCATGCTAGACGTGTCTCCAAAGGCATGGAAAACAAAGGCAAAAATGAACTATTAGGGCTTCATCAAAAAAGATTTTGCAAGGCTCCTGGTTGGCTCAGTCGTTAGGCATCTGCCTTCAGCTGAAGTCATGATCTCAGGGTCCTGGGATCAAGCCCCACATCAGGCTCCCTGCTCAGCGGGAAGCCTGCCTTTCCCTCTCCCACTTCTCTTGCTTGTGTTCTGCTCTCACTTTCTCTGTCAAATAAATAAATGAAATCTTAGAAAAACAAACAAACAAACAAACAAAAACTTTTGCATACCAAAGGAAACAGTTGACAAAACCAAAAGACCCATCAGAATGGGAGAAGATATTTGCAAATGACATATCATATAAAGACTAGTATCCAAAATCTGTAAGAACTTATAAAACCCAACCCCAAAGAGCAAATAATCCAATTAAGTAATGGGCAGAAGGCATGCACAGACACTTCTCCAAAGAAGACATCCAAATGACCAACAGGCACATGAAAAAATGCTCAAGATCACTTGGCATCAGAGAAATATAAATCAAAGCCACAATGCAACACCACCTCACACCAGTCAGTAAGGCTAAAATTAACAAGTCAGTAAACCACAGATGTTGGTGAGGATGCTGAGAAAGGGAAACCCTCCTACACTGTTGGTGGAAATGAAAGCTAGTGCAGCTACTCTGGAAAATAGTGTGGAGGTTCCTCAAAAAGTTGAAAATAGAGCTATCTTATGACCCAGATATTGCACTACTTTGGTATTTACCAAAGATACAGATATGAAGCACCTTTTAAAAGTATATATGTCTTTAAAAAAGTAAATAGCATAACCAAGAATCTAGCCTAAGAATATAATCAGCAACATTTTCAATATTTTCAACCTTTCTAAAAATGCTTTTTAAGATTATTCTGTGGTTAAAAAATAATAATAATTAGAAGTAATCTACAAAAATAAAAAGTAGCTAATTATGAAAATTATAGTATATACATGTAAAATATGCAGCCATTAAAATCATGTTTTTAATAAATATTTCACATGGTACAAAATGCTCATGCTATATTGATCAAAAAAGTTAAAATATTAAATTTTATTTTATGATGCCAATTTCTGGGTGAAATTTCTGGTTATTTTTCTTCTTTATTTCTATTTGTATTTTAAATTTCTTCTACAATAAATACTTATAAATTTTATTATTTGAAAAGGTAGTACTGGGGCACCAGTATGGCTCAGTCAATTAAGCGTCTGCCCTTGGCTCAGGTCCTCATCACAGGGTCCTGGGATTAAGCCCCACATCAGGCTCTCTGCTTAGCGGGGAGCCTACTTCTCCCTCTCCCTCTGCCTGCTGCTCCGCCTGCTTGTGCTCTATTTCTCTGTTAAATGAATAAATGGAACCCTTAAAAGAAAGGATGGAAAGAAGGAAGGGAGGAAGGAAGGGAGAGAGGGAAGAACTTTTTTTAAAACACAGTTTATGTTAGACTTTCATTTGCCTTCAAATCAAAATGTCTAAAAGAGATTTGGTTAGTAACATTTGGGTACTTTTCAAGTTATATAACAAAATTTATATCATTTACATATAATACACAGTAAATTCTCTCTGAAAATAAACTCCAATATTTGCTATCAAATCATTCATATAAGAAATAGGAGCACTTGGGTAGCTCAGTTGGTTAAGTGTCTGCCTTTGGCTCAGGTCATGACTCAGGTGTTAGGCCTGAGTCCCTGCATCAGGCTCCCTAGTCAGCATGGATTCTGCTGCTTTCTCCCTCTGCCTCTGCCCCTTCCTCTGCTAGTCCCCTCACACACTCATACATGTTCTCTCTCTCTCTCTCTCAAATAATTAAATAAAATCTATTAAGAAATAGGAAAATTTATAGGTATATTCTGAGAAGTATTACATGAAAATAGCATGCTTATTTCTAAAATCCATGCCTTTTTTTATCAAGAAACGAAAGTTTCTAGAACAGCTGGGTTTTTATTTCAGGAAAAAGTAATCTTGACTCTTCTCACACCATACACAAAAATTAAGTCAAAGCTTAAAGGCTAAAACCATAAATCTTCTGGGAAAATGCACAGATTTAAAAAAAAAAAAAAGTCATCATGGCCTCGGCATATGCAAAGATTTCTTAGATAGGACCCAAAAAGAACAATAAAAGAATAAAAATAATACACCTGGACTTCATGAAAATTAAAAATCTCTGTTCTTTGAAAGACACCATTCTAAAAAAAAATTTTTTTAAAAAGCATTTTTTAAAAAGCAAGCCAGAAACAACTCAATTACAAAATAGGCAAAAGAATTTGAGACATTTCCTAAAAGACTAGAAAAAAACAAAACAAAAAAAAAAAACCAAAAAAACAACCAACCAACCAAACAAAAAAACATGAGAAGTTACTGAATACCACCAGTTACCAGGACATGCAAATCAAATCAAATGAGATATTACCACAAGTTTACTAAAATAGTAAACTTCTTCTCCCTTTCTAAATAGTAAACTTCTATTTCTCCCTTTCTAAACTGAAAGAAGAATGACTTTCTTAACTTCCTATCCCAAGCTCTGATGCAAATCACGCATTCCAATGTTTGTTGAAAGAATTGTCTCAGCTTATTTAATACTAAATTAGTGAAGATTTTGAGTAGGAAAGTTTCTAAAACATCTTAATTTGGAAATGGGAAATGTTCTTGTTCCAATTAATTTGCAAAGTGAACAAATTAAATGACTTAATATTCCATTTACTTAACTTGAAATTCAAGTAGTTTTAATGAATAAAACGTTAATGTCTGAGACTTTATGTAAAGATAAAAATATGTTCATGCTATTGTGCTGTTATGTAACTAACAACATTACACTCTCCTTCAAAACCTCATGACACTGATGATCAGTGCACCTTTCCTTTTCCAGAAACCTTCAGTGGCTCCTCATTTCCTAGAGAACAAAGTTAGATTTCTTTTTTTTTTTTTTCTCCAGCACTCAAAGTCCTTTAAAATCTATCTCTATCCCAACTTTCAACCTAAAATCTAGAAATCCCCTTTATGTCTGATTCTGCTTCAATCAACCAATTCACTGTTCTCTTATATCCTCACTTTAAAAAAGGCAATAGCTTTCTTCTGGCATTTTATTTCCTCCTGCATTTCACACGTCCACATAATTTATGTTCTTCAAGGCCTCTCCTCTTAGTTCACTTGATATCCCTCTCACAAAAGCCACTACTTCCTATTGCATAATGCAGTTCTGTATGTATACATCTTGTATGTACATGTCATATTTCCGCTAGCCTGTGATTCTTTTTTTTTTTTAAGATTTTATTTATTTATTTGAGAGAAAGAGAATGAGAGAGAGTGAGCATGAGAAGGGGAAGGTCAGAGGGAGAAGCAGACTTCCTGCTGAGCAGGGAGCCGAATGCAGGTCTCAATCCCAGAACTCTGGGATCATGACCTGAGCCGAAGGCAGGTGCTTAACCAACTGAGCTCCCCAGGCACCTTAGGTTGTGATTCTTGAAGGCAAATGTTCTAGTTGCTGAAATTCTGTATATTTCAGAATACCAAGTCCAGTACTTTTATTGAATAAATTGATGAAAGAATTGTACCTATTGCTCCTATTAAACCTTGAAAAAAAATAATGTTTCACTGCTGCTCACAACTTTTAACTATTCTTGCTAAGACTTCAGAGGCTTAGCCCCAAAGAGAACTGCTGAAAAACACTGCAATATAAATCAGTATACTGTAGAGGGTCAATAAATGCCAAATTGCTAAAGTCTGAAATAAGGCAAGGCAAACCTGCCAGAATACTTTCCTCTTAAGTATATTAAATAAGATATTTTTTACCGAAGGTCAGTGACTACCTCCTTCTATGTACTTCAGAAATATTCCTATTTGTGTAAATATTTCATAAATTAGCATATAAATGTTGTGATTGTTTTCGCCTAAAAGGAATCTAAGGTGCACCTAATTCAAGGGCACAGAATATGATTCAAAGTGTGGGCCCAGAAGTCTGACAAATCAGGTTGTGAGTCCTTTCTTTCCTCTTACCAGTTTTGCGAACCTGGGTAATTTAATTAACCATTTTAGGTCTCAGTTTCACACACGAAAATGAGGATAATAATGGTATGTATCCTCAATGCTCTGTTGAGATTTAATCAAAACAATATATATAAAACCCCTGACACAGCAAACTTAATAATTGATTATATTAAATCAAATTCATTTTCATTCCTAACATTAATATGTCTATGTGGACTGGCAGGGGAATCAGAGTGACTTGTGGATAAAGTATGGAAGGCCAAAGCATATAACAAAGGTCATAATTTTATAAGGCCCATATATTTTTGAACACTATTTATAAATTTGATCGAAAATTATCTGGGAAATACATGTTCTCTATTCAAACTGTGTCTATATGCCCTACTTTTCATATGACTATAAATATTATTGCCTGAAAGTTCCAGCAGTCATCATAATTTATTAAGGGCAATTCCAATACTGACAACACATTTTAATCAATCAAACTCATCTACTCTACCTCCAAAAGAAGAAACCATAGTTCTTTGTCTTTTTGTTTTCTTAAATAAGGAAAACTGGGTGTTAGTTTTAACACTTTACTTCACTGTTTTTCAGCTTTTCCTCACACCTGCACACAGGAATTCTCTGAAGCACCAAAGACTAATCAAACAAAATTAATGAACATTCACTTTTTTAATAAATGATTGTATGGCTCAGTGTTAACGTTATAAGGAGATTATCTAGAAGGAAATAAAAGAAAGGGCTAATGCAAGAATCCACTGTCAAGATTCTAAGAGAACAAGGCTACTTGTGTCCTTAAATTTATGAAGGAAAAGAAAAAAAAGCTGTTCTCCTAGACAGGATGAAGGGAAACATGGAAATATCAAATTGGGGTTATTGGTCAGCAATTCCATTCATTTTCTTGATTTCCCCCATTGAGAACCACAGTGAGAAGGTCTTAAGGGACACAAGTGGTTAACCGTAACTCTGTAAAACCTTAAAATGCCAGAGAAGGTGATACTGCTCTATAAATGATCTGAAATCAGAGGATCCCTAGGAAATATCTTCCTGTCTGGAATTTATACATCCTTAAGCCAAGGAGATCTGGCATGGTCCATAGTACCTTTGAGTGAAGACAAAACATTCATTTCAAGTTTTCAGAATATGTATTCCATCCTGGTATTCAAATGAAAGCATGGTACTGGAACTCTAGTACAAACTGTCATTTATTGATAAGAGAGGCCTTTATTTAATACAGGTGTTAAAAACCAACACCTGAATAACCAAATCCTATTCTACTGATTGTGAAAATTATGGCACTCCCCCTTAATCTCAGTACAGAAAAAAATAAATTTTATATATACATGTGTGTGTGTGTGTGTGTGTGTGTGTGATGTTCTCTGCCTCCAGCTCCTAGCAGAGAACATCTCTGACCCTTGTAATTTCCTAACTGATAAGACCACTAGGAGCACCTTTTGGTTCTAATAATCTGTGCCTCTGACACAGAGCTCCTAAATCCCTTGCAATTTCCTGTGTCATAGAAGTGTCTTTTGTAATGGAGGATTGCTGGTGGGGAGGGGGTCGGGGGATTGGCTAAATGGGTGATGGGTATTAAAGAGAGCATGTCTTGGGATAAGCACTGCATGTTATGTACATGATGATCACTAAATTCTGCTCCTGAAACCAATACTATGCCTTATGTTGACTAACTCAAATTTAAATTATATATATATATATATATATATATATATATATATATATATATAAATTTTGTTCTAATGAGGTAACTCTTGGTGGGCTCCTAAATGACTCCTGGCTGGGGACGGGTCGCCAGAAAGACAGATACATGATTACAAGCTTGGAACTTTTGGCCTCCTTCCTCTCCCCTCTAGGAAGGGGAGATGGGCTGGAGATTAAATTAATGATGAATCATTTCTATGTGAGGTGGCCTCTGTAAAAAAGCCCAAAGTATGGGTTTCAGAGAAGTTCTCAGTTGGTAAACCTGACAGGAGGTGGCACACCCAGTTCCAATGGGGACAGAAGCTCCTTTCTTTGGGACCCTTCTGAACTTCACTCAATGTATCTCTTCTTCTTGCTCTTCATTCATGTCCTTTATCACATTTTTTATAATAAACTGATAAATGTAAATAGCCATTTCTCTGATTTCTGTGAGACATTCTAGAAAATCATCAGACTTAAAGAGGGGGTCATAGAGACACCAATTTACAGCTTGTGGATGAGAAGTACAGGTAATTATCTGGGACTGGCAATTGGTATCTGAAGTGGGGGCAGTCCTATGGCACTGAGCCCTTATCTTGTGAGATCTGATGTTAATACCAAGTAGAGAGCATCAGAACTGTAGGACACTCAGCTGGTGCACACAATTGCTTGGTGTGGAGAAAAAGCCCACACATCCGGTATTAGTGGCATTGTATGTGTGAGTAACGGAAAACACAGATGTGTTTTTCCCATACACTTACTCTGCCTCAGTTCACAGATTTTTTGGTAAAAAATTAATGAGTTAACATTTGGAAATAATTTAGAATAGCTGACAGCCTATAATTACTGTGATCATTACTGGCTATGTACTTATGTTTGTTTACATACAAGCAACAATTCTTTCTTAGATATCTCCCCTTTTTAAAAGTAAATTTCATTTCATTCCCTAAGTATGTGCCATATGCTCAAGACTCAGATCAGGTAAAGAAAGGTGGGTTCCTTCCCATCTTGAGTATCATAAATTTATAGATAGCCTTTTCTGTTCTCTGTGATGACAGGAACCCCTCTGGGGTTTCTTTTTTCCTTTTAAAGATTTATTTATTTTAGATGGGGCGGGGCAGAGGGAGAAAGGAAGAGAATCTCAAGCAGACTCCCCACTGAGTATGGAATCTGACACTGGACTTGATCTTATCACCCTGAGATCATGACCTATGGTGAAATAAGTCCAACACTCAAACAACCAAACCACGCAGATGCCCCACCTCTGGGGTTTCTAAGCAAAATCCTTCTATCATATCACTTCGATATCACTACTTCTCATCTCGGACCACACATTATTTACAAACTGACCAAAAGTTAGATAGTAAAAGAGTTTACTTGTCATAGTTTCATTGAAAAAAATGAGCTAGAAACATGTAATCATTCATTTGAAGACCAGGATTTTTAAAGTCATAACTCATTCATTTCATTATACAGATGGCAACTGAGGCCCAGGAAGATTAAGTAACTTGCCCTCAGACGTAAGTCCTTAGTGGCTCAGCCAAGAGTTGGACCCACTATGGTAGAGTGCTCATGCAAGCCTACCACACAACCTCAAATTTGTCCAAAGTGTTTCTAGGTGGACTACAGCAGCACTTGTCTTTTTAAAAACCTCTTCTCTCAAATATCTAATTCTTCCAGCTTGGGAGTACCACTCATTAGTATTCCATACCAGTTAGGAGTCAGAAATATCCTTCAGTGCACTTTAATTCTAGGTGGCCCCAGACTGGCATGAAAAAGTTAACATGCTCCCCTAATAAGTACTTATGTAACCAAAAAGCAGTCCTTTAGAAAAGAGGAAAAGAAAAAGGATTTACACGTCTGTATTTCATATTGGAACAGGTCTAAGTGCTCCCATAAAGTCGCTGAAATAATCATTTTTTAAACAGCATCATTGAATCATTGATGTGTGAAAATGATAATACTGACTCAGTAACAAAGATTCAATTACATTCCACATGGTTCATTCTTCGATAAAGAAGAAAAAAATGCAATCCATTGTAGAAAAAAATTTTCCATCGAAGTAATGGTTTTTAAGTTTGATATTTGGAGATTAATAATGTAGCCAAATTCCTATTGAACAATTCCATTCAGTTGCCTAGTAGATGTCTAAAATAAACTCAATGTCCACCCTCAACTCATCTACTCCTACACTTTTCCCCCTCTCAGGAATCAGAACCAAAGAATGCCCTCAAGAAACTCAAGGCTCTTTCTTGACACTCCCATATCTCTCACCTGTCAGAGCCAGTCACATATCCAGCACCCATATCTCAAATGCCTCTTCATTTTACCCACTTCCATCACACCTCACCACCATTCCTCTGTCCCAAGTAGGCATCCCTGCCTACAAAGAATTCATGAGACACTACCACAGCATCCTACCCAGCGTCCTTAAAGAGACTGCTTCTTCTCCAATCCATTCTCCACGCTGAATCCATAGTGATCCTCCCGTAACACTAATGTGATCATGTATGCTCTGTCTTTTACATATGTTCAATGGCTTCTCAATTTTCAAATCCAATCAGTACCTTTTATTCATTTAGTTATCCATGTAATATAATGTAATAGACACATCAAAAACACATTAAAAACAAATCTAGGGACACTACTAATGCCCCAGATTCAGTCAAAATGTCCATTCCCCATCTCATGCACCTGCCTCACCCAACACATGAAAATAAACATTCTAAATTCCATTATCATAATTAATCTTGCTTGCTTTATAGAGTCTTGTTGCATCTCTACATATTCTTAAAATGTATATTTTTAAATTTTAGTTAGTGTTGCATGTTATTTATCATCTTTGAGGGCTATAACTTACTATTGTACTACCAAAATTCATTCATAGATTCCTTTTAACTAATATATACTATTCTCTTACAATGATTTATCACAGTTCATTCATTAGCATTCCCACTGAGAGATCTATGGGTTATTTTCAGCTTTTTTCTTTTTAAAGATTTTATTTATTTATTTTACAGACAGAGTTCACAAGTGGGCAGAGAGGCAGGCAAAGAGAGAGAGGGAAGCAGGCTCCCTGCTGAGCAGAAAGCCCGATGTGGGGCTGGATCCCAGGACTCTGGGATCACGACCTGAGTGGAAGGCAGAGGCTTTAACCCACTGAGCCACCCAGGTGATCCTCAGCTTTTATTTTTATGAACAGTGTCTATGTGGGGAAGAATCCTGAGCATATGACTATGAGTGATGGGTTATATATGAATGTTCAGATTTCAGAAATAATGAACTGTTATCTGAAGTTATTATAAAAATGTGGAGATGGGGGTACCTGGGTGGCTCAGTCAGTTAAGTGACTAACTCTTGGTTTCATATCAAGTTGTGACCTCTGGGTCATTGGTCCTCTGCTCTGGACTTTCTCTCCTTTTCCCTCTGCCCCTCCCCTACCCTCCCCACTCACCCACATATGCTTTCTCTCTTTCAAATAAATAAATAATAAATAAATAAATAAGTCCTTATAATTGCTATTATCAGCCAATTTAATTTTTGACAATTGAATGAATATAAGTACGTCATTACAGCCTTGGTCTATGTTTCCCTGATCACAATTGAGGTTAAATATTTTTTCATAAGTGTTTGTTCCTGTATGTTTCCTTTTCTAAGACATGTCTATTCATTCCTGTCACCCATTTTTTCCTATTGGGTTATTTGCACTTTCCTTATTAATAATAGTGTGTGTGTGTGTGTGTGTGTGTGTGAGTGTGTGTGTGTGTGTGTGTGTGTTTTATATATATCTCAGTTGCATGATCTTTTTTTTTAAAGATTTTATTTATTTCACAAAGAGAGAGAGAGAGATCACAAGTAGGCAGAGAGGGAGGGAGAAGCAGACTCCCTGCTCGAGCCAATGCAGGGCTCGAGCCCAGGACCCTGAGATCATGACCTGAGCCAAAGGCAGAGGCTTAACCCACTGAGCCACCCAGGCGCCCCAATGATCTTTTAACATCTACAGTTCGTAACTTCTCTTTTAAGGTATATTTTAATGAAACAACTTTCTCAATTTTCATATAGTTAAATAGCCAAATTTATTTATATTTTCTTTTATGGTCAATGTTTTTTGTGTAGTGTTTTAGAATTTTTCCTTAATTCAAGGTCTTATAAATGCCTAAATTATTTTCACTAAAAGTTTTAGTTTTATTGTTGACATTAAAAAATCCTAAAATTTATCTTGGTTCATGACATGAGTCGGGCATCCAATTTCATGTTTTCCACATAGACTGCCATCTTATTTTCAAATCCATTAATTAAAGAGCCTTCTCTCCCCCACTGATCTGTGGTGCTCTTGTCATATTTTCAATGTCCAAACACTTGGTGTAAGTCTACTTCTGTAGTCTCTATGCTATTCTATTGGGGCAATTTATCCCATTGTGACACCTTATACCAATACTAGTCTTAATTACTCTAAGAAGAGCTCTGTATTTTTCTCATTCAGAAGTATCCTGTAATCTCTGTTATTTCATAAAAATTCTAGTGCCTTCCTTTCCTTTCCTCTTCACTGGGCTATATTCTTTTCTTTTCCTTTCCTTTCTTTTATTTTTTGAAATATAACAGACATAGAACACTATGTAGGTTTAAGATGTACAAAGTGTTGATTCAATAGGCACTTAAATAATTGACAAATTCATAAATAAATGAATAAACGTGTCTCAAAATTAATTCATAGTGTATGCCAGTAGTGGGTACTTAACATTGCTTAAAATTTAGTATAAAAAGGGATCTGAGAAACCACCTAGTCCAAACCTCCCCTTTTTTTTAATAATGGGGACACATAAGTCCAGAAACATCAACTTCTTTTAAGTCATGTAGCATGTGCAGAACATTAAATTTTTAGTCAAGTACAGTTTGTACAGCATTGTCTGCCTGTAAATAAAATATCATTTTAAATATGTGGCACGATTACTAAATAAAGTAAGATTCTAAAATAAGAAGAACAAACTGAGGGTTGCTGGGGGGAGGGGGTTTGGGAGAAGGGGGTGGGATTATGGACATTGGGGAGGGTATGTGCTTTGGTGAGTGCTGTGAAGTGTGTAAACCTGGTGATTCACAGACCTGTACCCCTGGGGATAAAAATATATGTTTATAAAAAATAAAAAATTAATAATTCAAAAAAAAATAAAATAAAATAAGAAGTAACAATAGAAAATAAACTTAAAACCCTAAAGTCTATTTCCATTTATTCAAGACAAATATTAATGTACAACATTAAACAAGCCTTAAAAATACAGAGAATGTAGTTTAATTTTACAACTTAAGTGTAAGGAAAAATTACTAATTTTGCCTTGTATCTTTAAATTTCACCTTTTGAGATTTAAGACTGAGCATTAAGGGCTTAAATCAGCAAAGCTGTACATTTTTTGGTACTCGCAGAATAAGCTGTCATAGTTTTGCTGAATCAGATTATGACATTTTTTTGCGACCAATCTAGATGTCCCTATTCAACAAATGACAAAGCGATCATTCCAAACTGATGAGATCCACTTTCGGCCAACCAGTAGCTCAACTCATTCAACAAAGAAGCAGAGAAGGCGAATTTTTTTCTGGAATTTTAACCAAAGGTCAGCATATCAATCCCCATGTTCATTTATCAAAAACTGATAGACTTATTAATCTTTGAATAATTCTAGTATAAAGGCATAAAATATGTATATAAACTACCTAAATGGGTCTAGGCACTGTCACTTTGAAAGCACTTTCTCTCCATTTTTTGTGCCAGTCAAAAAAATTACAGTGAGAGAAACTCATTTTGGAAAATAAGAAGATAGAATGTCTCTAACTGAGCAAAAGCATTACTGCAATCTAAAGTGAAAAAAAAAGTTCAAAATACTCTTACTAAAAACTAACTTTTGGAAATGATCTTCTGTGTTTCCTAACCCTCATATAACCAAATAGTAACAATAAAATTCTGTTTATTCACATATTTTGATTAATAACCTCAAAAATATCTGTCAGATTAAAAGCTAACTACATCCATTAAGCAAATGCAAAACTCAAGTCAGTAATTTAGATTTACTTTTCTAAAAGGTACAAACATTCGAAATGGGATTGAAAGCCTACTTTTTATCATATTTATAAAGAAAATTTGCTAAGCAGAGAATTACTGTAAACTAGATTTTAAGAAAACCAATGTTTAAGGCAATGGTAATAAAACTAATTTCAAGCGTCCTATATACATTAGAAGCACTCCTATACGAGGAGTATTATGGAAACTTTTTAATGAATCTAAAAGTCAACAAAAAGCATAGAGAAAATTATTTGGAATAACTGCAGAAAATGAATCCCTACGGCTTGACTTAATAAATCAGCTTTTATAAAAATCATTGTTTCTTATGTAATCACTGAAACTGGTCCCTAAAGAAGGGAAAAATCAAAAGGAAACTGATTCCTTCCTAAAGAAGGAAATACTACGTTAACATGACTTTATCATGTACTTGGAATTATGGGGCAACGACCTGGTACCTGCAGATCAAATCTGGCCATCAATATGTGTTTTGTTTAAAAAGTTGTTTGTTCATTTATTGTTTTTAGAAGTCTGTAAGGGTGTCATGTGTCCTTACATTTTGTTACAATCCCCACCATCTCACTTTAGTAGTTTTTCCCTTTTATGTTATGTACTTAGCCTCTAAGTACATAGAGCCTAAATTTTAAATTCTGGAAGCCTAAATTTTAAATTCTGTCCAATTTGAATGTTCACTACCCTGTTCTTTCCACACAGTCACAGAACACTGGAATTATTAGAATTGGAGGGTACCTTAGAGGTTAGCTAACTCGTCTCATTTCTTCCAACAAGACCCCTGAGGCCGAGCAAAGAAAGTAGCTTTCCCACGGGTAAATGTACACTAATAGTTCTGCCAAAATGCTCTTCTAACTCAACAGCTTACAAAATCCCTATTTCACAGTTTCGTCAAGAGTCACCACAACTCTCATCTTTATAAAAGCAACATTTGCTTCAGAAGCACTTACCCCTGAGTGCTGGTAGCAGGGATCGCTCCTTCTTGTCGTCACACTTGTTACATTCACTGAAGTACAGAAGTAAGAAGACGTCAACAAACACCCACATCAGGGAAGTGGCCAGAACCACCTTGCAGTAAACAAACCTCCTCATGTCTTCTTTTGATTTCTAGTTAACACACAGATCGAAGACAGATGCTACAGTGATAACTCCAAGCCACAGGGGTGAACTCCAAGATAAAAGCAGGATGCATCCCACTGTATTAAAAAAAAAGGAGGAGGGGGAAAAGAAAATTTCATTATTGCATAGTTTGTTGTCCATATAAAGGAAATATAACATGAAATAGATGATTTATTTAATGTCTCCATACATACATATCCTCACTCAGCCTTCAAATTCAGAATGAAAAGCCTAAATACATGAAAACTGTAAGCAAGCCAGGTGGCTAAAATTCTAACAGCTAATCCTGGATCTGTCACTACTCTGCCAGGCACGCGACAACTATCTGATTTCTTCAGGTTGTATTCTTTTCTTCAAAAGCCCTATGATGATATTCAGCAGAGCACCACGCTGTCACACAGAGCAGCCCCGAATTTATCCTGATTCAGCACTTTTGAGGAGCCAATACTGCTGAAATAGAAATCATCCTGGAATACAATATATAATACTAGTTAAAAACTACCTTTATACACAGACAGGCCTATGTTTAGTGACCTCTTATCTATGGGATCCTTTAAAAAAATTTTTTTTAAGATTTATTTACTTATTTGAGAGGAAGAGCACAAGCAGGAGGGGCAGAGGGAAAGGGAGATCTCAAGCAGACTCCCTGCTGAGCACAGAGCCAGATGTGGGGCTCGACCTCACCACCCCGAGATCACAACCAGAGCCAAAACCGTAAGTCTGACACTTAACCGACCACACCCTCCACGGGCCCCACTGTGGGATCCTTTTAAGCCTCTGTTTCCTCACCTATAAAATGAGAGTAGCAAGGCCAAACCTAAAGATTGTTATGAGAACTAACCACAATAATGCTTGTAAAGTATCTTGCAAAACAGATAATTATTAATATTAACATACAAAACAAAAATTCTTGAATTCTCAAAAAGGACCATTACATGAAATTAGTCATCAGCCACATAGCCTTAAAAACCCCATCTGGACTGTGCAGAAAGTATCCACAACAAATGTATATTTTAGAAAGGATCGTGTATGCTCAAAAAAAGTATCAGAGGGGAAACAAAATACTAGTTTAAAGTGACTTAAAATAACCAAAGCAAGAATTCTAGAAGGCATAACAGGTAAGTGCACAAGTATTGAGAGATATTCAAAGTGTAGAATTAATATCATAAACATATTTCTTTCATTTATACTATAAAGAGAGGAACTGCCTGGTCAATTGATTTACATAAAGTTACAGTTAAGTCATGTACAGTAAGTATAACAAACCAAAAATATTCTCGGATCATCTGTTACACTTAAAATAACATCAACTGTGGGGCTCCTGTGGCTCAGTCTTAGGTGTCCCACTCTTAATTTCAGCTTGGCATAATCTCAGGGTCATGGGTCATGAGATAGAGTCCATGTTGGCCTGCTTGGGATTCCCTCTCTCCCTCTCCCTCTGCCCGCACTACTCACTCTCTCTCTAAAAAAATAAAATATAATATAATAATAACTTAAATATAAAATCTTTGATGTGGATTAGTAACATAGCCTTGAAAGATATTTGGGAAGAAGAGCTATTAAATACAAAGATACTTGAAATATTTCATAAATATTTGTCTCAAAATAAAAACATCAAAGGCAATTTGCAGAAGCAGAAGCTCTTTAAATTAATGGCAGCTGACTTTGCATGATAAAGCAACACCAATGCTGCTGCCTGTTACAAACTACCCAGACTCACAATGATTTCAAAATTTACATAAAGTGACAGCTGAAAAAATTGTAAGAGTCTATTTTCACGATCTACATTAAATTTACATTTATTCAGCATATAGTTATTAAAGAAAGAAAGGTGCAAAATCTGCAAACTGAAGGAATATATGACTTATGGGGTTTACCTATTTGCTTATTATTTTTCTTAAAAAAATGGCACATTAATTATCTATTTTATTTCATTTTAACTTCACTTTTTGTAAATATTATAACTAAACATTGGAACTCAGCCTCTAAACCTGGTAACAAGGGAATAATTCCCCTATGTATCTTTCCTGTTACTTTCTGCATGCTTTACTGAATATGAGATATGAAACAATTCAAGCTATTTTATCTTTCTTCAGTCCTAGGATGAAGCAGTCCCCTTCAGTTTATTGTGGAAAAAAGTCTCACAGGAAAGTATACATAACACTAATGGTTACCAAATGGCCATCCCCAGATTTAAGACAGGAATATCTTAAAAGATCCTGTAATAAAAGATCCTATTTGTTATATAAAGATCTATAATAAAAGGCATAAACAACACCATCCCTGGCTCTGTCATAAAATGAAAAGATGTCTTTGGGTAGGCATTTGCCTCTCTGTGCTTCGTTGCCTTTACTATAACATATTCCCTGTTGTATTCACCTCATAAAATATTGTAAGGCTTATGTGATATAACACATGAGAACATTTTTAAAAGAAAATATAAAAAACACTATTATAATAAAAAATGTGAAATCACTTAAATATTAAAATGTCTAAGATAAGACATTTCCTAATAGCCTAACATTTAAGGTTATTCAGAATTTAATATATACTTTAGTTATAATAGAAAGTCAAAATCATATCTTATTGCCACTTCAAGCATTACTCAAATTATCTAATTTCATAGGCTGACAGAGCTATATATCAAGCCATTAGCACTGAGAGAAGTCTCCTCACTATTTTAATGATAAAATGACTCTGCTGTTTAAATTTTTTGTTTGTGAAAGTCTTCCCTCATATATTTCAACTTTTGAATTCCATCTCTACCTTGAAAAAATACTAAATCTTATCATTTGTAAGTTTTATCTGCTGACACTTGTATAATAGTAACCTCATATATTGTGTCCCAATACTCTTCATGAGAACAAAACTGAGCAGAAGGAAGGTACAACATACACAGTTAACAGTAACCACCATAAACACAGTTGGCAGCCGAGGTTTATTTAAGAGAATCAGCATCTGTATTGTGTTTTTATTCCAGTAAGCCTCTATTAATTTGCAAACACTTCTCGGTTTCTCAGACTGAATCCAAGTTCTGCAATATCACTGGCTTGCCAAGCCAATGTGGAACACGACTAACTTGCATAAACTACAGGCTCTTCTATCTGAAAACACAGCCCCTTTCCTAACCATTTCAGTATCTCTGGAGCACATTATTTCTCTCTGTAATAGTATTGATCTAGGTAGGAATACTTATAAAAGAAAACCATCAAGTACTATCTTGTTAGTCTGACTGCTTCTCTTTTTCTTCTATCAGTCAGATATTCTATGACATATTACATGATTTGACGATATGCACCATTTTCTTTTTTTTTTATCAAAAATAAATTTTAAATTAAAAAATCTAGACAAAGCTTAGGAGTTTGGTACATATGTTTTAAATAAGGATAAAGAGTTTTTTTGTTTTTGAATTGAAGTTATTACTTGCATAAAGAGTCTAGTTAGTTGCCACTAGACATGTTTATCTGTACTCATTTTATTTTGTAGAAAATTGCATAATAGGTACAAATCTATCCAATCTACTTTGTGAGGCTGTCAAAGGATCCTGGGAGCTAGCAGAAGACTGCTGATAGTACTCCCAGAAGTTCCAGGCACCAACATGCTTCAGATGTTTTAAATAACTGTGCAGGAGCTTCTGGGAGCTGATGACTGGACAAATTTGCAGAATTTGGTTTACAGACTGATAAATCTAATGTGTAAGCACTGAAAAAAAGTACCCTGCATTAGTCACAGGTATGCTTGACAAGAAGACTGATCTATGTATGAATGAAAATCAAAAATAAAGATGAGCTAAGGAAATCTGCCCCAGCCTAAACCAAAGGATCCACTACAAAAATCACATGGGAATATATACTAAGAGAGAAAGAAGCAACATAATATTAAACGAATGCCTGTGTGGAAACAGTGGAACAGAAAGGAAAGAACAGCCCTCACTTGCTTTTAAACTAAGGAAAGTGGAATATTCAAAACATAAAATTTGATTATTGGGAGGCAACCTAGCATAAGATTTAAATTATATAGTGCAGAGTTAGAATGCCAGGGGTTGAATCTGCATTTCAGTACTCACTAGTTGTATGGCTTAATTCAATTTGCTTAAATGTGCTTAAATGTGTGCCTCGATTAAGTTTCCTAATCAGAAAATGTGAACAGGCTATGGTGAGTGCTGAATAACTGATATACGCAAAACTCTTGTAACAGTGCCTGGCACTCAGGAGGGACTCAATATACATTAGTTAGTAGTAGTAGTAGTAACAATAATATTATCAACATCATGAACATGATCAAAAGAATGAGGAAAAAAGGGTGAGAATTCTCTTAGCCCATCTCTTCAGAAGTAGCATAAATTCAGTATGTATGTATTCAGGGGGTCGGAAGACAAGATCATCATCATCATGAATATATTTAATATTAATAACTGTATTACAAGTTATAGTGTTTTATATTTAATAATCACAAATATATTTAGTAGGGTTTATGATCAGGAAGAGTCACACAGGATTGACAATTGTCAAAACTCTGAATCATAGACTTAAGAGCTATGCATTTCATTCTGTATAAATTATACCCCATTTTCTTAAGGCAAAAGCAAACTGTTTGTGTACCTATCATTTGATTCCCTGACTAGTATCTTTCTGACTCTTTTCCTAATTGTGTTCTCAGCGGCAGAAACTTGGGTCTCCAGACTGTTTCTTACATATACCTTGCCTCAGGGCCTGTGCATGTGCTGTTTTCTCTGTGCACTGACATGGTCATGGCTCCCTGCTCTTATTTCCTTCAGTTCTTTCTTACTTCCTGCTCAAATGTCAAATCTTGGAGAGCTTTCCATCAACCTATATAAAATAACACACACAACTCAGTCATGCTGTATTTCTTTAATTCATTTATCTTTCTTCTTTGTACCTAATACCCCCAAACATATTAAAAGATTAATCGTTTTTTTATAATTTGTTTATTATCTGCTCATCTTAAGTAGTAAGTTATATGAGAACAAGATTTCAAACATCTTATATATTCCATTTCTCACTCAAATATATTTAAGTTTTTAAAACTCTAGCACTCGTTGTTATAGTTTATTATGAATTTTGCCACAGCCATCCCCAAAAATTCATATATGAAGTCCTAACCCCCAGTATTTTAGAATGTGACTATATTTGAAGATAGAGCCTTTAAAGAGTTAATTAAGGCAAAATTAGATCATACACATTGGTCCTAATCTAAATGATGGGCATCCTTATAAAAAAGGTCATTAGGACACAGAGGAAAGATCATGTGAAAACAGAGAAGGCAGCCATCTACATGCTATAGAGAAAAACCTCAGAATGAAATTAAGTCCACTAGGGCACCTAGGTGGCCCAGTGGGTTAAAGCTTCTGCCTTCGGTACAGGTCATGATCCCAGGGTACTGGGATCAAGCCCCACATCGGGCTCTCTGCTCAGCGGAGAACCTGTTTCCCTTACTCTCTCTCTCTGCCTGTCTCTCTGCCTGCTTGTGATCTCTGTCTGTCAAATAAATAAATTTTAAAAAAAAGAAATTAAGTCCATTGACACACTGATTATAGGCTTCTAAAATCTGTGAGAAGATAAATTTCTGTGTGTAAGCAACACAGTCTGCGATACTTTCTTGTGGCAGCTATACGAAACTAATAAGCAGGTTAATCAGACTTTCTCCTATTCCACTCCTACTTGCAAACAGATGAACATGACCTAGAAAGAGTCCCCCCCCCCCATATGCTGCCTGTTCTCCTTTTCATGCTATAAACTCACATCCCACTACTCAGTGCTTTGCTGCCATCTTGGAACAGTTCCTACTCAAATCAATCTTCATCCATCAGGAAACTTCTGCACATTGTCTGCCTTCCTCAGACTGCCATCTCCACACTTCTTCCTCTTAGCCAATCACTACATTTCTACATTTAGCAGAGAAGACATAAACAATCAAAAAAGTATTTTGCCTACTGCCATGCTGAATGTATCAGCCTGCTTGTTCTATGACTGCCAAGCCTAAATCTGCAGGTCCAGGTGTGACAATGGATGACTGTCCCTTTAGGAGTGCAACACCCTCTGCTTTCACATAGGATGTCACCGACGGAGTGCACTTGTCTCTTCTGCATTATTGTTTCTTCTCTACTAAGTCAATGCTATTCATACAAAGATGCTGTATGAATAATCACCTTAAAATAAACTGATTTGTCCCCACATCCCTCTTCAGCTACTCCTCCAGCACCCTGCTCACCTTTAATACAAAACTTCTAGAAAGAATTATGTATACCCACTGCCTACATATCCCATATCCCTAACCTCATATTTTTTTCTTAAACCCAAAAGGATTTGGCCCCTGCCACCATATGGAAACTTATTTGACACAATCACAGCCAATCGGTCAATACAGATTGACCAATTCAGTGGTCAATCCTTAAGCAACATTTTACGTAACTCCTAAGCAGGATTTGACATAGCACAGGCTGTGTCAAAAAACGTTATACTTTTTTTTTTTTTTTGGTATGGTACCAAAAACATTGTACTTTTTTGTTTCTTTCATCCATACAAATCAATGATTAATCCTTTACAGACAGCTCTCAGTGCTCATCACAAGTGACCTCCTTAATACTCATCACCTGTTTAACCCATCTTTGACTCACTTTCCCTCCAGTAACCATAAGTTTTTTCTTCATAGTTAAAGAGTCTGTTTCTTGATTCGTCTCTCTTATTTTTTTTTCCCTTTGCTCATTTGTTCTGTTTCTTAAATCCACATGAGTGAAATCATGTGGTATTGGTCTTTCTCTGACTTATTTCATTTAGCATAATACTCTTTGGCACCATCCATGTCACTGCAAATGGAAGATTTTGGTCTTTTTATGGCTGATCAATATTCCATTATAGATAGATAGATGGATAGATAGATAGACAGAGACCATATCTTCTTTATCCATTCATCAGTTGATGGACATCTGGGCTATTTCCATAATTTGGCTTTCTATAATTTGTTGGTAATGCTGCCATAAACACTCGGGTGCATGTATTCCTTCAAATTAGAATTTGGGTATCCTTTGGATAAATACCTAGTAGGGCAACTGCTGGGTCATTTTGTTTCACTTTGTTTTTTTGTTTGTTTGTTTTGCTTTTGTTTTTGTTTTTTTAACTTTTTGAGCAACCGCCATACCATTTTCCAGAGTGGCTACACCAGTCTGCACTCCCACCAATAGTGAATGAGGGTTCCCCTTTTTCTGCATCCTTGTCAACAACTGTTGTTTCCTGTGCAACATTTTTTTACACCCCCTATTTGATCTTGCAGCAAATTTTGTTGCCTCTGCTTTCAGATTTGACCCACTTCTCACCGATCCCTTCGCTGCCACTCTAGACCAAGCCACCATCACCACCTTGACACACCGCTTTAACTTCTTTTTTTAAAAAATTACTGAAGATTTACAAACCATATAATTCACCCATTAAAGTTTACAATGCATTGGCTTGTAGTATAGTCACAAAGCTCTACACAAACACTTTTAGAACACTTCCATTACCTCAAAAGAAAAAAGCTCCCTTTCCCTATAACCTCCCAATTTTCACAGGACCCCAAGCCCTAGGTAACTGCTATTCTAATTTCTGCCTCTTACCAAAGTGTCCATTATGAACTTTCATTTAATTGGAATCATACAACATATGCTCCTTTGTGACTGTCTTCTCACTTGGCATAATATTTACAAGATGTATACATGCTGTAGTGTATACCAGTACTTCCTGTCTTTTACTTGCCAAATAATATTCCATTGTATGACATACCACATTTTATTTATTCATTTATCAGTAGGTATATATTTGGATTATTTCCACTTTTTGGTTATTATGAATAAGGCAGCTATGAACATTCATGCACAAATATTTGTATGGACACAATGTATTCTTTTCTCTTGAGCATATCCCTAGAAGTACTATCACTCAAAGAAAACTGAAACACTAGGAATGATTCCAAAATGCAAAGCTCTTTTTAATGTAGTTATTATATGTAATTATTAATGTTAGGACAATGTAGTAACAAAATTATTGAGCATGTAGAGATTGAAAGAAGAATGAAATGCTACACAGAATATTTACGAGGCGGCAGATGCCACTTCTCAAAACAGTCTGTTCTACATTGGTCTTCGTAGTCATGATTGTAAACACAAATATGCATTTTATGAAGATGCCATGAATGGCAAAGTCTAAAGCATATGTTAATAAGACTTTACAAGCAATGGATTATCAATAAAATATAATGAAATTAAGTCTTCAAGAAGAAAGCTTGTAAAAAGCTATTCATGACCCTCAAGAAGATAATGAAATTAAGTAGTTTAAAAAAAAATGGGGCGCCTGGGTGGCTCAGTGGGTTAAGCCTCTGCCTTTGGCTCAGGTCATGATCCCAGGGTCCTGGGATTGAGCCCCGCATGAGGCTCTCTGCTCAGCGGGGAGCCTGCTTCCTCCCCTCTCTCTCTGCCTGCCTCTCTGTCTACTTGTGATCTCTGTCTGTGAAATAAATAAAATATTTCAAAAATAAAATACAATAAATAAAAAAATTAAAAATGTATTCATAGAGGCATTTGGGTGGCTCAGTGTTAGGTTAAGCCTCTGCCTTCAGCTCAGGTAATGATCTCAGGGTCCTGGGATCGAGCCCCACAATGGGTTTTCTGCTCAGCAGGGAGCCTGCTTCCTCCCCTCTCTCTCTGCCTGCCTCCCTAACTACTTGTGATCTCTATCAAATAAATAAATAAAATCTTTAAAAAAAATGTATTCATCAACCTAAAAGGTGTTCACCATTTATTTGTTTCAGGTATTTAATGCAGCTTAGTATTCATCTTATAATATAGCATAGCAGAAGTTTAAGTTTGTTCATTAATAGTTATCAAGAGAGGTAAACAGAAATTCAAAATGTTCAACTGGATATAAGACCTAGGGATTTAAGACAACAATAGAGCATTTAGACAGTCCCCAACAGACATCCGCCAGTGAGCTGTTCCTCTTTTGTCACAACTCACATGATTAAAAAGAAAATAATCGTTTCCACTGAGACATTAAACCATTAGAAAATCTTAACCTCAGCTTCCTAGCTGGCCTTAAGACTTTTGAATTCTTCATAACAAAACATGTAAGGAATGAATGATCCTTATTTGAAATGTGGAGGCTAACAGCTATTCCTTGTCTAGGCTTTCTTTCCAAAGCATTTATTTGTAGAAGACAATGAAAAACCATATTAAATCATCTTTAAAATTATATCAGAAACATTCTGCTCCAGCTGGTAATTAGCCGGAGACATAAAGAAAGTAAAGTCAAAGAAAAGTCCAGAACTCTAGGGCACAAAAGGATGCCAACAGCACAAAGGAGAGGATGCAACAGGGATTTAGCCACAAGAAATCCCAAAAGCAAAACTGGCAAGTGCTCCTTTCCAAATTTTTATCATACAGATGCACAAACATGAATAAAATTTTATTTGCCTGCTTGAATATTTTAATATAGTGGGTTTTATTTTTACCTTAATGATACCTGAAAGAAATGCACATACTTCCCAAAAACAGAGTGAAGAAGTATTAACAGGTAAAATATTCAAAATCCTCCACTCAAAAAAAAAAAAAAAAACACCTTAATAAAGCTACCATATACTTACTTATTACTTTGATTTGCAGCTTAAGTTTATGTTTTTTATTTCCTGCAACCTTCTTGGTGAAGTTATTAGTCATAAATTAAGTGCCTTAAAACAGGCAATTAAAGGGAAGAAGTAAATAAAGAATTAAAAATCAGAATATTCTCTAGTTCCATCCATGTTGTTGCAAATGGCAAGATTTCATTTCTTTTGATGGCTGCATAGTATTCCATTGTGTATATATACCACATCTTCTTGGGTGGGATTATGGACATTGGGGAGGGTATGTGATTTGGTGAGTGCTGTGAAGTGTGTAAACCTGGTGATTCACAGACCTGGGGATAAAAATATATGTATATAAAAAATATATGTTTATAAAAAATAAAAAATAAAAAAAAAAAAAAAAAAAAAAAATCAGAATATTGATTAATTAGTCCCCAGTTAATTAACAGTAAAGTAAAATTATCATATACTCAAAGAATGAAAATGAAAATTCATATTCTTATTAGCAAAGCAATCTTGTCTTATAAAATTGTTAACGACTAAACTTGTTTATCAATATAAAGCAATCTAATATAATGGAGGATATAATCCAGTAATACAAAATATAGAAGCATTATCAATTAAGGAAATTTTCCAAAAATACATGAGAAAGGGAAACAAGATTTAAAAGCTGAGCAGAGATTACCATTACATGTACAAGCAAATGAACAACCAACCCGAACACAAGGCAACATTTTCCCTGTTGTCTGCAAAAACTACTAATTAATTTAATTAATTAGTGTGAATTAAGGAACTGTACATTAAAATTAAATACTGGTTTTGATAAAATTATATTTTAGGATGAAATGAGTCCTTTTTTACTTTGTGGGTGAAAATGTAAAATGATAAAAACTTCTTTGGAAAGAAGTTGGCTTATTAAAAATAAATGATTTTTTATCTAGCTTCTTAAAAATAACCATATACTTTGAAACAATCATTTCTTTACTGGAAATCCCTCTGTAAAATCATATACTTTGAAAAAATAATTTCTCTACTGGAAAACCCTCTGTAAAATCATATACTTTGAAACAATAATTTCTCTACTGGAAAACTCTGTAAAAAACCCATATTAGAGAAGATGGCAGAGTAGTAGGGTGATCCTGGACTTGCCTCATCCTTCAAACACAGCTAGGTCAACATCAAATCATTTTGAACAAGGAAATCGATCTGAGCATTAAGAAAACAATCTGCACAACTGCAAGGAGAGAATGTGGCAGAAACAAGGTTCAGAGATTTGAATTGAGAAAAGCCTCAGTGCCGTAGAGGGAAAGCCTTTTCACAGAGAGAAGTCAGGGAGAGAAGGAGAGAGTGGGAGAGAGAGCAGCACATAGGCAAGATGCTGTGGTGTGGGGATACCCTGGGTCACACTGGGAGCGAACGGTTCCCTTCCTGGAGTACATGTGGAAGAGGGTATATTGCCATATGTATTTTAACTTCTTTAATTTCCTCATTACCCATTCATTCTTCAATAGGATGTTCTTTAACCTCTATGTATTTGTAGTCTTTCAAAATTTCTTTAACCTCTATGTATTTGTAGTCTTTCAAAATTTTTTCTTGTGGTTAACTTCAAGTTTTACAGAGTTGTGGTCTAAAAATGTGCATGGTATGATCTTAATATTTTTGTACTGACAGAGGCCTGATTTGTGACCATATATATACATATATATATTCACACACACATATATATACACATATACAGATACATATATACATCCCATATACACACACATATACATACACATATACATATACACATATATGTACATATACATATGTATATATACATATATATACACACATATACAGATACATATATATATGTATATGTCTATACATATATATATGTATCTGTATATGTGTGTATATATATGTGTGTGTGTGTGAATATATATATATATTTTCTGTCCATTGCTGTGAGTGGGCTGTTGAAGTCCCCTACTATTATGGAATTGTTATTAATGAGTTTATTTCAGTTTGTTTTTCACCGATTTATATATCTGGTTGCTCCCAAGTTGGGGGCATAAATATTTACAATTGTTAGATCTTCCATAAAGTGCAATAATAATCACATCATAGGAGCCCTAGAAGAAGAAGAGTGGGGAAAAGGAGCAGAAGCTTTATTTGAGCAAATCATAATTGAGAATTTCCCTAGTTGAGGGAAGGAAATAGGCATTCAAGTCCAAGAGGCACAAAGAACTCCCCTCAAAATCAACCAAAACAAGTCAACACCAAGACATATCACAGTGAAACTGTCAAAATATAAAGAAGCAGAGGTCATTCTAAAAGCTAGGCACAAAAAGTCCTTATCCTAGAAGGTTAGCAGCAGACCTGTCCAGAGAAACTTAGCAGGCCAGAAGACAGTAGCAATGATATATTCAACAAGCTAAATGGAAGAATATGTAGCCAAGAATACTATATATCTATCAATGCTGTCATTCAGAATAGAAGGAAAAATAAAGGGTTTCCAAGACAGGCAAAAACTAAAGGAGATCATGAACATTAAACACTAAGCGTGGCAAAAAATACTTAAGTGGACCCTTCAAGTTGGAAAGACACCAAAATCAACAAAGACTAGAAAGGAACAGAGACAATCTACAGGAACAGAGTCATTATAGGTAATACAAAGGCACTACAATCTTATCTATCAATGGTTACTTGGAATGTAAATGGAATGGATGCTCCAGTCAAAAGACACAGGGTATTGGAATGGATGAGAAAACATGACCCATCAATTCTTTGCTTACAAAAGACTAATTTTTGACCCAAAGACTACAGGTTGAAAAGGAGGGGTGGAGAGCCATCTATCATGTTAATGAACATCAAAGTCAAGCTGAACTAGCCATACTTATATAGGATAAACTAGGTTTTAAACCAAAGACTGTAAGAAAAAAAAAATTTTATATATATATATATATATATATATATATATATATATATGACTATAACTAGGTTTTAAACCATAAGACTATAGACTATAATAAGAGATGAAGAAGGGCACTATATCATAAGAAAAGGGTCTATCCAAAAAGATGTAACAGTTGTAAATATTTACCCCAGCTTGGGAGCAGGCAGATAAATAAATCAGTCAATAACAAACTTAAAGAAACTCATTAATAATAATACCATAATAGCAAACGACTTTAACATCCTACTCACAGCAATGCACAGACGGTCTAAGCAGAAGATCAACAAGGAAACAATCTCTTTGAATGACACACTTGATCATATGGACATAACAGATATATCCAGAGCATTTCATCCTGAAGCAGCAGAATACACATTCTTTTTGGGTGCAACTGGAACATTCTCCAGAATGGATCACATACTGGGTCACAAATCAGGCCTCAGTCAGTACAAAAAGATTAAGATCATACCATGCACATTTTTAGACCCCAACTCTGTAAAACTTGAAGTCAACCACAAGAAAAAAAAATTGGAAGGCCACAAATACATAGAGGTTAAAGAACACCCTACTAAAGAATTAACAGATAATGAGGAAATTCAAGAAGAAATTTTAAAAATACATGGAGGCAAATGAAAATGAAAACAGAACACTCCAGAACCTTTGGGACCCAGCAAAGGTGATCCTAAGAGGGAAGTGTATAGCAATACAGGCCTTCCTCAAGAAGCAAGAAAATTCTCAAATATACAGCCTAACCTTACACCTAAAGAAGCTAGAAAAAGAACAGCAAACAAAGCCTAAATCCAGTAGAAGAGGGGAAGTAATAAAGATGAGAGAAGAAATATATAATACAGAAATCAAAAAAGGAGTAGAACAGATGAGCAAAACCAGAAGCTTGTTTTTTGAAAGAATTAACAAAACTGATAAACCCCTACCCAGTCCTATCAAAAAGAAAAGAGAAAGTACCCAAATAAACACAATCATGAATGAAAGAAGAGAGATAAAGAACACCACAGAAATACAAACAATTATAAAAGAATATTATGAGCAATTATATGGCAACAAATTGGGCAATCTGGAAGAAATGGATAGATACTTAGAAACATATAAACCACCAAAACTGAAACAGGAAGAAATAGAAAATTTGAACAGACCTTATAACCAGCAAAGAAATTGAGTCAGTAATCAAAAATCTCCAAACAAACAAGAGTCCAGGGCTAGATGGCTTGCCAGGGGAATTCTACCAGACATTTAAAGAAGTAGTAATTCCTAGTCTTCTGAAGCTATTCCAAAAAATAGGAATGAAAGGAAAACTAATTCACTCTATGAGGCCAGCATTACCTTGATCCCAAAACCAAAGACCCCTATAAAGGAGCATTACAGACCAATATCCCTGATGAAAATGGATGTAGAAATTCTCATCAAGATACTAACAAATCGAATCTAACAGTACATTAGGATTATTCACCATGATCAAGTGGGATTTGTTCCTGGGCTGCAGTGTTGGTTCAATATCCACGAATCAATCAACATGATACACCACATTAATGAAAGAAAGGATAAGAACCATATGATCCTCTCAATAGATGCAGAAAAAGCATTTGACAAAATACAGCATCTTTTCTTTATACAAAACCTGCAAGAAATAGGGATAGAAAGAACATACCTCAACATCATACAGGCCATATATATAACACCCACAGTGAGTATCATCCTCAATGGGGAAAATCTGAGAGTTTTTCCTCTGTGGGCAGGAACAAGACAGGGATGTACATTCTCACCACTGCTGTTCAATACAGTACTGCAAGTCCTGGCCTCAGCAATCAGATAACAAAAAGAAATAAAAGGCACCCAAATCTGCAAGGAAGAAGTCACTCACTCCTCACAGATGACATGATATTCTATGTAGAAAGCCTGAAAGACACTGCTGAAAAATTGCTGTAACTGATACAGGAATTCAGCAAAGTTGCAAGGTACAAAATCAATATACAGAAATCTGCTGCACTTCAATACACCAATAATAGGCCGCAGAAAGAGAAAGCAAGGAGCTGACCCCATTTACAATTGCCCCAAAAAACATAAGATAAGGAGCAACTAAAGAGGTAAAGATCTATATGTTGAAAGTTACAGAACACTATGAAAGAGACTGAAGAAGACACAAAGAAATGGAAAAACATTCGAGGAATATATCTGGAAGAACAGATATATCTAAAATGTCTATACTACCCAAAGCAATCTATAAATTCAATACAATCGTGATCAAAATAACACCAACAGTTTTCAAAGAGCTAGAACAAACAATCCTAAGATTTGTATGGAACCATCAAAGAACTTGAATAGCCAAAGTAATGTTGAAAAAGAAAAGAAAAGCAGGAGGCATCACAATCCCAGACCTCAGACTCTATTATAAAATTGTAATCATCAAGACAGTATGGTATTAGCACAAAAACAGTCACAGAGATCAATGGAACAGAACAGAGAAACCAGAAATGGACCCACAACTCTGGCCAGCTAATCTTTGACAAAGCAGGAAAGGATATCCAATGGAAAAAGGCAGTCTCTTCAACAAATGGTGTTGAGAAAACCAGACAGCCACATGAAAAAGCATGAAACTATAGCACTTTCTCACATCACACACAAAAATAAATTCAAAATGGATGAAAAATCTAAATGTGAGACAGGAAACAATCAAAATCCTAGAGAAGACAGCAAGTAGCAACCCCACTGACCTTAGCCATAGCAACTTCTTACTAGACACATCACTGGAGGCAAAGGAAACAAAAGCAGCAATGAACTACTGGGACTCCATCAAGCTAAAAAGCTTCTGCACAGTGAAGCTGTGCTAAAACAACCAGCAGAATGGGAGAAGATATTTGCAAATGACATATTAGGTTAAGGGCTAGTATGCAGAATCTATATGGAACTCTTCAAAATCAACACCCCAAAAATAAATAATCCAGTTAAGAAGAGGACAGAAGACGTGAGCATCCATTTCTCCAAAGAAGACCTACAAATAGCTGACAGACGCACAAAAAATTCTCAACATCACTCATGATCATGGAAATACAAATTAAAACCAAAATGAGATACCATCTTGTACCTGTCAGAATGGCTAAAATTAACAACTCATGAAAAACAGATGTTGGCGAGGATACAAAGAAAGGGGAACCCTCCTACACTATTGGTGGGAATGCAAGCTGGTGCAGCCACTCTGGAATACAATATGGAGGGTCCTTAAAAACTTAAAAATAGAGCTACCCTAAAACCCAGCAATTGTACTACTAGGTATTTATCCAAAGGATACAAAAACACTGATTCAAAGGGGGAATATGCACCCCCATGTTTAGAGCAGCACTATCAAAAATACCCAAATTATGGAAGGAGCCAAAATGTCCATCGACTGATGAAGAGATAAAGAAGCGGTATTTACATACATACATACATACATATGTACGACATAAAATGGAATATTACTCAATCATCAAAAAAGAATGAAATATTGTCATTTGCAACAACACGGATGGAACTAGAGTATATTACACAAAGTGAAACAAGTCAGAGAAAGATAAATATCATATGATTTCACTCATATGTAGAATTTAAGAAACAAAACAGATGAACATAGGGAAAGAGAAGGAAAAATATGATAAAAACAGAGAAAGCAAACCATAAGAAGCACTTAACTCTAGAGAACAAACTGAGGGTTGCTAGAGGGGAGGTAGTTGGGGGGATGGGCTACATGTGTGGTATGCATTAAGGAGGGCATGTGTTGGGATGAGCACCTGGTGTTGTAGGTAAGTGATAAATCACTATATTCTGCTTCTGAAACCAATAACTATACTATATGTTAACTAATTTGAATTTAAATTTTAAAAAATATATAAATAAGAAAAAAATAAAAACCAAACCCCATATTAAAGGGAGATGGTATGATGGCATTAAGAATTCAAAATAGATACATAACCAATTGGTAGCATATTATATTGCTTTTAGAAACTTATGCAATTTTGCACTAACATGAAAAAAGCTTACAAGATACTATAAAAGTCAACAAATTAACATACATAGTTGTTTTAACACTATAATCACAACTATTTTTTATTTTTACTTATTTTTATAAAAGTACTGGGAAGAACAGGTGAGGATGTGTGAATTCTTTTGTTTTACAACTCTTCTTATCATTTTTTCTACTTTTCAAATTATCCAGAAATAGCATATATTATCTGAATTATAGGAAATATGTGTTTTATTTGAAAACAAGTAAGAAAAGCACCATGTAATAGTGATAAAGAATAAAATCTTTAGTTCTCTGACACTTGTGCACGTGCATATGTGAGTACATGGGGACATACTCAGTTATAATGAAGTGTCACAAACTATCACACTCAAAGGATTGTCAAGAAGTTGTTCACAAAACAGAGTAAATGAGAATGAAAAGAAGGGCAGAACTTTTTATTAAAATAATGGCTGATTTATGGGGTGCCTGGGTCACTCTGTTGGTTAGATGTCTGATTACTTATTTCAGCTCAGGTCATGATCTGAGGGTCCTGGGATTGAGCCCCATGTCGGGAGTGGGGGAGGCCCATGCTCAGCAGGGAATCTGCTTGAGATTCTCTCTCTCTCTCTCCCTCTCCTCTCCCTTTGCCCCTTCCCCACCCTCTCTTAAAATAAATGAATAAATTTTTTAGTTAATTAAAAATTTTAAAATACCATAAAATAAAGTTTGATTTAAGTATTCTATTTTCAGATTTTTCTCTCTTATTTCCAGAAGTCTCCAGAGTTACAGAATCTATGTGACTTTGGAAAATAAAAGTTTGCACCCATGTTAAATTCTATTAAAACTCTACAAAACTAGCTAACCTTCCAAACCTGGAGTTTCATGCAAGGTTCAGGAACTATCTTCTTCTACTTGGATTTATGGTTTTTGTATCAAATAAATATTTTCCCAAAACCATCAGGCCCAGTATTTAAAAGCAGTCATTGAAATTAGGGAAGACTACTTCACCTCTTATCACAAATAAATATCAAATAAATATTTTCCCAAAACCATCAGGCCCAGTATTTAAAAGCAGTCATTGAAATTAGGGAAGACTACTTCACCTCTTATCACTGTTACTGTTGCAGCCTACATTTAATCAAATGCGACTAAATTTTTACAGAAGAAACAACACAAATGAATCTTCTATTTCACATATGTAAAGAAATTTTAATATATTAGAGACATATCTTCTTGAACCCCAAAAGGTTCTTCCTTTCTATATGATTTAGATTAAAACAGCATACTAACTGAAGTACCTGAGAACTACAGTGATTGTTGCTATAGAAAAACATGGTCTCCTATCAATAGTATACTGTAACCTGAAAAAAATCATTATTGAGTTAATGACAAAAGTAATCAGATTCAGAAATCAAATACCATGAGCAAAAAAAAAAACCCCAAACCAAAAAACAAACTGTTAAAAGAAGGCACCCCATTACTTGTTTTTATTCAGACAAAAGAAAAATTTTAAGAAAAGATACACTATATAAGAAAGGTAATCTATCCTGTAGTCTGTTTTTAAATGTCTAATCTAAAAATGCTATTTTAAATGACCTTAATTCTCATTTTAATGCAATAATTAAATAATATTATGTCCCTGGGTCATATAAATTGTATGTCCATTTATCACTCTGTACCAATCATTGCCAATTAAATCAACTTATGAAGACAATTTTTCTTCCAGTATTATTTAACAGAAATGAGCTATGGGGAATACAGAGGAAGGCTGAGGAACAGGGTCGGGGAGGACAAAAATGAGTATCGCCCTACTTCAATTTTACCTTAATTGTTAGATTTCTTTTCTAGAAATGAGATCTTTATAGTTTACATTAGAGCAGTGAGAAACAAGTTATTAATCGACAGTTTTCCTTATTACAGTTTATTTTTGAATCAAGGTTCAAATTCTAAAAGCAAATAACTCATAAATTTTCTGCAAAGCTTTTATAGCTTTATACTTCAAATAGCAAAAGCATAAAGCTTTAAGATCAATAACATCTGATTTGTCCAAGGAAAGGCTGCACTACATGCGGCTGAATGGTTATAATGTTTTCTTTTGATTCTGATAAGCATAGTAAATACATTCTAACCACTGACTGACAACCAAACAAATCAGTAAGTGTACTCCATTCCAAAATCTCTTATCTATTAATTTCAGTGGAATAAAACAGTGCGTAAATGGAGAAAGAAAATATTGGTATGATTTCCCCCCTGCAAAAATCCATCATCAGTATAAAAATTCTCAGATTTTCCACATCTATTAGGCTCCACCCCAGCAGAAGAGCAATCAACATTTTATTTTTCTTTTTGCTTCACATTTCTGGCGGATACCTACAAAGGCAGCAATCTGAATCAATGAAACCTATTACTGATGCACTGGATATTTTTCTTTATGCCATTTTTAATTCCTGGTTATTCCCTCTTCTCATTTTATGAAGTTATAGTTCTCTTTGATCATACTTAAGTCATGCTGCTCTTCATCACATTTTTGTACTACTTTTTCATTCATCTCACTTCCTCTCTATATTCTCCCCTTTTTTTTCCCTTATAAAAGACACTAGCTAGGATTTTTCTTTTCAATTTGCAATTGGCTCTGCAGGATGTATTTGACAGTTGTTCTACTATTCTTTCCCCAACTTCCCTGTATTTTCTCTCTCTTCTGTGGAGACAGCACCATATCTCCTGGACATCCCAATACTCCTCCATTATCTCCTCTTGCCATTTTACAGAAGCTCCTTTTCTCTTAGCCCAAACCTGAATACCTGAATGCACTTTTTTTTTTTTTGGAAAGAGAGTGTGGCCAGGGGAGGGACAGAAAAAGAAAGAGGAAATCCTCAAGCAGTCTACCCGCTGAGCACAGAATCTGCCACAGGGCTTGATCCCAGGACCCTGAGATCATGACCTGAGTTAAAATCAAGAGTCGGACAGCTAACCAGCTGAGATGCCCAGGTGCTCCCTGAATGCATATTCTCGGTTCTCTCTTCATATGCCAAACCAAACCAAAACGATAATTGCTGACTCCTAAGAAAGACTGCGATTACAGTCATGTTACAGTTCTGAGATAATGAAGAGGCTAAACAATAGAAAAGGATCACAACAATAAACATTTGTATCAAAGAGCTGGAAATACAGAAAATGTTGCATTGCTATTGCTGCTGTTTTCTAAAAATCCACCCCTATATGGTACAGTTAGGGGTATTCAGCAGACTTTGATTCAAGTACCAACTCCACCACCCTTTCATTGGGAGATACTGGAGAGATTAATTTGCCTAGGCTAAACCCAGTTGTTCGCAAGTCTGCAAAATGGCCATGAGCGTAATACCTACTTGTATTAGATTATTCATATTTAGATTATTTATATTTATATTTATATATAAGTAATCTTTATCATAACCTAATACAAATATATATATATAATCTTTACCATAACCTAACAAGTTATATATTATATATAACTGTCTGACTCGATTATACATATTATATATATAGCTGTCTGACTCTATTATATACACTATATATAATACATATAATATATATATAATGAGAATCATAAGAACTGGCACACGGTAGCTAACCAATACATGTTAGCCATTGCTAACACTGCACACTGTGATGATGAGCAAAATAATTTAATACAACTGGAAAAGAGAAAAGCATTTAAGATTCATTCATACATAAGCTATTTTACTTATTTGGCAAACTCAAGTGCCTAAGTGCTCTTATCCCTGTGCTAGATGGTTGGGACAACGTACTTCACTGAGCTTATAATATAGGAATTCTAGATAAAAATTAAAGACCTTTTGCAGATTAAGATTTCTGGGGCAACATTGTTAAGAGTACTGATTTTATGCCTTCACTGGCTTCTAAATGCCTGCCTCACTGCCCACACACCCTGCCACCATTCCAGAGAAATGCTTCGATTACCAACGGTCCTTTGCCAAATTAGGCCAGTGTCCAGGGCACTGGCTCCTCATCTCACTCGGGCCTGTGCCAAAGATGTAAAATTTGGTATCGATGCCCGAGCCTTAACATTTCAAGGCGTAGACCATTTAGTGAATGCTGTAGCCATTACTATGGGGCCAAAGGGAAGAACAGTGATGATTTAACAGAGCTGGGGATGTTCCCAGAGTAACAGAAGATGGCAGGACTGTTGCAAAGTCTATTGACTTACAAGATAAATATAAAAATATTGGTGCTAAACTTGTTTAAGATGTTGCCAGTAACACAAATGAAGAGGCTGGGGATGGCACCATGACTGCTACTGCCCTGGCATGCTTGACTGCCAAGAAGGCTTTGAGAAGATTAGTGAAGGTCCTAATCCTGTGGCTATCAGGAGAGGTGTAATGCTAGCTATGGCTGCTGTAACTGCTGAACTTAGGAAGCAGTCTGCCTCTGTAACAACTGCTGAGGAAATTGCTCAGGTTGCCATGATTTTTGCAAATGGAGACAAAGAAATTGGCAACATTATTTCTGATGCAGTGAAAATGCTTAGGAGAAAGGACATCATCATAGTAAAGGATGGAAATGATGAATTAGAAATCACTGAAGGTATGAAGTCTGATTGAGGTTGTATTTCTCCATACCTTATTAATACATCAAAAGCTCAACAATGTGGAGATGTCTGGGTGGCTCAGTCAGTTTTAGCTTTAGACCTCTTGATTTTGGTTCCAGTCATGATCTCAGGGTCGTAGGATCGAGCCCCAAGTTGGGCTCTGGCACTCAGTGGGGAGTCTGTATTTCTCCATCTTGCTCTCACTCACCCTCTGCCCTCCCTCTACTTGCACATGCACGTGCTCTCTCTCTAAAATAAAACTTAGGAAAAAAAGTCAGAAATGTAAATTCCAAGATGCCTATGTTCTACCAAGTGAAAAGAAAATTCCTAGTGTCCAGTCCATTGTACTTGCTCTTGAAACTGCCAATGCTCATCTTAAGCCCTTGGTCATAACTGCCAAAGATATTGATGGAGAAGCTCTGAGTACACAGGTTCTGAATAGGTCAAAAGTTGGGTTTTCAGGTTGTAGCAGTCAAAGCTCCAGATTTTGGTGACAATACAAAGAACTAGCTTAAAGATGTGGCTGTTGCTACTGACGGTGCAATGTTTGCAGAAGAAGGATCAACTTTGAATCTTAAAGATGTTTAACCTCACAACTTGGGAAAATTTGGAGAGGTCACTGTGGCCAAAAATGATGCCATGCTTTTAAAGGAAAAGATGACAAGGCCCAAACCGAGAAACGTATTCAAGAAATCATTGAGCAGTTAGATATGACAACCAGTGAAAAGGAAAAGCTGAATGAACATCTGGCAAACTCTCAGATGGAGTAGCTGGGCTGAAGAGCGGTGAGAAAAGTGGTAAGAAAGTGCATGAAAAGACAGGGAGGGTTGCAGGTGCCCTCAGAGCCATCAGTAGCTGCTGTTGAAGCAGGCAGTGTTCTGGGAAGGGGGTTGTGCCCTGCTTTGGCACATTCCAGCTTTGGATTCAATAACTCCACCTAATGAAGATCCAAAACTTGGTACAGAAATTATGAAGCAGACACTCGAAATTCCTGTAATAAGCACTGCTAAGAATTCAGGTGTTGAAAGAGCACTGACAGTTGAGAAAATTACGTGAAGTTCCTCAGAAGTTGGTTATGACACCATGTTTGAGACTCTGTGAATATGGTAGAAAAAGGAACCACTGATCCAACCAAGACTGTGAGAACTGTTTTACTGAATGCAGCTGAGGTGGCCTCTCTGTTAACTACAGCAGAAGTTGTAATCACAGGAGTTCTTCAAAAAGGAAAGGGCCCTGGAATGGTGCAATGAGTGGAGGAAGAGGTGGTGTGGGAGGAGGCAGGTTCTATTTCCTAGAATAATGCTTCACCATTATTAATGAGCTGTGAGAGGAAACTCAAGGCAGAGGTCCTCAGTAACAACTTCAGAGAAGTCAGCTGAAGAAAATGACTGAAGAAAAGGCTGGCCAGGTGACTGGATGGCTTGGTCGGTTAAGTGGCCAACTCTCCATTTTGGTTCAGGTCCTGATCTCAGGGTTGTTGAGATCAAGGCCCACAACTGGCTCCATGTTCAGTGGCGAGTCTGCTTGAGGATTCTCTCTCTCCTTCTCCCTCTGCACCCTGTATCCCCTAATGAATAAGTAAATCTTTTTTTTTTAAAAAAAAAAAAAGTTGGTATTTAAGAAAATCACTATAAGCATCAGTTTCTGGTTTCATTTGACAACATCATGCTTTACTTCTGTCACTGACCATGCTACAGATCATTAACTTTGTATTTCTGAATAAAAAGACATTTGTACAATCCTGATAACTGAGTACAAGAGCCATGTAGCGATGTACTCCTTTCAACTTAAATCACGGAGGCATTGTAACTATTATTCTGTCAAAGTCGGGATTTTAGTGCTTGCCATCACCAGATGAAAAATTAAGAAGCAGCCTTTCTTGTGGAGAGTAAGAATAATTGTAATAATTGTAATAATTTCCAATAGAAAGGATATCGTACAAGGGAGGACATGCTCAATGGTACAAAGTTACACAAAGAGATCCAAGGTATGTATTCCATGTAGAGCTCCAGGACTCACTTTTGTGACCTTGGAAAGAACACTTTGAGACAAACAGAAAAAGCGAGTCAGTGCGTTGAGGTGTGAACGGAAGAGGCAGACTTGAGACAGAGAATATAGCTATGAAACATCTAATTGTGAGCAGAGACCAGAGTTTCTGTGTAGCTGAAAGTGTACTTGAACAAGGGAGGATTTATATACGGGTGAATGTTTGTTTTTAAGGGGAAAGATCCTTTGACAGGTCTAATGTCAATGGGAAGAAATCAGGAGAGGAGAAGAAGGCTGAGGATATGGAAGAGAAAGAAAATACTCAAGTCAAGGCTTTTAGAAACACACAGGTGTTAAAATCCAGAACATGCATGAAGGCATTGGCATATAAGCGGAAGAAGCATCAGAAGGGAAGAACGAAAGAAGTCAGGGAGAGTGATAAATTAGCGGGAGCCTCCTATCTCAGAGAGTGATTTTCTCTGCATGACATCAGTTAAACAGGAAGAAAGGAGAATAATGTGGGGTGAGAGCATAGTACAGTAAAAAAGGCTTTACAAAAAACTGCGGAGAATGGAAGATAACTTTCTAGGATGATACATAAAAGTTGCATCTGAGTGGAGGGCTCACCCAAGGTCATGCTCCCAGATTCTTTCCCTGTTTGCTTGGTGCACCTCATCTCCTCTAATGCCCCTCCAGACGGGCTTACGCCTGCCTCCCTCTCTCTTCCTTTTTACCTTCTCCTTCCACGAAGAGGGTTAACTCCAGGTGGTGAGTATTTTATCTTGTACTTCAGTTTTTTTAAAGAAGTATATCAATGTAAGAATCAGGTTATTTTAAGCATGACTGAATCGTATAGAATACTATATGATTAAAATCTCAGAGAACTTTTAGTTAACATGGCTTGAATTTGCTGAAAATGACTGATGCTGAAAACACCCTTCCCTCCTACAAATTAATGATGATTAATTAATGATGATGCAGTTTACCAAGGCTCTGCACTCTTAACCTGTAGACACAATGAAGAAGGAAAACAGTGAAGGGAGCGGAAACACGAAGAATTTTGCTCTCAGCTAGCTGCATGTTGCTAGGGGGAAAAAAAAAATTTTGTGGTCATGACTAACACGGATAAATGTTCAAGTGGCAGTCTTTATTTTTTTCTCTCCTCTCTCCCTCCCTCTCCTTCGGCTGGACCCTTCTGTTTCCAAGATACCTTCCAGTCTGAGTCTCTGCTGCTCAATTGGGTGTCTCTGATACTGACTGAGGTTGCCTGGCAACATGACCAACAGAACACTCACCAGCCTGGGTGGCACCTCTTATTTTTTGGTTCGCAGGTGGGAGATTCGGACAGAATTGCGCGAGGTTTCCACCTTGCAATCCTATTTCATTTCAGTGGTCATATAATGAAGTTTATTACCCACATTATTATACTTTATTGCATTACTCAGCATTGTACAGAGGTTTTTTTGTCATAATTATTAATATTTCCAAGAAATTTTAAAAAATCAGAAGTGCCCTTCAAAATACTCCCCTCCTGAGAAAAAATAAATAAATAAATAAATTTAAAAAAAATATTTCATTCCTTTTTAGAAGCTTACTACCATAAAGGCAAAATTTTTTAACTATTAAAAATCATAAGATTATTGCCAGGGAAGAGATATAAAGGGGAACGTCTTGGGGATTGCAAGTGCTCTATATCTTGGTTTGCATAGTAATGACACAAGTATATAACTATGTAAAAATCCATTATCTGTAGACATAATACTAGTGCACTTTACACCCTTTAATACATATATAGCATGGTTCGAGAGTTTTAGGAAGTAGTGACAAGATGAATAAATATACACACACATATAGAAACAGAGACTATATAAGCTTGATTCATGTTAGGGAACAACATGAATGTTCTGCTTGTATCGCAGAACACAGTATCTTCTTAAAGACTGGACATTGCTATTGTATTTAATCAGTTTAGCAAAGAGACCATTTTGCCATATGGCAACCATGCTTTAACTAATAACTTGCTATTTATAGAGAAGGAGCTTTAACTGTCAATTCAGATGGGCAAATTGAAGAGAGCAGACAGCACTAATAGCCACACACCGCAAAAGATTCACTCTTTGTTTCAGCCTCACTGGATCTCCAGCAGAATGCCTCAGATACAAAGATCATATCTAGAAATATCTCAAGGAGACACTTCATGCACAAAATCACAGACATGCCTTGCTCGCCTAGCTTCTGAAGGGCCTGAGACCCACAGCTTCCTAAAACATAACGTGGATGGAAAAACAGGTGGGCAAAATCTAACATGAACTTTAAAACAGAGATCCTTGGTGGCTTTACTTTATTGTATTTTATTTATACCACTTTATTATATAATCTTCACACCACAGCGTAAAGGCATTTTCCATTTTTTTTTTTTTAACCCACTGGACTTTCTAAAGAACTCAGCACTGAAAAATTGTGCTGTTTTTTAAAACTACTTTTACATTGTCGTTTCACTTGGTTCTCATCGTGGCCTTAATATATATTGCCTATTTTATAAATGAGTAATCTAAGGTGCAGAGAATTTAAATGACTTGCCCAAAGAGACACACTTTGTCTAGCCTAGCAATCTCTGCAAGCAGAATCTAAAGCCAATTTTTAAATACAGCACTGTGTTTTTCAATTAACATCTATTGCTTCACTTCAGAACTGGCAAAACCTCACAATAAAACCAGTTCCTGTAAAAATTCAACTTTGGTTTGAGAAATTAAGTCTTTATCACTTTATTTGCTGGTTTTAGGATGTTTCTTTTGACAAGAGTGTACGTCTGGGGCAAGTGAAACTACACGGAATCATGGAGCTTCAAAGCTGTCAAACAGGGTAGAGGTCAGCTCGTCTACCTAATTGATTTGTCAGATGACAAAACTGAAGTCCGGAGGGTCAGAATGACTTTCACAAGTTTCAGAACTTCTAATGGTAGAATTCAAACTGGAACTCATCTTATCTGTTTCTTGGTTCGACAATACATAAAGTGCTGCTATCATAAACCTGAATTTTGAGCAATAATTCACTATCGTCCGAAGTACAAAATGATATATTTAAAGGGTAGAAATTGAGACTCTCAATCCCATCTAAAAGATAAAGTTTTACCCATGAGGAACAAAGTAAATGGCCTTTCTACCTTATCAATCAGTATCAGGCTTGAATAAACTCTGTCCTCCCTTAAGTAACTGACTCTAGTGTAAGTTAATATATGGTGGGTGCATAAAACATACAATTTACTGATCCATTCCTATGTGACAGACCTTTTGCATATTATTATCATATTCAATCCCTACCAAAACGTTTCCAAATAGTAATTATCATACCCCTTTTACAGCTAAAAAAATAAGACAAGTTAGGGTAAGAACCTTGGCTCAAGGTCATATAACTACCAATTTGCAGAGCTGATATCAGAATCCAGCCAGCTCTGTTTTAAGATAGAATCTGTGTATTTTAACACACACCATTCTAGGTCAGAAATCACATTACCAAAATATATTCCCCATCCTCTAACTGTAACTGAGACTTCTAAGAGCCCACGCAATATTTATCTTCCCTTCTCCTACTAGGGACATGTTCAGAGCCATTATGTGTACAACAAAAATACTATTAACAGCTTCTTTTGCAACAAAGAGTAATGATGGTTAGGTAGAAAATACTGGGTAGTTTCCAGGGAATCTCTTCAAAGAAGGCTAAATCAGCTGGTAGTATGCCCTTTTGCCACTGCATTTCTTTTTTTCCATTCTTGCTGCATATAACACAAAGAGCTGTCCAGTAGTCACCTTAAACTACGGGAAAACCCTTAAGGATGAAGTCAAATGGCCAAGATGTAGAACAGAACTGTCAAAGGAGACTAGATTCTAATGAGCAAGGTACCACAATTCTGGCCCCACAGTGCCAATGGCCAGACTTCCTTTTATAGAAGAAAATTTGAATTCTACCTTGTTTGAAACAATGGAATCCTGCTACACATAATCCAATGAGCTTCAGTTGCACACAAAACTGTGACAGCAACAACTCACTTTTGTGTAGAAAGGCTATAAAGATAGCATTAATTTAGGACTCTGGCTCTGGTAAATGCAGACTAGGCACTGTGAAGGAAAAAATTAATTTTTCTTGGAAAACTTGAAAGGCTGAGTTAAAATACATGTGAAAAAATCTGCAGTTTTCCTTCTACTTAGAAAGTGAAAGCCACCAGAAAATATTGCTCTTATCCTAATATTAATAAAAGTCCCGATAATCTACAAAATAATAATTTTTTCTGAGCCCACCAGAGACCTGGAGTTGCAAGACAAAGAGATTAACTAAATTTTAAAGAGTAACAGCCACCGAGGACAGACAGGACATAAGAACCTTCTTACCTTTGACAGTACATGAGAGGAATAGTTATTCATTATGAAAGTAGGTAAGAAGAAAACAGCTAAAACTTGTAACAAATACTTGAAGGGCAGAACGGGTCACCAGAACAATACAGGCACCCTGGGATCACCCAGACACAAAGGAATATGCACTCATTCATACGCTTTTTTTTTTTTTCAGACATCTACCAGTTGCTTAACAGAAAGACTGAGGTCAGGGCAAGAGACCAGAAAGAGCACTTTGGTGTCACAAAAACATAAAATCTTTTCTGATTCCCCAGACCATTCTCTAATGCAAAGCAAAATTTAACCTGTTAGGACCAAAAACTCTCATAGCTCCAGTGCCCTGGAAAAGATCCACAGTTTCTGGGAAAGAGGTAGAAGAAAAATTCATCTGGCTCTGTTAGAGGAACAGGTAATTCTTGTGTCCAGACTCTCAAACTGACAGTGTGGAGGCCGAGAAAAATTAAGGCCATCCCACCTCAGGTTCAGCTTTAGCGTAAGTACAGCCATCTTAGCTCTGGCAGCCATCTCAGACCCCTGTGCCCAAGGGCTGAACTTTCCCCTACTTTGCTTTGGTTCCAGAAACCCCCACCCTGGTTTAGTAACAGGAGCCCATAAATACCCCGGCCTTAACTAAGCTCGGGGTCCAAGTCCCTGCTCCACTGTGTCGGGTAAACTTGGGCCCAAGCTTAAGCTTGTCGAATAAACCCTCATGTGATTACATCAGTGTTGGCTCCTTGGTGGTCTCTCAGACGCAAAAACTCAGGCATAACAACACAAAGCAGAGATCTGCTACTACTTTGTGTAAGAACAGGATCATCTTCCACAAAGAACCCCAGAAAGTCAAGGAAGAGTTTGGGTACCATGAGAAGAATGGGCAGGAATTACTGAGGGTCACTGTCTGGAGGTCCAGATGCCCAGAATAGGTCTAAGGTTGAGACTAGAGCAACGGAACACAGGATCCTCCTGTTCCTACCAGAAGCACTGCACCAAGTAACAAGTAATAGCACTCTGCCATCTAGGAAGGTACAAGGGTGCAACAAGAAACTTACTCTGTTATGCAAATGGTGGATGTCTCAAAAGGGGAGGGAAGAGAATGAAAAAAAAAAAAAAAAATTCTCTGGTACTCTAAGTCCCACAGTAAGCCCAAGAAAGCAGCAGCTCTGCTGCTGAATGTGAAGTTTGTTGGGGGGAAAAAAATCAATCAATATAAATCATCAGATTAAAAAAATTTTTTAAAAATCATTTGATAATCTCAATAGATACAAAGGAAGTATTTGATAAAATTCAAAACCCAATTATAATGAAAAATTCCAGTAAAACCAGAAAAATACAAACTTTTCAATCTAATATATGATTTTTGTCAAAACAGTATAATAAACAGCATGCTCAATAGTAACATGGTGACAGTGTTCCCTTTGACCTGGGAATAAAGCAGAATTTTAATTCTTCCCACTTTCATTCAGCATTGCTCTGGACATTCTAGTGAATTCAGTAAGATATGAAAAAGAAATAAAATTGTAAAGCTTGGAAGGTATGAAATAATATTATCTTTAATCCCAGAAAACGTAACTGTTTATGTAGAAAATTTAAAAGAACCTATTAAAAATATTGGAATTAATCAGTGAGTTTACAATCTGCTATATGCAAGGACAGTATAAAAAAACTGTATTTACTCAAGGAACAACTAGAAAAAAGTTTTTAAAAATTAATAATATATAATATTATTTAACTGTATAGAACATCTAGAACAAATTAACCACAATATATAAGATATCTGTGCAGAAAACCACAAAATATGATTAGGAGAAATAAAAAAGACCTAGGTATATGAAGTATGTATACCATGCTCATTTAAAAAGTCAATATTGTAAGTATGTCAATTCTTTAAAAACATACTTAACAATAGACTGAATATAATCCCAACTAAAATCCCAACAATTATTCTTTTGTCAAACTCGACAGATTAATTATAAAATTTGTTTGAAATAAGGCAAAATCAAGATTCCTGGAATAAAAACATAGTGGGAGAACCCATTTTAATAGATACCATAAATAATTAAAGAGTGACCATAGTTAAAATAGTGTTATAATTACTAAGAAGAAATTAACAAACCAATTAAAATCAATAGTTGGGGGGCTCCTGGGGGACTCAGTCAGTTAAGCATCTGACTCTGGATTTCCACTCAGGTCATGATCTCAGGGTGGTAGGATCGAGTTCGGCTTCAGGCTCCATACAGGACACAGAGCTTGCTTAAGATTCTCACTCTGCCAGACCTGCCCTAAAAGAAGGAGGAGTTGGCCCCCAAAATGCAGATATAGATGGAAATTAAATTTATGATAAAGATGGCATTGAAGAGCAGTGGGCAGAGGTGATGATTTTCAGTGATGATTTTCAGTATGATTCTGTAACAACTGGACATCCAGTTAGAAGGAAAACAGGACTTGACTTCTACTTCAAACCAGCCACAAAAATAAATTTAAAAGGAATGATCTAAATATAAAGAGGTAAAAATATGATTATAATTAAAACTGGAAACTTTTCCTCATCAAAAACTCCATTAAGAAACTGAAAAAGCAAGTCACAGAGAGAATAAAAAGATTTGCAACATGTAATTGAAAGGAGGCTCTTCATTCAAATACAATTAACTTCTGCAGATTAACAATAAAAAAATCAACACAATAGAAAAATAGGCAAGACACTTGAACAGGCAATTTACAGACAATAATATCCATATGGCAATTAAACCACATAACAGAACCACA
The DNA here is from genome assembly GCF_030435805.1 of Mustela lutreola. Taxonomy (NCBI): domain Eukaryota; kingdom Metazoa; phylum Chordata; class Mammalia; order Carnivora; family Mustelidae; genus Mustela; species Mustela lutreola. Next base: position 159,685,925 of record NC_081292.1, read on the forward strand.
TTATTCAATGGGAAATGTAAACATTATTCTCATCAGAATGGCTAAATTTAAAGGACTGATTCCACCAAGCACTGATACAGATAAAACAATGGGAACTCTCATACACTACTGACTGGAGTATAATTAGTATAACTACTTTGGAAAATGTTTAGCACTATCCACTAAAATTGAAAATTTGTATATAATTTAACTGAGCAATTTCATGACTAACAAAAACCCATGTATATGTACAACAAGAAACATCTAAAAGAATGTTCACAGCAGCACTATTCAAAATTGCCCAAACCCAGAAACAGTCCAAATGTCCATCAACAACCACAGATAAAAACTTTGTAGCATCTTTCTGCAATGGAATACTACATAGAATGAAAATTAATGAACCAGAGAAAAACATTAACAAAACTTAGAAATGTAAGTTAGGAAAGGAAACCAAGCACAAAGGCATGCATGACTATTATAAAAAATCAAGTTAAGCTAGCATTTTGTATTTAAGGACTCATGATTAAATGTTAAAGCTATAATGAAAAGCAAGGAAGTGATTACAAAAGTCATGAAAAAGTTATCCATATGGAACTAGTAGAGAGAGTAATGTTTGGGTGATAACAAAAAACAAACAAACAAACAAAACCAGGGTTTCCAAGATGCAGAAAATGTTCCACTTCTTGATCTGTGAAGTTACATGTGTTTTTGCTTATAAAATTCATTGTTTTGTGCCCATAACACATAAAAAATCACAATAACTTGTTTAAAAATTATGATAGATCATATCAAGTTCAATGAACATAACAAACATCACTGAGGATTTACTGTGTTTTAGGGACCACTATAAGTGCTTTATCACCTTTAACCTTCACAATATTCAGAAAACACACTACATTCCATCACATTTCAAAGGTGAAGAGACTGAGGCCAGAGAGCTTATATAATTGACACACAAAAAAATCACTCAGCTAAAATCACACCTTACAAAATCACACAGCTAAAGAGGACTCATTGTGGAATGTGGACCCCATGCAACAGCATGGTTCCAGAGCCCAAGCTCCTAAGTAGTACTTACGCTACTTCTCCAGTATAGAAAAAGAGAGATACTCTCCATATTAGGAATTGGATTTTTCCCCCTGTCAAGATTATTGTTTAGTATGATGGTAAACTAACTCTAAAATATTGGTCTTTCATGCACCCAAGATATTTAATCTTTAATTTAGCACTCTATCCTTGTTTCACTTTAAGCTGTTCTAAGGAAGGAAGACAAATCATATTAAGATGACATATTTACTATTCTAATTTATAATCGAGCAATATCATAAATTACACTGTTCCTGTTGCCCAGCATAGAAATGAATGTATTCAAGAGATTCCTCCTGAACCATAAGGAGTATTTCTCCCTAAAAGTCCAAAGATTTTCCTCCCCACCCAAAGACTTAACCGAAGAAGTGGTAAACTCTGGGGGGGGGGGGTAAAAAAAATGTTTCTCGGACTATTGGTAATGTCTTTTTCCAGTTCAGTCAACCTAGAAATCTCAGTTATTTTTTACAGAGATGACGTACTGTGGTTATACAGAGACTCTGGAGATTGAAGGAATGGGCTCAAGCCTCACCTTTGTTATTTTCTAGCTATCTGACCTGGGACAATTTACTTGGCTAAAGTCTCCCTTTGTTTTCTCTTGTGCAAAATGAGGATGGTATTAGTATCTACCTCTCAGAGTTGTCTGATGTGGAATTAAATAATATAAATCACTCAGAGTCTGGGGCCAAGTAAATGCCACACAAATGATGATGATTATTACTCCCTGACCCCATTTCTTTCAAAGTCTTACCTGCATCTATTCCTTTTCTCCATTCCCATTGCTATGGCCTCAAGTCTTACCCTCATGCCTTATTCTTTTACTTCTATATTTTCCTAAAAACTATCCTCTTGTCCACATGTCTTCCAACTGGAATCCATTGTGAAGACACCACCAGACTAATATCAAAGAGGAACTTTTTATTCACAGGATTGGCCCTCCCAAAATATTCTTTTCTTTTTTCCCAATTGCCTACCAATTAAATTCAAAGTCCTTACTGTGATTATCAGTATTTCCTACAACCTAGCTCCAGCCTTAATTTTCCAGTGCTACCTGGTTTTAGTCCAACACAAGAAACTTATTCTGTTGTCAAACTAATGAATTCACCACTCATTTAATGTGAAGTATGTCTCTTTAACTCTAAGCTCAAGCATGCCATTTCCTTGACTTCTCTATTAACATTTTCCACCTGCACCAAGATCTAGTGCAAATGCAATCATCATGATGAAATCTTGAGCCAATGCAATCCAGAATTGTATCTTTCTTAAATCTCTTCTAATCCTTTATTTTTTTTAATTTTTTAATTTTTTATAAACATATATTTTTATCCCCAGGGGTACAGGTCTGTGAATCACCAGGTTTACACACTTCACAGTACTCACCAAAGCACACACCCTCCCCAATGTCCATAATCCCACCTCCTTCTCCCAACCCCTGTCCCCCCAGCAACCCTCAGTTTGTTTTGTGAGATTAAGAGTCACTTATGGTTTGTCTCCCTCCCAATCCCATTCTTCTAATCCTTTATTTTTTCACATATATGTAATTGCTTCATTATTTCTCATATTATTTAAAACAGCTTTACTGATCTGATTACCTTAGGCTATTCTCGTGATACCATATCCTAATACCCTATTCTTTATTTATGCCTGTGCCTGTCTTATTTCCTTAAATTGAACATGGAATTTTCTTGAGAGCCATTTTTGTCTTTCCCTCCTACTTGCTCTAGTACTAAACCAGCATGGTGCTCCTCATATGGGAGCATGCAATAAATATTTATTGAATTAAGTGAAGAATCACTACATGCAATCACCTGCTTTGTATTTCAGAGACTAGATTTGCAAACTAAAAAGAGAAGCATTCTGTAAGTCCTTCCCTCTCAAAACCAACAGTAGTGTGAGAACACGGTGAGACCCATTCCCTTTAAAGGCAATAATATTTTAAATACTAGTAAGTTTGAAAATATCCCTCAGGTAAAATGTGTCTGACTGTTTCAAGAAGTTATGTGTAAAAGGACTGAGACCAGTGGATGACTAAAATGGAAAAAAGATGAAGATCACACAAGAGACAAAAAGGGAAAGTATCAGTGTGGCCACTGTGGTATTATAAAGGATATCCCTCAATGAGGACACACCAGAAGATGACAAAGAGGAGAATAATTAACTAAGTCAAGCTAAACTCCTCATTCCAAACTTCTCTGCACTGCATGAAATGGCAGGACTGAAAGAAAAGACCACAGTCACCTCAACTTCAGAGAAGTGTAAGATATATACAGTCTCTGGCCTTGGAGAAGCAGCTTTTTTATTTTTTAAGTCTTCTTGACATAAACAACATTTTTTTAAAGATTTTATTTATTTATTTGAGAGAAGGGCAGAGGAGAAGCAGACTCCCCATCAAGCAAGGAACCCAATGGGGAACTCGATCTCAGAACCCTGGGATCATGGCCTGAGCCCAAGGCAGATGCTTAACCAACTGAGCCACCCAGGCGCCCACCAAACAACATTTTCTAAAGCCAATTTGTTTCAGGTTGCTGAATGCCCCTATTATAACTTAATATCTAACAGGGAGAAAATGAGCCTGACTTCATATTGCTTCTCTTTTCCTTGCTGCTACTACCTATAGCTTAGAAACTTCTGCTTAGTCCTACCACATAGACATACTACAGCTATGATTTACAAAAATCACTCTTTACCCAAAACCTACTTCACCCAGGAGATAAGGAAATACAGAAATGATTATGTTATGATTAAGATTTACAAGAATGGCAGGGAGCCTGGAAGGCCCAGTCACTTAAGTGTCCAACTCTTGATTATGGCTTAGGTCATGATCTCAGGGTCATGGGATCAAGTCCTTTGAAGGGCTCCAAATTCTGCAAGCAGTCTACTTGAAATTCTCTCCCTCTCCTTCTCCTTCTGCCTGCCTCCCAGCCCCACTCACATTCTCTCTCTAAAATAAAGTATCTTAAAAAAAAAAAAAAAAAAAAAAAAAACTTACAGGAATGACATGACCAGATGCCTGTACACAAAGATGAACTGACCAAGGACAAAGAAGTTACATGACCTTCCTTGATTTCTATAAACATTAGTCACCTTCTGACAACAATCGCATCCCACTTCCCTCTTTTGCTAATATAAAAGCAGCTCGAATTCCAGGTTGAGGGAACATGGTTTTCTGGGACAACAGTATGCCATCTCTTCAGTTTGCTGGCTTTCTGAATAAAGCCACTTTCTGGGCCTCAACACCTTCCCTTTAGACTTACTGGCCTGTTGTGCAGGAACAGAATCAGCTTGGGCTGGATTACAAATGTTAAGACAATTGTCATTAATTTAGTTAAAATTTAATCATCAATTACTTATTTACTAAAGAATTCATATGTATGATCTGAGGTTTGACAGCAGTGTTTTCATGCAAATGAAAGAGAGATCAACCACAGAATTTCAGTCCTTAACACTCATGTTAAGAGTATAAAGAAAAAAAAAAGGCTTTAGAATTACATCAGTCTCAAGCTTTGGTCCCACAAATGACACATTTGAACATCCTCTGGTATATTTTCCTCATACAAAAAAAAATAGTAACACACCTACCTCATCATCTTATTGCTTAGATTACCTGAGATATTCAATGTAAAGTGCACACGGTAGAGTAAATACTTAATACTGTTTTCTCATCCACATCGCTTCAATCTCCATGAATGGTTTCATAAAGCACTGGATGAGATGATTCCCTCAAGTGAATTGACCATCATGTCAGTTATTTATTTTATATCCATAAGTTTGTCCTCTTTCAAAATAAGCATTTCAGACTCTGAAAGCACTTCACAACTGCCCCCTTCTTTTCTCCACAAACCACACAAACACACTTTTAGCCTAGATATACAGTCAACACACAAAAGGACATATCATGTGTGCTGATTTTATAAACTGTATATATACATGCTGATTACCTAAATGGTTTGTCTTTTCACTAGAAGTTCCAATTAGTAAAGATCTCTACATTCATAAAGAAGGCTGAACTTTAGTTTCTTTTGGACCAGGTCAATCAACATTATCCACTGAGTACTTTCGTTGCATACTTGACGTGACATGACTATGAAGTTATGATGCTTACTAACAAACATACTTGAAATATCAATTTATTATGTGCATGGAATTGTGCTATGCTTCGCATGTTTTAACTCACTACAAATGAAGTAGTTCCCAATCTTACATCCATTTTAAAGAGACATTCAGTAATTTGTTCAGTCACAAAGCTATTAAGTGATAAATCAATATTCAAATACAGGTGGCCTGAATCCAGAGTCTGAATTCCTAAACATGTACTAGGCCACCTTTTTTAAGTCATATTGGGAGACAACATAAAAATATCAATGCTGCCATTATTGCTTCCATATTTTTTATAAATTCTACATTAGAACTGTCCTCCTGATTATCTCATTTCATCAAACAAAGAATCTGAGCATTCTGTCGTCCCCTCCAAACTCTTAAAATAATAACATAGTTTAATTTTTTTAATGAATGAAAGAAAACTCTTGGAGAACTTCAGAACTCTAATTCTAAACACTTTAAAAAATATATAAACTTGGTGAGAGCTGTGAAGTATGTAAACCTGGCAATTCACAGACCTGTACCCCTGGGGATAAAAATATATGTTTATAAAAAATAAAAAATTTAAAAAAAAAGAAAGAATAATAAATATATATATATACATATATATATATGTATATATATATATTTATTTATTTATTTATTTATTTAGGTGATTTAGAAACTTTCTTTTTTCCAGAATCTACATTTTCACTTCTTCCATCCTAGTTCAAAGCAGTCTAAGTAAGGAATTAGAAAACCATTTGAAATGAAAGAAATCACATGGCAGACAATCCAGCACAAAATACAGTATTTTAGGATAATGCTTAAGCAAAACAGAAATACAAAGAAAGCATCAGAACATGTTTAAACTCTTTAAATATTCATCCTCTTAGAGAAGTTATTTAACTTTGTCTATGTTAATAGATAGAGGCAGTATTATCTGAAAAGTCTTGTGTTCAAAGACCAGATTTTTTACTTTGAATAGATATTGAGCAAGGTGTTAAAACTTCCTCTCAGTTTCTTTGATATATAAAATGTGGATAAAAATAATGATCTTAAAATACCTTGGGGAGAATTACAGGCAACATATATAAATTGCCTGATTCACAGTAAGTCTTAATACTTGGCGAATCTTAATTCTTAATTCAATACTCCTTTTTAAATCCCCATATCAGCACTGGATAATAACACTAATGTTTCCCGTACTCTTCTTATTTTATGATTCAGAGAAAAAAATCTCACTCAAATATAAGTGAGAAGTACTATGTGCAAGTTATAGAAGCAGAACAATAGTAAAATCTGTCCTTAGAAATTTTGAATTTCTACAACTTAATTCAGACTAGGAAATAGCTCATCAAATTTTTACCTTTTATATACATTTTGCCTCAATATTCACAAATATCAAGAACCATAAATAGAAATGTGTTCTTTTATGACTGCCAAATTCATTCAGCATGACTGCAATTGAGTGGAAAAATAAAAATACATATTACTTACTGTATGTGGCATTTGGCAATTTCAAAATGATTTGCAAACATTCATCCTCGAAATACTCCTACAAAATGCATCTGTGAAAGGAAAAAAAAAAAAATCCAAAAGAGTAAAGCAATTTGCCAAGGTCACAGAAAAACTATTCCAGGCCAACACACACTTAGACAACATATATGTTAACATACTGAAATAAGGTTTTGCAAAATATAGATGACACATCTAGCAAAATATAATGGGCTGGTGAACAGAAATATTTCCAACTATATGCAAATATTCTACACATCAATCAAGGAGGACACTCTTATGCGGGAAGAAGTCTACACACTGGCTTCAGAAATATATGCAAGAGAAAGTTTACCCAGAACATGGCAGAACAAAATAAAAGCAATTCAAAAATATGAGATATTTATAAGTAAATTTAGGCTGGATATTTGAGCTGTTTATTAAAATATTTCAAGCTTTAAAATGTACTTTTGTCTGATATATGAAGATCACTGAGTTAGAAGAGAATTTTGCTTGATTTATCCAGAGAATTGCACCAATTCACTTTGTAATTGCATTTCAATTCTAATTGAAAACCATGCACTGAGAAAAATGCAGGCATGCCACTTGCACACCTTATAAAAATACACAAACTTCCATTTCTTTTTTGTCAGAAAGTCACTTACAAGGAGAAAGTTAATCAGATTTTATTAATTAATTTGTTTTAGAGGACAGGTGTTGGGAAGAGCACATTAATTTCAAAGCTCAAAATATTTCAACTTAAATGGATTTTGTTCTATTGGGTATAGGGTGCCATAAAAGAGCTGCTCAAAACAAAATAAAACAAAACACACCTAATGAGAACCCAAATAACTTTTTACAGTACAATGTGTTATTTCAGATAGACTGAACACACTATGGACAGTACGAATAAAAATCCCCTTAAGTAGCCAGCATCTTTAGTGGAACATGCATTCTCAGGGAGAAGCAGAATCTCTGCCCAGAAAGATTGTGTTTCAAGTGCTAAATAGAAATATCACCTTACTGATGCAGGAGGCATACTTTTGTGTTCACCAAAACAAATGTAATCAAATCAGAAGTTCAACAAGCAGAACAGGTCTTCTGAGTTGAAAGTCTCATTTATCTTCCTCTAGCGTATGAGAGACAACAAGATGACACCAGTCCCTACCTCGCACAAGAATGAGTGACTTTACTAATCCCCAACACAGAGACTCTCACAGAAGAAGAAACCAGACAGGGTTAGCAATTTATAATCACACGTCGAAAGTGAATTAAGAAATTTTTAAGGAACTGCGTATTTTTATAAATTTCTTTGTTCTAAGTTTAATACCTAGAGCTTAAAAAAGGATGCCAACTCATGTCTACTTAGAACTTCAGAAGAATTGCAAAGTTATAACAATTAGCGAACCTATATTTTCTTCAGATCTTAGCATAGTCACCCTCATAGGCAAGAGAACTTAATACTAATCACAGGATTGGCCCAATTTGACACAGCTAGTAAGAGGTGACCCCAGGCTTCGTATGAGCTTTTCCTGACACAGATTCTTTTCATGACAGCACCTGCTAATCCCTATAATGCATCCCCAGTAAAGGGTACAAACTGGGATATAATAACCAAATCTGATTTACTGACATATTTTTGTTTATCCCACACCATGGTTTTAAAACCATTTAAGAATTTTTTTAAAGCAGGAGATTTCCCATAAGAATTCTCATTTCTACCTTTTTTTGTTGTTATTTTTTTAAAGATTTTATTTTTATTTATTTGAGAGAGAGACAGTGAGAGAGAGCATGAGTGAGGAGAAGGTCAGAGGGAGAAGCAGACTCCCCATGGAGCTGGGAGCCCGATGTGGAACTCGATCCCAGGACTCCGGGATCATGACCTGAGTCGAAGGCAGTCGTCCAACCAACTGAGCCACCCAGGCAACACTCATTTATACCTTCTTTGAAAGAGCAAAGATTTTGTAAGGCTGGGCTCACAGCCTCCAGAGAACAGAGAAACACTTGCCCTTCCTGGATGTGGCACGCTTTGGACACTTAACCTATTGCCTACTTTTGCAAGCTGTCTTCTACTCCAACATTTGCAAGCCCTGAGTGTTCTGTTCCTGATCCGCACGTGCTAACTGCAATCAGATCTCTTTGCTGTGAAACTAGAGAGGAGGAACTTTCCTTAGTTATGGGGAAAAAGCTTACTTCATTTGATAAAGCCATTGTTTATGACCACATTTCACTGGATTCTTATAATCAGATATTATTATCTTGTTTTAATATATATATGTTTTAAAATTCCGTAAGTCTGAATTTCTATTTTTTAAATAAATATCTGAATTTTTTTATTTTTTTAAAGGTTTTGTTTACCTGAAAGAGAGAGAGAGCAAGAGAGAGCATGACCCAGGAGAGGGGCAGACGGAAAGGGAGAAGCAGACTCAAACCCAATGCGGGGCTTGATTCCAGGACCCTAGGATCATGATCTGAGCTGAAGACAGACAATTAACTGAGCCACCCAACTGCCCCCATATTTGATCATTTTTAAAGCTAAAAGAGAAATTTATAAACCCAACTGATTAGTACAAATCAAGTTACTTAATGATCTAGAATAATGATTTTACATTTACCATGAACACATCTTCCAAAGACATACTTTCTAGAATGACAGGTATACTACTTGATAAGATAATTGTAAAAATAAAGAAACTTTCCATTTTACTAAATTAAACCAGATTAAGAGAACACAGACCACTGAAAGTAAAAATCAGCATTCCATAAATTCTGGTTGCATCATGGCATATTGCAAATAACTTGAAATGTTGAAATGTTCTGTATAATGCTTAAAATACATAGGCCTGGAGGTGCCTGGGTGGTTCAGTCGTCAAGCATCTGCCTTCAGCTCAGGTCATGATGCCAGGGTCCTGGGATCCAGCCCCTCATTGAATTCCCTGCTCAGCAGAGAGCCTGCTGCTCCCTCTCCCCCTCCCCTTGTTTGTGTTCCCTCTCTCACAGTCTGTCAAATAAATAAAGAAAATCTTTAAAAAAAAAAAAAATACATAGACCTGGAATTCTGGGTAGTTGTAAAACCAGCCGCCCTAAACTGAAATTCTTCCCACATGCTGCAAAAAATATACAGCCAACAAAAACATAAACAAACATACAAATCCTAGGTCTTCAGTATAACTGGAGTTGGAGGATAATAAAAATGTCAAATTATCTGTGAACAGAAAATTAAACACTGACTTCTAACAGAGCTACCTTACATGCTTCCACCATATGTATTACAGAGATCTAAGGAGTACAGAAAAACCGTGAGGAAAAGAAGAAAGCAAAGGTCTAAAAGTTAAGACAATACTTTCAAAAAGTTACTAAACAATGAAAATGTGAAAAAACTACCCGGGCATTTTTACAAGGTTACTGAAACAACAAAAATGTGAAAAAACTATCCAGGCATTTTAAAACATGCACACAGGGAATCCACCAGAGTACATAAAATTCAAGGTGATGATATTTTGGGTTGGGGGCAAGTAAGGCATTTAAAAATGATGGGATATGTCAAAAGGACACAGGCCTCAGCTTCAAGAAGTTCTTACCAGTCCTACCTAGGACAACTGGAAAATCAAAATAAATAATTATCATAAAGAATTAAGATTCAGGGGTGCCTGGGTGGCTCAGTGGGTTAAGCCGCTGCCTTCAGCTCAGGTCATGATCTCAGGGTCCTGGGATCAAGCCCCGCGTCGGGCTCTCTGCTCAGCAGGGAGCCTGTTTCCCTTCCTTTCTCTCTCTGCCTGCCTCTCCGCCTACTTGTGATCTCTGTCTGTCAAATAAATAAATAAAATCTTTAAAAAAAAAAAAAAGAATGAAGATTCATTACAGTAAATATAAATAAAGAAATGAATGAAGTATATAAGAAAGAAGGACGATCTCTTCTCTGCTTGGAATGCCACCAAAAAATGTAGGCGTGTTGAGGAAGTTAGGAAATCACCATTAAGCAAACATTATAGTTAACCAATTCACTCAACAAAACACTGTCGATCCACACTTACTCATGGGTGGGAGTGGGATGAAGAGCAAGATATTTCCATAGTCTTAAGGCATCCTCTCTCATATCACTTATTAGTTACAGTGGGGGAAATACAAACTTTCAAGGGCGACACTTGGCGGAGACCACCTTACCTAAACGATCAAAGACAACGTCATCAATAACAGAGCTAATACACAACACCTGCCTCAACTCCATGAAGGGCCTCATGTGCACTTGAGAAGGACTCATCATTCCCGAGGTACACACGTCTGCCCAAAGGCATAACCTGAATCAATCATTTGGAAATATCAGACAAACCCAAACTGAGGCAAGTCTAAAAATATCTTCAAATTCAGTCTTGAAGGACTGAGAAAATGTTCCAGATTAAAGGAAGTTTAAAGGGCATGACAACCAAAGGCACATGTGATCCTAGATGCACTGTCACATAACAGTATTTTGCTGATAATAACTTCTCAATTTTTATAATTCTGTGGTTATATAAGACAATGCCCTTATTCTTAGGAAATACATACTAAAATACTTAAATAAAGAAGCATGATGCCTGTAACTTATTCTCAAATGAATCAGGGGAAAATACAAATATGTGTACATATATATGCATATATATATATTTATATATATATAATGATGCACATGTATATAAACATGCAAATATATGGAGAGTAAGCACAACTAATAAAGGAGCAAAATGTAAATAACTAATGAATCTGGAAGGAGTACCTAGGATTCTTAAGTACAATAATTCCAACTTTTCTGTATGCTTGAAACTGTATCAAAATTTAAAATTAGAGGGGAGCCTACGTGGCTCAGTCAGTTGGTTAAGCATCCGCCTTTGCCCACTGTCTTGGGATCAAACCTCACATCCGGCTCCCTGCTCAGTGGGAAGTCAGCTTCTCCCTCCCCCTCTGCTCCTCCCCCACCTGCTCAGACGTTCTCTCTTGCTCTCTCTCTCAAATAAATAAAATAAAATCTCTAAAAAAATTTAAAATTACAGCAAAAATACAGAAGTAAATAAATAAATGGTTTACAGTCACTAGGATATTTTGGGATCACAAAAAAGAGGCAAACAGATAAATCAATGACATTTTTAAATCAAGAAAAAAACTAGGAAGTTAAAAAATAAGCACGTTGCTTGGACAACTAAAATAAAAATCCATTTATGTATCGCTATATACATATCCTCCTGTATGTTACATCTTTTATATCTATATATAATTTATATATTAAATATGCCTGTATTTAAATTAAAATATTGTTTACAATTTCTGTATTTACATATGCATATTAAATATATAAATTACTGGAGAATGCAAATAAATGTGGAATCTAGTTTTGGATTTTTTTTTTAAGATTTTATTTATTTATTTGATAGACAGAGATCACAAGTAGTCAGAGAGGCAGGCAGGGAGAGAGGAGGAAGCAGGCTCCCAGCTGAGCAGAGAGCCCGATGCGGGACTCCGTCCCAGGACCCTGAGACCACGACCTGAGCTGAAGACAGAGGCTTTAACCCACTGAGCCACCCAGGCACCCTGAGTTTTGGATTTTTAAATAAACAGTACAGACAATATTATATAAAGTAAATGTAAAATTAAATAATTGTATTTTATTCATAAAAAAGGTATCAGCAGTTAAAGAGGAAAAAATAAAAAGATTATCAAATAGTCTTAAAGGTTATCAGTATAAGTGGTTTGGTTTTTTCCCCTTATATAACTGTTTTGCTAAATAAAAAATTATCAAGTTCTTTTTTATGAATTTAGAAAAAAATCAAAAGTAAGATCATCCTTAATTCCTAAGTAATATATTTCATGTATAACTTTTCTGTCTTTATTTCCAGATTATTCTTTAAAGGATTATATCATATAAATTATTTTATAATTAATATCTTTTTACTTGTGAATTTCTTTCTGTAGCAGTACCATTTTTTTATCATTTCAATATGAAACAATTTTACTCACTGATACCCCATACAGGCCATTACTCATTTTGTATTTTTTCATACGTAAGTTATCAAGTATCTATTACCAAAAAAAAAAAAAAAAAATGAAGAACAAAAACACTGTGGTATCCTTTTGTATATATCTTTTGCTACAGCATGTTTCCTTAGGATAAAATACCCAGAAGGGGGATTGTTAAATCAAAGAGCATGGCACTGTTAAGACTTGATGTTTTACTATATTAATATGTTAATTAGTAAGGCAGATCATACGACATTATTAATATAGTAATTTTAATTATATTAATAGTATTTGGCATATTTTATTAATACTGATAAGCACAATTTTCATATCTGAACCCCACAATCAGGTTATACTTTATAATCATCGCAGCCAGTGGGGGTCATGACATAATATTTGTTGCCTGTTTAAAATTTGATTTGGCCCAAGTTCTTTATATTGTCATGTCTTGACTTGATTTCAATGCATTCTGGGTATTATACATGTGGAGTTGAACTACCTTTTAAGATGCTTTCAAAAGAAGTTACCCAAATATCTAACTTGACATAAAAAAAAACTATCTCTATGGAAAAGAATGGAAACAGCAATTTTAGTAAAACAATTATTGATTTGTGGACAAATTAACACAATTCCTTATTCTCTTACAAAACAACAGTCAATACTTTATAGGACCTAAGGAAGGAAAATAACTAGATGAACATGTGTTACTGTCCTGTAACTGGGACATGCAACAGGATTGTTACATGACTAGTGGTGCAGGGGAAGGCAGGAAACACTCCAGATTCTTCTGAATAATCCAGGCAGCAATCCCAGGTCTCATTTCTAATTATAGCAACAATGTGTTCCAATACTTGCATGTTACCATTTTATTTACACTAGCCATTACTATTTACATCTTATTACACAGATATTACCTGTTTTTTAAGTGTCATTTTATTTCTTTTTTTTTAATTAATTTTTATTTTTTATAAACATATATTTTTATCCCCAGGGGTACAGGTCTGTGAATCACCAGGTTTACATACTTCACAGCACTCACCAAAGCACATACCTTCCCCAATGTCCATAATCCCACCCCCTTCTCCCAAACCCCCTCCCCCCAGCAACCCTCAGTTTGTTTTGTGAGATTAAGAGTCACTTATGGTTTGTCTCCCTCCCAATCCCTTCTTCTTTCATTTATTCTTCTCCTACCCACATAAGCCCCCATGTTGCGCACAAAATCAGGATATTTCTTTTTTTTTTTTAAGATTTTATTTATTGATTTGACACAGAGACAGACAGTGAGAGAGGGAACGAGAGTGGGAGAGGGAGAAGCATGCTTCCCGCCAAGCAGGGAGCCTGATGCGGAACTCAGTCCCAGGACCCCTGCATCGTGACCTGAGCTGAAGGCAGATGCTTAAGGACTGAGCCACCCTGGCACCCTTAAATGCCATTCTAATTGATAGTTCTCAATGACTTTCTACCTCCTTCAGCCACTTTTCTTCCTATATTCACTCTGAATTCCTGCAGAGCCCCTATAGATTTAGCAACTTTCTAGTCTGGAGATTCTGTATTTTGTATTCTTTAATTCTGTAGATTAATACAAATTTCATTCAGTATAAGCACTCACTCTACCCTCTGAAGTCTTCGCTGGTCTGCCCTGACAAGGCACTGAACCAGGGATAATCACAAGTTGTAACTCCCTTCACACATCATGTAAGACAAAAACAAAACTTCACTAACATGAAGATATACAAACTCTTATTTCCACTCCTATTTAAATCTTGTCACTGTGTCAGTGAATAAAATTAGATTAAGTCAAAGCGATTTACTTCTCTCAAAATCATGTTGTTTTTACTCCCTTTTGTTTTGCTCTTTTGAGGTGTATGAAATCAACTATCTTTTTATTGATTCCTCTATTTTCCTAGATACCAAAGCATGCTGATTAATCTGTAACTTCTAAAGTCATCACTAGTATGTTCTGGTCCTCTCCCTCTCCCTCGCTCCCCATCTCTTTCTCCCTCTCCCTCTCTTGCTCATTCCTGCCCCCTATATTTTCATGTGGCCTTCAAGAACTCTGAACTAACTCCCTTGCACCATTTCTATTGTAAATATGACTTGATAAAAATCCTATGATAACTTCAATCATGAAAAGCATGACAAATCAGAAACTTCTGGATACTATACATTACAATTCTTCTGAAGACCATTGGACAACTTATATGAGTGCGTAACTGCATGTCCAGTTTGTACTGCATAGGTATTGCTTTGACCAAGCTCCCGGACACCTCTGACCTTTGATTTTTGACAGTGTATTCTACATTATAGACCGCATGTGTAAATGTGCATTCTCTTACTGAAAACTGTTTATGTATCCCTCTTCTTTACTTGCTCAGATTGGGAGAAGTCAAGATCCATTTCCCAAGGCAAGTAGGCTCTCAGTCAATTCTTTTGTTCCCTTCTTTTCCTTTTTTTTTTTTTTTTTTCATTTTGCTGTTGTTCTTGTTGTTGTTGAATATTGAAGGAACTGGCAAAGTGCCTTTTCCAAATATTTACCAGCCTCTCCATGCGAAGAGCTTTAAATACCTTCCCTTTCCTCAACTGCTTCTGTCTACCTGGAGATGAGAAAATGTTGACTCCTTTCTCCCGAGATGAAAGCTGTAACAGGTTTGCTTAGCTCACTCCACTCCACTCTCCGCAAACATGCACTAAAGCATGCCATATTTTAGACCTTCACTTCATTAATTTCTAGTCTGCAGAAATTTTACCTTTTCCTTTATATATTCCTCTTTTGACTCATTTCACCTGCATAAAGTTATTCTAAACTAATTAAAGATACAGGCAAAGACGGATGTTAGGAGAATTTCATTACGTAAATCCTTAAAAGTACCTGGAGTGTCTAAAAATTAGAAATCAAATATATAAGTTGTGATTTGTGCAGCTAATAGAATTCCATGCGGTCACAAAACTCATGTCTCAAATAGTACTTATTTATATACAGAAATCCTAAATATATTTCAAACAATGTACTTTCCTAAAGTAATACGGATAAGGTAGCAATTGTATCACAAATATATATTTATATTTATATATATATATAAAATTCAGAAAGATTGAAGGACTATACAGAAAAATGTTAACAGTTATCTGTGAAGGATATAAAAATGTAAGAAGTATTCATTCTTTTTTATTCTTTTCTTAATTTTGCAAATCTTCTGCAAAAATATGTATCATGTTATAATCCAAAAAGAAAAAAAGAATACTAGTTTATAAAAGCTCAGTGGAAAGAAAAGCAACAAAGTACTTATGTAAGAACCAAATGCACAGCTATAAATCAGACAAAACTAGCATTAAAAGAGCTGGAGACTAGCATAGACAAAATTGGGGCATTATAAGATGAAATTGTCAAAAAAAATAACAAAATGTGATTTTTTTTAATGTGATGTGGCTAGACCTGACAGTTCCCTTCCCAATATCTATGATCTCCTTCCTCCGTTGCTATGTGCACTTTTTTTTTTTTTTCCAAGATGTATTTAGAGAAAGACTGGGGGTTGGTGGGGGCGGGGTGCAGAGGGAGAGAGAGAGAGATCTCAAGTAGACTCCTGCTAAGCACAGAGCCTGAGGTGGAATTTGATGACCTGAGACAAAATCAAGAGCTGGACATTTAACTGACTGAGCCACCCAGGTTCCCCAGCTATGTGCACTTTTATGCTCTTTGGCCTTTGCCTATCTGAGATGTAGATATAATACTTAGAATTCTGGCACCTGTTTTGAGTATATGAATCTTAAGATGGCTGTGACACAATAGAACCCTCTTGTCACACTTGGACTACCAATATCAAGACTTCATATTCTGTGAGGGAAAAATAAATCACTAATTTTTTAATGCCACTCTAGTTATACACTGAACACAATTTCTAAGTGATACACATTATTTAAGAATTTTCAGGTAAGAGGGGCACCTCGGTGGTTCAGTGGGTTAAGCCTCTGCCTTTGGCTCAGGTCATGATCCTGGGGTCCTGAGATGGAGCCCCGCATCGGGCTCTCTGTTCAGCAGGGAGCCTGCTTCCCCCTCTCTCTCTGCCTGCCTCTCTGCCTCCTGGTGATCTCTCTCTCTCTCTGTCAAATAAATAAATAAAATCTTTAAAAAAAATTTGCAGCAATGTCCACAATAGCCAAACTATGGAAAGAACCTAGATGTCCATCAACAGATGAATGGATCAAGAAGATGTGGTATATATACACAATGGAATACTATGCAGCCATCAAAAGAAATGAAATCTTGCCATTTGCAACAACATGGATGGAACTAGAGCGTATCATGCTTAGCGAAATAAGTCAAGCAGAGAAAGACAACTATCATATGATCTCCCTGATATGAGGAAGTGGTGATGCAACATGGAGGCTTAAGTGGGTAGAAGAATAAATGAAACAAGATGGGATTGGGAGGGAGACAAACCATAAGTGACTCTTAATCTCACAAAACAAACTGAGGGTTGCCGGGGGGAGGGGGTTGGGGAGAAGGGGGTGGGATTATGGACATTGGGGAGGGTATGTGATTTGGTGAGTGCTGTGAAGTGTGTAAACCTGGTGATTCACAGACCTGGGGATAAAAATATATGTATATAAAAAATATATGTTTATAAAAAATAAAAAAATTAATAATTAAAAAAAAAAAAAAAAAAATTTGCAGGTAAGAATAAAGAAAATGTTTCTCCATGATGGATTTAATGATTATTTAATCAGCATATATATTATCAAATTTTAGGGTTCATATGCCAAATAATACTTAAAATGAAGAAAAATTTAAAGGAGTTCAGAGAAGAAAAATGGAAAGTAACATTTAAGAAATTAGGATACATTAAGATGACTCAAATAGAGAAAGCTATATTTCATAAAAGGAAATATTTATTATTTTATCTTGAATTGTATGAAGGCTTTTACAATTAAAATCCAAATAATGAAATAGCACTAAAAGTAGCAGAAGAGAGGAACTTGGGTGGTTCAGTCAGTTAAGCATCTGCCTTCAAATGAGATCTCACCATCCCAGGGTTCTGGGATCAAGCCCCGAGACGTGCTCCCTGCTCAGTGGGGAGCCTGCTTCTCCCTCTCCTTCTGCCCCTCCCAGCCCCACGCATGCTCTCTCTCTCAAATAAATTTTTTTTTTAAATCCATAAAAGTAGAAGGGATTATATTATGCATTAAAAATTAATTTCCAGAAACAAAAAATTATTTAGATACTACTTTTTAAAGCAAAAACTCTTTCAAAAAGATGTTATTTATTAATTCATGAGACAGAGAGAAAGAGAAAGAGAGAGAGAAGCAGAGGCAGAGGGAGAAGCAGGTTCCATGCGGAGCAGGGAGCCTAATGCGAGACTCTATCCCAGGACCCAGGGATCACCACCTAAGCCGTAGGTATTCATTTAACCAACTGAGCCACACAAGCATCCTAAACATCTTCAAGTCTAAATTCAGGAAAGACGTCTTTCAAATCATGAAATCCAATTAGAAATATGGTGTGAATATATGATAAACTGTAGGTAGAGATTGTTAGTTTTATATTGTATGTTTTATGGCCAATATTTGTGTTTTCTTCATGTTTGTATGCTATTATTTAAACATACTACATTTGTATTAATTTTTTTGAGAATAAGTTAGTATTTATCAAAAATGCACCCATTACTCTACTACACCGTCCAAACACATGATGTGGCAGTTCATATTTTCCAAAGATGGTCACAACAGCTCCCATCCAGCATGCTCTTCTGCTATGTGACCCAGACATCCCACCCATCATGAGAGGAAGCTATTCCTTTACTTCCTGGAATCGGAGCAGACCTCAAGACTCCTCTGACCAAGAGGATATGGTAGAAGCAATACGGTACCATTTCCATGAGTAGCCCTTCACTGGCCTAGTGTCTTCTGTTTCCTGCCTCTTGGAGCCCTCAACTCTCCCATGTTGGGGAGCATTCAAGCATCAGACGTGACTAAAGAAGACATATTGGACATCCAGTTCATCAGCCTTTCGAGGACTCCACTCCCAGCTACCACCTGGTGGAAACTACATGAGAGACCCTAAGTGGGGATCTCCCAGCTGAGCCCAGTCAACCCATACAACTAGGAGAGATTATAAATAGATTGCTGTAACTTTTGAGATAATTTCTTGCATAACAGTAAGATAACCAGAAAAAAATGTGATCATCCTAGAATCTAAAATTTTTAAGTATAATGAATTAATCTAATGCCTTTTATTTCTGAAATTATATATATATATATATATATAAACATATACTCACCAGAATGTGAATTGTTTGTATGGTAACCTATTTTTCGGTCTCTCTCTCTACCTCTACCTATGCAAATTATCTTATTTCCAATTAAAATTATTTCCAATGGTTTTTTTGGCCATACACACACACACACACACACACACACACACACACACTCATAGTGTATAGTGTATCGGGGGGGAGGGCCTTCAGCTTATAAAATAGACTATATAGCAGAACCCTGAGTGCTGTTCCTATATAAATAACTGACAATGTGGTAAGCGGTGTAAATTTGTTTTCTGTTCTCCCCAAAAGCAGAACCAAGTGAGAACAAAGCAAGACCAGTGAGACCAATGGGAAAAGTTATAAGGAATCATGTTTGAGCTTAGCCAAGGAAAAGCTCTCTTACTATGAGGAATGCCGAAACAGAATGGGCTGCCCAAAGAAAGGGCTTAAGAGTTCAAGTAAAAGTAAAATGTCCATATGCCAGATGCAAGCACTAGCTAGTTGCTGAAATTAAATGGTTTTTGAACAGCCCCTTGAATCCATGATTTTGATAAATCTGTGATGATTACTTTGGAATACATTACACTAATATTTTTATATCCCCATCATATTCCAGAAAAAGATATCAGGAATGTCACAAAGACTCATTCAATAAAGCATTGTTAAATTCATAACCCTTTCTCCACTGAATCAATATTTAACAATTTCTCAAGACATTTATTGAATGACGAGCAATGTTACGGACTTTGGTGGGCCTCAGGGGAACAATGAGAACTATGACGCCTCCAATGTGAGAAAGCATATAATTTAAAATGGGAGACAGATGGGGACACAATTAACTACAATAACATGGTGTAAGTTAGCAACAGCAATAGAAACAAAGTGCTGTGGGAACAGAAAAAAAAGAATACAATGATTCTGGCTTGAAGACTTGGGAAAATTCCTTAAAAAAAGATCATTTGAATTGATTTGTGCTGCGTGGAAGTAAGTAATTCAAGGCTGAAAAGCAGTGTGCACAAAGAAAACTGCCCTGGACAGCTCTGACCTGCCAGGTAACAGAGAAGTGATCCAGAGAGTCCTGAATAGTTCTGGAAGGGTTAAGAGAGGAAATGTGAAGCTACAACGGTCATTTGGGATAGATTTCTATGAATGAGCTTGAATGATACACTAAAGAATATGAGATTTATCCCACGGTGCTTTCAAAGGTTTTTACACTGAGGAATGACATGTTCAGACTTAGAGAGATCCCTCTACTGGCAACATGGAGTGTGCAAAGGACTACATGATGAGGAGCCTGGGTTTAGCCTACGGACAAACTTGACTGAGGGAGGGTGGGGTGACAGGATCACTCCTCAAGATCCCTCTCAATCTTAAACTCTGTGACTTCTGTCCCTTGCAAAAGAAAGGAGTTAAAGACAAATTCTTATAATTGACCGAGCTGGCAGAACTCTCAGGCCACTGTAGTGAAAATCTAAAAGACACCACCATTTCAAATCCCCATTGCATTGGACAAGAAGTCCTACAATCTTTGACTTGCTGACAACGGAATTGGAAAAGGAAAAAAAACTCACAAGGAAGACATTAACATAGCAGAGTAGAAAGGCATTTTCAACTATCCTACTGGGAAAGCCAGATAAAAATTGGAGTGACCTAAATCCTTTTCACCCTGCATCATTTTCCAAAGTAGCATCTACTACTTTGGAAGACTCAAGGGACCTATCTGTACATGTGCAGTCTAATTAAATGCATGTAGTAAGGATTTAATTGTGGAGGACATTTTGCTAAGTACAGCACACACACACACACACACACACACACACAAAACTGTGTTGGATTGCCTTTTTGGATTTCATAATCTACAAAAGACTGACAGATGTAGATGTAAGTCTACAACTTAGGAGGATAGAAGAAAAGTTTCATTAACCTATAGGAATAGGCAAAAACACACGTACTTCCACTGAATGCTTCATAAGCATCCATATGCAGGACAACTCCTTGATTAGTTCCATTTCAAAGGAAAGCAGAGCTAAGGGTCAGAGAATAAATACCAGGAACCAGATCTCACTCTTGAGACTTGCTGTAATTAAAAAGGAAAGCTCGGTCCTACTCAGCTTTAACAGCACTAATAGCCAAGGTCAGTGAAGCAGGAGAAACAGGCCAACCACGACACAGCATCAGTTCTGGGGTACTAGCTCCTTTCCTTCTCTATCCTTGCTTCTTTCTCACTGGTGTTGGCATTGGGCCATTCCAACAAGCTCATGTGGCCTTAAGGAGGGAGAGCTATAGATGTGTAAGAGCAAAACAGTAAGAATTCATAAAATATCTAGTAAATAGAAAGCGTGAAACTGGACTGAGAAAGTAACATGTGGGAAAGTTAGAAATTGGAGGGCAATGTGAATTTTTTCCCCTGAAAAATAAAATATATGGTGTGTGACATCAGAATTCTTAAGTCCGCTGGATGACTTGCTTGATGGCAATCAGCCAAGCATAGCATCAGATCGCAGTTCTAGAAATAAAGAAACTCACTGTCCTTCAAGCCCCTGCACAATGAACAAACGAGGTGCATAATTTCCTAGAAAATACAGCCATGAATAACATGCTATGAACACAATTGCTGAAAAAGAGAAGAAAAGGTAAAATTTCTACAAAATACCAATATGTAGTAACGTACTCAAATGGTAAGTTAATAATGTTAATACAGAAAGATGATAATTATATTTGTTTATGATATGAGGCCCTTTTCTTGTTGGAACACATGGCCTTATGAAAATATGTAGCTCTATTTTTCAGATGTTGTTCAACTCTGAATAAGAAAATAATCCTCAGAAGTGGGAAAGAGAAAATCATCTTTTTAATAGTATGAGACTTCAGTAAGGCAGAAACTTGACAGGAAGCAAGAAAAGCAGATGTGCAGAAAAAGGGATTTTGCCTAGGGGATCCCCAGAGTTTTAGAACTGCAAAAGCACTCAGTAATTGCATGCAGTGAACATGAGCCCATTGCTGAAGTATGTGCCCTTTAATGAAATTTTGGAAGCACCGATCTTGCATTTACAGGTTGTCTTAAAATAAATGGATCCAAAAACCACTGGCCAGATTTATTAATTGATTATGTACACTGATTGCTTAAGAAGGAATCATTTCGTGCACCAATCCAGGGTACTTCTGTATTAAAATGTGATAATTTATTGGCCCACAATTGTCTATACCAATTTATTGTGAGATACAGCCCTTTGGCTAATTAAAAATGTGTAAGATTTATGGAATTACAATGAAATGCAGATGCATATAATACATTTTGATTAAAATCACATAATTTTTTCATGGCAAGTAAGTACATATATAATATGTACATAAAATAAATATATATATGAAAAAAAGAGGGACAGAAAATAACATCGGTTAAAAGTGACTAAATGTGCGAGTTTTAGGTGTGCTATTATGGAGAAAAGTGACAAGGTGCTAAGGTACATGAAGATTTTTAAGGCTGGTGAAAAACTAAAACTACTGAGTTAAACCTGATTAAGATAGTTATACTGAAAGTAAGGTGTGAGGTAATTAAGTTTAAAGAAGTTGGACAAGAATTTAAATTGGTCCAATAAAGGTCAAAATAAACTCTATAGTTAAAAAGCAACTAAAAGTCAAGAATAAATTTGAATTATCAAAAAATAAGATCAGTAACTTTTTTTCTAGCTTGAGTGGTGCCCAAACACAAAATGATGAAGGCCACACTTAAAAACTGCAGGGAACCCATAAAAACAAAAACTCAACTTTCAGTAGAAGCCCTTGGGGAAAAACACATACACACACACACATGCACGCACACAGCTGGTGGGCATTAGCCTGGCCTATGACAGGAAACAGTATGTATCTTTGATTTAGAGTTAGTTAAAACCACACTGCAAAATCAATCTTTGCTAAACTTCCTATATCTTGGTTTTATAATGATGGAGAATATTTTTTGGGAGTCACTAACATCCAAGGCATTTGTTAAATAAAATGAAAACTGATCACAAAGCAAGCTTACAAGGTTAATTATCAGTAGTCTATCACACTATAAAATACAGGTGGTGTAATATTTTGGCAGACAGATGTAACAGTACAAGAAAATCATCTGTCTGTGATCTAATGTAAACTTGATGGAAAACTGTTAACCTCAAGCATGGTTCCTGCACATCACAGGAGTCATCCCTGGATTTTAAGTATTTCTTATGCAGAAATTCTCTACAAGATTGTTGAAGCTTATAATAAAGGTTTCTTTTTAGTAACTCTTAAAATATTATTCAGGTGGCACACAAAACCTCATGACGGAAGGAAAAAGGAATACTGAGCAAATGTCAGCTGAGGACTCACATTATTTCCAGGCAGTACTAGAAAACTGTTTGAATCACAGTAAGAAAAAAGTAATAAAAAGTTATTTTAATAATTTCATTATTTGTTCTATGAAAAGAATTTATAAAACACATGCATTATTTCATATCCTATAAAACCACTTTTATCTAAGTTTCACAAAACATAACGTAAGTTAGTCCTTTGTCACTTCTTTAAAGTAACTATTCTATTTTACTGAACATGTGTTTGGAGTTGAAGAACTTGTAGGTTACATTTAACAATTATCTCTGGAACATTTCAACCGTCTGCAAATGATTCACAAATAAATCAAAAACAGCATGATACATCATTAGATTCCCACCAACAGTTTATTAATTTATGTATAATTACCATTTGTTCAAATTATTGTAGAGGAAATTACAAACCACTGGTTTTTAAAACACCACATTTTCCTCATATGATAAGAAAAGAGAATCAGACGTCAAATATTTCTAAGTGAGATATCAATTATAATTTGTTATTTCAAATTATGTGTTCTTCTAAATAAAAAATAGAAAACCTCCAGTTAAGCATTTATTTAAAAAAAAAAAAAGAAAGAAAAACAAGTAGATATCACATATTGAATATGAAATCTCTCTCTAAAGCACAAAAAAACTAATAATATGTCACATCTTTTTCATTCAAGGACTAAGGCTAGGATGGCAACATGTTTTAAAATTTTTACTATTTTTCATATTCTCACACACAAAAAAAGCTCTTATCTTTCCAGTTCTCTTAGGATCATTCTCAAGAAAAAAATAACCCAGTCAAAGCTGATCAAAAAACCAAAGAGAAAATGGAGGATGACTGTTCAACTTAAACAAGAAGACCTAACAAAAATTAGCAGTGACACGGGAATCTTCCAAATAAAGTTAAAGCAAATAGAAGCTTACCACCAACCTTTTTCAAAGCTAGATGCACTTTCTGCAAAGAGGCATTTCCGTGTTAAGCATTGTGTACAATTTCAACAAAGTTATAATATTCATCAGTGTGTATCTTTGCCTTCACACATTTACCTTCTTTTCTCTTAAATGAAATTTCTAAATGCTTTGCTAATACAGTTTAACTGTGGTTCTCTTTTGCTTGACTTCAATCCTATCTTGGACTTCTATTTATTTATTGTCTCCTGGGATCTGATTTTGCAGTTACTCTTCACAATAACTCTTCCAGGTCTGATCATTTTATTTCAGAAATCGGTTAAGCAGGCCAGATTTACTAGGCACCTGTCATGCTAAATGCCAGCAGAGGACCCTGGAAGAGGAGGTACATTAATAATAGCTAGCATTTGTTGAGTGCTTGCTAAATGCCAAGCACAGTAATTGATACATTATCTGTATTGTCACCTCAACCCCCATGACAATCTATTAAAATACTTGTAATTATTAGGTGGGTGAAAATAAGTATCTAGCTCTTAATATTGTACAAGAGAATAAAATGAGCTAATCTATGAAAAGCACTTAAAAGGGAACCTCATGCCCATTAGAGATCTGGGTTTTATTAGTGGTAGCTATTATTACTATTACCCTCATTTTTAAGATCAGGTAACTGAATTCCACAGAGACTATGTAACTGTCATTTGCCAGTCTATTAGTAATTGGATGAGTCATGGTTTCTAAACTGCATTTATGCAAACCCCACAGTCAAACTTGTATCTTTATCACAACCATGCTTCTCTGCCTCCTCCAAACTTGAATGTCTACATTTTTTCTACCTTACAATCAAGGGGTCATTCATATACTTAAAGGTTCTAATTAACTGCCAAGAATGCCACCTTTAAAAGGAAATTAAATGGATATTTGATTCAACAAACTAAGTGATAGAGCAGGACAAAGCTCACTGCACCCAAATCACTGTCCAAAAACCAGATTACTCAAAAAATGGTAAAAGGAGGTGATCCAGAGAGATTATAATCACAAGCTGTCAACAGAAACAAGATATTCACAGCTTTAGAGAATGCCTTGTAATTTCCTTTTTCTCACTTCAGAATCCCCCATCCTTTCATACCATAAAAGCACTGTATTTGGGAGGCACCCTCAGGGCTCAATCAGTTAAGTGTTCAACTCTTGATTTCAGTTCAGGTTATGATCTCAGGTCCCGAAATCAAGCCCCACACTCAGTGTGGAGCCTGCTTAAGATTCTCTCTCCCCCTTTCCCTCTGCCCCTTCCCCACTGAGCTAGTGCATTCTCTCTCTAATATATATTCTGGAGAGAGAGAATGCACTGATGTTAAAATTTAACATATCAATTAAAAGTAACTTTTTTTGCAATTTTCCACAATACCTTTTTGTGCTACATACATCCCAAGTTATGAAGGAAAATGGGGAAATTTCATTCCTCCCTCTCACTCTCTCTCCCTCTAAAACTACCACAGATTTTCTTCTGGTTTACTGAGCTGACTGATGTTCGTAGTTAAAAGATGCTCAAGAACACAAAGATACATAACACACATACACACACGTACCACACACAGAATTCTTCCAACAATCAGTAGCTTAGAAATCTCTCAGGAAACACATCTGTGTTCTCACATTTATTAGGAATAGCTAGAATTTCTAAAGCAACTATTTCTGACTGACTATGAAATTAAAAGTTTTAGCCCAAATGATGAGCAGCACTGAGAAATTCAAGCCAGTAATAATCTAAGATAGCAATATGCTCACATCTGTGTAACAGTGAAATGCCCACCCTTCATCTATCAGTTCTTCTGTGAATCTGCAGGCACATCAGGTAATCACAGTAATTGGTATAATTTAATAACACAGAGGACTATAAAATTTGTCATCTTTATCTGGAAACCATTACAAAATGTTGTTTAGAATCATTGCTCAGTGCCATGAAAATGTTCAGGAAAACAGAAATGGAATGGAGATAAGATCTTTTAAAGAAGCTTTTAGTAATGCTTTGCATTTTTTACATCAGAAAAAAAAAAAGTTAAATTGTTTTACTTATAAGGAAAACCTTGCATAATGAAAAAAACTATCAAAACTATTTGGCAAGTGATTATTACATATTAATAAGGCTAAAGAAGCATGATTCTGGTTTGAGTGGTCAATTCAGTTAGACACAAGGTAAAGAAAAAAAGGGAATGAGGACCACTGTTAAAAAGACAATTAATAATATGATCTCCCTGATATGAGGAAGTGGTGATGCAACATGGAGGCTTAAGTGGGTAGAAGAATAAATGAAACAAGATGGGATTGGGAGGGAGACAAACCATAAGTGACTCTTAATCTCACAAAACAAACTGAGGGTTGCCGGGGGGAGGGGGTTGGGGAGAAGGGGGTGGGATTATGGACATTGGGGAGGGTATGTGATTTGGTGAGTGCTGTGAAGTGTGTAAACCTGGTGATTCACAGACCTGGGGATAAAAATATATGTATATAAAAAATATATGTTTATAAAAAATAAAAAATAAAAAAAAATAAAAAAAAAAAAAGACAATTAATACCTTTAATAGACAACTAGAGCAAGTAAGAAGCCTGAGTCAGTCTTGACAACTATCATACCTACAAAAAGTTATTCTCAAAGAAAATAAGAGGCTTATCTCTGTAAAAATAAATAGTAGATTATAGAGTGATAGCAGGTAATTTTTTTTTAAACTAGTTGCTTTATTTTTTAAGTTTTTATTTAAATTCCAGTGAGGTAATATGTAGTATAATATTAATTTCAGTAACAGAATCCTGTGATTCGTCACTACATACAACACGCAGTGCTCATGACAAGTGCCCTGCTTCATACCCATCCCCCATCTAACACATCCCCTCATCCACCAGTTGCTTTATTTTAAAGGTAGAGAAATACAGTTCCAGAAAAGTTAAATGACATGCCACAGATGTTATGAATGGTTTTTCTGGACTAGAATCTAGTTCTCCTCCTCTTAGCCCCATGATCTTTATAATGTTGTCAGGGATGACGGCTACTATGCTAGCATGAGGTTAGTATTTACATTTCTTTATACAGTGCAACCCCCATCCCGAAATCCAACCAGTTCCTCTCCTCAGAATCATAATTGTTTATTACTTCCACAATAGAAGCCTTAAATTCAAATGTCTTCACAGACAAGCGTGATTTAACAGAGAGTAATTGGAATTTGTAAAAATCTGGAGAGTACATAACCACCTCAATGCAGGCACATTTTTAAAAAATCAAATTGAGGCATACTTTGACCACACAAATGGACTCAAAGTATTTTAGATGTTAACTAAATTATCTCACTTGCCACATTCCCCACTTCTCTGTACTCTTCCTCTTAATACATTCATTATTCCTCCTCTTGGTTATCTTTCTAACTTTAAGGAATACGTCATCACTGTTATTTCTTGTCCTCAACTGCAGACACTATCTCTTGACCCCACTTTGTAATGTGCTGATCATCCAATCCTTACCATTCCCTGCCGCCTTCTCCAAACCTTGTACCAAACTCCCAGCCCTCACCATCTTTATGTTTACTGTAACATTACCAGTGCTGATAATGTTTGCATTCAATGGTATAGTCATGATTATCTTTGACATTTTATCTAAAGACCGATACTAAAAAGTGAAAATTACTAAACACCATTTATTTAATTAATATAAAACTATGTTCATTTATTTTTAAAGACTTCATTTATTTAAGAGCAAGAGAGAGAGAGCATGAGCAGGGCAAGAGGAGCAGAGAAGTGGGAGAAGCAGAGTCCCCACTGAGCATGGAGTCCAACACAGGGCTCCATCCAAAACTCTTAAGACCATGACCTGCACAGACAACTAACCAACTGAGCCACCCAGGTGCCCCTAAAATTATGTTTATTTAAGAGTAAAGTAAAATTCTATGATTAGATTACTTTCCTTCCTTGAAGATTCTTCTTTTTTCTTTCTTTCTTTTTTTCCTGGAGCTTCTCCTCTTTTTCTCCTGGCACAACTTTTCTTTTTCTTTTCAAATACATCTTGAACATTAAATGTTCTATAATGTCTGCTTATGTCAGACACTCACTGACCTAAGCACCCCATTTTTACAGTAATCCTGCACGGCACTGGAGCAACATAATCCCTTTGCTGTCTTGGACTGCTTTATAACTATCATGCCATGTCTTTTTCTTTCTCAATTAGACTTTGCTAGAATTGCACTTCAAGTAATTTTTTAAGAAAGGCCATATTTGTGGTAAATATATTTAGTCTTTGTGTGTTTGGAAATGTCTTTATTCTACTCTTGCACTTGATTGATACTTTCAGTGGATATCAAATTTTGAGTTGCAAATTGTGTCTCTTCAGAAATTTGAGAATTATTCTATTAATCCTTGCTTTTTATTGAAATATAACTAATACACAAATTATGTTGATTTCAGGTATACAACAGTGATGCAACATTTGTATAGACTGAAATGATGAGCAAAAATCTAGTTACCACCTGCCACCTGCTAAAGTTAACACAGTATTACTATTTTCTCCATGTTGTACGTCATATCTCCACGATTTTATAATGGGAAATTTGTACTTCTTGACCCCCTGGAACCCTCGTGGCTTGCCCAATCCCCCTCTCCTCTGGCAACCACCAATCTATTCTCTGCAAGTCTGGATTTTGTTTTGTTTCTTAGACTCCATATGTAAGTGAAATTATGTGGTATTTATCCTTCTCTGTCCAACTTAGTATATGCAAAAGAATATCCTCAAGGTCCATCCATATAAGATCTCACTTTTTTTTTTTTTTTATGTCTGAGTACTATACTATTGTACACACAATAGATATATGTATCACATCTTCTATCATATCCATCAATGGATACTTAGGTTGTTTCCATACTAATAGTTCAGAAATTATATAGCAATAAAACTAGGGTACATGTATCTTTTCAAATTAGTGTTTATATTTTCTTTGGGTACATACTTGGAAATGGAATTGCTGGACCGCCATGGCATTTTTAGTTTTAATATTCTGAGAATCCTCTATAGTGGTAGTATATTGCTCTCCATAGTACCAGCACCATTTACATTCCCACTGGCAGTACACAAGTATTCCCTTTTACCTATATCCTCACCAATATTTGTTATTTCTTGTCTTTTTGATAACAGCCACTCTAATAGGTGTAAGGTGGTATCTCACTATGGTTTTGATTTACCTTTCCCTGAAGAACAGTGACATCAAGCATTTTCCCAAGTGCTCGTAGTTATCTTCTAATCAGATCCCCTGCTGTCTAATCAGATCCTCTGCCAATTTTTAAATGAGATTGTTTTTTGTTATTGGACTATAAATTTTTTATTTTTTTAAATATTAATCCCTTATCAGATATCGGATTTGCAACAATCTTCTCCTATTCAGTAGGCTGCCTTTCTGTTTTGTTGCTTGTTTCCATAACTGTGCAGAAATTTTTTAGTTTGATATTGTACATTTGTTTATTTTTACTTTTCTTTCCCTTGCCTTTGGAGCCAGAGTCAAAAAAACACTACTTATTATAAGTCAAGAAGCTTCTTGTCTATGCTTTCTTTTATGAGTTTTATGGTTTCAGGTCTTACATTGAAATCTTTAATCCATTTTGAGTTAATTTTTGTATATGGCATAAGGTAGTTACCTAGTTTCATTCTTTTGATTGTAGTTGTTCAGTTTTCCCAATCTCATTTATTGATGAGACTGTGCTAGCCCCACTATATACTCTTGTCCATCTTACCATAAATTAATTTGCCATATATGTGAGGGTTTATTTCTGGGCTTTCTACTCTATTCTATTGAACTATGTGTGTATCTATTTTTATGCTAACACCAGGCAGTTTTGATAACATCCTTGTAGTATATTTTGAAACCAGGGAGTGTGCTACTTCTGGCTTTTTTATCTTTCTCAAGATTGGTTTTGGTTATTCAGAAGCTTTTATGATTCCATACAGATTTTAGAATGATTTATTCAAGTGGTAAAAATATACCATTGAATTTTGATAGGGATTCCACTAAATCTATACATTGCTTAGGGAAGTATGGTCCCTTTAATATTAATTTAATATCAGTTCTTCCAATATATGGGGACAGAATACCTTTCCATTTATTTGTGTCTTGATTTCATCGATGTTTTATATGCTTTTCCGCATACAAATGTTTAATGTTTTATCACTTTAATTGATTTGTGGATATTCAAACATCCTTGAATCCCTGAACAAATCCCACTTGATCATGCTGTATCACAATTTTAATGTATTGCCCTATTGAATTTGCTAATATTTTATTAAGGATTTTTGCATCTATGTTCATGAGGCCTGCAATTTCCTTTTTTATAATATTCTTATCTGGTTTTGGTATCAGGATAATGTTGGTCTGATAAAATGAGTTTGGGTACTTTCTCTTCTCTTTAACTTCTTGGAAGAGTTTGAGAAGTCTAGGTATTAAGTTGTTAGATGTTTGATAGAATCACGTCTGAGGCACTCTGATCCTTGACTTTTGTTTATTGGGAGGTTTTTATTACTATTCAAAATCTTATTAGTAACTGATCTATTCAGATTTTTTATTTCCTCATGATTCATTCTTAGAAGACTAAGTTTCCAAAAATGTTTCTATTTCTTCTAGGTGTCCAATTTGTTACCATATAACTGGTCACAGTAGTCTCATGATCCTTTATGTTCTGTGGTTATCAGCTGTAACTTCTCTTTCATTTCTGATTTTATTTGAGTCCTCTGTTTTATTCTTGGTGATCATTAAAAGCTTGCCAATTTCATTTATCTTTTCAAAGAAACAGCTTAGTTTCATTAATCTTTTCTATTGTCTTTTTAGCCTTTTTATTTCTGTTGTGACTTTATTTCCTCCCTTCTACTAAACTTCAGCTTTGTTCTTCTTTTTCTACTTCTTTAACGTGTAAAGTTAAAATGTTTGGGATTTCTCTTGTTTCTTGAGGTAGGCCCGTTCTATGAATTTCCCTCTTAGAACTGCTTTGCTGTATCCCATAGATTTTGATACATCAGATTTGTCTCTAGGTATGTCTTCATTTCATTTGTCTCTAGGTATGTCCTCTCCTTCGATTTCTTTTATGGCCCAGTAGTTATTCAATGACCAGTTGTTTAATCTCCATGTATTTGTAGTTTTTCTAGTTTTCTTCTTGTAATTGATTTCTAGTTTCATCTTTGAGGTCAGAAAAGATGCTTGATGGTTTTCATCTTCTTGAACTTATTAGGATTTGTTTCTGACCTATCATGTGATCCATCCTAGAGAATATGCCATGTGCACTGGAGAAAAATGTGTATTTTGTAACTTATCAATGGGATATTTTATATACAGTAAGTACATCTGGTCTCTTATGCCCTTTAAGACAAATGTTTCCTTACTGATTTTCTGTATGGATGCTCTACCCATTGATGTTAAGTAGGGTGTTCAAGTTCCCCACTATTATCTATTATTGTATTGCTCTCAATTTTTCCTCTTAGGTCTGTTAATATGTGCTTTATATATTTTGGTCTTCCTATGTTGAGTGCACATATAATTACAAATATTATAACTTTTGCTGGATTGACCCCTTTATCATAATGCAATGCCCCTCCATCTTCTATCATAGCATGTTTGAAGGTCTATCTTCTCTGATGAGCATGTAGCTATACCAGCATTCTTTTATTTCCATTTGCAGTGAATATCTTTTTCCTACCCTTAACTTTCAATCTGTGTGTGTATTTATTTTTGGAGTCACTTATAAGCAGCACATAGAACTGGCATTGTTTTTGTATTATTTGAAGTCCATTCTATATATTTTAATTAATCTATATGTTAAATTTCTCTTCTTTTACGGTTTGATGACTATTTAGTGTTATGTTTAGATTTACTTTTTCATTTTTTTAAATTCAATTAGCCAACATACAGTATATCATTAGTTTCAGATGTAGGGTTCAATAATTCATCAGTTTAGTAATTCATCCAGTGCTCATCTCAACACATGCCCTCCTTAATGCCCATCACCCAATTAGCCCATTCCACCCACTCATCTCACCTCCAGCAACCCTCAGTTCATTTCCTATAGTTAAGAGTCTCTTATGTTTTGTCTCCCTGATGGCATCCCATTCAGTTTTCTTTCCCTTCTCCTATGATACTCTGTGCTGTTTCTTATATTCCACATATGTGTGAAACTATACAACTGTCTTTCTCTGACTTATTTCGCTAAGTGTAATACTCACCAGTTTCATCCACGCTGATGTAAATGTTAAGTATTCATTCTTTCTGATGGCTGAGTACTATTCCATTGTGTATATATATACCACATCTTCTTTATCCATTCATCTGTCGACAAACATCGGGCTCTCTCCATTTTGGCTACTGTAAACATTGCAGCTATAAATGTTGGGGTTCAGGTGCCCCTTCAGATCAATGCATTTGTATATTTGGGGTAAATACCTAGTAATGCAATTGCTGGATAGAATCATAGCTCTATTTTTAACTTCTTAAGGAACCTCTATACTGCTTTCCAGAGTGGCTGGAAATTTCTCTTCCCTCTCTTTATTGCTTGCATGCCCAACAATAGTTTCTCTGCATTCTTGCAAATATCTCTCATTTCCTGACTTGTTAATTTTAGCCATTCTGACTGGTATGTGGTGGTATCTCATTGTGGTTTAGATTTCTACTTCTCTGATGCCAGTGATGTGGAGCATTTTTTAATGTTTCTGTTACCCATTTTTATGCCTTCTTTGGAGAAATGTCTGTTCATGTCTTCTGCCCACTTCCTGACCAGATTTGTTTTTTGGGTGTTGAGCTTGGTAAGTTCTTTACAGATCTTGGATACTACCCCTTTATCTGATATGTCATTTGCAAATATCTTCTCCCACTGCGTAAGTTGTGATTTAGTTTTGTTGACTATTTCCTTTGCTGTGCAGAAGGTTTTTATCTTGATGAAGTCCCAACAGTTGATTTTTTTTTTAATTTTTTTTTTAAGATTTTATTTATTTACTTGACAGAGAGAGATCACAAGTAGGCAGAGAGGCAGACAGAGAGAGAGAGGAGGAAGCAGGCTCCCTGCTGAGCAGAGAGCCCGATGCGGGACTCGATCCCAGGACCCTGAGATCATGACCTGAGCCGAAGGCAGTGGCTTAACCCACTGAGCCACCCAGGCACCCCCAACAGTTGACTTTTTGCCTTTGTTTCCCTGGCCTTTGGAGATGTGTCCAGCAAGAAGTTGCTGCACCCGAGGTGAAAAGAGGTTGCTGCCTATGCTCTCTAGGATTTTGATGGATCCCTGTTTCGCATTTAGGTCTTCCATCCATTCTGAGCTTACCTTTGTTATGGTGTAAGAAATGGTCCAACTTCATTCTTCTACATGTGTCTGTCGAATTTTCCAACACCATTTGTTAAAAAGACTGCCCTTTTTCAATTGGATATTCTTTTCTGCTTTTGTTAAAAATTGTTGGCCACAGAGTTGAAGGTTCATTTCTGGGTTCTCTACTCTGTTCCATTGATCCGTGTGTCTATTTTTGAGCCAGTACCATACTCTCTGATGATTATAGCTTTGTAATATAGCTTGAAGTCCGGCACTGTGCTGCCCCCAGCTTAGGTTTTCATTTTCAACATTCCTCTGGCTGTTCAAGGTCTTTTCTGATTCCATACAGATTTTAGGATTATTTGTTCCAGTTATGTGAAAAGCATCAATGGTCTTTTAAAGGGACTGCATCAAATGTGTTGATTGTTCTGGGTAGCATAGACATTTTAACAATATTTATTCTTCTGATCCCTGAGCATGGAATTTTTTTCCATTTCTTTGTGTATTACTCAATTTCTTTCATTAGAGTACAGATCCTTTTACCACTTTAGTTAGGTTTATTCCCAAGTATCTTATGGTTTCTGGTGCAATCGTAAATGGGATGGAATCCTTAATTTCTCTTCCCTCTCTTTATTGCTGCATAGAAATACAACTGATTTCTGTCCATTGATTTTTTAATTCTCCATGCTGCTGACTTCTTGTATAAGTTCTATCAATTTTGGGGTGGAGTCTTCTGAGTTTTCCACATAACGTATCATGTAATCTGCAAAAACAGTGAGAGTTTGACACCTTCTTTGCCAATGTGAATGCCTTTTATTTCTTCCCAGGGTAGATTGCCCTGGAAAGCCATCCGGCCCTGGACTCTCTTATTTGTTGGGAGATTTCTGATTACTGTTTCAATTTCCTTTGAAATGGCTGGTCTTTGGATTAGAGCATTTAGCCTATTTACATTTAGAGTAACTACTGAAAGATAAGAATTTAGTGCCGTTGTATTACCTGTAAACACTGTTTCTGCAAGTTGTTTCCGTTCCTTTCTCAGCTGTGTTACTTTTGGGCTCTCTTCATTTACAGGATCTTCTTTAATATTTCTTGCAGGCCTGAGTGATCACAAATTCTTTAAATTTCTGTTTTGTCCTGGAAGCTCTTTATTTGTCCTTCCATTCTGAATGACAGCTGCTGGATAAGATATTCTTGGTTGTACATTTTTCTCATTTAGTACCCTGAATATATTGTGCCAGCCCTTTCTGGCCTGCCAGGTCTCTGCAGATAGGTCTGCTGCCAGACTAATGTTCCTGTCCTTGTAGGTTAAGATCCTCTTCTCTCAAGCTGCTTTCAGGATTTTTTTCTTTATTACTGAAATTTGCAAGCTTCACTATTACACGTCAGGGTGTTGATCTCTTTTTACTGATTTTGATGGGGGTTCTCTGAGCCTCCGGGACTTGCATGCCTCCCCCCCACCCCAGATTAAGGAAGTTCTCAGCTAGGATTTGCTCAAATATGTCTTGTGTCCCTCTCTATCTTCTTCCTCTGTGATCCCAATAATTTTAATATTGTTTCACTTTATGATATTGCTTTATTGAAGCCCCCTCATGGTCTATTAGTTGTTTTTCTTTTTCTCAGCTTCCTTCCTTTCCATCATTTGTCTTCTATTTCACTGACTCTTCTTCCTCACTTACCCTAGCTGTTAGAACATTCATTTTAGACTTCATCTCTGTTAAAGCATTTTTAATTTTGCTCTGATTAGATTTCTGCAATAAAGAAATCTGTAGTGTCTTTTATGCTTTTTTCAAGCCCAGCTAATAATTCTATAATCCTTATTCCGAATTCTAGTCTGACATTTTACTTATATCCCTATCAGTTAGATCTATGACAGAGTATTAACTCTGTTTCTTTCTTTTATTGTGAATTTTTCTTTCTAGTCATTTTGTCCTGAGAAAAGATGAACAAGAGAACAAAATAAAAAATATCAACCATGACCCCAGCAAAAGACACACTAGGCAAATCTGAAGAAGTCAGAAACCAAAAGAAAAAAGAAAAAAAAAGGGGGGAAAGGGAGAATATAATCTTATAGGCAGACAAAACGGGGTGATCCACTTGATCCTGGGTGTATTTGGTCTGTTTATTAGAAGACCTAAATCCCAAAATTGTGAAGAAAGAAAAACATATATAAACAAAAATAAAATTGAATACAGTGAAAGGAAGTCAAAAATGAGTATCTAGAAAATGTTAAGTGTAAACATGAAAATTAAAAAGACTTAAAAACAAGGAGTTGATAAAATAAGAAACTGGTTAAAAAGGAAAAAAGAAAATTTTAAACTGAAAGATGAATGACTTGTAAGGAAAAAAAACCTCAAATTCTATATATTTTCTCTGAGCACAGTTTTTCAGTTCTGTGTGATCCATAAATTTAGTATTTGCCTCCTGTTCTTGCTGGTCTTCTGGGAGAGGGGACTGTTGCACTGATTCTCAGGTATCTTTGCCTGGATGGAAGTGCACAAGTCCTCGCCAGAGGGCCGGGCTCAGTATAAGGTTCTCCGGGTTGCTCTATGTGGCTTTTGTTCCCTAAAGACTTTTCACACTCCTTTAGAGGATGAAAAAAAAAAATTTAATTTAATTTAAAAGTAAAAATAAAAAATGGCAGCACCCTGATCTCCAGCCCTGTGAAGGATCACTGCCCCCACTCTTCATGTACCCTCAGGGAAAGGCAGTCAGTCCCTTTTGTGTGCACCAAACTCCTTAGATTCCTTCACTGCAAAGGACCCTAATCCTCCCAGGGGAAGGGAGGGAGTCTCACTGTGCACTGCTACTCCCTGGGCCCCTGCTCCAGAGCAGTTGTCTGATCATGTATACTCCTGTGTTACTCCTCCCAGGGGAAGAAGCAGGGTCTAACAGCAGTTGTTGCTTGCTGAGTTTCTGAATGGAAAGTAGTCAGTTGACCTCACTGCAGTTCGTGGTTTATGGCAACACCGAGTTGAGAGGCCACCCTGGGGCTCAGTAATTGTAACTGGCTTCCCCACACCAATGCTTGGGAACTCTGCTGCACTCCATTCTTTCTGTGACTTTGGGGATCCTGAGACCATACTGTCCCACCCAGAATTCTGCCCCACTTTGCCACCCAAGCACCTTTCAGGCAGGGGAGTCCCTCACAGCAAGAGACCTATAAAAGTTCTAATTTTGCACTCCGCTGCTAAACCACTTTCCGGTAGCCAATGTACAGAAGCTCCCTCTCCCTATGGTTTATTTTCCAATATATCCTCTCAGATTCATGTCTCTACACCTCCTACCTTGCAAAAAGTGGTCGATTTTTTATTTGCATAATTGCAGCAATTTTTTTAAGATTTTATTTATTTATTTGACAGAGATCACAAGGAGGCAGAGAGGCAGGCAGAGAGAGAGAGGAAGAAGCAGGCCCCTTGCTGACCAGAGAGCCCGATGTGGGGCTTGATCTCAGGACCCCAAGCTGAAGGCAAAGGCTTTAACCCACTGAGCCACCCAGGCACCCCCAGCAATTCTTTTATTAGATCTCAAATTGAATTCACAGGTGTTAGGAATGATCTGTCAGATATCTAGCAAAATTCAAAGGACTGGGTGAAAAGAAGTCCCCTATTCATCTGCTATCCTGCCTCTCATCCAGGACTTCTGATCTTAACTCCAAGATTCTCTCTACTGGCTATTGGAACAGGCTGCTTGATCATTAAATTAGTATTCCAAGTCTTGTCAACAGAGAAGATACCTTAATTATTGCTGTGAATACTTGGGGTCC
Source organism: Mustela lutreola (assembly GCF_030435805.1). NCBI lineage: Eukaryota > Metazoa > Chordata > Mammalia > Carnivora > Mustelidae > Mustela > Mustela lutreola. The sequence continues at coordinate 159,723,121 of NC_081292.1, forward strand.
TGCCTACTCTGAAGCATTCTCCTTGCTTCTGTTAAGAGCACAATCATTTCCTTTGGGAAAGCATCTCTCCCACACTGTCCGCTCTTCTGCATTTTCTTTTGTGTATTTATTGTAAGTTCTTATTTTGTGGTTACCAAGAGGTTCACATATATCATTCTCTATATATAATGATCTATTTTAAGTTAATGGCAACTTAAACTTATACACATTTTTCAAAACCACACTTTTACCCCATCCCCAGCACATTTTATGTTTTAATGTCACATTTTACATCTTTGTATTTTATGCTTTCTTTAACTAATTATTTTGGCTTTGGTTAATCTTACTATTTGTATCTTTTAACCTTTATACTAGCTTTAGAAATATTTGATCCATTGCCTTTCATATATTTTTACATTTTCCAGTGACATTTTTACTTTATGTTTTCTTATTGTTAATTAGCACCATCATTTTCAACTTAAAGAAGTTCCTTTAACATTTCTCGTAAGAATGATTTAGTGGTGATGAACTCCTTTCGCACATCTAGAAAATGATTTCTCTCTCCTTCAGTTCTGAATGATAACCTTACCAATTAGAACACTCTTGGTTGGAAGTTTATTCCTTTTAGCACTTTGAGTATGTCATCCCATTCTATTCTGGTTTGCAATATTTCTGTTGAGAAATCAGCCGATACTCCAGTGAAATTCCCTTATAAGCAATACTTCGTTTTTCTCTTGCTGCTTCTAAGATTTTATCTTTAACTTTTGATATTTTAACTACAATGTATCTTAGTGTGGAGCTCTTTGGATTAATTTTATTTGGATCTCTCTTGGCTCCCTGGACCTGGATGTCTTCTTCCTTTCCTAGACTAGGGACGCTTTCACCCCCTTTCTCTCTCTTTTCTACTTCTGGGACCACTACAAAGCAAATGTTATTCCACTTAATGTCCCAAAGGTCCTTTGAGTCATCTTTATCTTCTAATTCTTTTTTGTCTATTTGCTGCTTTGTTGGGTGAGTTCTAGTGTCTTGTCTTCCAGTTCACTGGTCTGTTTTATCCAGTCTGCTTTTTAAGCCTTCTGCTATACTTTTTTCAGTTTAGTTACTCTATTTTTCTACTGTATGACTTCTGTTTGATACTTTCATATATTTTCTACCTCTTTGCTGATGTCTTCACTGCATTCATCCATTCTTCTTCTCCAGAGTTTGGTAAGCACCGTTATAACCTTACTTTGAATTATTTATTGGGTAAATTATTTATCTCCATATCATTAAAGTCTATTTCTGAGGCTTTCTTTTACTCTTCTGTTTGGAACATATTTCTCTGTTACCTCATTTCACTTGACTGTTTGTTTATATGTATTAGCTGAAACAACTCTCTCTCTCTCAATCTTGAAGGAGTGGTCTTGTGTAGGTGAGGAACTTTCTCATCCAAACTTGCCCTCAAATCCTTGACTCTCTAAACTACCCAACTTATTCTTGATATGCCCCCATTTTTGAGGGTATGAAAAGAGCTGTCAGTTTTCCAAGGGAAGTAATCTCATTTAACACCGAGTTTCAGACTGACTGGAAGTCTGACCCTCATGCAGTAAGGATGCAAATACGTACAGTCCTGAAAGGCCAGAAATATAATTCCTGATGGCCTCTAGGCCAGATCTGCAGGTGTCTAGGAGATCTGCAGGTGTCCCTGGAAAACAGTTATAAAAATCAAGGCTCCAGATGAGTTTGTAAGTTCCTTTCTGGGATGTCTTGTTGAGCTATACTGAGGCCAAGAGGGAACACAAGGATGGTGTTTCCCTGTTTACCTTCCCTGGTAGCACTTCTTTAAAGCTATAGATGTGCATGAAACCTTAGGCATGTCCCTCTGGTTGAAGCTCCAGACTAACTAAGAAGGCTTCTTCACAGGAGGACTGCATTTGTGTTTCAGTCTGCCCTCTGTGCAGTGCCTTGAAGGGGCAGTGGGGGGTGGGGAGGAGGGGGGATGGCCTGCCAAGAACTGCCTTTCTGAATGTTACATTCCCATGGAGTTCAGAAACGCCAGTCCCCTTGGCCATTAGGGTCAGGCAATTAAGAGGTCTCCCCTTATACAGACTGCATGCATCCACTGCTTTATGGGCAGCTGGAGAGTATAGGGGGTAGGGCACACTTGTTGACTTCAAAAAGGCAGCATGAAAACATCTGTGTGCCCATGGTCTTTAGAATATTTTGTCTGTGCACCCCCAACTGCCTTCAGACTGGTAGTAGGAGAATGCCATGATCCCTCACACTTGCCAGGCTCAGCCAAGAAGCAATGGAGTATCACAAATACCCAGCTAACCAACTTTTGCTAGGGAACAGGAGAATGCCACAACAATTCATACTCACCTGCCCCAGCCAGGGAGCAGGAAGTCCTGCCACCATTCATGCTTCCTGGCTTCTCAAGGCAGGATAGTGTCATGACTGTTAGCCCTTGACTGACTTAGCATGGCAGTGAGACAGTGCTGTGTATGAGCTCCCCACCGGCTAGTAGAGTAGGTGGAACATGCAGAAACAGCATTTGTCAGCACCTTCATCTCTAGGGAGGGTTCCAACTGTCCTCTGTCCCTCCAGCAGATGCTTTCAGATCAGCAATTAAACGTCTTTCATATGCAGTCTAGGTGCTTTTCAAACCACTGCTTTTTTTTTTTTTTTAAACTGGGTCTAAGGTGAATGAGACTAGACATGAGCCATTTAAAAAGGGAATCTCAGTCTCCTACAGTATTTTGGCTCCCTTGCACATCAGCCCCACTCACATATAGGGGGCTCATCTCTCTGGTGTGGGCCACAGAAAGGTGGGGTGCCTGATGTGAGGCATCAATCCCTTGCTCCTCCAAGAGAAGTGCTGCAATAGTATGCTATGGTATAGTGCTATGCTGGGGTATTATTTTTGTGACCTCAAGTCTCTGCCTCTTCTACCTTTCTCAATGTGGTCTTTTTATCCTCTGACATAGAGAAGAGGTTCATCTAGTTTTCAGAGGGAAATGATTCATATATTGCTGAAGATTTGGTGTGTCCATGGAAGGAGAGGAGTTCAGGGTCTTCCTAGGCCTCCATGTTGTAGAATTCCCATATTAATTCTTCAGTATTTGTTCTACACTGTTTTTTATTTTCTTACAGAACCTAAGTACTAGGGAGTCACACTTCAGAAATGTTTATCTTAAGTATTTTGCATTATTTGTCTTTTCATTTTGCATTGGCAAGTATTTTCCTTATTAGAAACTTAAAAATTTCCCTTAACCTACTGATTTCAAAATCTTAAATTTCCATAATTTTCTTGTTCATTGTCTCTTCCATATCATCCATTTTTTATGAATGTAGTATTTTCTTGCACCTCTTCGACAACGCTGATGTTTTTTGTCTGTCTTATGATCTTTCAATTATCTGTTCCCTGCAAGGTCATTTTATTGTTAATGGCTTTTCAGTTATCTTGGTCTCTCTTTTTCACGTTGCAGGCTTTTATTTTTTTTTTTTTAAGATTTTATTTATTTATTTGACAGAGCAAGATCACAAGTAGGCAGAGAGGCAGGCAGAGAGAGAGAGAGGAGGAAGCAGGCTCCCCGCTGAGCAGAGAACCCGACGAGGGGCTCAATCCCAGGACCCTGAGATCATGACCCCAGCAGAAGGCAGCGGCTTAACCCACTGAGCCACCCAGGTGCCCCTGCAGGCTTTTCTTAATATCTTTCCTTAAATTATTTCTTAGAAGTCTGGTACTCCATGGTTGCTATTTTATAATTAAGAACAAAGAAACAGAAAGTACTGAGTCCTCCATACTTGAATGGGTCTTATTGATTAGAAAACTTTGCTTTGGGATAAGCGAGATGCTGATCATTAGGCTTGAAGATTTTAAGTACCAAAATAAAAGGGGCTTTATTCTATGGTTCTAGGATGTAACCCTCATTGCCCTTATTGCTCCTCAGCCATTTAAGTAACATCATTAGAATGTACTAAGAGGTATATATAATGAGACAGTTAGTGAAAAACACTTGCTATAGGGTTATTTGCATACGAAATAGAATTACTAAGTAGTAAGCTGGTTATTCCATCTATACAGGTTGATTCATTATTCTGTGTCAGCTCTAGTGTCTCATTTCTTTCCTCTATTTTTCTTGGCATTATGAAGCTTCAAGCCTTTGGGGGCTTGTTCGGGACACAGTGGCTCCCTCCTCAATTTCAGGCCACTCTCCTGTATCTTAGTTTTCCTCTACCTTGCTTTATTCTACGCCATTTTTAACAGTCTGTTATCTTTTTGACTCTTTAATTTATGCTTAAATTAATGAGGTTTCAAGAAAAAAATATGATAAATACAGATATGTATCAATACTTCTTCTTAAAAACGGATACTCACCTGTTTAAAAGAATTACACCAACCTAGAGAAGCTACACTTAAAACGCTTAAAATGAAAAAAAAAAAAAAAATCAAGCAAAATTCTATACTATTGAATATCAACATAATCATGATGGCAACAATGCTGCTCTTAATGATTCACATTTTCTCTCTCTGTTGAAAGAAATGCAAACTGCACATCTGCACAGGTCTTAAGGTACACAGGGTAAAAGCAATACTCCTGATTTCATATTTATGAAATGTCTTATACTGTCCTTTTTGTGGAGAATGAGACAACTGATTAACATTCTCAGAAAAAATATTTATTGAAGTTCAAAATTATTTAATGAGATAGTTGCAAGTATCTTATATTTGTGAAGGTTATTTTCCCTCACAAAAGGAATGGAAATGATGCATACACTTTATCCCACTTGAATTAGAATTTTATATAGATAGTAAGAATCTGTGCATTGTAGAAGCAGAATGGGCCTATTGTTGTCTGCAATAGCAAATGAAGTGTCTCATAACTAGCAATTCAATGTGTTAATTCAGCTGCACCATCCAATTACCTACGATTCATCTCAACTTAGTGCACAACAATAAAACTTAAAAAATCTGTGACAAAAATGTCTGCCCTACATTTATCAAATAGGGTAAACACTACCCAAAATCAGGGAGTGAGAGCCACAGAAACTAAATTATTAAAATTGTTCATTACAATCTAACAGTTGATATCATAATACATTTTTGACATGAAGTCAATAGCCAAGAGTTAACAATAAAATACATACTGGATGTTTTGTATGGAAACTCTGACCAAGAAATATAGAAACTGTGTGGCAATTGAAATTGGCATCCCTTCAAATAACACAGCATTCCCTTGGAGCCACGGGCCGGCCAACTGCCAACTGACCACAGGGCCCAAGTACACAATTCTAAAAGTAGACAAAGGTAATGAGATGTGAATTTAGCATCCCCAGCCTCCTGCTAAATGACCCAGATGCAAAAGCTAGAGCGTCTGTCTCTTACCTATTCAGAACTAACTGATAAATAAACAAAGATCTTTTTATAATTTTTTTTAACAAATCAACAGCACTAAAAGTCTAATCCTGCTACATGTGGACTTATTAAGCCACAGAAGAAAGACCATGTAAAGTAAAGGAGACCCATGAAGAAGGAATAAAGGAAAGGAGAAGTAAGGAAAAGATATGGGAGAAGAAAAAGGGTATGAAAAAATGATAAACACATATTTACTTAAGAAGAAAATACAGAGGCACACTGACAACCTACAGGAAAGGTATAAAATCTGAACCATATTCAGGGTTCTCCCATTTTTCAGGACAAATGACATATAGTCCCATTTGGGACTTAACTATCAGGAGAATCAAAGAACCACAAGCCTTGGGGGTTCAGAAAAAAAAAAAAATTCAGAGAAAAAGAATTTGCTGTGAGAAAAAAGGAAAAACTGTACCAAGTTTTGATACTAAGCTAGTTAGTAACCCCATAAACCTTCATTTCATTTATGGACTCTGAAAACAGCACTGTTTTTAAGTACAAATTTTAGCTTTTAAAAAACCAGGCAGGTGGAGTGACTCATTATTGATGGTATGTAATTGAAATAATTTGCATAACCCAATCAACTATCAGTCAATCTAAAATAATATTTTTTAAAAGAATAAAGAAAAATCGTTAAGACACTGTCCTAGTACATTAAACAAAAATAGTAAGCAATAGAAAGTTGTTGAAAATCAACCAAAGGTCATAAAGAGAAAATGTATTTTATCAAAGATTAATACATCAGTTCTCACAGATTACTAGTGACTACAAATTAGTAAAGATATGCCATTATACGAAAAACTTGAAACACTTAAGAAAAAAAAGCCAGAAATTTCAGCAGGATTTCCTCAACCCTTCCATAAAGATTTCTTAATGTAATTTAAACATTTTATCAGCAAGATCACAGCAAAATAAGCTATTTTTTATTAGGTTACAGATACATATCTCAGTTACGGATTACAATCTATATAGAGAAATCTAACTTAGTTAAGGATTTAGTTATTTTTCCTCCTGTCTGTATAACTATATGCTAATTTCTTCTTGTTTTGGGGGAGGTAGGGGCAGTCTGCATCTAAGTAGAGACAACAAAATCGTTAAGAAATCCATTCCAATTTTCCCACATTTATTCTCTTACATAATTAACTGTATTTTTTTTAAGATTTTATTTATTTACTTGACAGAGATTATAAGTAGGCAGAGAGGTAGTCAGAGAGAGAGGAAGGGAAGCAGGCTCCCTGCTGAGCAGAGAGCCCCAATGCCGGACTTGCTTGGGCTGGATCTCCAGACCCTGGGATCATGACCTGAGCTGAAAGCAGAGGTTTTAACCCACTGAGCCACCCAGGAGAGAACTTCAATTTTTACTTGCAGCTTGTCTTTCTTAATCCAGTGTTATGACTTCTAAAATGTAAACATTTTTGTTTCCCACTGTAGAAATCTGATTTGTTGGTCCGGCTTTCTTCCTTCACTTTTAAAGGCAAATCTTACTTAAATAGGAAACAAGACCTAGGAATCTGGGTTCCACTTTCAATTCTGCTACTTGAAGCTTCGTGATGCAAAGCAAGTTGTTTTATTAACCATCTCATCAAAAGAGCGCAGTCCTTGCCCTGTCACACTCATCAGCTCAGTCTGCAACAATTTACTTAACCTTTCTGGGTCCCAATTTCCTTGTGTGTAAAATGGAGGTACTAATCAAACCTACTTGGAGGGCTGTTATGATAAAAACGAATTTCTGTAAAGCACTTAGAATTGTGTCCATAATATAGTAACTTCTTTTTTAAGGGAAGAAAGAGTCTACAGTAATGTGAAGCTATTTTAATTATTATATAATGCTGGGGTGTTCTTTCCCAACTAATCTACCCTAAACTGAACGGCTTCTATCATAAGGAATCCACATGCCTATTTTAGAATGCATGACTATTCAAAAGCATAGAGTAATAGAAGTAATATTAAAACTAATATTGATAACAAAAGTAATAACTGATAAGTAATATTAAAGGAAACTCTCCTGTTTCTTAAATACAGAGACACAGACTTGACGGTTCAGTTTAATTCTATTTGCTCCCTTTACAGATTACTGGCCCTTCACACTTGTAGCAGTGAAAATTTTTATTATTCCCAGGGTATTTGTTTTAAGGCTCCAGGTCCTAATGTCTGCCCATTTTTATTGTTTCTAAAATAGCTGGTTACTAATTTCTTTTATTGTGAATAGTCACTACTTTAAAAGCTCAAAATGAAAGAGGAATCACGAGTCCTAACAGCTTGCCCAGAAATTACATTCTGACTTCAGATTTGACTCTATTTTTCCTTTAAGATCTATGGCTATTTTGGGGGCACCTGGGTGGCTCAGTGGGTTAAAGCCTCTGCTTTCAGCTCAGGTCATGATCCCAGGATCCTGGGATCAAGCCCCACATCGGGCTCTCTGCTCAGCAGGGAGCCTGCTTCCTCCTCTCTCTGCCTGCCTCTCTGCCTACTTGTGATCTCTGTCTGTCAAATAAATAAATAAAATCTTTAAAAAAAAAAAAAGATCTATGGCTATTTTATATTCTGAGTAGTATTTTGAAATTTTGGCATCATGAAAATGAAATCAAATGCACAACTATGTTTACTAGGATTTTAGCATTTCTTGTGATAGTTCAAGTCTCTGAATGTTAAAATGTGTTAAGTGTGTGGTTGTGAAGACTCACTGACATCAGAAGTCCTATGAACAAACTCTGTAGAAAAATAAGCATTAATTTGTTTTAACAGCAATTTGTTTGTCATTGTAATTTAGGACATAAATGAATGCACAATTTTAAAAAGAACTGTGGATATGGAGAATAAGTCTGGCTGTGCTAAAAGGACAGTAACTACTACCTTTTTTAATAAATAAAAATTAGTAAGTAAATCTGAAAAATGATGAACTTGAAGTAAAATCAGTTGCTTGAAATGTCACTGTATTTAGATTCATCTAGAAAAGTATTTATAAAAATGGAATCTGAGGGCTCCTGGGTAGCTCAAGGGCAGCAGGTCAGGTCATGATCTCAGGGTCTAGAATCAAGGCCCACATTCCAGGCCCTGAGAACATGATCTGAGCTGAAGGGCATCTGGCTATCCGCTCAGCAGGGTCTGCTTCTCCCTCTGCCTCTGCCCCTACCTCCTCGCTCTTGTGGTCTCTCTCTCCCTCCTCAAATAAATAAATAAAATCTTTAAATAAATAAATAAAAACAGATTCTGTAAACCCATCCCAGGCAAATGAGAATCTGTATCAGATTTGTTAGCAAGGATACGAAACGATGCCTTAGGTCAATTTTGCCACATTCATCTACCCCCACTGGCATTTTTTTCCCTCTTCAATGGCCCCAGTAGTTTCTATCCAAAGCAACCTGGCATTTAACAGCATGGATCAGTTTTACAAAAACAGTTAGAAGTTTACCTTTGCAATTTTCTCTCTTACCTAAAGCAAAACTGCTTTGTCCTCACTAAGACAAACAAAGAAGTGAAAAAGGAACAGACGGATCCTTAAAGGCTGAACACAAAGGTTTGGGGTAAGGGCAAAGGAGTTAAAGTTCTTAAGACACGCTCCTTTATTTCGGCATAACATTCACCTCTTGTCCCAGTTAAACATTGGTCTGTGTTTAACTGCCATGAGGGAACAAGTCACCTCCAATTCTCTAATCCTTCCAACAATCACTGCCATAGTAAACTGAGGCTAGAGCAATTGCTAGCATCTTGGGTCCAAATTTTATTGCCCAGGTTGACGACTGGCAAGAAAATGGAATAGCTATAAGGGTTGTATGTTTCTCATTAGGTGACAGATATGACTACCATACTAGCCAGCGCTTTCCATGGGCACAAAGTACATGGGTAAGATAGGATATTACAGAGGTTCCACCAAGCAGGGTTCCCAAGCACAGACTACAGAAGAGGGTGAAATAACTTAGCAGACTGTGAAAAAAATTTCATCAGTCTTTGTTAAATTTGAAAAATAAATGCACTGTAGAAGAATGCATAGAAAGCTAAATTTATTCTATTTTAAGAACTACATTTTGATAATCAGTTCTGCCATCTTAGACAGTGTACAAATGTCTACCCTTTTATAACACAATGGTGATAGAAGTAGGCTTCTTAAATCATTTTTACCAGTCAGAAGGAAATGTTCACATGAAGGTTGGCGCTCACTTTTATTTTTCAACTTATTCGTCAGTGAAAATGTCAGACTGAGAACTACCAGAGCACTGGCTTCATCGACATAAAGAACTGATGTGATCCCTGGTGCTCATACATACTAGTGGTGTAATTCTGAGTGAGGGAGTCCTCACGGACACAATGGGGACAGTAATACTACTTACTACTCATATGCTTATGAGGATAAAACATGGCAAGACCTATTAGATGTTTACTTATCCACAGTACAAGGACAAAGTAAGTATCCAACAGATTTTAGTTATTTTCTGAATGTGTAACTTAATTCATCATTTTTAACTCCCTCATAAATAAATGGAAATGGCTGTACCTTCACACAGATTTGTTTCCAAGTATTTGTTCTCATTTTTCTTTCATTAGATTAATGGTAGTATCGTATAGGGGTCTTGATAGTCACATAAATCTCATCCTCTCCTATATGAAACTAATTATATAATAAAAAATCTCAAGAAGAAATTAAGTCAGTTATTATGCTTCTGATCTACAAGAACATAATCCTCCCCATATGTCAAAATCCATTTTTTAACAAAAAAAGAGGTGTTGTGCTTATAATATCAAGGCAATTAATATTAGGCAAGAGATTAAGTTGACATTTACTACTATCTCTGAGGCGTAATTTAGATGATTTTGAATATGCAGGCTTTGCTCTAAATTCTTCTGTTTACAGTGGCTACTCAGCACTTGTATTATGATCACCAAAATGCCAACTAACAGTTTAATCACACTTCCTATAATGTTCTACAAGAACTTAAATAAGATTTAAGTGATATCAATATAGTTTAATGTATCAGAATCCTAATTAATTCCACATCCCGTTAAAACCCTGATATGCTAGATCTTGGACAGTTCCCATCTATCTTAACAGTAAGCAGTTCCAAAAATAATAACAATAATAATACAAAAGAAGTCTGAATATTTAATATGAGCATTTCAATTTTCTCATATAACAGAAAATATGATCACAATTGTGTTCATATCTATGATGTTAACAGTCATAATTTTCTCTGCATCCCTCTCAAGCTATGTTGGAGATTTACCATTAACATGGAACAACTTTCAACAACCGATATTTTGTATTTTGCTCTAGGTCTACTGTGAGGAGTGGACACTTATGATAGGGTAAAGGCTGAGAGAGAACCCAAGAGTTCATAAGGACAATTACATGTGCACATTCGAGTGAAGTTGGGCCCCATAGAGAAAAGGCACATCTCCCTACTTTCACTTGTATCTTAAATGGTAGGCCCCAGAAATCTCTTAATAATCCCTGGTTAAAAATTCTCAAAACTAAGAATTTCAGCTTAAATACAAAGGTCCTGACTCATACAAAGACAATAAAACCAGAAAACTCATAGCTAAAAATAAATTTTAGCTAATTCATTTATAAGCAAACTGGAACATACATTCATCACACAGGTATCTTTAATCACCTGTTATTTCTTGGTAATCAAGCAAAGACTCGTTAAAAATATTTTTATGGGATGCCTGGGTGGCTCAGTTGGTTAAGCAGCTGCCTTAGGCTCAGGTCATGATCCCAGCGTCCTGGGATCGAGTCCCACATTGGGCTCCTTGCTCCGCAGGGAGCCTGCTTCTCCCTCTGACTCTGCCTGCCACTCTGTCTGCCTGTGCTCACTCTCTCTCTCTCTCTCTCTCTGACAAATAAATAAATAAAATCTTTAAAAAATATATTTTTATAATACACTACATTGGAAGCATACACATAGATTTAAATCTGAATCTAGAAAAAACAAGTATCAAATGAATAAAGTCCATCTGGTTTATATTTTTCTCTAAAATACAATTGCTTATAATGTCCCAAATGGATGACCAACTACTGAATTACTGTGTGCACTCACTTTCGCAAATTTCTTTTTTAATTTTCTAAGTATTAAATTTCACAGTAGAAAGCTGGACTCTTCAAAAACACATATCTGTAACTGAATAGCAGATGTCTTTTATTAAAGAATGTGCTTTAAGATAGAAATTGTAAACAGTCTAATCTGGGGGTACCTGGTTGACTCACTAAGTAGAGCATGAAACTCTTGGATTTTAGGATTCTGAGTTCAAGCCCCATTTTACGTACAGAGATTACTTAAAAATCAAATCTTTTTAAAAAAAAGTCTAATCTCTTAAAACGACAAAAAGTTTATCAGAGCAGACAGTACCAGATCTTTATATGTGATTTATGTGTTGAACATATGTGTGAGTGGGCGGGTGGGGGGTGATATTAAGAAAGGACATCAAATAGACTGTCAAAGTCAGTATGAGTCTCGATTCGATGTTTCACATGTGTTTATTCCCGTAACAAGAGCAGAAGGAAGGAAGGAGAACCAAAACCCAGTTAAAATTCTTTGAATAATTAGGCATATGGTCACTCTAACTTCAAAGTAGTGATCCTGTAAGGTCTCATTAAATTTAAGACATGTACGTGTTCCTACTACTGATGGCAATGCAAACCCAAGGTGATATATTAAAAGTCACCGTCAAGAATTTCTTGTTGGGGCGCCCGAGTGTCTCAGTTGGTTAAGCGGCTGCCTTCAGCTCGGGTCATGCTTCCAGGGTCCTGGGATCGAGCCCTGCATCAGGCTCTCAGCAGAGAGCCTGCTTCTCTCTCTCCCCCTCTCCCTGCCACTCTGCTTACTTGTGCTCTCTCTCTAGCTGTCAAATAAACAAATAAAATATTTTTTTAAATTTATTGTTTATTACAAGAGATGCCACTTGAGATCGTGATACCTAAAAATACCAATAGAGACTGTTCATCTCCATAAAATACAATGAACACTTATTAAAGACATGGAGTACTGTTATTTCTTTCACCTAGTAGACTTTATTCATACATTATTCTCAATCATACTCCTTACTTTCACTTGATGTTATTCAGAAACACCAGTATCCTCTTCATTTTTTTAACCAGAATGAATAAAAATACTCATGTATTGCCTTCTCTCACCTTCTCCTTAAAATGCTAAGTTTAAAAAGCTGCACAACTTCTATTCCATGAAATCTTCCTGTTAGAACTACCACTTCTAAAAAAGAAAACAAAGGAAAGGAAAGAAAGAACTACCACTTCTAAAAATCAAGTAAACAAAATGGAAACATTGTATTTCACTCTGACAAAACTGTTCAATGTGAAATCAATGCACATAAAATTAAAAAGTTAAATATACCTCAATATTATCAGTAAATCAGAACATATCTCAACCAGTATCAGAATTTCTACCTTCACTCTATCTTTGCTATTTTTAAATATAAAACATTGGGTACAATGTCAGGTGATCTATAAGCCAATATTTTTAAAGCAAAATTGCCTTGAACACACTCCTGTACAATAGTCATGGCAAATCCCCAACTGTTTTGAGAATTGACTACCCTATCATCAAAAAAACAATATATATATTTTTTTAAAAGACCCCAAAACAAAACAAAAAAAAAACAATACTGCAGCCTAAGAATTCCTACTAGTATCTTGTGCCAGGAGGACTACATTTCCAGGTACTCTGGCAAATTCTCAAATATATGTAGTACCACACCTCTCATATACATTTGAAGCAGTAAGGAAGCCTATAAATTATTTAAGGCAAGTGATTCGGTTTGCAGATCAATTTATAGGCCCCAAATATTTTAAGCTGACAGATCTGTTCCTTATATTAAAAGAGAGAACTTTTCACTTGCGAAAGACCACATGAAAATATTCACTAACAAATGATGTCATATTGCAGTTTACTTTCAAGTAGGAAGATTAAGAGATGCCAGCCATCAAAGCCTCTAAAATCATTTCTTCAATTTTGCAGTGACTTGTTAAAGAGCATCAGCCAAGTTAAAAACTTGCAGAGGGGGGCCAATTCAAGCAGTGAATGAACTAAAAAGGGACAGAAGAGTCCTGTTTCAACATCCCTTCTACTAGTCCTCAATTCCCATTCATAAAAGACTAAATGAAACAAATGAAACAGAAAAAAAAAAAAAAAGGCAGAATTCAACTTCTTGTTTGTAGGCTCATTAGCATAACTGGGTGACTTCAAAGCCCATAATTAGTTAGCTACATGCTAATCACTCAACTAGCAAGTTTTTATTAAGCATTTACTAGTTTTCCCACACCGTGCTAGGGTCTGCATATCTGAAGCAGCATCCCATTCCACTATGCACTCTCAAATCCAGAATTAATCTACACCAGCAGCACTGTACCTCTTTTGCAAAAGCTTTCATTCCTTCCTCTCGGAACCTGATCTCAGACACAGTGCCTCTACTTAAGTAAGCAGCTTTAAGCCCTGGAATGGGATGAGCATCACACACACGGAGAATTAAAAGCATTTATTTAAACAAGCAGGAGCAGCCAGAGAAAATTCTCAGTGGAGTTGAAGGTGGGCAGGGGCACAAGGAAGAGATGTGAAATCCTGGCTTGTGGCAAACAGCGCAGAGAAATGCACATTTCTCATGTTCAAAGCCTGCCTTAGGCTATGAAGATTTTCCAAATCTATCCATCTGCGAAGTCACTCCAACAGGGTTTCAATACTAAGGTTCTAATTCTGCAGGAGAGAAGGAGTTTGTAAAGATCAGGGAAGAGAAAAAATTAGTAATGCAATGCAAAAGTGAAGATGAGGAAAAGGAAAGGCTGGTGAAAGCAAGGAGAATGATCTGGGAAAGTGAAAGGTACGAAATATGTCACCAAGCAGGCTGACCTTACTTTTCACTATTCTCCAACAAGCTGGTTTCTTTAACACTAGAGGGCACGAACGCAAGGAACAGCGCGCGCGCACACACACACGCACACGCGCGCACCACACATACACACACATGGGGACGGTAGGGAAGCAACCCTGAGCAAAGGCAGCCTTCATATAAAACTAAAGATCCCAGGGCCCAAAGAAAACCCGAAATTCTGGCGTCTAGGGCAGCCAAGTGTCTTTACCCTGCAAATAAAATTTCTACGCTCTGTTCGTGGGAACAGTGACCACGACCTCTCCCAAGGAAACCACTCAAGGATTGAGTGTTACGGCAGTTTAAAGCATATAGCCCCCAATGCTCCTCTCCACCGCTAGCAACACCTTTGCCTCACGAAAGCTTCCACCCTTTCGAGGTCAGTTTTCCCTATATCCAAAATCTTCATCCATCTCTTCTCCTGGGGCTACCTGTAAGAGATGGAGACTATCTACCAGGAAATTCAACTGATCGTAGTCAAATAACGGAGTGAGGGGAGGGGCGCCCGCAGCTTTCGCTGCCAGCATAGCATCCTCTGTGCGCTCGGGTTCGCGGCCGCGCGGAGCCGGGAGACTAGCCCTTGAGTAGCTCATTCAGCCCATCGACTCCAAGAGAGCCCACACAAGGGCATCCCCCGCACACCCTCTGGCTCTGACCAGGGAGATCTCTGTACCTGGAGATGCCCAGATGGTGGGCCGGGGCGTGCTCCACTGGCCAAGGCGCCTGGGGTCTGGTGATCGGGAGGACAAGAGAGGCGAGGAAAGGAGACAGAGAGAGGCAGCGAGAGGAAGACGGAAAATATGGCAAGAAGGAGAGACAAGCCTAAGAGACAGAGTAACAGGAAGAGACATCCCAAGAAAGACAAGGAGGAAAAGGGGAAAGAAACAGACCCGAAGGGCGCAGGGGGAGCCAGTCAGAGAGAAAGTCAGAGAAAGAAACTGAGTCAGAGACAGAGACGCACAGAAGAGAATGAGAGACCGAGGGGCACGGAAAGAAAGAGGCAGAAAGAAAGGAAGGCAATCGTCGAAGAGGACACCCAAGCTCCAGACCGTCCGCGGTGTCAAGCCGAGCAGCGTCCGCGCACAGCAAGCCCCAGCCTCCCGCAGCTGGTAGGAGAAAGTTGCCCCTGCTGCCGAGCCACCAAGGCGCAGTGGGTGGCCAGCGACCCGGAGCTCAGCCAAATAGCGAAAAAAGCCGGGTAGAGAGCGGGAGGCGGCAGAAAGTTCCGTGCCTCGCGATCCACCCTCCGCACCTGCAGCGACCCGCGAGCGCGCTCAGAGTGCCCAAGGGGCTGTCTCGCGGGGTCCGCGGGCGCCCCTGACCCCCGTCCGGCCCCGGGCGCTCGACTCCGCGCCCTACACTCGCTGCGGGACTTTGCGGCACCCACCCGGGCACCCTGGGCACCCTGGCTACCCGGAGAGGACTCGCCCCAAACAATTACCAGAAAGAGAAAGGGAGCAAGAGAGAGTCGGAGACCTGCTATCGTGGCCAAGGATCCCGCGAAGAGGGAACCGCAGTCCACACGCGGGATTCAGCTTCCACTAGCCCAGCAGGCGCCGGTCGGCCGCGCCGAGAGTGCCGGGTGCGCGGAGCCCGCGCTCACCTGGAACCCGCGCCGGCCCGCGAACGCCGCGCGCAGCCCCGGCTCCCGCCCGCGCTTCTCTCTTCACACTTCCCCGGGAGCGGAGCAAGCTGGCTCCGGCCTGGGCCAGCCCCAGAGAGGCGCCCTCATAGCGCAGCGGCGGGCTAGAGGGCTCCGCGAGCGCCGCGAGAGCGGGCGCCGAGGCCGTACAGGCGCAGGAGACCGAACGAGGGCTCCTAACACATTGTCACCTCGGCAGAGCCGCCGTTACCGCCGCCGCCACCGCCTGGTCACTTCGCCCCCAGCCCCCGCCCCCCTCCCACCCCGGCCCTCTCCCTCCCAGCCCCTCCTCCTCGCGCGGTCCCTCCCCCTCCCGTAGCCCCAGCCTGGAGGCCTCTCACTGGGCTAGTATCATTTACGTAACCAGCACCCCTCAGCCCTCCTCCCTCCCGGCTCCCGCTCCTCCCCGGGCTGGGGCGGTGTGCACCGAGCGCGCTCCAGCTGCTCCTAGAGCTGCTGCTCCAGCGATGTGCACAAGTCCCGCGATACTTGGCAGGCACGGCCCCCAAGAGCAAGTGTGGGGTCGGCTCCTCTCCCCTACAGAGCGTTTCGTGACCCCTGGCCATCCAGGTTTTCCGTGGTGCAAAAGCCGGCTTGCATACAGGATGTTAGTCTGGTGCACCAGCGAGCCTCTTACAGGGTTGCTGGAGGGTCGGGGACTGCCCTCGGGGAAAAGCTGGGGCAACCCCACCCCCTTCGTAGTGTCTCCAGTGGAGAAATGATGCGGGGGACTAAGGTTTCAGAGACTTGAAGCAGAAAGGACAGAGGAGAGTTTGGCCTCTTGTCCATTACAGTTTTTACACCCTGACAAGATCCTAGTGTTCTGGATGGCGGCGACAGGGGCTGCTAGCTTACACAGGATATGAGAACTAGGAACGCATAAGGCTTCCTTGTGCTCATAATTTTTTTAGGGAGAAGTAAAGAGAAAAAGTGGGGCTTTGAATTCCTTTCTTAGTCAACAAGGTATGGTCTCTGACACATACACACACATACATACACACGCATACACCCAGAAGTGCCTGAATGCTTGCATTTCAAAGTAAAGTTCATGTGAAGTCATTTCTAAGTAAAGTTAATGTATAGTGCGACAGAAGGTCTTGTACTAAATGGTTAAAATGTATGTAAGGGTCTTAGATCAATACCTAGCACAAGGCACAGACTTAAGACTCAGATATTAGCATCTGAAGACTTGGGACCTATCCCCCAATGCCATGAGGGAAATACTCTTCTAGGAAATTGGGTTTACGGAGTTAAAATCCATCCTTTGCCATTTATTCACTGTTGGTTTTCTTATTTATGAGAGTAAAATAAGGGTCCTTTCCTCCTCTCCCGGTGTCATTTCACCTGTCTTAATTCACTCTTCTAAGTTTATTTGATAAGACTGGGGGAAGATCTAACAGCTACTTCAAAAATATTAAGGAGCCATGTTGTACAAACATATTATTTTTATCTAGAATGTCAATGACATTCTTGACTATACTCAAAAGGAAATTTCTAGAAATGTTATCTCTTTTATGAATCAATTATTATCTAAACTGGTATCTTCTCTACTTAATATCTTAATATCTTCTCTACTTAATATCTTCTCTTACATTTTCCGACCAAATACCCCTTCCAACTTTCAGTGATGGAACATCCACCAGAGGTGATTCTGTGTATGTGTGAGGACACAGGATGCCATTCATAATACCAGGGACACCCTGGAATTTCTCTCTATTGCTCCCTCATGTGACTTCCAGTTCCACCATCAGGTTACCCACCTCTGCATGGCAAATTGAAAAAAGCTGTGGACCAGCAAGTTAAAGATTGCGGTTCTAATGCTGGCATAGCCACTTCTCAGACATAAGTCCTTTGATGACATATAATCCCCTATCCTTACATTCTTCATCTCTTAAAAAGGAAGCAATGCTATCTTGTAAATTTTGTGCTAATATTTAACTAAAGCAAGAATCGTAATTCTAGTGGGTAAAGACTGTATGTTGAATGAGATATTTATGTAGTCCCAAAGTATCTCACCTAGGTATTATTATTATTATTTTTAATTCTACTTGTTTGTTTAATGGGAGGGGCAGAGAGAGCACAAGGGAGGGACAGAGGGAATTTCCAGCAGACTCTGCACTAAGCAGAACCGGTTGTCGGGCTTGTTCTCATGACCCTGAGGTGATGACCTGAGCAGAAACTGGGAGTCCAACACTAAGCCACCTGAGCTACGCAGGCACCCCTCTCCCTTTTGCTTTATAACAAACGATTCCCAAACTTCATGGCTTAAATAATAAAACATCTATAATTTCTCAAGGTTTTATGGGTTGTCTGGGTAATTATCTCTTCTGACTGGCTTGGTCAGAAGTCTCTTCTGACTTGCTTGGATAGTCTAAGATGGCTTCACTCATTTGTCTGCTGGTTGTCAGGTTGATTGAGGAGGGAGGGAACAGAGCTCAGCTGGGATGGCTCATCTTTGTTCAACCTGCTGTCATCCTTCAGTAGGTTAGCCATGTTTTCTTGAGTAATGATATTTTCAGGGTTCCAGAAAACAACAATGGAGTTCAGGCTGCAAGGCAGAGTATTCCTCAATATTATGCTGACACAAATTTATCAGTGTCCCATTAGCCCAATGAGATTACATGGACAAGTCCATATTCAAATGATGGAATAATATATTCAACGTCTTGATGGGAAAAACTGCAAAATCATTTTACAAAGAAGAATGCGTACACAAATGGGAAGCACTTGAAGCCATTTTTGTAATCTGTCATAGATTGCTAATTACCAGGGAATTAAAAAAAAAAAATCCTTGTAGGGAATAAATCTAGTAGATATCACCTTAACCAAATGATCAAGGTTAAAATCACCAATAATGGGACCAGGTAACATCATGAGCCTCAAGCGAAAGTACATACACACAATGTAGTTTTTTTAGTATTTCAAACCAAAAAAAAAGCATAATTGATTGTAACCATGATAAAAAGCAAAAGATAAGTGCAAATTGAGGAAAATACCACAAAATATCTTGTTTATACTTGTCAAAAATATCATTCTGATTAAATTTAAAGGCTGGAGACCTATTTTGGACTATAGGAGATTAAAGATACATGACTCCTAAAAGAAATGTATAATCCAGAACTAGATACTGGACTGCAAAAAAAAAAAAAAAAATACATTATGGGACAATTGGCAAAATATGAATAAAGTCTATAATATCTAGACCTTTTATTTATGTTAAATCACAATTAATTTTGTATCAGTACTAAATGTCTTAATTTTTATAACTTTACTATAGTTATTTTGGGGTAAGAAGAGCATAGTGGCTGCATTTTATTCACAATCATTCAGAAATACCTACAGATAAAATGATGCAGGATATGTGATCAAACCTTAACAATTGGTAAATCTGGATAAAGAATACAGGGCGAGTTTTTTGTAGTAATTTTGCAACATTTTTAAAGTTTGAATTTATTTTATTTAAAAAAAAAAAAATGAGAGAGGGGCGCCAGGGTGGCTCAGTGGGTTAAAGCTTCTGCTTTCGGTTCAGGTCATGATCTCAGGGTCCTGGGATCGAGTCCCGCATCGGGCTCTCTGCTCAGCAGGAGGCTTGCTTCTCTTCCTCTCTCTCTCTGCCTGCCTCTCTGCCTACTTGTGATCTCTGTCTGTCAAATAAAAAAATAACATCTTAAAAATAAATAAATAAAAATTTAAAAATTTTAAAAATTTAAAAATGAGAGAATAAACAATCTTTGCTTATCTTAGAGGAAGAATAAATGCAATAATTTATGTGACTGAGTGTTGAAAGTAATAAAATTTATATTGTACTTTTTTCAAATAGAAAGCTAGGAATTTCATCATTAAAGAATTACTGAAAGTAGTTGTTTAGGTAAATGGGATGACCAAAATTGTACAAATAATCGTCTATAAAGAATAAAGTGATTTAGATGGAGAATATACTAAAGACAGACATTCAGCAGGTACACCTGACCAACCAGTGATCAATCAAGGCCCAAATGGAAAACAAAGGGTGATATTATCCAGATAGATGAAAGAAAGGAAGAAGGGAAGGAAGGGAGGAAAAGAAAGAGGGAGAGGAGAGAGAAATTGCTGAAGGTAAGTTGTCAGGTCTTGAAAAATTATTAGTAATGAGGGAGAAAGACAAAAGTGTCACATTATTGAGAGTTTAAAATTGGATGAGTGGGAGAATAGAGATGCTATTATTAAGAGATGCAGGAAGTGATTGGGGGGAGGAGTCAAGATGGCGGAGAAGTAGCAGGCTGAGACTACTTCAGCTAGCCGGAGATCAGCTAGATAGCTTATCTAAAGATTGCAAACACCTGAAAATCCATCGGCAGATCGAAGAGAAGAAGAACAGCAATTCTGGAAACAGAAAAACAACCACTTTCTGAAAGGTAGGACCGGCGGAGAAGTGAATCCAAAGCGATGGGAAGATAGACCCCGGGGGGAGGAGCCGACTCCCGGCAAGCGGCGGAGCAACGGAACGCAAAATCAGGACTTTTAAAAGTCTGTTCCGCTGAGGGAAATCGCTCGAGAGGCTACCCGGGGCGAAGCCCACGCGGGGTCAGCGTGGCCTCAGGTCCCGCAGGGTCACATAAGGATCGGGGGTGTCTGAGTGTCGCAGAGGTTGCGGGTATTGGAACGGGAAAGCCGGCTACAGAGACAGAGCTGACAGTAAGCTCACAGCTCAGGGTTACCTTGAACCGGTCGCAGGCTCGGTGAGCTCGGAGCACGGCCGGAGGTCAGGCAGACAGGAGTAACTGGGCGCTGTTCTCTGAGGGTGCACTGAGGAGTGGGGCCCTGGGCTCTCGGCTCCTCCGGGCCAGAGACCAGGAGGCCGCCATTTGTATTCCCGTCCTCCAGAACTCTACGGAAAGCACTCAGGGAACAAAAGCTCCTGAAAGCAAACCCGAGCGGATTACTCAGCCCGGCCCCGGGTAAGGGCGGTGTAATTCCGCCTGGGGAAAAGACACTTGAGAATCACTACAACAGGCCCCTCCCCCAGAAGATCATCAAGAAATCCAGCCAAGACCAAGTTCACCTACCAAGGAGTGCGGTTTCAATACCAAGGAGAGCAGCAGAATTCCAGAGGAGGAGAAAGCCAAGCACGGAACTCATGTCTTTTTCCCTGTGATTTTTTTTTAGTCTTGCAGTTAATTTAATTTTTTTCTTTTTCATTTTTTGTTTTTTTTTTTCTCGCCTTCTGGTAAAATTTTTTTTTAACTTTTACCTTTTTCTTTTTTAATGTTTTTTAACTAGCTTATCTAATATATATATATTTTTTTTATTTTTTTTCTTATGAGATTTATTTTTTTAATTCTTTTCTTTTCTTTTTTCTTTTTTCTTTTTTTTTTCTTTCTTCCTTTTTGAACCTCTTTTTATCCTTTTCTCCCCCCTCACAATTTGGGATCTCTTCTAATTTGGTTAAAGCATATTTTCCTGGGGTTGTTTAGTATTTTCCTTGCGCCTTCATATACTCTTATCTAGACAAAATGACAAGACGGAAAAATTCAACACAAAAAAAAGAACAAGAGGCAGTACCGAAGGCTAGGGACCTAATCAATACAGACATTGGTAACATGTCAGATCTAGAGTTCAGAATGACAATTCTCAAGGTTCTAGCTGGGCTCGAAAAAGGCATGGAAGATATTAGAGAAACCCTCTCGAGAGATATAAAAGCCCTTTCTGGAGAAATAAAAGAACTAAAATCTAACCAAGTTGAAATCAAAAAATTAGAAAGCAGGAGTGTCAATCCTTATATCAGATCAATTAGATTTTAAGCCAAAGACTCTAATAAGAGATGAGAAAGGACACTATATCATACTCAAAGGGTCTGTCCAACAAGAAGATCTAACAATTTTAAATATCTATGCCCCCAACGTGGGAGCAGCCAACTATATAAACCAATTAATAACAAAATCAAAGAAACACATCAACAATAATACAATAATAGTAGGGGACTTTAACACTCCCCTCACTGAAATGGACAGATCATCCAAGCAAAAGATCAGCAAGGAAATAAAGGCCTTAAACGACACACTGGACCAGATGGACATCACAGATATATTCAGAACATTTCATCCCAAAGCAACAGAATACACATTCTTCTCTAGTGCACATGGAACATTCTCCAGAATAGATCACATCCTCGGTCCTAAATCAGGACTCAACCGGTATCAAAAGATTGGGATCATTCCCTGCATATTTTCAGACCACAATGCTCTAAAGCTAGAACTCAACCACAAAAGGAAGTTTGAAAAGAACCCAAATACATGGAGACTAAACAGCATCCTTCTAAAGAATGAATGGGTCAACCGGGAAATTAAAGAAGAATTGAAAAAAATCATGGAAACAAATGATAATGAAAATACAATGGTTCAAAATCTGTGGGACACAACAAAGGCAGTCCTGAGAGGAAAATATATAGTGGTACAAGCCTTTCTCAAGAAACAAGAAAGGTTTCAGGTACACCACCTAACCCTACACCTAAAGGAGCTGGAGAAAGAACAAGAAAGAAACCCTAATCCCAGCAGGAGAAGAAAAAGATCAGAGCAGAAATCAATGAAATAGAAACCAAAAAAACAATAGAACAAATCAACGAAAGTAGGAGCTGGTTCTTTGAAAGAATTAATAAAATTGATAAACCCCTGGCCAGACTTATCAAAAAGAAAAGAGAAAGGACCCAAATAAATAAAATCATGAATGAAAGAGGAGAGATCACAACTAACACCAAAGAAATACAAACTATTATAAGAACATACTATGAGCAACTCTACGGCAATAAATTTGACAATCTGGAAGAAATGGATGCATTCCTAGAAACATATAAACTACCACAACTGAACCAGGAAGAAATAGAAAGCCTGAACAGACCCATAACCAGTAAGGAGATTGAAACAGTCATTAAAAATATCCAAACAAACAAAAGCCCAGGGCCAGATGGCTTCCTGGGGGAATTCTACCAAACATTTAAAGAAAAACTAATTCCTATTCTCCTGAAACTGTTCCAAAAAATAGAAATGGAAGGAAAACTTCCAAACTCATTTTATGAGGCCAGCATCACCTTGATCCCAAAAACAGACAAGGATCCCATCAAAAAAGAGAGCTATAGACCAATATCCTTGATGAACACAGATGCAAAAGTACTCACCAAAATACTAGCCAATAGGATTCAACAGTACATTAAAAGGATTAATCTCACAAAACAAACTGAGGGTTGCTGGGGGGAGGGGGTTTGGGAGAAGGGGGTGGGATTATGGACATTGGGGAGGGTATGTGCTTTAGTGAGTGCTGTGAAGTGTGTAAACCTGGTGATTCACAGACCTGTACCCCTGGGGATAAAAATATATGTTTATAAAAAATAAAAAATTAAAAAAAGAGATGCAGGAAGCAACAACTCTTGTTTTCTAAAATAAAAATCTAAAATTATTTCTTATGAATTATATTTCAATGGATTCTCATTGTTTTTAGGAAATAGTCTAAAAGCCCTAACAAGTTTTACAAGAATCTTTATAATCTGGCCCCTGCTTATTACCCTAGTGCAATATATTGACTTAAGCACTGGGAAAGGTACTAAAAGATATAGAAGAACATAAAGAGAGCTCTCATGATACTTAGAGTCTAATCCTTTATCCAGTGAATATGTATTGAATGTTTACAACATGCTCTCAGTATAGGACAGTGAGTAAAAAGATAAGACTCCACTTTCATGAATGCTACATTTTAGTGTAATATGTTCTTTAAAAAAAAATATATGTACTTATGTCAGATGGTAATAAATTCTGAGAAAGCTGAGCTTTCCAACTAGTGTACCAAAAATGGTTAACAGATATCACATGATATACTGACCACCTCAACCATCAGAAATGGTCAAGTAGGGTGGCCTCAAGTTGCCAGAGTTCATAGACAGGTGGCCTCTGCTCAGAAGAAACTTGTTTAGGGCTCTTTGTAGGATGGCCTGAACAAGAGAAGACTGAGCGTGTGTCCCATTCTTCCTGAAGGTGACATAAAGAAGCATCTACATCTGAACATCTACTTCAGCATTCGGCTACCGACCCAGTGGTCCACAAGGGCTCTTGGAATGGTTTGAAAACTTTTATTTTAGGGGCACCTGGGTGGCTCAGTGAGATAAAGCCTCTGCCTTCAGCTCAGGCCATGATCCCAGGGTCCTGGGATCGAGCCCCACATTGGGCTCTCTGCTCAGTGGAGAGCCTGCCTCCCTGACCCCTGCCTGCCTCTCTGCCTACTTGTGATCTCTGTCTGTCAAATAAATAAATAAAATCTTTGAAAGAAAAAAAAGAGAAAACGTTTATTTTAGGGGTCAAGAAACATTGCATATAGTTCAAAATGTAACCCGTTGCCCATGGGGAAGCAAGGAGCCTCGGCAGAAAATTGTAGCTAGTATACTTTCAGTTAATGACCCAAAGCTCTAGCAACACAAATGTACTATAATTCTGTGCCATATGCTGATTTGCTATTTTTGTGATAGCCATGTCAGCTGCAGATTGACTGCTCTAATACTGCTTGAGTGTTTTTCAAATTTAAGCTTTATAGTTATATTCAATTTTCTGATAAAAAAATTTTAATAGATTTGAAATCCATTAATATCCATAATAATTCAAAATCCCAACTCATATGAAAGAAAAAGAGTTGATATATTTTAAATACCATTTAAATTGACAAACATTTTGTCATAAAAATAAAGATATAAAATCTTTTACACCTACTTTATGCAAATATTTTCTCTTCCTTGATGATAATTATTATATCATCATTTAAAATTTCATGATCAGAAAGCAGAGCTATTTCAAATATGCAAACTGTTACTAAAAAGTTCAGTTCATGGAGGCAGGATCTCATTATAATATTTTTTAAGATTTTATTTGGAAGTCTTAAATGATTCACTAGACCTTACCTTCTTTAATATACTATTTTTATAATAACTTAAAAATATGAGGAAAAGGTAATTAATTTTTAACCAAGCTCCATATTTAAATACTCATATTTGTTCTAATTTATCTCATGATCCATTGCAGCATCTTAGCATCTGACACATCTTCTTAGCGTCTAACATAGTTTAAAATTTACATTTTTCCACATTTTTGTGATTGATGTCTGTTTTAACCAACATACAATGGGATATACCAAAGCAAAATGTAATTGTGTGGGAGCAGTGGAGGTGCAAAGTTGTAGCTTGACTCTAGACACAATACCTTTTAAAAACTTAAGTTAAATAAATTAATCAATCCAACCATCTATTAACCAATGGCTGAATCTTGCTTGTGAACTTTCCTTTTTCATCTCTCCTTTCCCCACTAGACTTTTCCTTTCTTTGTTTTGAATTCTTAACTGGGTAATAATCATTAGTGCCAAAGAATTAGAGGAAATGGGGCACCTGGGTGGCTCAGTTGGTTAAGCGCCTGTCTCTTGGTTTTGCCTGTGGGCATGATCTGACGGTCACTTCATCCAGCCCTGCATAGGGCTCCACATTTAGGGCAAAGTCTGCTTGCTACTGCCCTGTGCTCTCTCTTTCACACAAACAAAATAAATAAAATCTTTTTTTAAAAAAAACAGAGGAAACAATTTCAGCTCATAATAATTTTCAGCACCACGGAGAGCAACACATAAGCCTCTCCCAACAGATTCTGTGGCCAGGACAGCCTATGCTAGTATATAGCATACATCAACAGGGATGAGCAAATACTTAGAAGGTATGGTACTATTCAGCATTCATAAACAAAGATAAGTAAATAAGTGGAAAACATAATGTGGAAAAGCACTGGCATTCACATAAGGGAATGTGGCTTTGCTGTCACTTAACATCTCTGAATCTCCATTAAATCAAAATGAAAATGTGAAGCGAATGTTAAACACCATCTGAGTTCAAAGTATAAAACAATTACATATCCACCACCTCAAGAGTTTTTTTACTTGTGTACACCATATGAGTATATATATATTTTTAGAAGGCAAATCCCTGGAAAGCAGGAGCTATATTACTGATTCCCAGGGCAGAATATAACATTTGGCAGATAATAGTCATTTATTTATTAAACATATACATCAAATTAAATCATCCTGTAAATAATATTTCACTTGCTTATTAAATCTCATGAATAATCCATTTTACTGGCAAAACTACTTACATATTTAAGAATCTAGTCATTTTTATTTCAAGTTTGAGTATGAATGCTTATCAAAAATAAGCATTAGGTTACATTGGTACAGTTACATAGTTATAGTTACATAAGTTACAGAGCAGGTAAGCTTTACTGGTTTTCATATTTTAAAACTATATTCAAAATATCACCTTCTTGTAATGAAGGATTTTCCAGTGTGTTTTAATTAGTTGTTTGAAGCTTTACTCAGAAATCCAACATACAAAAAAATGTAACACCCACAAAATCCTTTGGTCAACAAATAGCTACTATAGGCCTATACCCCATCAATGCACAAATGTAAGTCACTGTCTTATAGAATTAGAGGAAATAAGGCACAAGGAATAAAGAAATGTATTAAAACCACTTTTTAAATTCTAACATTTAAAAAAAGTCCTAGATTCATATGAAATTTTCCTACTCAGTCTTTTCTTCAGCTATCCCATTCAAAAAAAAACTATTTATGTTGCTACATAATGTACAAAATTTGTGTGTACTGAACAAGACAATTTAAACAAGGCAAACTCATAAATTATTCAAAGCTTAACAAAGAACAGGAAGTAGGAGGTATTAAGTGGAGTGTCACAAATTTTGGTATTAGACTCTAACTAAATACCTAATTAGAATCAGAATGAAAAGGAAAGAACCTGTTGCATTTTAAACCTGTCTGCGTTGCCAAATTGATATGAAAAGGCAACTGCCTCAATATCAAAGAATAGAAGTATGGCTATCACTAGGAAAAGATGATTCCAACTAACTGAGGAATTTTCAAAACTTAAGTAAACAAATAAAGGGAGATTTTTTTTTTGAAAAAATAGAAGCTGATACTATACAACATTAAATATAAAAGGAGAACATGCTATTAGGATTTTTTTTCTTTCATCAGCCTGAAATGTATAACAATTCATGAAGTCAGAAATAGGTAGTAATTATATTATGATATATACAAAGAAAACACATATATATAAGTATTATACATATATAGTTCCTTTGAAAAGTAGAAAGCATTTTATAACTGTAAAGTATAATAATAAGTATAAAAGTAAAATTTAGCAGATTATTAAGAACAAGAAAAATGATGAAACAAGAGCCTTCATGATTCTAAACTCAATTGAGAGTATTACAGAAGACAAGTCAGAGTAGAGTATGTAGCAATGTTTTGAAATCAAGAGTCATTAGTATCAGATAAAAGCAATCAAGTTTATTATCCATAAAGACATTAATGATATAGTCTCTAAAAAGAATTCCATAAACATGGAAATTGGCTTTTCTTAATTTATATTCTAAGATTTGAGCAATTACTCAAATTTGCAAAGAAAATAGAATTTAAACTATTTAAGCATATCTTTGCCCCAGGAATATTTAAAACAGTTCTTAAAGTTCTTTCCAGACTTTCAGTTATATGAATTTGACTGACATCTTTGTATTCCTTCTCTGAACAGAAGTTTATATATTATACATAATATATATGTGTATATGTATTATGTGTGCATATGTGAATATATGCATGTGTGTGTATGTGTGAATCTATGAACTGTAGTACAACCATTTTCCATGAAGTGAATTCCCAAAGCTATCCATGTGGATAATTGCTTCTAGTTTCTTGAATGTGAAAAATCATATTTTTAGCTACCTCTCATTAAACATACAATGGGACTCAGTATTCATACAACATATAGGCATTATACTAAATTTTAAAGATTCTTCAGTAATCAATATTGAATGATTTTCACAGTGGTTAAAAATTTAAAAAGTGAAAATAATACTTCCCCCACAAACAAAGATCTACAAAATATGTGAACTTCCAGTAATTAGACTTAAAAATTTTATATAAAACCTGGTGTCATGCATGGCCTCTAAGCATCCATTTAAAAAAGGAATGCACAGCAGAAGTTAACTGTGTGAGAATCAGCTTTTCAAAAGTGGTGCTTCTGCTTCCATTTTCATCACAAACAAGCCGTACTATTCATAAATGGAAAGTCACACTCATATTTACTCACTGACCTATACAAAGTTGTACACATTTTTTTTAATCTACATATCATCTTTCTTTTTAGGCTCAGGCAGCCCAAACAGTTCGTAGGCTTTGAAGCAAATTAGACAGGGATTAAATGGCAAATTCTGTCACTTAGCAGCTATGTGACCTTAGGAATGTACCTCTCTGAGATGCAGTCACATTTTTGGTAACAGAAGTATTATACACTAGTATTATAATTGAATTTTGGAGAAATGAATGATGGAGTATGTATACCTGACTCATCCTAGACACTCAATAAGCCATTCTATTTTTGTGTTCCCTGTACTGTAAATGCTATTGTCGATTTTCAAAGATAATTGGGATTTAAGGTGAACCCAGGAAGATTTCATTTCCCCTGCAATGGGGACAATTTAGAATAAGGAATCAAGATAATCAACACCATTTGTCTATATATCAAAAATTCTCTCACTTCTTCCCCCCTCCTGCAATCTCTAAACTCAATAATGGCCCTAACTTAGAATCAGAATAAGCATTTGTACTATGAATAGTCTCCTAGCCCTAAAACTTCCCATCATAGGCACAAGCAGGTATGCTCACATGAGTACAGTTTCCCACGTTAAAATGTAAGTTCCATGGGCTTTGTCTGCTTAAGTCACAGAAATATCTCAGTAGACAGAACTAAGTGCGGGCCACTTAATAAGGGTCAAAAAAATAGCACAGATCATTGTATTCTTCTCTCAAAAACCCCTACATATGGGGGGAAATTGGCTTTTTATCAGTCTCTTCCTGTCAATCTTTTTAATAGTCTTCCAATTAGGCAATGATGCTCTTCTCTGTGAAGATCACCTTGCCAACAACCACCTGCTGAATCCTCCATAAACTCTGCATAAAGTAGAGGACAGAATTCGACTAGTTCAAAAAACTAACTCTGTCTCATATTCCCAGTTTGCCCTGTACTTTGCTTAGCCAACTCTAGCAACTACAAAGATGTCCTAAACTGCCTAAGATGTGACAAATGTAGGAAGCTCTTAAGAAGGAACAGGAATAGAAGCATGATCTGTTCCTCGGGACTCAAAAACACTCTGATAGTAACTCCAACATTTTCCAATTCAGAGCTTTTTCTTATAAAGCATTATGGGAGATAGTTTCCATTTTACCACAATAGGCTTTTTTTTTTCTTTTTCTTTTTTGCCTTTTGTCAGTCCAATTTGCAGAGTTTCAGAAGAAAGTATAAAACCCCTGAATAAATTAATGTCTTGGCATGTAATTTACTCATTATTGAGAAGTAGATTATCTAGGACTTCTTTTTCCCACTTCTTTTATTTACCTTCAAACTACTGAGTTTTTGTTATCAGTGCCAGTGGAAAGAGGAACCAATTTTATACATACAAATTATGAACTGCATCCATAATATACCACCTACAGAACTATCGGAATAGAATTCTAAGCCACATATTCTATTAATACTGAATAGTACTGCAGCATTTACTATAAGGCTTTTGCAAAGTCTTCTATTAGGAAGTACAGAAATGATGATTTCTAGATTTTAAAATAAATTTACACTCTTTAAATAGAAACTTATATGGATATTTCAATAACATTTAGGAAATATTCAAAAATTTGCATTTCATAGTCACTACCTGTGGTTAAGAGCCAATCTCTGTTGCTTCTATCTTAATGTTAAGCAAAAGCTGGACACTGTTTTATTCATCTATTTCTTTCGTCAGTTACTAACCTCTCAAATTTTGAGATAAGTATCAAAGGAAAATATTGTCAAAAATAGCTCCCTGGGGGCTAAAAGAGCACTGTCAGTTTCCTGTTTGTTTCTTCTGTTTCTCAATTTGTCATATTTTAAAACTTGGTACAGGAAAATGAAAGCCGATACCAAAAGATGTGGAACAAGTAAGGAGAGACAGCAAGCCAGAATCCAGCTGGAGACTCATCCGTTTGGGAAAAATAGAAAAATAGCTACAAAAAGCAGTCAGTATTCCAGTGACACTCTGATTGTAGTAAAAAAATCTGTGGATATGAATTTTGTATATGTGTGTTTTCATGTGTTAAAAAATAAAACTGAACAAAAGAAATTGATCCTATATTAGAAAATCAGATATTTCTCATATAAAAACCTTGATATCTGGCATGTCTTAAAAATTAGAAGATATAGAAAAATTGAACCCACCTTATTAAGTACAAAGTGGACATAATTCTCTGGACCAAGCAGCTATTATTTCTCACATGGATTACTGGAACAGCCTCCTCTTTCTATTCTTCTTTTCCTCAAATATATTCTCAATGAAGCTGTTAAACTAGTCCCATTAAACGCAAACTCAATTCTATCACTATTCTGCTCAAAACTCTGCACACCTTCACATCTCATTTAGAGTAAGAGACAGTCCTTACAGTGGCCTCTTTGTGACCCTTTACCACTCTGCTCTAGTCATAATGATCTCTTTCCTATTTCTCAAACAGTTCAGGCAAGATTATACCTCAGGCCTTTGCATTTCCTGTCCCCTTTGCCTATGATGACACTCCCCCAGACAGTTCCATCTTGCTCTCTTGTTTCCTTCAAGTTTTGACTTAAATGTTTTTAGTGAAAACTAACTCTATACCACTGACACCCCTTTCTCCCTTCCCTAGTTGACTTTCTTCTATGGCTAACGCCACACACAGATTTTACTTATATATCTTATTTGTTCTGTGTCCGCCTTATAATATCAGCAACTTTAGATATGTATCTTTGTATATTTTACTTTTGCTATATTCTCTGCTTTAAGACTCCTTGTGCATAGCCCTTACTCCATAAATTGCTTTGAACGAGTAAATGATAGAGTACCATTTTTTGCTAGTTTGCTAATGAGGAATCCAGAAGTTATATTTATATAATTTGCCCAAGTTCACATACCTAAAAAATAAAAAGCCAACATTCAAACCTTGGCAGTCGGATACCAGGAATCAATATTCTAGAGCCTCAGATTGCAATATTAAGAAGAGATGTGATTTTCAAAGAAGCAGAAATAACATTTTTGTGTGGAGGTACAAAATGTTGCTATGTGAATAAATATGCTAACTATCTTCATTTTTTGTACCATCAGTCTGACCTCTGAAAAAATAAAAAATCATGACCCTTTGATTTAAGTGGTGAAAATGGAGTAGAAACCAGTGGTTTTGTTTTTGTCTTGTTTTCCTTTGTATTTTGACCCTATTATTTTTCTCACAGCTGCCTACCTTGCTCTCCTGCTCTACTTTCCCTGGATTTGAGTTAGTCAATACTACAGAGATATTTTTTTGAAATTACTGACTTCCATTTCTCCTCCTTTGAAATATGAATTACCTTTTGAAGTATAACTTAAAGAAAAGTTCACAAATCACAAGTACATAGCTCTGTGAATGTAACAAAATAAAAACATCCTGTACCAGTATTACACTGGTAAGTATGTAACAACCAGCTGCCCTACCTCAAAACCAAACAAAAACACCTTGACAAAACACAATTCCCATGGCATAAGTACCCCAGCATGGCCAATTTCAAGCTAGGGACTTGATGTCAACCAGCTTGCGAACTTCAAACATTTAACAATCAACTCTTGCAACCTGATGCAAGCCAGTTGCAATATATCACAAAAAAACCAAGAAGCCCTATCATGTTTCCCACCTAATAGTTACTTTCCTCTTCACCCCAAGTAACTGGCACCCTGACTCACAGCATCTATTTTTGAATTTAATATAAAGGAGCAATACACACTCTTTTGAATATGGTTTCTTTTTCTGTGTTTATGAAATAGATCCATGTGTTGCAAGTAGTGATAAATCATTCATTTTCAGTGCAGTATAGTATTTGGTATCATGGTATAATGTGTATATTTTTTAGAGTTGGTAAACATTTAGTTTGTTTCTATTCATCGTTTATTATATGATTATTGTAATAATTGGTTATAATATTGCCATGGAAATTCTTAGCATTTCCTTTGGTGAACATAGGTGCTCAGTGTCCTACAGTACTCACTTCTTCCTAGAAGAATTACTGAATCAGAGGATAAATGTATCAGGCTTATTAGAAACTGCCAAAAATGGCTCCAAAGTGATAATGTGAATTTACACCACTGTTTAAAGTGTGTGGAAATTCTTGTTTCTCCACATCTTCTTCTAGGCATGGGATTTTGGGTTTTTTAAAATATATTCATTCTGGTTGCTATATCTCATTTTGATTTAAATCTGTTTCCCAGAAGGATTAGTGAGATTGAGCACATTTTTTCATGTTTAGTGAACCACTGGACATTCTCTTTTGTGAAGTCATCAACTTAAGTCTTAGGTTTATCTTTCTTTAGGTTGTATGGTTGATTTATAGTTCTTTATATATTCCAAATGCCACCCCTGTGTTGATTACAGGTACTAAAAATATCTTATACCACTCAGGTACTTGCATCTTAATGCTCTCAGTGGAATTCTTTAATAATCAGAAGTCTTTTAAAATAATCAGATATCTATCTATCTATCTATCTATCTAACTATACATGTCATCTATCTGGCTTTCTGACTACCTACCTACCTACCACAGCTTTGAGAATTATTTACACACCTTTCAATTCACCCATTTTAAGTGTATAACTCAATGGTTTTTCAGTATA
Organism: Mustela lutreola; assembly: GCF_030435805.1. Lineage (NCBI taxonomy): Eukaryota > Metazoa > Chordata > Mammalia > Carnivora > Mustelidae > Mustela > Mustela lutreola. The sequence continues at coordinate 159,755,771 of NC_081292.1, forward strand.
TTGACAGAGTTGTGGAACTGCCATCATGACACATTCTAGAATATCTTCATCACTATCAAAATAAACTCCATATGTATTTTCAATGCCTCCCCATTTTCCACCAGGCCTCACCAGCCTTAGATAACCATGTATCTTCTTTCTATCCATCCATACTCTTTATTTTTCATATAAATTAAATCATACAGTATGTGGACTTTTGTGGCAGGTTTCTTTCATTACCATAATGTTTTCAAGGTTCGTCCATGTGGCATTTTGAATCAATGTTTTATTCTTTTTTAAAGCTGAACAATATTCAGTTGTACAGATATATTACATTTTTATTCATTCATTGTTTCCACTTTTGGACTATCATGAATAATGCTGCTAGGAACATTCATATACAAGTTTTCGTGTGGACATATGGTTTCCTTTTTCTTACGTATAGACCTAGGAGTGGAAATGTTGAGCCATAGAGTAACTTCATGTTTAACATTTTGAGGACTTTTCCAAAGAAGCTGCACCATTTTACAGTTCTATCAGCAATGTATGTGGAGTTACAATTTCTCCATATCCTTGACAATACTAGTTATTATGTTCTTTTGATTAGAGCCATCACAGTGGGTATAAAGTGTTAATTTTTTTGTGTATTTGATTTGCATTTCTCTGGTAACTAATAATGTTGAACATTTTTTCATGTATTTATTGGCATTTGTAACCTTCTTTGGAGAAATGTCTATTCAGAGCCCCTGTCCATTTTTTACTTTTCCTTTGTCCATTTTAATCAGATTATTTTTCTTTTTATTATTGAGTTCTAAGAGTTCAGGAAAAAATTTCTAATGTTTAATGCATTCTGTTTCAGAATCCTCTCCCCACTCCTAAGTCATGAAGATAGTCTTTGAGTCTAATTTCTAATATATTGGCATTAATCTTTATGTAATGGTATGGATCAAAATGAATTCTTTCCACGTTTAAGTATATAATCAATACACCATTTACTGGAAAAACAATCAATTTTGCACTGTTCTTAAATTTTGAATTTGTTACAAAGTTAGTGTTTACATAGATGTAGGAATGTTCCTTGTGTCTGTACTTATGGAAAATCTATTTCATAGCAACATCACATTATCAAAATGAATGTACTATGACAATGTTTTGATTTCTGTAATAGAAGTTGTCCATTTTTCTTTCTATTTTTCTTCAAGACTGGTCCAATTATTCTCATCTTTTGCATTTCTATGTAAATTTTAGAAATTTCTGCCCAAAATTTTTTGGTTTTGTTTGATTTATATTAAAACCACATGTTAATTTGTAGATAACTGAATCTTTAAAATATTGACTCTTTTTGTTAATGATAAGGCTTCCATTTGTCACGTTTCCTTTGCTTTCTTTCAATTATATTTGAAGTTGTCTTTGTAAATATTTTATACATTTTCATTACATTCTAAGACTTGATTTTATTCAATAAGTTATATTTTTATATTTATTTCCTTATGATATATAGAAACACATTTTTATATATATATATTGATTTTATATCCAGCAGTATTGTATCTAACAACACATTATTTCCAATCATTTATGTGCCCTTACTTTTGTATTTTCTAGATTCTTAATTATGTTATCTGTGATAACGACAACTGTATTTCTTTCTTTCCAATATTTATATAAAGAGATAGATTTATTGGAATGTAATTGACAATGAATTCACATTTTAAATATATAAACTCATTAATTCTGACATATGTATATGCTCTTAAAACTATCATCACAATAAGTAATAAGCATATCCACCAGTCCACAACATTTCTTCATGTGTATTTGTAATCACTCCTTCATGAATCTGACACCAACACCCTTCTCATTCCTAGACAACAGTTATTCTGCTTTATGTCACTACAGATTAGTTTGTATTTTCTAGAATTTCATATAAATGAATCACACTGCATACATTAGTGTTCTGACTTATTTCACTAAGCACAACTATTCTGAAATTCATCCGTGTTATTACACGTATCAATAGTTCATTGTTTTCCATTGATGAGATGTATTCCACATACACATCACAATTTGTTGATCCATTTGCCTGTTGAGGATAGCTGGGTTGTTTTCAGATTTTGGCTTTTACAAATAAAGGTGCTATGAACCTTTGTGCACACATGTTTGTGTGGATATATTCTTTTTTTCTTTCTTTCACTAAATACTTCAGTTAAATTCCTCAGTAATTATACCATCTTACATTGTGTATTCTGCTGTTTGTTCCATACAGTATTCCACTAATGTCAATTAATCCAAGTCAGTTGATAGTGTTTTTCAAGTCTTCTGCGTATTTACTGATTTTCCATGTACTTCTATCAATGCTTTAGAGATGTTTGTTGAAAAACCAACTATTTGTAATTTTTTCCATTTCTCCTTTCAGTTCTATGCATTTTTGCTTTATACATTTTGAACTTCTGAAAATCTTGATTATCTACTTTATCTAATACTAATATAACCACTGCAATGTTCTTTTGATTAATATTCACATAGTATAAAGTGTCTTTTTTGAAAGCAGTGAATACTTGGGTCTTTTGTTGTTTTTTCGTTTTTTGTTTTAATTTATACAATTTGTCAATGTCTGCCTTTTAATTGTGCTTATATCATTGACATTTTATGTGACTGTTGATATGGCTGGATTTAAATCTACCATATCTTGCTCTCTGTTTTCTTCTTATTCCATGTGTTGTTTCCTTTTTTATTATATTTCTGCCTCTATTTAGATTGAGTAAATTTATGACTCTATCATATCTTCTTTTTTTTTGCATTATGAGCTGTAACTCTTTGTTGTGTTATTTTGGCAAGTGGCTTAATGTTAGTAGCATACCTCTTTAAGTTATCACAGTCCACCTTCAAGTAATATTATATCACTTCACAAAGTATACACTTTTTAACAGTATGCTTCACTTCGTCTCTTCCAGTCTTTGTATTATCTATTCTTGTCATATATTTTATTACTTCATATGTTAAAAGGTCCCAAGACATTGTTATTACTTTTATTTTAAATAGTTCCATTATCTTAAAAATAGATTTTTAAACTAAGAAAATGTCTCTTATATATATCTGCATATTCACAAATTTGATATTCCTCATTCATTTGTGTAGATGCATATTTTTACCTGGAATCATTTCCTTCTGCCTAAAGGATTTCAATACCATTTGCTGTAGTGAAGATCTGCTGGCAACCAATTCTTGCAGATTTCTGTCCTTAAAATTCCTTATTTTAGCTATTTCTAAAGCTATTGTACCTTATATACAGGGTAAGGATACAGAATTTGAGATTGTGTTTTCCTTTCAGTATTTTAAAACTGCTCCTGCACTCTCTTATGGTCTTATATAATTCAACAAGAATTATATTGTCATTTTTACCTCTGTCCCTCTCAATATAATGTCTTGTTTCTCTTATTTTTAGATTTTCTTTATTACTTATTTTAAGCAAGTTCATTATGATAATCCATAGTGTGATTTTCATGTTTCCTGTGCTTGCGATTGTTGCAATTCTTAGAACTGTTGAGTTTATAATTTCCATAAAATTTGGTAAATCTATCATTAACATTTTTTCTATTTCCTCCCTCCACATTTACTTAGGGTCTCTAGTTATACCAAGCCTTCTTGAAGATGTCCCACAGATCCTGATGTTCTTCTTTTTTTTTTAAAATATCTTCTGTATCATTTAATTTCGTTTTGATTACTATTCTTCAAGTTTACTAACCTTTCTTCTACAATGTCTTATCTCTATTTGATCTCATCCTATGTATTTCTCATCTTAGGAATTTTATTTTCCACCTCTATCAGTTTGATTTCCTTCTTTTTTATACATATTTCCTATTTCCTAATTTATACACAATCTTTCCTCTTTCATGGAATACATGGAATATTATTATAAAAAATTTTTCAGTGCCCACATCTACTAATTATCATACATGTCTTTTCTACATTGGTTTCTATTGGTTGATTTTTCACCACATTCTGAACCATATTTTCCTGCTTCTTTCTTGGCAATTTTTGATTGGCTGACAAACATCATGAATTTTTACATAGTGCTAGAAATGTCTGTATCTCTATAAATGTCTCTGGGCTTTGTTTTGAAAAATGCTAATTTGTTTGGTAAATAGTTTTTGTTGTTGTTGTTGTTGTTGTTTTTGTTTTGTTTTGTTTTTCCTTTTAAGGCTAGCTTTTAAGCTTCATTAGGCAGGACCAGATAATTTTTATTTAGGGCTTTTTTTCCCCCATCATCTCCTCCACCATTAAGGTGAAACCATTCTGGTTATTCTATTTGTATCTGCCTAGTAGGAACAGAAAGTATTCCCAGACCTTTGCCAACTCCAAGGATATGGTCTCTATGGCCTCAGGTAGTTTCTTATACACATGCTCCTTAGTTCTTCACTGAATATTCAAAGGCCCGTTACTGATTTCTGGAGTTCTCTGTGCAGCTCTCTGTGCAGTTCTCTGTAAAGCTCTCTATTCTTGTAAACTTAACCTGGCCTCCCTGGCCTCCCAGTTCTGTCCCCTCAGCTCAAGTAGATTGGTGTGAGTCACCAGGGTTTTTCCTCCCAGTGTTCCCAAGGTCATAAACTGAAGCAGTTGTGGGATATACCTTGTTTGTTTCACCTTTCTCAGAGATCACTGTCACCATTGGCCGATAATCATTGTCTGAAAACTATTGTTTGATATATTTTGCTAGAAGCAGAATTCTAATCCTTTTATTTTTATTCCCTTTTCCTGTGTCATTTCACTGCTAAGCAAGAATACAATATTAGATTGAGTTCATTATCGAGGTTTAAGAGCAGACATTGTAGTCTTGTTCCTATTCTCTAAGGGAAAGCTTTAGATATTTCACTATTATGGGGTTTTTTTGTATAATTCTGTGATGCTTTTTTTCAGTTTAAGGTAATTTCTTCTCTTCCTAGTTTTATCATGAATGGATCTTAACTTTTCTCAAATACTTTTTCTTTGTCTATTGATATGATAATATAGTTTTTATTCCCTTGTTCTGTTAGTGTGGTGAATTAAATTGACTAATTGTTGAATGTTAAAATGATTGAACACTCCTGGAATATATTCAACTTGGTCTTGATACAGTATTATTCTATATTTAATTGGTTTTGATTGCTAATATTGTATTTAAATATTTTTTGCAGGTAAACTAATAAGAGAGAAAGACCTATAATTTTCTTATAATGTTCTGGTCAGGTTTTGGTGACCAAGATTTTGCTAGCCTTGGAAAATAAATTTTCCTGTTCTCTGAGAGAGTTTTCATATTAGTGTAATATCTTCCTTACATATATGTAGAATTTACCAATGAAACCATCTGGGCCTATAATTTCTCTGAAAAGGTTTTCAAATACAGATTCAATTACTTCAGTAGCTATGAAAACTTCATATTGTCTATTTCATACTGTTTCCACTTGAGGTTAGTTTATTTTTGATCTAAGAATTTATTTCTCTATATTTTCATATTTATGGCATAGTTATTTCTATCATTATTTTCTCACATAAAATGAGAAATGCAATGTTTTTATTATCCATAAGATCTGTAGGGATATTCACCTTTTCTAAAATTCCTGATATAGGCAATTTGTATTTCTTTTAATTTTTTGATAGGTGATTTTACCAGATTAATTTCATTAGTATTTTCTAAGAAGAAACATATTCTGGTTTTCTGTTTTGCCTTCTAGTCATTAATTTCTACTCTCATATTTATTATTTTTATATTTCTACACTGTTTGTATAATACACTTTTGCTTTTCTGACTTCTTGAGATGGACTCTTAGAGATTAATTTTCAGACTAAAACAATCTAATGAACATCATGATGCCTTGCTCAAACCCTCTTGTTTCTCCTAGTGCTGTGCTCTCTTCTCCTTATTTCTATGTTTTTTTGTTACTATTTGTGTGTAGCTACAACCTTCTTACATCAGGTACTTTAAACTACCTCACCCATGTGGAGATTTCTACATGCCTGGAAGTTTAAATTTCCCATTTATGCCATGTAGATTTCCTTAGCTACCTTGTACCCTGCCTTCAAATCACCCCGTTTCACCTTTGGATTTCTTGAGCAGCCTTGATTATTTGGAGAATTTGAGGTACCTAGGAATTTACATCTTCCTGGAAGAGACCACAGTGAGATACAAACTGATTCAGAGGCTGAAAAGTTAGCTCTCTCTCTGTCTCCTAGAAAAGACTCACACTAATGTGCACTTTTAGCTCTGGAGTTCTCCACAGGATCAGACAGGATGAGTTTTTAGGTGAAATCACAAATTTCCTGGGTTTTTGCATTTCAGCAACCTGATTTCTCCACTCTCTCATCAGCTTCTCTGGAGCATTTTCTGAAAAATCCTTGATTTAGGGAGTCCTTCTGGGAGAAACAAACTTAAGACATACTATACCTTCTATTATAAGTACTGCTTTAACTGGAAAAAACTAATTTAACATATATCTTATTTTCATTTCCACTTAGCTGAAAATATTTTCTAATTTCATTATAATTGCATCTTTACCCTTGGATTATCTAGAAATATCTTGCTTACATTTCCAAATACCTTAGAATTCTCATGTTATCTCTTTGCCATTGATTTTTTGCTTATTTCCACTATGATCAGAGAAAATATTCTGTAGGATTTTATTCTTCTGGAATTTGTTGATATTTTGGTATATATTATATTTGTACTCTTTTTCAATTTTGAGTACAATATTATGTGTCTTGCATAATATATGTGTCTTGCATTATGTGTCTGCTTGTATGAGTTACTGAAAAATTTGTGTTCAAAATCTTTTATGATGCTTGAAAATTTACTCAAATCTGTCCATTTTTTCTATATAATTTGAAGGGATGGTAGTATTAGGTGCATTAAAATTTAGAATTGTCATAAATAATCTATCTTGATAGAGCCCTTTATCATTGTGAAATGTGTTTCTAATCGTGAAGTCTTTGATGATAATTTGACTACACTGAATTTTTTGTTAGTTTTTTACATGGAACACATTTTTCCATTCTTTTACATTAAACTTTAATGAATCCTTGTATTTAAGATGTTTCTCTTACAAAGAACATGAATTATGTTTTGTTTTTATATTCATTCTAGAAATCTTTACTGGAGAGAAAAGTGCCATAATATGCATATCTCTACAGGTTATCTACTTCTAACCTTTCATTATCTTTGAGCTCTTGTATAAGCCCACAAATTTGTAGATGTATAAATTATGTCTGATTTGTGGAGACTCAGTTGCCTTCCCTCCCATCCTTTGGAAGAAAGTTTTGTCAGTAATTCATTTCATTATTCCTGAATTATAAATGTGCCTGTTCTTAGGGATTCTTTCTTGAACTAGTTATAAATATGCTAGGTTTAACTCATAAGTATGAGTTAAACTCCTTACTAAGTGTTATTTCTGCATAAAAATCATGAATTAACTTGTTATGAAAATTATCTATCATGATCTTTAAGTTAAATTATTTAGAATATTTGTTTTAATGTAATTTTTGCTTAAGTTTAAATCTAACACCTTAAGATGTTTTCTAGTTATCCCCCACTTCCATTTTTTTAATTAATCAGGTATTTTCATCACTTTTTAAACTCTCATTCACTTGTTAATTATGCATTCATTTTCTCCTTAGTGAATACCATACTCATTACAACTTTCCTTAGTGAATATCTGTAGATGTTACTACATGCACTCTATTTCAATCTCTTCCCTGACTGACAATGCTAATATTTAAACTTTATCTTCCTTAAGTTCCTCCCATCTTGTATTTATTATAGTCCTCTTTTTGAGTTCTACATACATTAAAAACTCTAAAGCAATAATTACTGGTGTTTTGTGAAACATACATTTGGATTTCTCCATATCTTTATCCTTTTTGTACATCATCATTTATTTCTGTATCCCTATGTTTTCATAAGTAATCCTGCTGCTTCTGCCTGGAGAACTCTCTTCAATATTTATTTTTAGTGCCTATTTGTTGAAAAAAAAATTCTAAATTGTTGTTAGTCCAGAGAAGCCTTTAACTTTACTTGGTCTTTATTCTTGAAGGGTATTTTTACTGGATATAGAATTGTATGTTGATGATTTTTCTCAGTACTTTAAATTTATCATTTCATTGTCTTATTTTTTCCTTTATTTCCATTGGAAAATCAGTTCTCCATCTGATCATTTCTTCTTTGAAAACAGTATGCTTTCACCTTGACTGCTTTGAAGATCTCTGTTTGATTTATAACCATTTGACAGTGACATACATAAGAATGATACTCTGTATTTATGCTGAATGGGTTTTAAAGAAATTTCTTGAATTTGTAGCTTAATATCTGTATTTATAGAATTTTACAGAACAAATGGGATGTATGTGTATGTGCATGTGCATGTGTATGTATGAGGATTTGGCTCATGTAGTGATTTGGAGGCTGAGAAGTCCAAGGATTTGTAGCTGGCAAACTGAGACCCAGGAAAGACAATGTATATAGTTCCACTCTGAGTCCAAGAGCCCAAGAACTAGGGGAACTGGTGGTGTAAATTCTAGTCTGAAAGCTGAAAGATCCAAGACCCAAGAAGAACCAGAGTTTCAGTCTCAGTCCAGTGTTCTAGCTCCAGCAGTGAGGCAGGAGAAGATTCCCCCTTACTAAGACTTTTTGGTCTATTCAGGCCTTCAGTTGATTGGATGAGGCCCACCTACCTTAAGAAGACAATTTGCTTTACTCAGTATACTGTTCAAATGTTAATAACACCCAGGATTACCCGCCCATCCAAAATAAAATTTGACCTAAATTTCTGGGCAGTCTGTGACCCAGTCAAGTTGACACATTAAGATTAACTGTAACACTATCTATTGACAATTTTGGAAAATATTCATCACTATTTATTCAAATACTTATTCTGCTCATTCTCTTTCCTCTCCTTCTGAGGACCTCCAAAATACCAATGTTTTATCTTTTTATCATGTCTCATAAGCTCTTCTTTATGTACTTTCCATCTTTTTTACTCTTCTTTTTAATCATGTCTCATAAGCTCTTTTTTTTAATGTACTTTCCATCCTTTTTACTCTACGCTTCAATATAGCTATTTCCTATTGACATATTTTCTTGCTCACTAATCTTCTCTTCTGCTATGTTTAACTTGCTATTAAAATATATGTTTGAAATTCTTTTTTTATTTTATTTTTTCAGTGTTCCAAGATTCATTGTTTATACACCATACCCAGTGCTCCATTCAATCATGTATGAAATTCTTAATTAAAGTTATTCAGTTTTGCTTCAGGTCTAGAATGCTCAATGTATTCTATTTTATATATTTCAGTTTCTTGGTGACTTTTTCAATTTTGTCATATATTTTCTTGGACATCTTAATCTCATTTTTTTTTTAAGATTTATTTATTTATTTATAAATTTATTTATTTATTTATTTATTTTAGAGAGATGGCGAGAGCTGGGGGAGGGAGAGATTGAGAGGGAGAGAGAGTCCTAAGCAGACTCTGCACTAATGGTGGAGCACAATGCAGGGCTTGATCTCATGACCCTGAGATCACAACCTGTGCCAAAAGCAAGAGTCAGATGCTTAACTGACTGTACCATCCAGGCACCTCTAATCTCAGTTATTTTAAATTCAGGTATGATTATTCTAATATTTAGGTTACCTGGAGGACTGTATATATATATATACAGTCCTCCAGGTATATATGTGTGTATATATATATATATATATATATAGTCATTTGCCCTTCTTTTGGAATTCTTGGTATTTTTTATTTTTCATTACATGCCAGTCCTGAATATTTAAAAAAATAAAAGAAAGATTACCTGAGGATCTAGCTGATGTGATTATCTCTTCAGGAAAACAAAACAAACAAACCAAATACATATCTTTGCTTCATGCCAATCAGTCCGAGTAAGACAAGATAGATATTTAGTTTAGGCTGGTTTAAAGTTGTTTTTCAGTCCTTTGTGAGAACTGGTATATTTTCAGTTTACCCTGCCTCTTAGGTTATAATAGTTTCAGATTCCTAAACATGGATCTTGAGTATTTTCCAGGACATCTGCTCTTTGATACTACTTGATTTCCAATATTTGTCTCACCAGCCTCTGAGACTGTCAAAAATCTGCTCAGTTTCTTATCCATTAAGTGCCTCTTGTTTTTAAACTTCTTGGCCCCTGAGCTGTGCATGACATCAATTGGCAAATAATTTTAAAAGGAAAAGGGATAAAGAACGTCAGGCTTATTTCAACTTATTTCCCTTCCTTCCCACCCTGGCCATCTTGCCAGTTCTCTGATGTAGTGGGTCAGATCTTTGGGTTTTTTCCCCCCAACTTTCTGATTGTTCTCAATAACAGTAAGCTATTTCACCATTACTGGAAATAGAATCTCTCCAAACCTTCACTCTCTTTTTCCACACCCACTGTATTTTCTTTTGAATAGGAAAGCACATCCCCGAAGATTTCAATTCTTGCCTCATTTGTCTTGAATCAACAAGCTTAAATTTTAAACCTGAAATATGTCAACAATGAAAATCGTAAATGTAAACACCATCTTTTGTGTACTTTGTTTTGAGTGTTAACTTCAACTTTCCAGATCTCAAAAATGCATTGTTATAGACACAGACCACTTACTAAACAAGAACCTCATTATAATTCTCTACTTACAGATGTTCTGCTTCAAACTTGAAATCTAACCATAACACAGATGCTCACGTGATTTTCTCAAAACACAGGCAAATACTGTGTAGTAAAAATTATTAGAGGAAGTGAAGGGGAGAATAAATGCTATGTTGTATATTTCAGGAAATGTCTCAGCTTTGGATGAGATAGATATGTGCTCAAATCCTGACGACCATTTATTACCTAAGTGACCTAGGACTTAATATCTCTACTCCTTACTTTCCTTTTCTGTAAAATCAGTCTCTAATATTTATATGAGTGTGTAAGTTTAAATAAAATATGTATAAATATCTAATTCAAAATCTTCTTGACTCAATCAATATTACTTACTCATTCATATTTTTTGAAAACAATTTCCCATGCTAAGTAATATCTAAAATAAATTAGAATTATGCTATAATTTGGGGTTTTAGTATTACAAAAGAACAAATTATTTTAAATTAAATACCTATATATTTTTAAAGGTGAAAATTTTCATGTATAAGACAAAATGAATTATAGCACAGAGGTTCAAAAGAATTATTTCATAGGAAGGAAAATATTAAATAACTAAAGTTCTTTCTATAGAGCCTTTGTACTTAAAAGTCAGGTTAATTGCCAAGAGTAAGTAATAAGGTCCTAAAACCATATAAAAACCAGAAGTAATTGAACGTAAACCTTTAAATTGTTATGAGACTTTAAAATATGTTCCATTAAGTAGTGTAAAACCCTGCAAATTTAGGGACAAATGAAATTGTTTTCCTTTTTTGAAGTTGTTTTCGGAGAATCATGGCTAGTTTAGAATTTTAAGGGATCTTATTTAAAAGATAAGAATTATCAGGTGTAGAAAGGTTAAGTAACTTTCCAAGGTTATACACAAAAAAGTCTTGAGAAAACCGAAGGGCAGAATCTATACTGAATACCTTTTATTTACCTTTTCAGTTGCATTCTCCATCCTTCTGTATCCTATGCTGTGCTGTAAGGGGCAACTGGTGGCTCAGTCAGTTGAGCAACGACTTGATTTTGGCTCAGATCATGATCTCAGGGTCGTGAGATGAGCTCTGCACTGGGCCTGGAGCCTTCTTAGGATTCTCTCTCACACTTACCCTATGCCATTCCCCTCACAGTCTCTCTTTCTAAAGAAAAATAATAATAATATATATATTTATCATTATTATTTTTATTAAATTTTCAAATTGTTTATTTTCAGAAAAACAGTATTCATTATTTTTTTCACCACACCCAGTGCTCCATGCAATCCGTGCCCTCTATAAATATCCACCACCTGGTACCCCAACCTCCCACCCCCCCCATCATTATTATTATTTTTAAAAGGCTTCTGGTTGACTTCATCCAATGGGCAACACTATCAAGAGATTAGAGGGAAGCAGGAGAGTGAGGTCAGGGTATATATAGTCCTCCCACTGCCTCCCCTGGGGTAATTCTGGGCTGACTCTATTTCTTGTATAAGGTTATATTTTCTGCCAGTCAGTCTTCATCACATAGCTATTACAGCTATTGTTACAAAACCTCAGGGTATTGCACTATACCTGTGGTTTACCTGTGGCTTTGCCTTTCATTAAGCAAGCATTCTTCAAATTACCCCATGCATGTACTATCTTTTTTTAATTTTTATTTTTTTCCTGTTTGGACCTTGATGCACACAGAAACCATATCTTTGAGAGCTTAGAATTTTGTGTTTCATTAATTAACATAACAAACAATATGGTGGCAATTTAGCTGGTTATAGTGTTAGTTTGTCATGATTGTGCAGTATATTTACAAGTACATTTAAAACAATATTTTGCTTACTCCCTTTTTTGAAGTTGTCTTTTAGTTCATGAACACACAATGACTCCTTAGTGGTTTAGAAAAGAAAGCCAGGCTAGCATAGGCTCAGATTTTCTAGGGTCTGATTTTGTCAATGATTAAAAAAAAAAATTATAAATATGTATACTCCAAAACAGGTCAAGAAAAATTCAGTATGTAATGAAGCTGCAAATTATGAGTAATATATGGATTTTAAGTTCAGAAATATTGCAAAATGGTTTAGACAATTATAATATTTCTCCTTGTCTTGTCACATCAGTAAATTCTCCAAGTGTTATTGGTTCTGGGTGTTGGAAGCCATAGAATTTTTTGTCTTTTTTTGTTTGTTTGTTTGTTTGTTTTGTTTTTTTGTTTTCAAGATTCTATTTCTTTATCTGACAGACAGAGATCACAAGCAGGCAGAGAGGCAGGCAGAGAGAGAGGAAGGGAAGCAGGCTCCCCGCTGAGCAGAGAGCCCAACGTGGGGCTCAATCCCAGGACCCCGGGATAATGACCCAAGCTGAAGGCAAAGGCTCTAACCCACTGAGCCATGCAGGTGCCCCTGGAAGCCATAGTTAACATAGCATGTTGTTTTCAGATATCTTTAGGTAATTTGCCAATTGGAAAAGAAAGTCTAGATTAAAGTTTTTTAAATTATTTCATCTTAACCCTGGGTCAGTGGAAAAGATCAATCCTTATTTTTTTATTAAATTATTCAGCACAATAAGGCAAATTCAATGCTCTTGCTGAAATCACTACTTAAAGAGGCATGGCTACAATGGGCATGTTTTAATTAGCACAGATTAATCTAATAATCAACCTTAGAGTGCCCAAACTACCTCAAGCTGTGTAGAACAAGTGGCTTCAGACACCTGGGTGGCTCAGTGGGTTAAGCTTCTGCCTGCCTTCAGCTCAGGTCATGCTGTCAGGATCCTAGGAGAGAACCCCTGCTCCCCCCCAAAATCAGTCTCCCTGCTGGGTGGGGAGTCTGCTTCTCCCTCTCCCTTTACTACTCCTGCCCACTGTTCATGCTCTCTCCCTCTCAAGTAAATGAATAAAAAATCTTAAAAAAAAAAGGTGGCCTTATTACCCATCAAAAACTAAAAGTTAATAGGGATGCTTTTTATAAATCTGAAAGTGTTCATAAGATCTATATTTAAAATATTTTAATATGACATCAATGAGAGTACTAAAATAATCCTGTAAATACATGGGATAGGTGGAAAAACTTCCCTTTTATATTATGAAGCATAGACTCATTAGATTCACCGGGATTTAATGAAGCATTTATGAATTTTGAAAAACAAGATTCTACTTTATGAAATTTCAATTTAAAAAGGATAGTATTATTTTAAATGGGAAAAATCTCAAGATCCCAATTTACTAGAAACTATATTTAAAGTATTTTGTATAGCATAGCATCCAAACTCCTTCACTAAAGCATAACTTTTTTAGATCTTCACTCTTTCTTTGAATTATTTTCCAATTGCTCTAAATATCACTTGAATCAGATTGTATCAGAGCCTTTGAATGATAGGCAATGACCTTTATAATCTCAAATTAACTGACAACAATATACATCACTGAATGATGAACAATTATTATTATTATTTTTTTTGGTCAAAGATTTTCTCTGAGAGAGTGAGGGAGTGAGAACAGGAGCATGGGGAGGAGAAGAGGGAGAAGCAGGCTCCTCACTAAGCAGGGAGCTCGACTGGACTGGGGGCTGGAACCCCAGACTCGAGATCATGACCTGAGCCAAAGGCAGACCTCAGCTGAGGTCTGAGACTGAGACCTCAGCCGCCTGAGGTCTCAGAAACCCAGCTGCCACGAATGATGAACAATTCTTATATTTTGTAACTGTATATACTTTGCATATGAGTTTCCTTAGGGCCCCACCGGTAAGACTGGCCATCATGTCCCCATATTCACTGATTCTGCAACAACCGGATTATTCAATAATGTTATATGTTTGGTTCAGATTCTTTTAACTACCAAGAAATTACAAATCTACTCAGGTTAGCTAAAGGTAAGAAGACTTTACTATAAGGTTACAGGTGGCAAGCGTCTAGAACTGGAATGAAAAGCAGCAACTCCCAGGACCAGATTCTTTCCCTTGCTCTCTCATGGTCTAAATGATCTTTTCAGTTTCTACTGTTCTTTGTGTGTCTTTTCTGCTCTTCTCCCAACTGATTTACTCCCAATTCACTTACTCTGCTTACTCATACTCATGGTAGTTCAAATATTTAACTTGAAGATTTGTTTATTCAATTTATTCAATCTGAAAAGCAAATATTTACTAGACACAGACTGTGTTCTAGGGATAGATGACTTCATTTTGCCCATAGCTCCAACTCTGTCTCATCTTCTGTCGGTTTCTTTCTGCCTTTTCTGCCTCTTAGATAAGCCTATTATATACTTCTTTATCATTCAAATTTAAGCTCTTCAAAAGAAAAGAAACCCGATCTCTTGGATAGAAGTTGTAAATTATGGCTCAAAGTTCATTTTAAGCATTCAGATCTGTTTGGTTTCAAGTACAAACATTGTTTCCCCCCTAACAGATCTTTAAAAAACTGAATTAATGTGGAACATTTAAAAATTGGGAAACTTTTACTGAAAGAAAAAATATATTACTGTCTGTCACTTCTTGCAAAACAAACAACAAAACAATAACAACAAAAAAGAGGTTCTTAAACTCCAGGCATTTTTTTTTTCACAGTAACAATTACTTGAACAGATTACCTCTAGCCCCCCTCCCCCACCCCCATAATACTAATGTAGTCCAGGTGGCGGCCACTCCCAACTGTGTCCCACACTAAACTGAGATTCTTTTCTCTTTTCTCGGAGTCTTTATGCACCGGCTTATTTTAGAGGAGTGCCACTAAGCAGCAGAAAATGAATGACAGTATTTGTCACTGGACCCTTTCAGTTTTTTACATTATGTGCCTGACTTCTGAACGCTTTCCAGTCTTTGCTGGTCTCTCGCATTTTAGCACACCAAGTACATTCTAGCACAGTGGCCAGTGTGTTACTGGGCTTCCCTAGAATAAAGCACAATCCACGAATTCTGAAAGTCAGGGAAGCTTTAAAACAGAAAATATAGCCACCTAAATATCAAAAGCTACAGGTGATGCAAGTGCCCTTGCAAGAGGATGAGGCTAGGCCGCCAGTTCATTAGCCTATTTAATTTATTAGAGTGATAACACACTTGAATATGTTTAAAAACAAAATTAAAAATTCCATCAGAAGAGGATTTGACAACTTATATCAGTAACATGGCTCAGAAATCATACAACACTTTATTTTTTTTCAAAGATTTCATTTATTTGACAGAGACAGAGTGTGAGAGGGGAGGGGGTCAGAGGAAGAAGCAGACTCCCCGCAGAGCTTGGAGCCCGATGCAGGACTCGATCCCAGGACTCCAGGATCATGACCTGAGCCAAAGCCAGTTGTTTAACCAACTGAGCCATGCAGGCACCCACATACAACACTTTTAAGAATCAAAACTCGAGGGGCACCTGGGTGGCTCAGGCTGGTGGTATGGAGCCCCTGAGCTCTCACGTATTTTGAGAGCTGCTAAACAAAACTCCCCAAAAATGTTTCTTTCTGGAAAATTGATTTTACAGTCTCTTGCTTCTAATCTTCTAAAGCAGGGTTGGTAAACTACAACTTAGGGCCCAAATCTGGCCTGCCGTCCACTTTTATAAACAAAGTTTTGTTGGAACATCGCTAATCCCTTTGTTTACTACTGTCCAAGACTGCTTTCGTCCTACATGGTCAGAGTTGAGTAACTGTGACAGAGACTGTGGCCCTGCCGAGTCTAAGATTTTTACTTATCTGACACTTCACAGAAAAAGTTTGCCTCTTCCTGTCCTAAAGAAAGACATAGGTAGGTTCCCAAAATACATTACAAACTTGCCCTTTTAATGCAAGTTCTCTTCTGCCTAATATAAATTCTGCTTGAGCTCAATTTAACTCCCTTATTTTGACCTTGGTGGAAATGCAGAACTATGCACAATAGCATCCGTAACACTAATACACATGGAAATCTGTTTGCAAACAGTCAACTCTGCCTTTCTTAAACTGAAATCCCCGACTTTTATTTTCTGCTAATCATAGTCCCCACAGAAGCATTTGAATCAAAATAAAGACCTTTAACAGCTACATACCTCATTCTCTGAACAACATAAATCCCATTAAAAACAGCATTTGTTTTTAAACTTGTTTTGATCGTTGCAAAATTGACCTATCAAGACTCTCATACTGAAAAAAATGAAATTTTCTTTTATACCTTCACAGATCACATCACCAATAAATAACATTTGTAATTCACTATAAATAGTATTTCCTTTAGAAATTATTGCCTTTTGGGGGTACCTAGGTGGCTCAGTGGGTTAAGCCTCTGCCTTCAGCTCAGGTCATGATCACAGAGTTCTGGGGTGGAGCCCCACATCCAGCTCTCTGCTCAGCAGGGAGCCTGCTTCCTTCTCTCTCTCTCTCTCTCTCTCTCTCTCTGCCTGCCTCTCTGGCTACTTGTGATCTCAGTCTGTCAAATAAATAAAAATCTAAAAAAAAAAAATTAGTGCCTTTATATGTAATGTCTGCTGTGACAGTTCTTGTCTCAGTGGTCTCTACTATGCCTTCTCCATTTTTCCCAGTGAATACGTATTATGATACTGATGAGGGAGCAGGAGGCTGGCTGAGGACAGAGCAAAAGCTGGCACCTTGCACCCCCTCTCCACCTGCTCCCCTCCATAATATGTGTAGCATTCCTCAGGCACCCCTGACTGCCATAAAATGATAAATAGTTCACTTGCAGGGATCGCAATCCTGCAGAACAGGAATCTCCCTTGCTCTACAGATGTCCTAGAGACCTAAACAGGGAGGTTACCTTATCAATAGCACAAATTTCCAGAGGCAAATAACTCTCAGTTCCTGAAGCCCTAATGTCTCCCTCCCAACCATAAACTGGAGGAGACTGAGGTAGAAGGGAATGTAAACGATAGCAGGATCATAACACCCCACCAAGAATCTCCCAACTATCTTGATGTTAATGCCTGACCTAAAGACGACATTGATCAAGCCATAAGGGCAAGACCTCCCCCTGGCACCTTGTAGGCCCTCCTTAACATGTGAGAACTCTGTTGAAACCTCCCATCCCTTCCCCTCACCTTCCCCCAACCGCAAGGTATATAACATGCCGACCCTCACAACCCGGGGCAGCAGCTCTTCCTGCCCATGGGTCCTGTCCCCGTGCTTTAATAAACCACCATTTTGCACCAAAGATGTCTCAAGAATTCTTTCTTGGTCATCAGTTCCGGACCTCAGCCCACCGAACCTCACCTAGGTTCTAGAACTTCATCAATACAGACGTTTGCCTAGATAGTTAGGTGGCTCTAGTGTTGTCATGGGCTTTTAATATATATTCTTTTAGAAATATCTCCAGTGATTATCCCCCCAAATATATTCTCTTCTCTCCTTAACCTCAGAAAAAAATAATTATTTAAAATAAAAATGGGAATAAAAACTTTTCCTTTTTTTCAGCAATAATCAGCTGGATTGTGTATTGGAAAGTTACCCCCTGCATACAAACAGCAAAGTATAAAATATTACATAATTAACTAGAAATGAGTAATACGAACATAGAACAAGAACTATAAAATTCTTCTTAAAAAAAAAAAAAACTTAGAAGAAGTGAATAAATGGAAATATGATGGCTATTTCTTTGTGTCAACTTGACTGAGTCATGGGGTGCCCAGATAGCTGGCCAAACTTTGTTCTGTTTTTGTGAGATTGTTTTTGGATGAGATTAACTTTGAAATTGACTGAGTGAAGCAGATTGCCTCCTTCATGTAGATGGGACTCATCCAATCAGTTGAAGGGCTGAATAAAACAAAAAGGCTGATAATAATCGCCCAAGTAAGAGAGAATTCTTCCTGGCTGATTGATCTGAACTAAAATAATGGCTCTTTCTGGTCTCCAGCCTCCCAGCCTTCAGACAGAGGCTACCCCACTGGCTCTCCTGGTTTTCAGGACCCTGGCCTTCAACTGGAACTAAACCATCAGGTCTCCAGGGTCCTCAGTTTGCTGACTCACCCTGCAGATCTTGGGACTTGCCTACCTCATAATCATGTATAATAATATATAAATACACATCCTATCGATTCTGTTTCTCTGGAGAACTCTGACTCATACAGAGGAGAAATACTATGTTCCAGTTTATAGTCGGCGTCTAGTCATTAAAAAAGGAAATCAATCCAATAGAATAGGGAGGTATAGAGTTCTTAAAGAGGTGACTGAAGAGGTAAAAAGGAAACTCTACGGAATCACAGAGATAGCAATTGCGTAAGAAGTTACCACCCCCAGGGCTGAAGAAACAAAGGGAAGATGCTGGATGTATTCATACTGTGAAGTCGGAGAGGGTTTCACAAAGATGAAATTCAGACTTCTGAAGCACGGGTATTGGCGGTTGGTGCTGGGCTCCTGAGGGTATAGACAGAAGCTGATTCTGTGACGGTAGGGTCTTCTGCCAAGAGATGCAGTCACTGCTACAAGAAGGAATTACTACTGCCCAAGGGGACAGGTGTTGCTAGGGAGATGCTGACAGGAACAGAAGTCTACCTGGAGCCTGCATGAAGCAGATGAGAAGGAATAAGTTCCCTGACCTTCTTTTTGCCTTGCAGCCTTCCTCCAGCTCTCCCTATCGGCGGATCCTGACACAGAGCCACTGAAAAGGAGGCCATGTGACTCCCAGAGCCTCAGCTCCAGCATCCCAAGCCTGAATATTGACGAGTGAGGTGAGGACTGACAAAACAAACAGCATAGTAAATAATACAACTGATATCCGTTTTCCTCAAGTGTATTTATAGATATAAATGGATTGAGGTGGTAGAATGATAGTAATGAGAAATATTTTTAATTGTCTACGCAGCACCTAACCTTAGAAGTCCAATAAAATTCACCAAGTGAACACGTGCCAAAAAGACATTTTTATTCCTCCTGCCCTTTCCTATCTGCTCAGCATCCCTGTATTGTCAGCTTCCCCATCCCCCTTTTTTCTCAAGAATACATCTAATTATTCATGCCAAAATTTTACATCTTTCTCTATCTCCAACTCTATCTTTAATCCATCCATTTCTAACCTAATCTGGTGCTCCATGGGTGCAAGCCCCCAGCATATCTGTTGGATGCTGAAATGCCTTTCCTGTCTAGTTTCCCCACTTACACTATTGCTCGCTCTCCCAATTACCCATTTGTCACAAAATAGCTATAACGGCTATTTCAGGAGCACCTGGGTGAGTCAGTTTGTTGATCATCTGATTTTTTATTTCGGCTCAGGTCATGATCTCAGGGTCATGAGATTGAGCCCCACATCACGAACCATGCTTAGTGGGATGTCTGCTTGAGATTCTCTCTCCCTGTGCCCCTCCTTCCACTCACAGGCACTGTCTCTCTTCTCTTTCTCTCAAATAAATAAATCTTTAAAAAAAATTTTAAGTAAGCATAAATAAAAATAACAGGTAGTGTCGCTCTCTGGCTTAAAAATCTCCAAATTTTGTCTTAATTTGGGTTTCCCCAGAAGTAGACCTTCCTTTGCCAGAAGCAGATAAGGATTGAAATACAAAGAGTTTAGGGGACAAGTGATGCCCAAAAATACCCATAGGAGATTGGGGATGTAAGACAGAAAAAGGGAGAAAGTCATAAACAGTGCATTACCAAGCAAGCTACCACTTACAAGCAAGTGGGGATGAATCCCACAGGGAATTCCAAAATCCAATGTAGAACATGTCCTTCAAGCTATCCCACTGGATGGCCAAAGAATCTCGTTCTTGTTATTCATTTTTTGAGGCTGTTCCTTTAAAGGCTGGTAGATGGGACTATAGGCATTAAATCTCCAGCACTTCTGGTTTGGGGTTCTTTCAGGTCGAGCAGGCTACAATGGACAGAGAGTGAGTGAACAAGCACTCAGGCAAAGAGCCATAGATACTGGTGAATGGAAGTCATCCCTGAGGGCCTAGATATGTTAGTGACAAGAGATTAAATATGGGACACTGAGAGCTAAGGGAGAGTACAACTTTTGTATCACTCTGATCCATTCATCTCTTACTCAATCTCAAGAAAATGACTTGTTATGTTCTTTACACATATATAGGCATGTAACAGTAGCAGTCCATTCCTAAAATTGATCCCAAGGCTATAACTGATATATTATCATTTCCTTCCTCTGTCACTGATTCTATATTCCCTTTAACTTTGGTCAGCGTTTCTGTTGGTCTAAGTCAGATACCTTCAGCCTCAAGCACTATTAATATTTTGGGCAGAAAATTCTTTGCTATGGGGAATGTCTTGTGCATTATAGGATATTAAGCCCAGGCCACAACTGACTACTGCCAGGAGCACACTTTTCCAACATTGTGATCACAAAAATGTCTTCAGATATTGCCAAATATTCCTGGAGCAGGGGTTGGGGGAACTAACCCCCACACTCATTAAGAACCACTGGGTGAATAGCCTACTGGGTCATCATTACTGTCTATTCTTAGGGGTCTGAACCTCTGCTTACTGTTAGGCTAGAGCTGTTGCAACTGTCAAATCATGGCCATTACTGGGCATAAAAGAATTAAGGCCCAGTGAATCCCCTGAGTTTCAGGCATAACCGTACCTGCCTCCATTAAGTAATACCAGTCCTATCTCTTCATGAAAATCAGACTCAATTCTTCTTGCTGGTACAGTAATTCCTTCCTTTATTAGCAGGTCTACTGGTATGAGGCATCTGTGAATTACCAGGAGGTCACCAGAACTTAGGTTTAGTGGAATGCAATCTGTGTCTCCTGGTGGAAGTCTCCATCATTCCATGCCTGGAACCAAGAACTCTGGTCCAAAACAACCTAGAGTTGTAGAATTGAAAAAAGTACAAAGCAACAAAGGAGATAGTTCACTCTTACTTCTATCTCTCTGTTCCCAGACCCAATTATTCTACTTGATGGGACACAACACTATATAATAGCCACTGTTTCAAAATATGTAGTACAACTTGAAAAAGAATGCCCAAACTCCATAAGATTGGCATTCTAGATAAACCTCTCATAGGTCATCTATATTAGTTTTCTATAACTGTGTAACAAGTTACCACAAACTTAGTGGCTGCAAACAATTCCCATTTATTATCTCATGGTTCTGTAGGTTAGAAGATCAGCACAGCTTGACTGGGTTCAGGATATCACAAGACTGAAATCAAAGCGTTGGCTGGGCTGAGTTCTTATCTGGAGGCTCTGGGGGAAAAAGTCCACTGCCAAGCTCATTCAAGTTATTGGCAGAATTGAGTTCCTTTTGGTTTTAGGACTAAAATCCCTGTTTCCTTGCTGAATGTTATCTGGGTACCACATTCAGCTTGTCAACAATGTTCATATTCCTTGCCAAGTGGCAGGGGCAGTACATCAAATCACTCTGGTACTTTGCATCTCTGCTTCCCCTTCTGTCACCAGCCAGAGAAAACTGTCTGCCTTTAAGGCTTATATGATTAACTCCACTTAGATAATCACCTTACCTTAAGATCAACTGATTGGGGATATTAATTACATATAAAAAAATCCCTTTACAGCAAGACTTAGATTAGTATTTGATTGCCTAACTGGGAGAAGGTATATATGTAATATATACAAGGGCTCAGAATCTTGGAGATCCATCTTAGAATTCTATCCAATCCACTATCAATCTACTAGCTTCTACATGATATGGTATAAGGCAGGAGTGGTGGGTCCTATGACCATATGTCTACTGTCACACCTCCTTCCAAAAAAAGTGGATTGCTTGGTCCAAGAATATATTTTGCTGGATTCTCATCTTGACAAATCAAACACTTTGTGAACTCTCGAATAATAGCACTAGCTGAGTCACTGTTGGCATGAAAGTAAATCCATACTTATAAAACGTATCCATCCAAATATAATGAATTGATGGCCCACCTTGGGTAGATGTGGTCTGATATAAGCCATCTGTGCCAATTTCTTGTTAATCTGGTCGAATGGGGTCTCAGAGTTTTTCTCTGAGGCTGCTTATATGTTCAGCAGCAACAGTAGTTAGATCAGGCTTGGACACATGCATACGCTCCCTCTCTATTCCTAGAGTCTCTCCATGTTAAACCCATTATACAAGCAATGCAGTGATTCAGGGAAGAAGCTGGCTGAACTCAGCAGATGAATACCCTACCACCAGCTATTCAGTATGATGGACTGTCCTGATAGTCACTAATGTGAGACAAAGAGATCTGCATATTTTGTTCTCACTCCTACAGACCCATCTGTATACTTCTATCGCAGACCTCATATGACTGGATCTTTAAGGCTTTCCCCTTCTGGGTTCCTGACCATTCAACCAAATTATATTCAGCTTGTTAGGAATCTGTATATAACCTTAATTTTAACCACTTCTCTTTTCCTTCTAAATTGATAATCAAGTATCCTGCTCAATGTTCTGCCAACTGAGAGGGTGTCTCTCCCCCTTATGACTGTCTTTGAGGACCACCACTACCTGGAGCTATAGTATATTTTAAGCGTTCAGCATCATTATAAGCCAATCCATCTTTTTTTCAAAACAGGTTTTTTTTTTTTGAGACATAAAGCATGCACCATACAATTCACCCATTTAAAGTGTACAATGCTATGGCTTTTAGTATATTCTCAAAGCTGTGCATTTATCATCACAGTCCATTTTCGAACATTTTCATTACCCCAAAAAGAAAGCCCTTATCCATCATCCCCCAAACTTCCAGCTCCTCCAGCCCTAGGCAATCACTAATCTGCTTTCTGTCTTTATGGATTTGCCGACCCTGAACATTTCATATAAATGGAATCATAAAATATGTGGTTTTTGTGACTGGCTTCTTTCACTTAGCATAAAGTTTTTAAGGTTAATCTATGTTCTAGCCAGTATCAGTACTTAATTTCTTTTTAAGATTTAATAATATTCCATATATGGATATACCACATTTTTTTCTGTTCATTAGTTGCTGGCCTTTGAGCTGTCACTACTTTGTGGTTACAATGAATAATGGTTCTATGAACATTCAGATACAATTTTTGTGTGGGTCAATATCCCTTGGAACCTGGCTAGGGTTTTCCTCCTCCATCAGACTGTCCTAATAAACATTCCATGAAACCCTATATGTAATTACATTGAGGGAGAGTCAATGGTACAACAGATGCCACAGAGCTCTGAGCCATCTGCTTAGAACTGATCCCAAATGTAGCATGTCTCTTGTACAGTGGATTGTTACTGTTCCTGCCAGATCTTATAACTTGTTGGATGACAACAACTAGCTTACCATGGAAACTCCAGTTGCATAGACATTTGCTGTTCAGTTATCAAGGCGCTCTCTCTACCCCTGCCTAATGCCATACCAGGAAAAGTTTTTTGAACAGTGAAGATTTATCTTCTGCAAAATATATGATCTTGCTCCAGAACCCAAAGAGTCTTCTTCGAGAATCTTCTACTAGGACTTGCCTAGGACTCAACATATTGCCATTATTTACCTCAGATACTTCTAGAACTCTGGAATTTGCCAGATCACGTGGACCAAGCAACAAGACTGCTTGCACCACAATCTCAACTTGCCACAAAACTGTCTTTAGCTGTAGATCCTACTCAAAACTTACATCCTTCTAAGTAACCTGATAAATGGATCAGAGAAATGGAGTCAGGGTGACTCCAGCTACCATTTTCATCATATTTAAAACTAAAAGCTGAACAATGTGACATAGCATGTGAATCACTTCACAAGCTGCCCTTCCTCACTGACTTCTGCCTCAGCTTCTACCACTTCCCTTTTGCTTACCATGACTTTCTTACTGCTTCTAGAACTTGCAAAATTTGACCCATTTTCAGGCCTTTACACATTCTGTGCTTCCATCCAGAAGGCTCTGCTAACACGTCTTCTCAGACTGGCTCCTTCCCAGGAGTCATGTCTCTGTTCAAACACCTCCACATCAATTGAGAGAGCCCTTCCTTAACTGCCTATGAAGTAGACTTCCCTCCATTCACTCCCTGCTTTGAATTCTTTTCCATTCTATTTCATTTCATTATAGGAAATATATTTGAAATTATAGCACCTATTTATTCATTCACTTATTTATTTTCCTCCATAAGAATGTAAATTATACAGAAGCATGGAACTTACCTGCTGGTTCACTGGTATATGCCTTCCATCTAGCACACTTTGCTGAACGAATGAATGAAGAAAATAGATGAGTTGTCATGGATAGTCATTTTAAGGAAAGAAGAAACTGACATTTTAACTGAATAAATAAATATATTCTAGTGTGTAGGATTAAAAACTTGGGTGGGTATTAGAATAAAGACTCTCAGGTGTGAAGCAGTTTCTTAATACAAAAGAATAAACCTTCAGCACATTTTAATGGAACACAATAATAGGAGTTGAGACCTATAACAAAATCTTGCCTCAGGATTTTATGACAAGTAACTATTAGAAGATATTTTTCTAAATGCTCTATTATGTTTACAAAAAAATATTAAGAATGAAAACATTTTTAATTTAAGACATGCAGAATTTTTGACCTTACTTAACCAGATCTGCATACCCTGCTTATACTTATTACTTAAAAGTATTCAGGATTTTTGAAGAATAGAGTCTGAAGGAGTAAATCTTAGAGGTATTAAAAATTATGATTTTCTCATTTGGAAGCTTTATTTGAAGATGTTTATATCCCT
This sequence comes from Mustela lutreola, assembly GCF_030435805.1. Lineage (NCBI taxonomy): Eukaryota > Metazoa > Chordata > Mammalia > Carnivora > Mustelidae > Mustela > Mustela lutreola. Next base: position 159,780,939 of record NC_081292.1, read on the forward strand.
TAATTTGGTTGTTGGGCTCATCCTGAATAGAATGAGATGAATGTACATTGTAAATGGTTTCCCCAAATGTCCCCAGACACTTTCCCTAATTTATACACACTAGGTTTATACACAGCTGGGTATACTAACTCTAGGTTGAGGGAAAGAGGACTGAACAGAAAGTGTGTACAAAACCCAATTTTGTTTGTTCACAAGCTCAGTATAAGACAACAGTATCAATAGATTCTTAGTGTCCAGAACTAGGACATAAATGACACTATCTATTTTGGACTGCTCAGACTCCCCAAATGAACTATATTCCCATTAAGAGATCTATTAGCCAAATGTAGCCTATATGTAAGAGAACTGTCAGGCTAGTGAAAGATCTGGAAACAATGACAGAAGAGTTGGTATGTATTCCAAACATTAGGTATGTGAGAGCATGGTAGCTATCTTTAGTATTTAAAGAGAGCACATATGCAGAACAAAGAACAATTAGTATTTACCGGGAGTTGGATTTTAATTCACTCAAATGGAGATACTTTCTGACAGGTAGAGGTGTCTTAAGATAACATGAGGCATACTCCTCTCTACCTCCTTTCATGACATTGAATTTCCTACCTCAGACAATGAAAAGAATGAAAAAAATTTATTTAAGGAATTCTTTTGGGCAGTTTGGTACTATAATGGAAGATAAACATTGTATACATATTTGTCTTAACAGAGAATGTACCACATCAGGAGTGAACCCTCATGTTAACTATGGACTATGAGACCAAATAATGATGTTTCAAGACATATTCATCAATTATAACACAGGGAGCACTCTGGTGGAGGATGATGATAAAAGGAAAAGGTATGCATGGATGATATCAGGAAGTATAGGGGAAATCACTGTACCTTCCACTCAATTTTGTTAAGAAACTAAAACTTTAAAAAAAAAAAAAGTCTACTGATTTTTTTTTTTAATTCAGTTGGCCCAGAATTAGGGATCAAGGTTAGAGTTCATAAAGCCTGAGTCAGAAGGTCTTTGAGAATATGGGAATGAAAACAACCAGAAATACTGACTGGCAGAGAGTAAAGGATAAGTGGTCCTAGCTGATTTTATTACATTTTAGACATGGCAAAGAGATTTCAAATGTAACTGCAGTATCTTCAGTCCTACAACTTTGGCAATGAGACTTTGTGGCTTCACTAGTTGAGGTATGGAACCTATTTGTTTCCTTCCACTCCATCCCTTGAATCTAGACTTGTGACTTCTTTTAATAAATAAGATCTGGAAGAAGCACCGATATGTCCATTCTGAGCCTATAGACTCTAAGATGCCTGGCAGCTCTTGTCTTCCTTCTTGAAAGGCAGCTGCAATTCTATAAGGAGTTACAGATCAGCCTGCTGCAGAGAGGACCATGTAGAATCTGAAGGATGAGACACCACAGGAAAGAGAGAGTTGATGGGGGAAAGCACCAAAATGCTAGGTAGTAAACCTTGTTGAATCTTTAGGCCCAGACTGGCTGCCGGATGAATGTAACTGAGTGACTGGCCCCATTGACAATATGTAGATTAAAGGGACAGCCCCACTGATTCTTGCCCAAATTCCAAATCTACAGAATTATGAGAAATGACAAATTACGGTTGTTAAAAGCCCTCAAATTGAGGGATTATTTGTGCTGTATCTATGGATACCCAAAACACAAGATGTATAAGATCAGCAAATGTTTTGTATCAGAAATTTCCAGCCACTGTGATATTCAAGATATCCTATGCACAGGATAGCTAAGGTTGGAGTAGCTGGCCTTTGAGGTTCTTTCTGATACTTAAATACTATAGGAACTTCCTTCCAGCTCCTCTGCTTTTAGGAGAAAAATGAGGCAAGGTGTGTTTTCCCCTACAAACTGTATGACAGTTTGTGTCCCCCCAAAATCATATATTGAAGCCCTAACCCTTAATGTATTGGTATTTGGAGATGTCTTTTGAGAGGTAATTAAGGTGAGATTAAATCATGAGGGTGGGCCTTCTTTTAAGTGATCTTAAAAGAAGAGGAAAAAATATTCCTCTCTTCCTCTCCCTACACCTTCCCTCTCTCTCCCCTCCCCTTTTTTCCCTTTGGTGTGGTGTGCTGTGCTGTGCTGTGCTGTGCTGTGCTGTGGGTGCCCTGAAGAAAGCGATGTAAAAACACATAGCCAGAAGTCAGCTCTGTGTTACACTTGTCCATACCTTCCTAGCTCTACTTCAATAATATTATTCCACTCATTGGTAATAGAGAAGTGTATACTTAGGTTCCATGAATCCCTGAAAGAAAAACAGTAAGAGTTCAAAACTCATATACAGGCTTTAATCTAAGTAAGAAATGATAAAGCAATGATGAACCCAATAAGAAATCAGATCTCTATAAGAAGTCGATAAGAAATGAAGCATACTGCTAAAAAGAAAGAAGATGAGATAAAGGGAGGAAACCATCCTGAAATTTTTAATATATTTCCAACTATCAACAATATTGGTGAAAAAGATAACACAAAAATTGTATGTCTGTATGTAAAATGGTTCAGAAATCGTGTAAGGATGAAGAAAACTTGGAGGACCTTTTAAAGTCAACATTCCTATAAGATATTACAATTTACGTAAGATAAGAAAGGGAATACTTTGTGTGCACAGGGAAAGCAGTATATAAATGTAGAGAGAAATTGCCAGTGTGCTCCAGATAATATCAGAGTAAAAACAGCACTGGGTTTCCTTTGCCTCTCTCTCAGATAAGCAAAAAATAAGAGCTCAGTATTAAAGGGAAAAGAATATAAATTAGGACTAGGGAGGAAAATAATCTGTAGGGGCTGGCCACAGAGAAACAAGCCTTTCCTGTAGTGGGTATGAAGGGTAAGAATGGTGTGTAAAGAAAACTAAAATTTTTGCTTTGTGAGTATAAAGAAATGGTTAGAGAAACATTTTTAATAGCAAGTAAGATTCTCCTATCTTATCCTTCTAACTGGTATTTTGGGACTTTTAGTTCCATTTTTCCTTCTTTGCAAGACTTCCATCTTTATCATATTTTTACAAAAAATTGAGAAGATTTGCAAGAAAAACTCAGCAGTGAAGGAAACTAAAATATCTTGTTTCTGTAATTTTGCCTCTTTTGCATAAATATCTAGGTGGATTTACACTCAATATAGAATGTTCAAAGTGGCTTTACTCATGGTAGTTTCACACTGGATACAAGTCAAATGCCCATCAAAAGAAGAGTGGACATATACACTGAGGTACAGTCATACCATGGGATATGACAAAAAAATAAAAAAGAATAACCTATGGTATTAGCAAAATACACCCACTTATAGATACAGCAACCAAACACCACCACCCAAATATAGGCACAAGGGAAAACCTGGATAAATGTCAAAGATATATGAAGTAGGGGAAAAAAAAAAACCCAAATCAGTCAGACACCCAGAAGAGTTCATGCTGTATCATTTCATTTAGAGAAAGTTCAAGAACGGGTGAAACCAGTTGATGATGCTAGAAGCCAGAATTGTACTTACTTCTTGGAGGTTTTGGTATAGATAAGAAGTGGCACAACAGAATCTTATAGAATACTAGAAATGTTCTATACCTCGATCTGAGCGGTGGTTAAAATACTGTAAACATGTACCAATAATTGTTAAACTGCATAATTAAGAGCAATCTACTTCACACACTTTATGTATATTATATCTCAACTTAAAAAGAGATAGAGATGGAAAATATGTAGAGGCTCTGTGGCAAATGTGTTCATTCTGAAGAACCCTGGTGTGAGCACTTGAAACGAAAGACTGTTGTTCCCCAGAGCAGCTGAGCCTGAGACACAAAAAGAGGTTTGTGTAACTGACAATTGGAAGAACCATCCTGCATATATTAAGACATCACAGGCAGAGAAAACAAATAGTGGTTTCAATTATGAGCCCTAAATAAAGAGCCACAAGGGTGGAAGCTCCAAACTGTGGGCTTTTCCTTGCATTTTATCTACTTCTCACACGGGCTACTCTACATTGCAACTTCCAACAATGGTAGTTGTGGAGATCTATTTGTTCAACAATGGTGAGTAATTCTTTTAAGAAATTCAGAAGAACAGCTAATAAGAAAATATATATAAAAAGTAATTACCAGGAAAAAGCAGAATACAAATAAGACAAGGATAAAGGCAATGAAGATAAAGGCAATAAAGGCAGATAATTGCTATGATTACACTTTAAATTTGATTCAGCTTCTCAGCAGCCAGTGAACAGAGGTAAAGCTAATCAGTTTTTTAATTCTCATTGTCAGGAAAGAAGACAAATATCAGTCTCCCAAAGGAAATAAAAGTTTGTCTGGAATCAAGTTTATGTCTAAATCATCCACTGAATCCAACAAGATGGTAAAGTAGAGAGATCACCCAAGGGGTGCCTGGGTGGCTCAGTGGGGTAAGCCTCTGCCTTCTGCTCAGGTCATGATCTCAGGGTCCTGGGATCAAGCCCCACATCGGGGTCTCTGCTCAATGGGGAGTGTTCTTCCTCCTCCTCTCTCTCTCTGCCTGCCTCTCTGCCTACTTGTTATCTCTCTGTCAAATAAATAAATTAAATATTAAAAAAAAAAGAAAGATCACTGAATTAAAATGAAAGGACTTGGATTTTGGTCAAGAACTCATCACTCTCTGGTTAGGCGATTCTAAGCTTTATGAACCTCAGCTTCCCTATCTTTAAAATAATAATAATCGACAGATCATGCAAATATGCTTGCTGTGTGCTCAGTGCTGAGTTAAGTTCAATCCTCAGTAAGACCTGATCAACAATGGCCTTTCTACCCATTTTACTGATGATGAAGTTAGTATTCAGAGAGGTTAAATGGCTCCAAATCAACAGGTAATAGAAGGAAGAAGATAATTCTTCTTTAACCTAATTCACTAAGTAGTTAGGCAAATCACATGTGATACTTGGTTAGTCTTTCTAAAAATACTGTGCAGTGTGAAAAATTAAAATTTGCAAATACCTGTTTTGTACCTCTTTATAAACAAAGCATTTTACTGGACAAACTGGCATTCACAATACTGTAAAGAGTGTTCTACATTGATTTAATAAAGTATCACCACTCTCTGAAGGCATTGGCCACGATACGCCGGCATATAAGAATGTCTTCCCTTGACTCCATCTCTTTCCATGCTCTTCCAATCATTCTGCTAATCTTTCACACAGCCTCATTATCTCCTCCTTTTTCTTCAATTCTCACCCCCCAGCCCTCCTTGTTCTATTTGGCATTAACGGAAATAATGAATGAAATAAGTGAATGAATGAATGAAATAATGACTGCAATAGTGAAATAATAAAATAACAACGATATAAGCAAAAAAAGAGAGAGTCAATGGAACATAAGGAAACACATTTGGAGCACTTGCGGGGAGGGCAAACTACAATAATTATAACTTTAATTAGATAAAATGTCTTACAATGCAACATAGTAAACTGAATCTAAGTAGAGAGAAGAAAATTGACTCTAACTAGAGAGAAGAAAGAAAGACTGAAGACAGTTACACACAACACTTTAAACAATTCTTGTTTCTCTGATGTAATTGGAGAAGGGTCATCAGGTCGCAAAGAGGAATTTTTCAGCTAAGAAATATTAAAGCACATTGGTGTGTTAATGGGAATAACTGATGAGAAAGAGAGAAATTGTTGATTCAAAGGAAACAGAAATTATTTGACACACAACATCCCTGAGCAAGCAAGAGGAAATGGGACCCCGTGCATAAGTGGAGGGGCTGATCTGTAATAGGTAGAGACAGGTCATCCCTTGTAACAGTGGTGAAGAGAAAATACTCAAGGAGCTATATGTAATGCTGGTTATCTCTGAAACGGCTATTTCCTCCTTCATCCCTTCTAACATAATTCAAATGATGCTAAGATAGGCTGAGGATCAATGGACCCACTTCACTGGACTAACCGATCATATTTCCTTTTCGATAACAATTGGTTTAGGGGTCGGTGTATGATCCAGTATATTCAGAGATACCAGAGAGAGTTTACTGAAAACTGTAGGGAACATTTTTTTTTTCCTTGATTAAAAAAAGCGACATTCAAAGTGAAACCCCTGCTATCTACATTTGGGTGTATTAGGACACAATGTTGGAGTTTGGGCAGCTATCTTACAATCAAGAGGATCATAGAGAAGCAACCCAGAACTCTAACATTTTTGAACTGTGGAATTAATTATCCTTGAAAGCATATAGCTCTGGTCTTCTTTAAAGTGGTATTTAAAACTCTAAAACTACTAAAACCAGTTTTAGTAGTGTAGTTCGCTGTTTGCCAGCCAAAGCATCATAACTGGTTCTGTGAGCAATGGATACATGTAAATGGACATTGAAAGACCTGATAATAGAAAGACAAGAGTAGGGGTGCCTGGGTGGCTCAGTGGGTTAAGCATCTGCCTTTGGCTCTGGTCATGATCTCAGGGTCCTGGGATCAAGCCTTGCAATGGCTTCCCTTTTTAGCGAGGAGCCTGCTTCTCCCTCTCCTTCTGCGGCTCCCCCCGCTTCTGCTCTCTCGCTCTCTCCCTCAAATAAGTAAATTCTTTCAAATAAAATGAAAAGACAAAAGTATTCTCTCCTAGTGGCTTCTAGGTTATCAGTGAAGCAAGAATCCTTTTACTGTCAGTAAAGGAAGCTAGAGGGTGTAAGATATTTGAAAGAAGGGAAATAGGAGAGTCTTTCTGATAAGTAGGCAAGTAACTTTACGAAGGAGATATAAGACTGCCTAGCACTCCTGAGTGCCCACTGCAGACTAGGGACTATAAATTTAAAGTGCAAAACAGCTGGCATGGTTCATTGTTTCTTCAGGCATGTTCAGATATTCAGGGGCTCACACAGAGTAAGCAGAATGACGAGTTTAATCAGGTTTGACACTTTGCCAGGCAAGTTTTGAAAGCACTAAAGGAAGGCAAAGAAGTCAAGGGCCTCTACAAGGGAGTGATTAAAGTGATTAATCATGGAGGCCAGCATGAGTAAGGAGAAAATTGAGAATAAGATAAGGCAGATGAGTTTTTCTCCATTGAGAATGATATTTGCGGTGGGTTTTTCATAGATGGCTTTGATGATATTGAGGTATGTGCCCTCTATCCCTACACTTTGAAGAGTTTTGATCAGGAAGGGATGTTGTACTTTGTCAAATGCTTTTTCAGCATCTATTGAGAGTATCATATGGTTCTTGTTCTTTCTTTTATTGATGTGTTGTATCACATTGACTGATTTGCGGATGTTGAACCAACCTTGCAGCCCTGGAATAAATCCCACTTGGTCGTGGTGAATAATCTTTTTAATGTACTGTTGAATCCTATTGGCTAGTATTTTGTTGAGTATTTTCGCATCTGTGTTCATCAAGGATATCGGTCTATAGCTCTCTTTTTTGGTGAGATCCTTGTCTGGTTTTGGGATCAAGGTGATGCTGGCCTCATAAAATGAGTTTGGAAGTTTTCCTTCCATTTCTATTTTTTGGAACAGTTTCAGGAGAATAGGAATTAGTTCTTCTTTAAATGTTTGGTAGAATTCCCCCGGGAAGCCGTCTGGCCCTGGGCTTTTGTTTGTTTGGAGATTTTTAATGACTGTTTCAATCTCCTTACTGGTTATGGGTCTGTTCAGGCTTTCTATTTCTTCCTGGTTCAGTTGTGGTAGTTTATATGTTTCTAGGAATGCATCCATTTCTTCCAGATTGTCAAATTTATTGCCGTAGAGTTGCTCATAGTATGTTCTTATAATAGTTTGTATTTCTTTGGTGTTAGTTGTGATCTCTCCTCTTTCATTCATGATTTTATTTATTTGGGTCCTTTCTCTTTTCTTTTTGATAAGTCGGGCCAGGGGTTTATCAATTTTATTAATTCTTTCAAAGAACCAGCTCCTAGTTTTGTTGATTTGTTCTATTGTTTTTTTGGTTTCTATTTCATTGATTTCTGCTCTGATCTTTATGATTTCTCTTCTCCTGCTGGGCTTAGGGTTTCTTTCTTGTTCTTTCTCCAGCTCCTTTAGGTGTAGGGTTAGGTTGTGTACCCGAGACCTTTCTTGTTTCTTGAGAAAGGCTTGTACCGCTATATATTTTCCTCTCAGGACTGCCTTTGTTGTGTCCCACAGATTTTGAACCGTTGTATTTTCATTATCATTTGTTTCCATGATTTTTTTCAATTCTTCTTTAATTTCCCGGTTGACCCATTCATTCTTTAGAAGGATACTGTTTAGTCTCCATGTATTTGGGTTCTTTCCAAACTTCCTTTTGTGGTTGAGTTCTAGCTTTAGAGCATTGTGGTCTGAAAATATGCAGGGAATGATCCCAATCTTTTGATACCGGTTGAGTCCTGATTTAGGACCGAGGATGTGATCTATTCTGGAGAATGTTCCATGTGCACTAGAGAAGAATGTGTATTCTGTTGCTTTGGGATGAAATATTCTGAATATATCTGTGATGTCCATCTGGTCCAGTGTGTCGTTTAAGGCCTTTATTTCCTTGCTGATCTTTTGCTTGGATGACCTGTCCATTTCAGTGAGGGGAGTGTTAAAGTCCCCTACTATTATTGTATTATTGTTGATGTGTTTCTTTGATTTTGTTATTAATTGGTTTATATAGTTGGCTGCTCCCACATTGGGGGCATAGATATTTAAAATTGTTAAATCTTCTTGTTGGACAGACCCTTTGAGTATGATATAGTGTCCTTCCTCATCTCTTATTATAGTCTTTGGCTTAAAATCTAATTGATCTGATATAAGGATTGCCACTCCTGCTTTCTTCTGATGTCCATTAGCTTCCGCTAAGGTCAGGAACACGGCAGGGATGTCCATTATCACCACTGCTATTCAACATCGTACTAGAGGTCCTAGCCTCAGCAATCAGACAACAAAAGGAAATTAAAGGCATCCAAATCGGCAAAGAAGAAGTCAAATTATCACTCTTCGCAGATGATATGATACTATATGTGGAAAACCCAAAAGACTCCACTCCAAAACTGCTAGAACTTATACAGGAATTCAGTAAAGTGTCAGGATATAAAATCAATGCACAGAAATCAGTTGCATTTCTCTACACCAACAGCAAGACAGAAGAAAGAGATATCAAGGAGTCAATCCCATTTACAATTGCATCCAAAACCATAAGATACCTAGGAATAAACCTAACCAAAGAGACACAGAATCTATACTCAGAAAACTATAAAGTACTCATGAAAGAAATTGAGGAAGACACAAAGAAATGGAAAAATGTTCCATGCTCCTGGATTGGAAGAATAAATATTGTGAAAATGTCCATGCTACCTAAAGCAATCTACACATTTAATGCAATTCCTATCAAAGTACCATCCATCTTTTTCAAAGAAATGGAACAAATAATTCTAAAATTTATATGGAACCAGAAAAGACCTCGAATAGCCAAAGGGATATTGAAAAAGAAAGCCAACGTTGGTGGCATCACAATTCCGGACTTCAAGCTCTATTACAAAGCTGTCATCATCAAGACAGCATGGTACTGGCACAAAAACAGACACATAGATCAATGGAGCAGAATAGAGAGCCCAGAAATAGACCCTCAAATCTATGGTCAACTAATCTTCGACAAAGCAGGAAAGAATGTCCAATGGAAAAAAGACAGCCTTTTCAATAAATGGTGCTGGGAAAATTGGACAGCCACATGCAGAAAAATGAAATTGGACCATTTCCTTACACCACACACAAAAATAGACTCAAAATGGATGAAGGACCTCAATGTACGAAAGGAATCCATCAAAATCCTTGAGGAGAACACGGGCAGCAACCTCTTCGACCTCTGCCGCAGCAACATCTTCCTAGGAACAACGCAAAAGGCAAGGGAAGCAAGGGAAAAAATGAACTACTGGGATTTCATCAAGATCAAAAGCTTTTGCACAGCAAAGGAAACAGTTAACAAAATCAAAAGACAACTGACAGAATGGGAGAAGATATTTGCAAACGACATATCAGATAAAGGACTAGTGTCCAGAATCTATAAAGAACTTAGCAAACTCAACACCCAAAGAACAAATAATCCAATCAAGAAATGGGCAGAAGACATGAACAGACATTTCTGCAAAGAAGACATCCAGATGGCGAACAGACACATGAAAAAGTGCTCCATATCACTCGGCATCAGGGAAATACAAATCAAAACCACAATGAGATATCACCTCACACCAGTCAGAATGGCTAAAATCAACAAGTCAGGAAATGACAGATGCTGGCGAGGATGCGGAGAAAGGGGAACCCTCCTACACTGTTGGTGGGAATGCAAGCTGGTGCAGCCACTCTGGAAAACAGCATGGAGGTTCCTCAAAATGTTGAAAATAGAACTGCCCTATGACCCAGCAATTGCACTATTGGGTATTTACCCTAAAGATACAAATGTAGTGATCCAAAGGGACACATGCACCCGAATGTTTATAGCAGCAATGTCCACAATAGCCAAACTATGGAAAGAACCTAGATGTCCATCAACAGATGAATGGATCAAGAAGATGTGGTATATATACACAATGGAGTACTATGCAGCCATCAAAAGAAATGAAATCTTGCCATTTGCAACAACATGGATGGAACTAGAGCGTATCATGCTTAGCGAAATAAGTCAAGCAGAGAAAGACAACTATCATATGATCTCCCTGATATGAGGAAGTGGTGATGCAACATGGAGGCTTAAGTGGGTAGAAGAAGAATAAATGAAACAAGATGGGATTGGGAGGGAGACAAACCATAAGTGACTCTTAATCTCACAAAACAAACTGAGGGTTGCCGGGGGGAGGGGGTTTGGGAGAAGGGGGTGGGATTATGGACATTGGGGAGGGTATGTGATTTAGTGAGTGCTGTGAAGTGTGTAAACCTGGTGATTCACAGACCTGTACCCCTGGGGATAAAAATATATGTTTATAAAAAATTAAAAATTAAAAAAAAAAAAAAAAAAAAAAAAAAAGATAAGGCAGATGACAGTGAAGAATAGGTTGGGTCAAAGGATTGGATGTTTCAATGGAAGCAGAAGAATTGTTGGAGAGAAGACGCTGAAGTGAATTTGAAAGATAGCATGTAAGTGGTCAGAGTTGGGTACTTACATATAAGACTTTGAGAGGCTAAGTATTGGACACATCAATAAAATAGATGGTATAGTCCCATGGAATAATAATAGACATAAAGTTAGAAAGGGAGTGAAGTAGGTACTAAGATATACAACCCGCAAAAGAAGAATCTTGAAAACTTTAGATGACAGAGAACTAGCCGACCTAGCCTGAAATCAGGCTCCCCGAAAGAGTTATCTTTAAAAAAGGAAACAGAGGGCTCCTGAGTGGCTCAGTTGTTAAGCGTTTGCCTTTAGCTCAGGTCATGATTCCAGGGTCCTGGGATCGAGCCCCACATAGGGTTCCCTGTTCAGCAGGAAGCCTGCTTCTCCTCTCCCACTCCCCTGCTTCTGTTCTCTCTCTTGTTGTGTGTCTCTCTGTCAAATAAATAAATTTAAAAAGAAAAAGAAAAAGAAAACAGAGTAAAATGGGTGGCCAGCAGTAATGAGAAATATGAGAACAATTATTCCCCTGCCAGGCCCCATGGTTGTGAGACGTGGCAGCAAAACAGGCGGAACTGAGAATGCTGCAGAAAAAAAGCTAAATTTCATGAACTTCAGTTTCCTTAACTGTAGAATGTTACTAATATTGACTTTCTAGAGTAGTTTGAGGATAAAATGAGATAACATATAAAACACAAGAAAACTGTCAGCATTATAAATAGAACAAAAAACAATCATATTCCTGTACCTCACATTGTAAAGTGCCTACCACGGTATTAAATATAGCTCTTTTAGCTATTTGTATTGACTTTTTACTTTGTTCCATGCACTCTTAAGGAGACATTGAAGAACCAGTGATGAGAAATTTCACCTTTGTGGGATAACCTTAAAAACCTCAAGTTGAGAATTCATTTGAAGATGGTTCCAGATTAGTAGTGCAGCCAGTCATCTATCAAAATCATATGCAAATTTTCACTAGGAAAAAAAGACCCACCTCCAATCCAAGCTTTAAACTGTATTTCCATAAATAAAGATCCCAAAATTATGAACTCAGGTAAAAACAAATCACAAAATGTACAAGAAGATAAGAAATGGAAATTAGATTAGATACCATAACCTCAAGATCTCAGAACTGGATATTGGAATTATCAGATGCAGATGTTGAAATAATTATGTCTGATATATTAAAAGAAATGTAATTAAATCTTGAAGATACGAGCACAGTAAAAGAAACTTTGATAAATACCCAAGTTCACCTGTAAAAAACCCAGGAAAAGGAATTAAATAATATCTAACATACAGATAATTTCAGTTATTGACTATTTTTTAAAGTTTGATGATGGAAGCATGAGCCTTCATTGTACACTGCTCTTTATACCTTTCATATTTTTACAAATGTTTGTAAATACATAATAATTAATAAATACATAATAATAAACCCATTAAATAATTTTAGGCCATTCTAAAAAACATTGCATAACCATTCAAGAGGATACAGGTAAAGGAGTTAATGGAAAGCATATCACAGACATATTTTTCAGTGAGAAAAACTAGTCAGTGGGTTATATGTATATCATTTCTATAAAGCAAATACAAAAAAATTCAATAAGTTTATATGTATATTTATATTATATTTATAGTTACTACTACATGTGTATGCCTAGATATGCCTGTCTATGCATCTATCTCTCTAGTATACATGTAAAAGGTTAGAAAAATATCTAGGAGGATATATACTAATGTGTTTAAAGTAATAGCTAATGGTGAGGGAAGACAGAGGAGTTGCTTAAAGAATAAACTCACTTTACGTTGGGATGCTACAACATGGGTTGTGCATATTTAAATAATGATGATGAATACTCTTGTAACCACCATCCAGGTCAAGAGTTTTACCAACCACCAAGAAGCCCCTGTACATTCCCAGTCCCAATTATATCCCTCTCTCTCTCCCCAAAGTATCTACTCTCTTAGCTTTTATGGTAACCATTTTTCTTTCTTTATAGTTTTATCACCAAAGTGTATATCCCTAAACGTCGTAGCTTTGTACAACTTTAAAAAAAATTTTTTTTTGGTATGATTTTCAGTCCCTTTAGTCTACCAGTATCCCCTCCTTTCCTTTGCCTTTACAATTTATAGTTGAAGAATCTGAGTCATTTGACCTACCGCATTTCACACCGTCTGGAATTTACGGATTTCACACTCATTTGAAAGATATGTATGTTCCTCTATTTTCTCCAAATGGACAGGTAAATCCAGAGGTTTAACATGACTCATGTTCAGTCCCTTTGAGAAGACTATATAGGCATAGACTGCATGGTTTCTGTGTGTGTGTGTGTGTGTGTGTGTGTGTGTGTGTGTGTGTGTGTAATGGTGGCAGTTGTTGATACTCAATGCCTAGATCCATTAATTCCTTGAGATCGCAAATTAGTGATATTCCAATTCTATCATTTATTGTTTATTTTTTAGTTGGAATATTATTACAAAGAGACAATTCCATCTATTACTTATTTACCTGTGGTTCAAGATAAATGCTTGTTTCTTGCCCCCACCTATTTTTAAGAGAGCATATTGATGGATTTAAATAAATTTTAATTATCCTAATTAAAGTACAAATTGTCCTGTCCCTCTGGTCATGGGAACTTCTTCAAATTGGCTCCTTTTGACAAGATCCAAGTAATCTTTGAAAACTTCACCACCAATTTTTATAGCAAGGTGTGCTAGATTTGAACATTTCTGCCTCAGATCTTCCATCAGATACTTTTCCAAGAAGCCCTAGTATCTTTTGATGGTAAGTAGTATTTCAAAACTACAACCTGGGTGCTAGGTGCTAGAGATTCTAATTATTCCTGAGTTGATCATTGTTTCTGAACTTTGGAGGTAAAACTAGGAATGAATATGTGTATCTTTATGCAGTTCCTTTTGATAGTTGATTTTTCTTTTTTTTTTTTTTAAGATTTTATTTATTTATCTTGAGAGAGAGACAGAGAGAGAGAGAGGGGAAGAGCACAAGCAGAGGGAAGGCAGAGAAAGAGGGAGAACCAGACACCCCATTGAGCAGAGAGCCCAAACAGGACTTGATCCAAGGACCCTGAGATCATGACCTGAACTAAAGACAGATGCTTAACCCATTGAGCCATGCAAGCACCCTGATTTTTTATTTTTCTTTTAATCTTCTATCTCAATTTGTATATTCATATACCTTATATACCATGTTTCCTATGCTTTGATACATATTTTACATTATATCTATATTTTATATTCTGTTCATTTGCTCTTATGTTTAATTTTGTCTAATTTTAAGCTCTAAATATTTAATATGTTCTCCTAAGTTCTTTCACTTACATTTTAAACTTTTCCAATTCTTATTAAAGTTATTCCCCTTATTTTATAACATTTTCATGTCTTCAGTTTATTGAGAAATAAAACGTAAACATTTTCATATTTTATATGAACATATTTTTCTGGTGTATTTCCATTCTCTGTGGATATCATTTGGCTCCTTAACTTTCTTTTTTATTATAATACTATGTATGGGACTTGACCTTATACTTTCTGGTCACTTTTTTACTCTTTTACATGCAATCAGTTACATTTCTTTCGTCTAGTCATTTTCAAATCATTTCCTCAGAACTTCTCCAGAGAAAAAAATATTAAAGCATTTGCTTTAAACACTTAAGTAAAAAAACAAATGCATTCACTGTCCTTTTTACTAGTCACTATGGTTTTTGAAAACAGTGGGAAGAAAAACAGGAGAACCACCACGTACTAGATTTTCGCTTGTAACTCTTGTCACTTCCCACTCTTCCCTTTGCTGGCAGAATCTTCTTTGTATCTGCCCCTTGATTTTCTTCAGATTCACCTGATTTCTATTCCACTGCTCTGTTTCAAGCCAGACATTCCATTCTACTACTAATGCCATTCCACTGGTTTAAGAATGTCTAAAGAGGCTCTTGACAAAAAGAGGTATGTCTACTCCAGCAGGGTGTGGGTTAGGGGGATGGAAAGTAGGGTATTGGTTAATTGTATTAGTCATCTCAGACTGCCATAACCAGTACTACGGATTGGGTGACTTGAAAAACAGAAACTGATTTCTCATCGTTCTGGAGACTGGGAAGCCCAAAATCAAGGTGCAAGTATGCTAAGCTTCATTCTGAGGCCTCTTCTCTTGCCTTTGCAGGTTGCCTCCATTTCACTGTGCTCATAAGACCTCTTCTTTGTAAGCACAGGGAGAGAGAAATGGCTTTCTCTTCCTCTTTCATGAGGCCGTCAATGCCACTGGAGTAGGACTCCACCCTTATGACCTCATTTCACCTTGATTATCTCCTTCCAGCTCTGTCCCCACAGACTGCCACTTTGGGGGTTAGGATTCAGCCTATGAATTTTATCGGGATACAATTCTATCCATAACATCGATATAATGAAATAAATTAGTGATCTGAAATAAGACATGAAAATGTCCACCTGGATTTGGAAGATGAGGAAAGACAAGATTGGAAAAAGATGAAAAGTACAAGACACTGCTTAGCCTACTTGGGTAACAGTGGTCCCGGGGAAAATTCTAGGCTTCCAGGGGCATCCTGAAATTATAGACACTGAATTAGGGAAAAACAAGATGTCACCAAAACAGGAATCTCCAACTGGTTACAATGAACACTGAATCTAATTTGTGTTACGGCTGAGAGCACTGAAGCTTAGGACAGTAGAGATCATACACCCAGAAAGTAATAGAATCAGGATTCCTTCTAGAAATATTGTAGGTTAACACCACTGTTCTTTCTAATGCATTCTCTCTCCCTCTGTTGCCATTATAAACTTCACAGTTTTTCTGAGGATGATGTTAAGCCATGAGCCTGAGGTTCTATTTTGACTGGATTCCATTCACTAGTTTTACAAGTATTTTGAGCTTTTGGTTTCTGTAATGCTGTGACTAAATGAAATAGGCCTGCATAGGAATACAAATTGTGAAAACTGATTGAACAGAAATGAAAAGAATGTAGAAGCTATTTCTCCTCTGCAGGATAAATACTCTAAGTCATAAAAACAACTCAGGATGTATTATTCTCAGGGATATTTCATGAAATTGGCATCCATATCCACTGATGTTTTAAGAATTGTCAACCTGAAAGGTGGTTGTAAGGATTAGACAGACTCATAAACACAGCAGAGTGAGAAGTGCCTGGAGTTCCCTATGATAAAGTTTGTAATATAGAGATTGAATCAAATGACATCATTCGTCTCCTGCAACTAATACTAGGGTAACTAATAGTAGAGGAAACTAAATATCCCCAAATAAGAGATTAATGTGATTTTCATTAAAATATTTATCTTTTGTCTAATATAAAGTAGCACAGTAGGAACATTCAGTTTTCTTTTAAATTTTAATATAGTATCTGATTACATCTGATTTCTTGAATAAACTCCATGGTAATAGTACAATTACTCCATTAATAGATGCTAATTTTAGAGAGTCTTTAAGACAGAGATTCTAATAACTACTCATTATTTCTAAGAAAATTTAAGGGCATGTGACATTTTTTTCAATCATGAGAACTGATAACAAAAATATTACCCACAGAGAAAATGACACAGCACAGTAGAGTCCTCATATGTGTCAATATACAGGCTGACTAGTGGTCAATTAACTGGTGGTATATGGACATTCTGCTCAGCAAGGATGAAAAAATGACTTATGTTCCTATGCTCTTTGAAATTTTTATTTTTTTTTTTTTAAGATTTATTCATTTTACAGAGAGAGAAAGCCAGAGTGGGGGGAAGGACAGAGGGAGAGAATCTCAATGCAGGGCCCATCCCACCACCCATGAGATCATGACTTGGGCTGTATTCACCAGTAGGCTGTTTAACCACTAAGCTTTCCAGGTACCCCTGCTCTTGAGAATTTTAATGAGAATTTTAGAGGGCTGGTAGTAGGTAAGTGTTAAAAGTAGAAACGACAAGACGTAAGAGAAAAAAAAAAAACAAACCTGAAGTCACTATAGGAGAAGACATAAAGCAACTGATCCTACCCAAACACAATGAGTAAGGAAAAACCATATATACCAGGAAGGAGAGGGAGAGGGAGGGAACACTAAATGGAAGAAAAATTCGCTGAGAGTGATAGAGTAGCAAATCACCTTAATGGCCAGCCTAGGCAAGATTATTCGACAGTAACAAACACCCAAATTTTTTTTTTTAATTTTTTTATTTTTTATAAACATATATTTTTATCCCCAGGGGTACAGGTCAAGAATAAATCAAACACCCAAATTTTTAATGCCTAATAAAAACATGCTCGTCTTTCCCTCCCATTATGTACAACATAGGTCACAGGAACAGTCCCCATATGGTACATTCCATTCCCACTGTGAGAAAAAAGAGAGATACCGTCTGTTTGCAAATAGCACTTGTTACTTTTTGTTCATAGTTTATCACTAAACTAAATTATACAATCAATTATATACTGCTTGTCTTTATTGTAATTTTATCTTTACTTCACTTCAAAGATTCTTGTCTGAAGGCAAAACTAAATCCCACAGTAGTACTTGCCTCTGTTCACAAGGGAAGGGCTTTATTTCTTTTATAAGGCGCTTGCAGTGACCAAAAAGAATGCCGCTGATGGGCTCTTCAGGGAAAGGCTTTGAGCCTCTGATCTCTACCCATGCTGACTGGAGGTGAAATAGGAAGCAGAGTCCCAGGAAATGTCCTAGAGGCATCCCGTGAGATTAAAACGTGTTCAGTCAATGCGATTAATTTTTAGGATGGTTGATCTTCTGTAACCTGCATAAAGTGAATGTTATTTTGTCAGTCCAGAGAGTCGTTCAAAAAGGACCCTTGGTCAGATGACAACCGAACACTTTTCAAAAGACCAGGAACATCGCCGAGTCATTTTTTTCTAACTACTTATGGAAACATAGCTCACCTCTTTCCAATAGTGATTTATAGCCTAATGGCAATGCTTCTGGGCATTTCTCTCTCTCAGATTGAAGCTGGGTGCTAGATGCTTTTACTGTTTAAAAAAAAAAAAAAGTATTTACTCCATGGCACATCCAACAGACTTGCCATTAGGCTGTTATTCACCTCTCTTCTGTGTCTGCTGACGAGGAAAGCATTAATTGTGGTCCAAGCACTAGCTTTCATGTTAATGCTCATCAAATGCATTTATTAACTCTTCCTCTGATAATAGAGATCACACAAAATTAAAGCTTGAAACATTTCTTTCCATTCATCAAAAATCGTGACTAAAATGAAATGTTAGAAAGAAACCCTTCAATTCATTGCATCAAATATGTAAATGAAGAGAACGTTCTCCCTTTACACACTTAAATTTATTTGCTGAAATTGTAATACATAGTTTTTCTTTAGAATGGGAGGGCTGACTAACTCTAGGCAGGAGAGGAAGGCCCACCATTATTTGTTTGTTTGTTTTAATTATGGCACCAAAGAAAATATTGACAAGGCTGTTTTCACCTTTATGAGATTCTACACAAACTTCTATGATTATGTACCGCATTACATTAGAAACGGAAAATTTTGACCAAAAAAAAGTATTTTATATCAATATTTTAGATGCTTATTTGGAAACATGCATTGAATTTTAAACATTTTATACTATGCAAAATATTTTCTTTAAACTTCAATGTAAATTCATGACATGTTTTGTTAACTGATTATTTTTATAAGCGACGATTTACCATGGCAATTAATAAGCTAGAGCTTCATATTAGTTACTCCAACATAAGACATTTCACTGTCACCTGACTGTGGAATATAAACATCAGAGTTTGTTGAGTTATGACAGATATAATATGATTTGTTAAATAATTCATAATACAGAATCACAGCATAGGTAACCTTCGGTTTGTGTGCATGTGCATGTAAACACATTGTATTAGGGAGTAAATGTTCTCTGCTCTACCCTCTCTCTTCTCTGTTACACAATAATTCCTCCCCCTATCTTCCCAATCTGTAGCATCCCAGAAGCCTGCCCATGGGCAATGAGTCAAGTGGACAATATTGATGCTATGCATTGTGATGAGCCCCTTTCGGCACTAAATATTTCATGTATATTAAGTCCCCATCTGCAAAGAAATGCTTTCATTGCTCAAGTTGCAAACGTGCAGGGAAGGAATTAAAGTGATTATTTGTACTCTTTGATCTGGAATAAGAACACTCTATGGGAAACAAAGGTGGATTCTCTTCTTCCTCATACTCTGGTAGAATTGATCTGCCAATGCATGCCAGCCAAGGGTATAAGCAGAGGAAAGAACATCTGCTAGTAAGAGAGCACTCCAGGGTGCCTGGGTGGCTCAGTGGATTAAGCCTCTGCTTTCAGCTCATGTCCTGATCTCAGGGTCCTGGGATTGACCCCCACCCACATCGGGATCTCTGCTCAGCAGGGAGCCTGCTTCCCCCCTCTATCTGCCTGCCTCTCTGCCTACTTGTGATTTCTCTCTGTGTGTGTCAAATAAATAAATAAAATCTTCAAAAAAAAAAAAAATAAGAGAGCACTCCAACCTACATAACTATTATAAACATAAAATGCCCAGGTGTGGTTTGTTTTAAGTAAGTAATTGTGAATTGGCTGCCTTGTCCTTGATATAGTAGGTAAACTTAAGAAGCTTATTAGGACATCAAGAGTAACCTTTTATTAACTGGAAGAAACAGACAAATAGATCTGATGAAAATACATAAAATTATCTTTTCCAATAGTGAATATCCATGACAAGCTCTTTAAGGAATCAATTACAACCTGAAATTGGGTGGAATCCAAGAGGAAATTATGCATATTTTATGTAGAAGTCATAAAGCAAACTTTCACAGGTTATTTTTACGAGATGCATCTTGCCCACCGGAAACTAGAGGATATAGGACAAAAAGGTGCCTAGCTAAATTTGTCTTCCTGAATATGTCACTTGTTTTGTACTAGTAGATCATGAGGTAGTTAATGTGATCATTGGCAGGTGTGTATCAGGTTCAAGGTCAGGTATTCAGCTTATTGTTTCCTCTACTGAGAATAATGTTTTCAATAAAGAGAGAGCTCATTTTCTACTACCTTAGTTAAGGAATATATCTACAAAATTGACTAATGTGCTATAATTTTCCCAAATTGATTCCATTCTCAGCCAATTTTCCAACCAAAGTGAACAGTTTAAATAATGCAGGAACATTATTTTGTCTATAAATTACAATATTATAAATGATTGTCGATCAATAGCAAGATACTACTAGTGTTACTCTCTTAAAGAGAAATAAATACAAACTAATACAGCAAGGAAAGGTCCAAATAAACAAATTTAGGTTACTCAACAGCACCCTCAGATAAAAGTCCAACTTGCTAGGTCTTTTTATTTTTAATTTGAGTCTTGCCTATGTTTTGAAACTGGGGTAACAACAACAACAACATAGAACAAACTGTGCTGGATCATATTTTATCTATAGTGAAGTGTTTCCTTAACATAAGTAGGAAGACAAATCTTTTCACTGTGTTTATCATTGCTTAAATTTGTCTTATTTCTACGTCAAAAAAATCTCTGAAATATAGAATTAATAAACAGTTATCCTAGTATACTTAATGGAGTATTTTCTCAGAAACTCAACTACCACTCGTTGGTTTTTAAAATTTTAAACACAGTTGTGTTTGGCTTCAAGTTACTGTATTAGATTAGTGTTTATGATGCTAGAGATATATTTTTTTAAGATTTTATTTATTCATTTGAGAGAGAGAGCACAACCAGGGAGGAAGGGGAGAGGGAGAGGGAGAAGCAGGCTCCCCGCTGAGCAGAGTACCCTCACCCAATGTGGGGTCAATCCCAGTACCCTGAGATCATGACCTGAACTGAAGGCAGTTGCTTAACAGACTGAGCCACCCAGGCACCCCCCTAATGCTAGAGATATTTTTGAATAACTGATGATAAACCAATTCTAAAAGAGAAAAGATTTAGAAGGGAGAGACATTTGTGGAAACCACCAATTAAATGCCCTAAATTAACAACAACAACAACAACAACAACAAAAGTTAAGAAGCCAAATTATTACCTCATGTTTTAATGGTATAGATTTTTTAAATAAAAATTTTGCATGTTTTTGAATTTTAGGTGAGATTTAATCTAAAAGTTGATTAGCCTAGAACTTAATAAAGAGAAATAAGTCCTTTTTGACAAATAATTTTTAATTTCAGGATTAGAACTGTCCATCTTCGTTTCTTGGCTTCAAGACTGAAAAGGAACCTAATATTTTTATACTGACTGCTGAAACAGACACTTCATAGTAAAAAGGACAACCCCACCTTCTGAAAAATTCAAAGTAATCTACTAAGAGGTATCACAATATATATAGCATTAAGAGAATTGACTTCCTTATAAGAGAAACTGCATATATACTGTCAGAAATTAAATTCTTGTGACTGCAAAATTTCTAGAGTCTTCACTCATCTGTTTAACACGTGTTCCATTTTGTTTGCATTTTAGGTATTACACAGATGCATGAAATATTGTTGGGATAAAATATAAAAAATGCTCTCAGCCATTCATTTTCCCTGCTAGGTTAGATTATTAGTCCTTAAATCCAAAGATTTGAATTTTCCTTTGGTACATAACCTGTAAGATGGGAAGACTCTGTTCTGGTGTGGAAAAGAACCAAGAAAACTAACAGCACCATTACCCAACTTTGGAAAAATATTTTCTAAAAATATTTAAAAAATAATAATAGATTTCAGTTTTAAAATTTTGATCACAGAAGTAAGAAAACAGGCAGAGCAATAGGAAGTAGCAAATTTGGCCATGTCATTTGAAAAAGTATCATTGAGAAACACTCTGCTGTACAAGTAAAAGGTTAAAAAGCTAGGTTTTAGGTTGCTGAATATTATGCTCAGTTTCTGAAAGACACGGTGGGTCTGGACTGCAGACAGAAAATACTAGAACAATTTAATCTCAAAGAACAATGTTAAAATGCATAGATTTTTTAAAAAAATGTATAGAAATTATACTTTAAAAATCTATAAAATATTACCTCAGATCAGATCACGGAAGCCAAATTAAGTAAATGGAGAGATCAACTGTGTTTCTACTAGGAATAGCTTATATATAGTGTAAAAATACCAATTCTTCTTAAATTGATTACACAACTTTGCTGAAGAACTTTTTGACAATACAAATCAAATGTCTTAAGAACGTGCATATCTTCTTGAAGAAATTTCTCTCCAAGACAGAGCATAATACAAATAAGCATTTCTATGTGACAAGAAAATCACTCTCATGACCAAGAGTAACAGACTGATTACATAAACTAGGGTATAAAAAGCTTTAGTATGTAGCTTTCAAAAATCCTGCCTGGAAAAATATTTAAAGCTGTTGTAAAGCTTTTCTGCATGAATTTTAAGTGATAAAAATAGGTTACAGTATACTATCAAATGTCATCTCAACATAATTAAAATACTCATTTAAGTAAGTACGTATAGACATGCAGAGAAGAAAACCAGGAAAGATACGGACCAAAATTTTATAGTGATTATGAACAGGCAGTAGAATTAGAAATAATTTGTATTTTATAAAAAAAATTTTTTTCCATGGCTTCCAAATATTCTTGCATCAATTTAGTTTATGACTTATGAAATATTTCAAACAGAAATGTAGATAAAGTAGTACAAATGGCACACACTCAAATTTAGACTGTATTAAGTTTTTGAGGTATAGAGTTAGAAATAGCAAACTGTATAGGGTAATAAGGAGACACTATGAGCCAGAGCAGAAGGATTCCCCTGAGAAGATATTATCCACTCATAGATAATAAGGCTGGGCCTTGCCAACTAACTAATAGAAATGGAATCCAGACTGCAATTAAAATGGACCCTCCAGGGGTGCCTGGGTGGCTCAGTGGGTTTAGCCTCTGCCTTCGGCTCAGGTCATGATCCCAGGGTCCTGGGTTCGAGCCCTGCATTGGGCTCTCTGCTCAGCAGGGAGCCTGCTTCCCCCTCCCTCTCTCTCTGTCTGCCTCTCTGCCTACTTGTGATCTCTGTGGGTCAAATAAATAAATAAAATCTTAAAAAAAACAAAATGGACCCTCCTATGGAAGGAGACTGATAAAAGACAGAAAGTGAGGATAACAAGGTGTATAAAAGATTTTTCTAGCACATACTCTCATCTAGGAAAAGAAACTGAAATCTACTCTCAAGAGGTTCTCTCCTTTAGTATATTACCTTCAAGATTAGGCCATCTCCTCTCAGCTTTAAGAAACATTTGTAGCCAGCCAACTTCTAGATATTTCCTTCTTTGGCTTTTCTACTGGATTCTCCCTCCTACTCCAATCTTATTTTCCAAAGTTTTATTCTTGCCATGTTGACTTTTTTGCCACGCATTTTCTACTTCAGTAACGTAATGCAGTTTCATGATACAGGGTTTTATATCAGTCTGAAGTAGACTGACTCTTAAACTTCAGGTTCAAATATCCAGGTTCCCTTTGGATGAGTTACTTCCACCTTCACACTATACCCAACATACTCTGCATTTCTCTTTTCACGCCAAGTTCCTCTGCCTGACTTGTCTATTTCCAGTGTTTCTGTAAGCATTTCTCAAAGCGCAATTTGGGGGAGGATCTTCTTCCAAACTCATTGACCTGGCTGTTGACAGACCTCAAAAGATCTCCTAACAAGCTAACTTACATGGTTGTTGGCCGGTGTGTTAGCTTGCTAGGGCTGCCCTAACAGAGCACCACAGACTGGGTGGCTTAAACCACAGGCTTTATTTTCTCACTGTTCTGGAAGGCCAGTAGTGGGAGGTCAAGGGGTTGGCAGGATTGTTTCCTTCTGGGAGCTGTACAGAGAAACTGTTCCAGGCCTCTATTCTTGGCTGATAGATGATGGCTGCCTTTTACCTGTGTCTTCACCTTGTCTCCCCTCTGTCCCTGAGGTCTGTGTCCATATTTTTTCTCATGAGGATTCTGTTCGTACTGGATTCATACTGGGCTTTATTGACCTCATTTTAACTTAACTCTGAAAAGCTCCTATTTCTAAATACAATCCCATTCTGAGATAGTGGGGTTAGCACTTCAAGAAATGAATCTGGGGAATGGGAACACAATTCAGCCCATACTGGCAGGCCTCAGGTTCTTACTAGCTGCTGACCATAGATGTTCGTTCTCTGTGCTGTCGGCCTATCCACGGGATACCTCACAACCTGGCAGCTGGCTTCCCTCAGAGTGAGCAAGATAAGAGTCTCAAAAGTAAGCAAAAGAGAAGCCAGAGTCTCTCTGTAACCTAATCTTGGAAGTAATACCCTGTTACTCTTCCCGTACTCATTAGAAGTGATTTCTATCCCCAATTGTTTGTAATTGTCACCTCTTTGTCTCATCCTTGATCACTACTAAGTAATTCTAGGACAACAGAAAATGTCACATCTGGTATCCTATTACATTCAGATTGTACTGTTGTTTTTTATTTCATTCGAAGGCAGTTCTGCTAGGAAAAAAAAAAAATGCCCCATCTTTGGTATTCTTTGAGATACGTGAAAATGGAGAATATTCAGCTTCATGTGTTGGCTAAACTAAAACCTTCCTTTCAAGTGACAGACTTTTTCTAGCCAAAGTGAGGGAATCCATGCTCTGGGAAATAACAGCCTACTTACACTCACCTGGCATGCACACCAAGGCTTCATCCTCCAGTACAGGCTGTACACCTTGACTAGAAAGGAAACTAATTATCTACAGATGTGTCCTTTCTAATTTTGTGACACCACAAAGTCTGTTAAGTGTATTTTCTTGTAACCATATGAGATGGCAGGGTGAGGAGGAGGAAAATGAGGCAATAGAAAGTCATGCCACCATACTCCTGACAAAGCTAATGGGACAACTTCATACAGTTTGACACCATGATTGTTTTCCATCTAGTATGTTGCACTCTTAAGTGGCAAAATGTAAGATTAAGGCGATGTGATGATTCTAATATTTTATGCAACAAGACTTCAATTTGCTGAAACAAATAAACAAAATCCTCAGTCCCTTTGCATATGATGTTTGCTCTGTCAGAAATGTCCACACCACTGTCATTTCACTGAGCTAGCACCCCTTATCTCTCAGATCCCGGTTTATATGATCATCTTTTAAAAATATCCATCTGACCATTCCATATGTTTACTAACAAATTACCATAGATTTTATCTTACTGTAGTATAATCTCATGTATTACCTTCCATCTTTCCTATTAAACTGTAAGCTCTGAGGAGGCAGAAGTAATGTGTCTCTTAGCCATCGCTGTAACTCTGCCACCTAGTCCAGTGCTTGGCACATGACAGGGATTCAAACTACTACCACGAGTGAGCAGGCAAGATTTCACTGCTCTCAAATTTGAGTAGAAAGTAGGTTATCATTTTGAACATATAATTTTAAAAGGCTCCCAAAGGAGCATTCATTTTGTGTTCCCTAGTCCTGCCCTGAAGTATTTTTCTTATCAATATCTGCAAGGTATTATCTAATTGTTGGTGTCAGGGCTTCACTCTGTAAGCATTAAAAAAAAAGATTGTATGTAGGGAGAGCAAAAGATTCTTTTATAGAAGAGTCTGTTAGTAAAAGCAAAGATTTACACTTAATCCTAAGGACTGGAAATATGATTGAAATTGGGAACACAGAATCGAGAGTTGGAAGGTAGGTAAGATTTGTAGCAATAAGAGGTTAAGCACAGGCGAGGATTGCCCAGTGTGATTACAGTAAACAGCACTGAGAGATCAGTAGCTCACCCTGATGGTTTAAATGACTTTGATGGTTCAAGAAGTAGGTTACATTGAGGTGTAAGAGGAATTAGATTAAGGTCAAATGTGCAGAAAGATAGCTTCAAATTTATAAATCTTAAGAGTCTGTCCAAAAGAAGATTATATTACGAAGGATGGCACGATTTAAGATATGTGTTATATGAAACCATTATAGAATGGATCACTGGCATGGAAGAAAAAAAATGCAGGCTGCTTTCTAAGACTATTTTCCGGTCGTCAGACAGATAGGAGGGCAGTTCACCAAAGCTATCATTGACTCTGATGGTGTCTTGCTGAATCATGCATGGTGTCAGAAGAATAGAGAATTTTTTTGAAAAATGAATACATTACATTCACCACACATGTTAAAGTAGATGGAAATGAAGCCGACAGTGAACAAAACATAAACAGTTCTTGATTTATTCAGAGACTACACAGGCTGACAAAAAGAAAAAAAAATAAGTTGAAAATCTGAAAATCTTTTTGTTGTGCTATGTATGAATATTACTTTTACATCTAAGAAAAACCAGAACCAACTTAGCTATTGTAATCCAGATGTTTTATGAAAACCACAATCTCTAGTAAAACTATCACTCATGAGAAATTACACCTTTTCTTTTTACTGTGAGTCTAGAAATATACACCCAAGTTTTGCCTTCCAGATTATTTTTATAATATAAAATTGGAACATAGCAATGCATTTGAGACTAACATTAATATCCCTGATCATAACTATACACAGAAATATTAAATGTACTATTTAAAAAATTTTTTTATGTATTACAGTAGTAGAAGTTAAAATATACTTTATTTGAATTGAATTGTTCATTCAGTTTTACCAAAGTTTTAAAATCTAAGTGCTAATAATATATGCACTTTAAGAACTGAATCACAACAGTGCATTTTAAAAACAGATGCCAGAGAGTCAGATGCAGTGTCTCTTAACCAAAATATTGAATTTTTTAATAACTTAAAAATTACATCAGTGCCACGGGCTCAGTTTTCAATGAAAGACAACATACTTCTTACACTTTAACTACTAAACGGCACCTTTTCATAGGCTCAAAGCAGAAGAAAATCTTCCAATAAACAGCAAAAATGAACTTGCATTCTTCATCTCTATGCATAAAATTGTTTACAAAGAAAACGGGGAAAAAATGTCATCACCCTATGTATGTGCCCATTCCAAAGTCAATTCATTCATTGTGTACTTACTATCCACTATCCAGATTCAGAACTCACAAACACCATTTGGCCTTTGTAAAACCCTACCAGTAGGTCATCCCAAATTTCATCTGAGGAAGCCAAATTTAGAAAGGTCAAGTAATGACAGCAAGAGCATAAATCTGGTCAATTTTAGAGTTGGGAGTTGAGGCTACATCTGCCTCCAATACTTGCTTCCCTACTTCTAATCTTTTCTATATTCTCACTTTGCTATATGGATTAATTTCTGGCTTTCAAAGAAGAGTTAAGAAAAAGATTTAAAAATTAATTGAAAGTTTAGAAATAGAGTTTATAAGAGAGATGGAAAAGCTGGAATTATTTAGCGAAGAAAATAGGACTAAAAAGTCTTTTAATACGGTGATTTTTGTACTAAGTTTCATCTTTTATCAGTCATCAAATACTTGGAAATGGAGTTCAGTAGGTTAGAGAAATGACCATTGTAATAGACATTTCCACTGTTGCCAACATCCTGTTCTCTTCTCCATCAGTATAATCTACCCCCAATGTGGGGCTTGTACTCGTGAGCCGGAGATGAAGGTCACGTGCTCTACTGACAGAGCCAGCCAGGCACCTGTCTATTCTTGGATCTGGAGGGAGAACTGTGCTTTCATGCCTCTTAAACTCGGGCCTGCCACATGGCTGTGTTGGCCAATACAAAGTGAGTGGGAGAAAAAGGTGTCAGCTTTGCACATGAACACAATGAACAGTCTTTGCTCAATTCTCCAGCCCACTTGTTCCTGCCATAACTACCAAGGAAACTGATTTGATATGTTTTGTTGTATTAAGCCACTGACAGGTTCACATTTTGTTATCATAGCAAATCCTACCCTGTCCTGACTGGTCCTAACCAAATGAGGACATTCTTATATGACTGCATTTCAGGGAAATACGAACTTTCTCTGATACACAATATCCTTTCAATATACAAATCATACTTGAAATTCTACCATAATAGAGGACATGCACTGTTAGTAATTATTATCTTTAAAGTGTAAACACCTTTGGAAGGATGATACATAAAAATATATGAATTACCAATGTTTCAATGTACATTAGATAGTTCCACCTAATGGTAATTCCATGTGAATATTAGGCTCGCATCTGATGTAAATGCTTGGGAAACTCAGAGTCAGAATAAGGACAGGGAAAATCTATAAAATAGTTGATAATAAAAGAATCTAGAAAAGGAGAGCACTGAAAACCATAGAAAGTTGGTTTCATTACCATGCTAAGTGAAGCAGGGCCCCAAAGGAGAAGATACAGGTTTTACTGTTTAAGAATGTATAGTTTATTTTTTTAAAAGATTTTATTGATGTATTTGAGAGACACAGAGATAGCACAGAGGGAGAGGGCGAGGGAGAAGCTGGCTCCCTACTGAGCAGAGAGCTTGATGCTGGGGTCCATTCTAGGACCCTGGGATCATTACCAAAGCCAAAGGCAGATGTTTAACCAACTGAGCCAGCCAGGTGTCCCAAAAACTTATAAAGTGCAAGAGAAATTAGGTAGATATATTTTTTTCATTTGTAAAAAAGATTTTATTTATTTATTTGACAGAGAGGGAGAGACAACGAGAGAGAGAAAATGCAAGCAGGGGGAGCAGCAGGCAGAGGGAGAAGCAGACTCCCCACTGAGCAGGGAACCTGATGCCAGGCTCCATCCCAGGACCCTTTGATAATGACCTGAGGTGAAGGCAGACACTTAACGACTGAGCCACCTAGGTGCCCCTTATGGTTTTTTTCATTTTTATGTAACATTTTATGTGGTCTCTCTCTCTTTTTTTTTTTTTCCAACACGGGGCTTGAACTCATGACCCTGACATCAAGACCTGAGCTGAGAGCAAGGATCAGAGGCTTGACCAACAACCACATGCTTTACAGCTGCTTTACTAGGTATCTGGATCATCTCTTAACCTTCACATTATTAGAAGACTGCATTAAATCTCCCTAGAAAACGTACTAGTTTATAATTCCAGCCATGATCTTTCTTTCTTTTTTTTTTTTTTTTAAGATTTTATTTATTTATTTGACAGACCAAGATCACAAGTAGGCGGAGAGGCAGGCGGGGAGGGGGGGAATAGGCTCC
The DNA here is from genome assembly GCF_030435805.1 of Mustela lutreola. NCBI lineage: Eukaryota > Metazoa > Chordata > Mammalia > Carnivora > Mustelidae > Mustela > Mustela lutreola. The sequence goes on from NC_081292.1 coordinate 159,809,983, forward strand.
CTGCTGAGCAGAGAGCCCGATGTGGGGCTTGATCCCAGGACCCTGAGATCATGACCTGAGCTGAAAGCAGAGGCTTAACCCACTGAGCCACCCAGGCGCCCCCAGCCATGATCTCTTTAAAAGGCACAGCGTCTAAGACCTCTCTACTACCCCTCCCGCCACCACCTCTCATTCAAACAGGTAATACAGAAACACTGGGAAGAGCTGGGTGCATTGAACAAAGATACAGGAGTGACATCTTATTCTTTCCTTTAATTTTGGATTATTTCTTCCCCATGCATTTATAATTCCTTGCAGAGTCTTATTTCAATTTGAAACAACCGTGACTGTCAACAATCCTTTTTAAAAAGCCCTTAACATGCAGATGTATTCATTATAAGTACCTCTTTTCCGTGCTTTTGCAGTTACTACAAAATATCTATCGGTTTCATTAAAAAAATAAATAAATAAAGCAAAAAAAAAAAAAAAAACCAACCGCAAAGCAAGGAAACATTCCCACAAGTAAATTTAGTTCACTCAAAAAGAGTTTAAAGAAGACAGGAAATGATAAAACCACTGTTCACTGTGGGTACTCCATTTTCACTGAGGAAAAACTTGATTCAGACATGTTGACAGGCTAAAAGCAGCCTTGGCTGGTCAGAGGAGAAACTTAGTGCCTTAGTAATCAAAGCGGAGAACTTCTAAAATAGAGAGTCTAGGAAATGTTTCATCTAGGGAAGGCACAAAGCCCGTCTGCACTAAGGTTGAAGCAATTACTGAAATGTCAGGGCTGCACAGCAAAGAGAAGCTACAAAGATTCTTATGGAGAGTGACAGGCTTTTTTTTTTTTTTTAAACATTTACTTTACAAATGTTTTCAGTAAACCTGTGCTTCAGAGGTAGTTAGTTCAAAAAACTTAGCAACAGATAGCATCAGGAATGAAAGCCATGAGCAACTGGGAAATTGAAAGAAGCTTCTCTTGGACATTAGTGCTTTGCTGGAATTGACATTTTAGAGCTACAAAAAGTCATTTAATAGTTGCAATAAGCACTGAAGATGTTTTGTCCTTAGAGAAAGCTAACAGGGTGCTATGGGGAAGATACCCGGGGGAAACCTAGTGTTGGTGCTCTTTGCACATATTTTAAGGGAAATTTTCAGAGCTTTTCAACGCTGAGTTAAAGGAGCAACTCCAACCTTATACAGATGTTTTCAGAAAATGTACACAACTAGTTCTGATAAACTTTCCCCTTTGGTACCTTAATTTTTAAAAATTTCTGGATACAAACTTCAGAAGGATCTACACCACTTTCTTCAAAGGCACATCAGTGGAAATAGATTTAGCTTTTTGCTTTTTAATTGATTTCCACACTAATATTCTCAGCTATGTCAAAATTCTGTGTTATAAGTGGTTGGACAGGCACAAAAGATTTTTCCTTATTTTAATACTAGTACCTATACTAAAATTATTCTTCTCTTGTTTCCTATTCATTTACTTTTATTTTCAATTATGGGATCACCACCTCATTTGAAGGGTGTTTTCACAATTCATTATGAACGAATTTTCTCATCAATAATCTTAGGGTTTTACTAAAGGAACAAACACAGTGGATTAAAAAAGGAAAAATAAAACTTCAAACAAATCTTTGAAGAGGATATTTAGTGTGAACAATTTCCAGTAACTGTATAGAGCTCATTCATTCAATATTATTCAGTGCATTTCTTTATGTTTGAGAAAGGCCTTAAAAAGGTAGTATGATTCCTAGTCTTGGGGAGATAAGTATACAGCTTTTTAATATTTTTAAGGTAGCATAAACTTGTTTAAGCAATATTATATGTGCTGACTACATGATGACAAAAAAAAAATTATTAGAATTAGTATCCTTGGGGGACCTGTGTGGCTCAGTCCGTTGGTTAAGTGTCTGCCTTTGGCTTCAGTCATGATCCCAGAGTCCTGGGATTAAGCCCCACATCAGGCTCTCTGCTCAGCAAAGAGCCTGCCTCTCTCTGCCTGCCACTGTGTTGCTTGAGCTCTCTGTCAAATAAATAAACAAAACCTTAAAAAAAAAAGAGAGTTAGTGTCTTTAATCTTACTTTCTTACTTTCAAATTATATATTTTGGTCCAGAATAGGTTCATATTTGGGAAAAGAATGAAAAAAGTTTACAGGAAAAAGGGAAGTTATTACTATTTAAGTGAATAGTTTGTGTGATAATACAAGTGCTTCCATGTAATAACTTGAAACTAAACCCTTAGCTGAAATCTGAAAAGAGAGTAGACTATATCAACACATGAATGAAGCAGTGTGCGATTACAATGCAACTTCCTTGTTGATTCTAACAATGTATTAGAAAACCAAATTGTAAAATTATCTTAATAAATCAATACTTACTTGATAATATTATGTTCAGTATCAATACTTGACTTGACTTTGTTTCTATCAGTATATTGTATCTAAATTAATGTCCTAAATCAGTTTTTAAAAAAAGATTTTATTTATTTATTTGAAAGAGAAAGAATGACTAAGAAAGAGAGAGAGCATGAGCAGGGTGAGCAGGGGAAACACGCTCCCTACTAAGCAGGGAGCCCGATGGAGGACTATCCCAGGACCCTGGGATGATGACCTGAGCTGAAGGCAGATGCTTAAACAACTGAGCCACTCAGGGTATCCCCTAAATCACTTAAAACACTTTGATCTATTTTTATGTCTATATGATGTAATGTAGTAATAGATGAGGTGTTCTAAAGAGTGCAGGATCCTCTTCCTCCACTGCCTCTACCTCTCCCCATTCTCCTCTATTTACTTATTAAAAGAAAAATAATTTTGTATTGCTTCTTATTTGACTCAATAAGCCAATATTCCTTTTTGTAAAAATGCTCTGGATTAATTATTTCTGCAATAAAGGAACACAATTCAGATGCTTTCCACTTTCAGATAATTAACATTTGCAAAATTTCATCAGAAGTACAGAAGAAGAAATTATTTTGTTTTTTGATAAATTTTTACATGAATAAGTTTTAAAAATAGAAGAAAGGATTTTTCCTGTCAAAGGGATCTTGCAAACATGTAAGAGTAGATGTTGTAACTTGAAAATGCTTTGCTCAACCAAGTAAACTCTGCATTCACCTGAAAAAGCTTTCTTTATGTAAGACATAATCAAATGTATACCTTATATCTTATATAGCTTATTCTCTATTTTTCTTGATAATTGCTAACATCTTCCCTAATTAGGGAATATTATGAAAATAATATTCCTGATTATGAAAATAATTTTTATATATCAGGGAAAATTTGGAAAAGGAGAAAGGAGGAAAAAAAGAAACCACCTATATATATGCCCACCATCCAGTGATATCTATTAAATAAGTTTTATATTTCAGAATATTTCTTTATTTTTCAAGATAACATTTATTATAATGCATTTATATATATTATTCATTAGACTTATTATGATTACTCTCTGCATTATTAAAAATTATTTATATATATAAAGGCTGTAAATATATATTCATCTATATAACATAATAGGCATTTTTAGGTATTTCAACTTTTCCATAAAGATTTGTTAAAAATTAGATTTTACCCTACCAATAATGTATAATTAACTGTAAATTAATCAATCATCAATTAATTATAGCAACTAATATCTATTGTAAATAAAAGAAAAAATGAATGGATAAATGAATAAATACTTGGTATCCTGGCTACAGGTATTCTAGATTACTTCAAGATTTAACTATACATTAACATTAATACTCATGGTTAAAGCTGGGTCTATAAGAGAGTTAAGATTAGAGTTAAGTGTATAATAAGTGTTATACACTAATTATAGCACTATAACTAATTATAACACTAATTATACACTAAATATTTGTTATTCAAATCTACTCTTAGATTCTTAATAGATTTCAGTTTTCTGATTCAATATGGTTTCTAAAAAGTGTGTAATTATGAATTCACATTAAATTTTAAGATAGGGTAAGGGTTAAGATTAGTGGAAAGAGGCAAACCATAAACAAAGTTGTTAAACTATTAGTAAGATGTGGTTTGAGGTCTTCAGAGACCTTCCCTCTACTTTTCCTTCAGCAGCCTGTTATGGTGCCACTCACTCTACAAAACTGATCAGATACTCTCACTGAAGTGTGAAAGTAAAAATACTTTCTCCAGAGAGATTAAATTAAAATAATTTTTTGTATTACATTTATCGGGTTTGGCTTTTCAGTTACCTGAAGTTTTTAAATATTGGGGTGGCCATCTACATGGCATGACCTCAGGGATGCTGAGAGTGTCCTTCCTCTCTTGAATAAAAAAGGAAAGGAAAGAGCAAGAAAAAGAGAAATATTTTCTCCCTGACACCAAAATTACTTCAGTAAGGGATATTACATAAAGTTTAAATACAAATACACTTAATGTTTTTTTAAAAAGTCATTTAGCTGTATTACTTAAAGTGGTCAATGACTAATTTGATTTCCAATGGTGTAATAAAAACAGATTTGATTGTGGCATGAGTGTTTAATGGGTGAGACATACAGGGGTTAGGTGAGGAACAAAAGTACCTGAGAAAAATAAAACTATAGTAGAAATAAAGTCTAAGATACTTAAGCCCGTATTTTATATTTTTGCTAAGAAAGGCCCCGCTATGGGTCCCAGAGAGATTAGATAAAGAACTGATAAATTTCACTGAGCATTTTCAAGATGCTGACCTAGAATGGAAGTCTAGTCAACAGTAGGTTCTAAAATGGCATGTCTGGAAAGCAGGAAAAGATTTTGAAATACATAGAAAATGTCCTTTCTAGTTAGGAAATAAAGACTCATATGCCCAATATGTACAGAAATAAGGTACTGGATGAAAATTTTGTTTGTTTGTATAGTTTTCTTTTAAGGGCAATCTTCACATGTGACTTAAAAGCAAAACTAAGTTTAAATAGGTTGAACTGATAAAATGTGAATTATTGGTCTTACTAAGTTCTACTACAAGGAAACAAAAGTAAACTGAAATCTGTACTTGACTTTATGAGACAAATATTTCAACCAAATGTGTCACCTTTAAATGATTCATTTAACAAAGCAAACCACAGCATACAAGCACTTAAATTACTAAATTTATTTGCATGGCTTAAATATATTTTGTCCCCAACCATTTTTCTCTTTTTGGTCTAGAGAAGGAAAACTATTTATTTCAATAATTGGCTCTTCCAAAAAAGATATTAAAATGATCCTACTAAATTATTTATGTATGTGACCTTATTTCTATGATTAGCCTCTGAAGACCATGTTTTACACTTCAATCTTGAATGCTGTTTAGTTCTCAATCAACTCGAAGTACTTAAGAAAGATAAAAATGTATAATTATCAGACTTCTCTAACTTTACTATATAATCTTGTAACTTATTCTTTTGGTTCACAGATTGACGATTTTTGTAGGAAATTACTTTGCCAACAACCTACATAAGGGGACTTCTCTGTTGGAAATGTGGCAGTAAATGACAGGAAGTAACTTCTTACAAAATCAATATGGTATAAACATTAATCAGGAATAGTCACTTAAGGCTACAGAAAGTGTCCATTACTTTATTCTCTGGTGAAAAAGGTAAGTGGGAGATGGGGATCTGGGCATTTATTGTGATTATATTTAAAGGATACTGATAAATAACTTACCAGGATACATTTTTAAAAAAAATAACCACCCACAATAAATGTAGTCTAGTTATATAAAGAAATAAAATTTGAATACTCATCAAACCTAAAGTGTTAACTATCCAAATTAGGATGCTCTATGAAAAGTTCACAAGCCCATTTCTGGGGGAAATTATGATGTATATGCAGATTCTTAATTCCTTTTATAAAATAGCTTGAAAAGAAGAGAAAGAAAAGAAAAAGAAAAATACAACATCAATACTGAAACCAGACAATGGTTCAATCCTCATATTATAAAATGTAAGTAATATTAGCTAGTTATATTTCAATTTGGATTCTTTATTCAACAACAAAAATGTATTAAGCACCTAGCATTTATCTGGAGATAAAGACATAGGAAAGAATGAAGAATGAAGGAAATAAACATAGATCTTACACAAAACTGTTGTGTAAAAGATGGATTTGAAAACCCCAGGAGAATTGGAGTAAAATTATATGTAACAGTTGTTGAAGGAAAACTTCCCAAAGAGCAGAGCAAAAGACAAAGATATGATAGATATTAGATAATAACTGACAGATATAATGGAAAGGCAAAGTAGATTAAAATATGAATTACTGATATGACTGGAGAAGAAAACTGAAATACTAAAATAGAAAAACATTCAGACATAATACAAGTCAACTTTCCTGACTGAATAAAGATTAAATTGGCTCATTATAATCCAGAAAAATAATAAAATATGATACTGAGACATAAACTTCAAATCCAAACAAATAATCTTAAGAAAACTAGACAGAAGCTGCTCAACATACAGGAAAAATAGAGGATATTTGCAGGCTTCTGTTTATCAATATTAAATGACAAAATAAAATGTAGTTGGACTTTTGTTTCTAGTGTGACTAAGATTCCCACTTTTAATGCTTCCAGCTTAAGTGGAGACACTGCCTGGGAAGGTTAAAAGTCTGGCAAAAGCCTAGTCTTTTGGGTCTTAAGAACAGAGCCATTGGAAAGTCAAAGTGAAGTCTTGGCAAAGAAGGAGCTAGAAAGGGAGTATTCCCAATTCTATGCATAACATCTGCTCAAGTCTCTGACTAAACCTGAACCACACATGTGTAGGGCATTCACAAAGCAGCCCAAATGAGATCTGAGCTGTCACCCAAGAGACAGACAGTGGTTGCAGTGTGAGTTCACCAAAGTTAATAACCTTCTGAATAACACAAAATCTCTCTGAAGAGTTGAACCCAAAAGCTCTCTCTAAAGGATGATTACCAAGATGAAATTCTCCACAGCAAAACATTAGCAGTTTCCAGGATATAATTACTCACCATAAATAAACTAGGAAATTTTTAATAAATCTAGAAAGAAAAGAAAAATGCCAAAATGATTCGGAGGTTAGAATAAGTAGAGAAGAAGTTAAAAGCAGCCATTAAGTAAAGAAAAATGTGCCAACAAAAAAAAAAAAAAAAAAAAAGAAATTTCAGTGTAGAAATAGATATATACATAATAAAAATTCTAGAGTTACAAATATAATATCTGTGATTAAAAAAATACACGAAGTGGGTTTAATAGCAGACAAGAGATAGAAAACAATCAGTGCATTTCCTAGCATAGATGGAATCAGAACCCCAGTGAGAGAAAAGATAAATAATCAGGCAAAAAATGTATTTACAGATGGTTTCACCAAGACGAAACCAGAGAGAGACAAAGCTTAAGAAACTCGGTCTCAGGAAACAAATTGAGGGTTGCTGAAGTGGAAGGGGGTGGGAGGGATGGGGTGGCAGGGTGATGGACAGTGGGGAGCATATGTGCTATGGTGAGTGCTGTGAATTGTGTAAGACTGATGAATCACAGACCTGAACCCCTGAAACAAATACATTATATGTTAATTTAAAAAATGGTTTCACAAGTGTAGTAAAAAGGCAAATTTAAAAAGTCAAGAACTTTAAAAATTAAAATTTTAAACTTTAGAATTTAAAATTTTTTTTACATTTTTTTAAATTTTTTTATTTTTTATAAACATATATTTTTATCCCCAGGGGCATGGAGGTTCCTCAAAATGTTGAAATTTTTTTTAATTTTAAATTTAAATTTTAAAAGTTGTAAAACTTAAATAGACAATTCTTTGTAAAATACAATTTACCAGAACTGACAGAAGATGAAACAAAAGTCTGAATACTCCTATATCTATTAAAGAAATTAAATTTTGAACTTGTTATCAAAAATCTTTCCAACAAAACTCCAGGTATAGATGATTTCACTGATGAATTCTATTTTTTTTTTTTAAAGATTTTGTTTATTTATTTGACAGACAAAGATCACAAGCAGGCAGACAGGCAGGCAGAGAGAGAGGGGGAAGCAGGCTCCCTGCTGAGCAGAGAGCCTAATGTGGGTCTCGATCCCAGGACTCTGAGATCATGACCTGAGCTGAAGGCAGAGGATTTAACCCACTGAGTCACCCAGGCGCCCACTGATGAATTCTATTAAACATTTAATAAGTGAAAAACACTGATATTATGCAAACTCTATCAGAAAACAGAGATAGTAACATAAACCTATTATCACAACCTGACCAGGACATCACTCCTCAACAACAACAAAATACAACCAGTATCTCTCATGACTATGAATGTAAAAATATTTATCAAAATATTCATAAGTCAAAGCCAGCAACATATAAAATGATAATTTGTTATGATCATGTAAAGTTCATCTCAAGTAAGTTTAAATGATAACACCAATAAATCAATAATAATAATTCACATCATATACAGAAGAATAGTCAAGATAGGTCATTCTCTTAAATGTAAAGTCTAAAACTTTTTTTTAAAAGATTTTATTTAGTTATTTGACAGAGAGAGAGAAATCACAAGTAGGCAGAGAGACAGACAGAGGTGGGGTGGGGGGTGGGGGGATGCAGGTTCCCTGCTGAGCAGAGAGCCTGATACAGGACTCCATTCTAGGACCCTGGGATCATGAACTGAGCTGAAGGCAGAGGCTTAACCCACTGAGCCACCCAGGCGCCCCAAGTCTAAAACTTTTTAGAGAAGATCTTCATGACTTAGAGACAGACCTAGATATCTTAGAAAACTCACAGAAAACAATGACCAAAACCAAGGCAATAACCAAATGAAATAACTGACAGATTGGTATTGTGTTTTTCAAAAACAACTTTAAGAAAAAGAATAAGCATACACTAAATGGGTATGAAGTGTTGCCAATATAGATATATAGATACAGATTGACACAAAGAAAAGTAGTATCCAAGATAAAAAAGAACTCTTACAACTTAGTAATAAAAAATTTTTAAAGATTAAATTTAAAAGATTAAATTTTAAAAAGATTAAAAGATAAAGGCATATGAGACTCGCAACAACTAACTGAATCTGAAAAGCATGCCAAGTGAAAGAAATCTTACACCAAAAATGTAAAATATGTAATTCCATATTTTGTAACATTTTTAAAAACTTAGACTGAATCTATATTGACACAAACACACAAAAAATGTGGGGGCACCTGGGTGGCTCAGTCATTAAGCATCTTTCTTTGGCTCAGGTCAGGATCCCAGAGTCCTGGGATGGAACCCTACACTGGGCAGTGGGAGGCCTGCTTCTCCCTCTCCCACTCCCCCTGCTTGTGTTCCCTCTCTCACTGTCTCTCTTTCTGTGTCAAATAAATAAATAAATAAATAATCTTTTTTTAAAAAAATGGTTTTTAAATATTCCTCAAGAAATAGGGTTGAGATTAACTTGGGAAAGGTAATAGGGAACTTTCTGGAGTAGGGGTAACCTTTTGTACCTAAAGAGAGGTTTAGGTTATACAGAGGTATTCATGTGTCAAAATGTTGCAAATATATAATTAAGATCTGCACATTTTACTGAATGTAATTTATTTATCTAAAAGGTTATACAAATATCTAAATCTGATTAGTGTTGTACATGAGAAGTACTTGGTGGGAGGAATATAGTAATATCTCTAATTTATTTCAAAATCATCAAAAATTAAATAGATTATGAACAAAAAAAGAATAGACGGAGGACTGTATGATAACACAAAAATGGTTAAAAAAAACTAATGTAGAATCTAAGTAATCATTATTTTGCTGTTCACTGTAAAATATTTTCAGCTTTGCTCTATGTTTGAAATTTTTATAATAAAATACTAAGGGAAAAAGACAATAGAGCAATATCTACAATGTTTTCAGGGTAAAAGAGATGATTTAAGGATTATACACTAAATTAATTATAACACATTTAGGCAATTGATATTCATGTTCAAATGTCAAAAAGCCCAAGGACTATATTACTTATTTGTCCTGAAAAATCAACTTGCGTATATAATCCAACCAAGGAAGGAAAAGAAAGATCAAGTTATATAGCTCTCATGTTTGTCTACATTTGTAATTATAAAGCAGATTGTAAATATTACAATTTAAAAAACATAAGCCAATATAAATGTAAGAACAATTAGAGTAAAACAAAAAACTCATTGTATATCATTAAGAAGTCACAGGTGGCACAGATAAAGAAAGAAGAAACACAAATTAATTTTTTTAAAAAATAATTCAAAAGACACAAGATTTCAGAAGCTAGTAAATAAAAATATAAGTTTAAGCAATTATATAACATTTTTAAAGTAACAATGAGGTTAACAAACTTGAACTACACAACTTTCAAATTGCTATGTGGGAGAAATGGAGAGGGCAGTGCTGCTTTCAAGAAAGCATGGATAATATATATGGTGAAAGGCTGAAACAGAAAAGAGAGAACTTGTAAGAATGAAAATAGAAAATGCAAATTATGATGAAAATAGGAAGTTTAAATAGTTGCGACCAAAATAAGAACATTATACTCTAATCATATATTGAAGTCAAAGACCCTTAGGTGATTAATAAAACTCCATAAATGTTCCATATAAGAGAAAAAAGATTTGGAGGCACCTAGTTGGCTCAGTCAGTGGAACATGTGACTCTTGATTTCAGGGTTGTGAGTTCAAGCCCCACAAAGGGCATGGAGCCTACTTAAAAATAAAATTTTTTTTAGAGAGGAAAAAAGATTCATGCAAATGAAGTTAATTAAAATATTAATAAAGAAACACTGGAGAAATAAACACCTAAACCAAAGCAAAGCAAAACAAAAGAGATAAAAAGATTTACATCGGATTAACCTTAGGATGAATGGTATTAAGTAGGACAATAATTAAGATAGTTTGGTTATAGCTATGAAATATATCCCCATAAACATATTACTTACATTTATTTCTATAGCAATGTTTAAGTAGCATGTATTCAAAACTAGACACTACTCTAAAAACTTTACATCAATTAAATGCAAACAAACCCGTGAGGTAATTATAATTACCTCTATTTTACAAATGAAGAAACTGTAGGGTTTAAGTAATACAGTAGGTAAATTCTCATAGATCTTTGTGTATTAAATATGGTTTTATAATATATAAATTCAATTTATAAATAAACTTCAGTTTAAAGGAGAAATTGGAAATTGAAATAGAACTACTTATATAAAATTTTGATACATCTTTCTAAGTCTTTAGAAACAGAATAGATTAACATAAAGAAGAAACATTTGGATATCAAAGAATATTTGAAATCCCATAGATACTTATCAATTTTTTACAATGCAATAGAAAATGTGCTTTATTTTCAAAATCATATGGAGAATGTCCAAAAAACTGATGGTAGGATTTTAAAAAGACCTAATTATACTCCAACAAATATATAGAAGCCAAATGGAAGAACAAAATATTTAAACAAAGATACTGAGTGGAAAAAATAAAAATTTAAATCCCCCAAAACAGAATGATTAAAAAATGTAAAAAATACTTTCCTAAACCACCTCTTAGTCCTGACTTTTCTGACCCTTTAAAATTATTCTCTTCCTGCCTGATTTCATTTAAATCAGATTCACACTGTCTGTGCTCACTTGGTTTTAAACTAATGCATTTAAATGAATGGATGAATAAATGAAGGGCGGGGGAAGAAAATTTATTTCTGATAGACTGTCAACTAACAAATGTAAAGGAAATGATAGGGGAAATGAAAAGTCATTTGAAAACCCAAACACCACTTGATGCTTGAACTAGTGAGTAAAAGGCTGACAAAGAATGGAATGTTTACATAATCTCAAAGCACTTCTCCACAAAATACTTAGAGGTTTCAAATGTAAAAAGAATAATTTACGATGGAGAAAATCGTCAATCACCAACTTAAATCAAGTGATCACAGGTAACATCATGAGTAATGGGACACATCAAAATCACGTACTGCCTGCTAGAAAGCAATAAAATGATCACAGTATCGCTTCTATGGTATCTCTCCCAAAAATTCATGGTCTGAGCCTCAGCTTAGGAAAATATCAGATCATCTGGATTGGGGCACATTATACAAAATTAATGCCCTGTTATCTTAGAAAAAAATAAAAAATAAAGTTCACAGTGAGGAGCTGAGAAATTCTTCTAGATGGAAACCTGAGAAGACATGACAATAGAATGTGGCCGATAGTCCTGAACTGGATCCTTTATGTGTGAAGAACACCCAACAGCTGGTGAGGCTTGATCAGGTCTGTGGAAAGTACAGTAGCCATAGCTACCACACCATAGTTATAACAAAAGCAAAGTCAAAGTCAAAGTCCTCATCAAGGACATCATCAAGGCTCCTGCCTCGTCACAACATAAACACACACATGCACACACAATAACAAACAACTCTAGAATTTTTTCCAGTAACATAATTTTACCTATTTTTAAATTGTTAACTTCTTAAAAAGGCATCTTATTTTGTGAGTCACTCAAAAATATTCTATGTATAGGACTCGGTAATACTTTTAATGCATGAGAGCTTGTTGGGGGGGGGGGGAGTTCTATTCTCTCTGCAGAGCAACCTAAAGTAATTTAGAAGAAACAATGACAACAACAACAACAAAAAAAACACAATAAAACAGTGAGCTCTAGAGACCAAAATCAAAGTTCTTTTATTTTTAAAATTTCCATTAAGCAAGATTTGCTGTCATAAATAAAAGCAGGTAGGACATGCCTATGTATATTAATTAAACTCCCTGAAAATACACATTCAAAAAGGCAGTCCCAAACATGACAACAGAACAAACGGTCACATCTGCAGCTGTGAGTCTCATGTGTTGTCTTTTAGGTAATATCAAGCAGTGACTTGTCACTGTGCAGAGCAGCCAGGGAGCTGCAGGTACTGATGGAGATTCAGGGTTCAAGTTCACACCACCAGATACTAAGGGAGGTGCAAAGGAAAAGACGGATCTGGTCTTGATTGAACTCACCTCCCAAAATGCAAAAGCTTAAAAACAAAATGCCAACATGTCTGGAAAAATTAAAACAAAACAAAACAAAACAAATGTCCTGAAACGTTTAATTCTGATTTAGTGAAAACTATTAGCTTGATCAGAGTATAACTTCCAACCTCAAAAGTGGCACAGGATACAACTGCATTTAGAGTCACAGAGTAGAGAGGGGTGAAAGCTGCAGATGTCAGCGCCATGGCTGCACCTCAAAAGAAAAGCAGCCCAACTTACTGGGCAGGACCCATCCCTTTTGCAGTCAATCAAAACTCATCGGGTTTTAGAATATTAGTGCATGTGTAGGACATCAGCTATTCACAGTTTAATTGTGCAAACTTATGCCTGATCCCTTGCTTATGCCCCTTTGGTTCCTCTCCAACCTTTTTGGCTTACTGTAAATTCAGGAGCCCAGAATTGACAGAACTGTGTTTTGATAAATTAAGCCAAAGCAGTTGCAATTCAGGTGATTGTTTCTGTTGACCCACTAGCAGCTTTGATTTTTCTAGTGGAGATGAACAACAGGTTCACACACGGGAGAAGAAGGCAAACAACTGTTTGTATGAAGGCATGCAAATTAGAACACACTATCAAACCGAAAAGCAAAAATCCCTTCCTGGTAAATGTTTTACAGGATTAGAGGAGAAGACTCCTAAATACAAAACAAAAAACAAGTACCTTTTTAGGGCGTACATGGAGGTCATCGGGGCTAGCAAACTGAATTAAGGCACTTGGAATACAGTCTCTGACACACGTGGATTAGGGCAGTCACAAGACTTAGTCACTTGAACAACATCTACCTATGCAATAAAATATATACCGACCCTGGTCCTGGGCTATGCCAGAACGTCTAAGACAATCAAGCAGCCTGACTGCTTTCCTGAGAAGGAACAAGGCAAAAACACTGAGGGATGGAAAAGGATGGTTCTAAAATGAATTGTACATTCTCAAAGACACTGCTGGTGAGTACGGGGTGGAAGGGATTAAGATGTTTTAAATGGACAGTCACTGGAAAGCTCACACTCCTGTGTTACTCAGAATGATTTAACTTTCAATGAGCCTCACTTCACAAGTTCACCTGCTACGGAACAAATACTTTGCTACCACCCGCCTGCAGTGGCTTCCGCTTTAGACCGCCGCATCATTGCCAATAACCATTGGCTCAATAGCAGCTCTAAGTGCCTTCACAGAGAGAAAGCTACTTTTGAGACTTAGTAACACTCTTTCTGAAAATCTTCACTGAAAAGGGCTGAATTGCACTGTTGCTGAAAGTAGCCCTTTTAGAAATAACAGGAAACAGTTTCCTTAAAATGATATTAAGGCCGTTAAGAAACATGGTAGCATGAATGTGCAAATATGTATGCATGTGGGTATTAGGTGTGAAAGAGATAATTAGGAAAAAGAAGAGTAGTATCCAACGAATCTCATCACTGTTGCCTAAAGAAAATAATTTTACAAATATTAAAATGTTTTTACCTTTATAAAGAAACACAGACCCTCTCCTCTTGAAGTGTCCAGAATGAATTAAGTGGCAGGCTAACCTCACTACCTCAATTTATTGCAGAGTCTAATCCGCATCAGTGAAAACATGATGGGTGAAGAGTATAGATTATCCACAACCCAATAACATTTATATTTTGTTCGCTAGGAATGCTTTCCTCCATAAAAATATAGGCTTAATCACACATGGGTTTGTTCTTCCTCGTGTTAGAAGATATTAGAGGTGAGCAGCACTTGCCGTTGGTCCATCGCCTCAGTGACTAAGGATCCCAGCATCTTTCTACTCTTCTACTTTGCCATGTCTGTATTTCTAATTCCTACTCTCAGGCTTACTGGTTGTCGTTGCAATGTGACTACTGCAACTCTGTTATACAACACCATAAAAGGTAGAAGGAAAGATTAGGAGAGTAACCACGGCTGAGAAGGAACTCCATCTTTAGGCTTTTATTATGGAACAATACCTTCCAGAATTCCCAACTGACAAATATACCCTTATATTTAATTGACTAGTACTGGACCACAGTATGGACTCCAAAACCACCTTTCCTAAAACACAGAGTCCTTCATCCTATTACCTAAAAAATAATTGCTTTGATTCAGTGAAGGTGGAGGAAATACTTAAATAAACAACTATAGTTTCTGCACATGTTTCATACCCATATGCAGACTCTTCAATGGTATAGATTTTTCTTACATGAATATGTTCCTGTTCATTTGCTGGTAGAAAAATATGATTCAGCCATTGCACTAATTTTTAAGTCTAGGAGGTGCTAGGGTAGAGTTTTAATTATATTACAACATAAAAACTGCTCTATCCAAAAATTAAACCCATGATTTCTGTCTCATTAACCCATTATGATAATCAACTGTGATAACTGCGCCAAACAAGACTGTGCTGTATAAAGTTCTATTCCTTTTCATTCAATATATACATTCACATGCTCACATGAGTTAGGCAAATGATTCAAAACTAGTACACATGAAATCAAAAGATGTTACAAGAGGGTATAATAATGTCTGCTTCAAAATCTCAAGGACAAATTCTTGAACCACACTTAATGATCTGCTATGATTTAGGATAAATGAATCTATCTAAATTCACATACAGTCCAGTGATATTTTCAATCCAGTAAAACTTTCAAAATATTGAATTTTCTGTTTACTGTGTTTCCCCTTTCGAGTATCAGGTAAGTCAAGGACTCCAATAATACACCTTCTTCTTTTTTTTTTTTTCTAAAGTGAGAAAAAAGAGCATTCTATTCTTTACAAAAAGAAGCACTGGACTATATATTTATTAGCACTGGGAATGTCAATGGTTGCTGATACATATATCAGTAAAGCACATTATTTAAAAAGCATATTACTTAAAACAACATAAAATGGTTATATGCATTTATATCTATTCTCCAGTTTTATTACAGGCTAAGAAATCTATTCTCCAGTTTTATTACAGGCTATTTTTTTCACAGTGGTTTACAGCACCTACATATTGGAGACAAAATTATGTCAAAACATGAAACTGACGATATAAACTATCTCCTAACCTCAATTCTTAACTTGAAATCTTAGTTTCATAGTAAAAATTAATAATCATAAAATTAAAATTAACCAAGAGAAATAGTTTTAGCCTGCTCCATGGTAAACTTTGGATCCTGTATTTATATCACTCTGCCAATATCATATACTTCAGTAATGCCAACCTCCACTGTTAGTCAGGTGTAGACCTGGTAAATGTGTAAGATAATGGGACCACTGAAACTACATATTAATTTGGTATTAAACTCAGGTCTCAATCTGCTTCTGCCACGTTTAGACCTGAATAGGGCAACCTGGATACCTAGAATAATGTGTATAAATGTATTCTTCCTTTACCTAATAAAAGATATTTGTAGCATTTGCATACTTCATAAAATAACACCTATGCACCCTCCCAGCTTCATAAAAACTTTCCAAATATATAAAATTTTTTAAGGTTTTATTTATTTATCAGAGAGAGAGAGGGGGAGAGAGCGAGCACAGGCAGACAGAATGACAGGCAGAGGCAGAGGGAGAAGCAGGCTCCCCGCTGAGCAAGGATCCTGATGTGGGACTCGATCCCAGCACGCTGGGATCATGACCTGAGCCGAAGGCAGCTGCTTAACCAACTGAGCCACCCAGGCGTCCCCCAAATATATAAATTTAAAATAGATTCAGACAAGATTTGAGATTTGAACCTCAATTTTATAATTGAGGACACTGAGAGCAACTATGACTTGCTCACATTTGAAAGCAAAGCTAAAACTAAAATTCAATTCTTACATATCATATCTTGTTTTTGTTATTTATTTTTCTTTACAAAATTCAATTCATAAAGGGATAATTATTATTATTTGGGGGACCTCATATGCATCAAAAGGGTGCTTAAGGTTATAAAACATGAGAGAAATTACAGAAAACAAATAATAGAAGTATAACATGTTCATGTATTGCTCTCTCAATATTAAATTAGTTCACTGATCTTTATATTCAATACATACTAATATCCTTCTGATTTTTTTTTTTTTTTTTAGAAATTAAAAATCTGAGTCTAAAATTTGTATGGAAAAGCAGAGGTCAAGAATAACCAAGGCAAATTTGCAGTCAAATGCTCTACCACTGAGCTATACCTGCACCAAGGCAAATTTGAAGAAGAGCAATGCTGGATGATTTATCTACCAGAGAGCAAAAACTTTTATAAAATTTTGGCATCTTTTCAGGATGCTCAGCATCACAGGTTTACCCATCATGAAAAGATGCTCAATATTGCCCATTATCAGAGAATTACACATCAAAACTATAATAAGATATCACTCCCCATGGGTGAAAATGTCTAAAATTAACAACACAGGAAACAACAGAGGTTGGCACGGATTTGGAGAAATGGGAACACTCTTACACTGTTGGTGGGGATGCAAACTGGTGCAGCCATTCTGGAAAACAGTATGAAAGTTCCTCAGAAAGTTAAAACTAGAACTACCCCACAACCCAGCAATTGTACTACTCGGTGTTTACCCCAAGGACACAAAAATACTATTCAGAGGGGACACATACAGCCTGATGTTTACAGCAGCATTATCAACAATAGTCAAACTATGGAAAGAGCCCAAATGTCCACTGACTGATGAATGGTTAAAGAAGGAGTGGTATATTTACAATAGAATATTATTGAAAAAAAATGAAATCTTGCCATTTGCAAAGACATGAATGGAGCTAGAGTGTATTATGTTAAACAAAATAAGTCAGTCAGAGAAAGACAAATACCATATGATTTCACTCATATATGAAATTTAAGAAACAAAGCAGATGAACACATGGAAAGGGGAAAAAAAGAGAGACAGAGAGAGGGAAACCATAACAGACTCCTAACTATAGAGAAAAAACTGTGGGTTGCTGGAAGGGAGGTAAGTGGGGGATGGGCTAGATGGGTGATGGGTATTAAGGAAAACATTTGGTGTGATTAGCTTTGGGTATTATATGTAATCATTAACTTCTACTCCTGAAGCCAGTATTACACTATATTAACCAACTAGAATTTAAATAAAAATCTGAAACAAACAAACAAAAAAAACAGAAACAAAGAATTTCATTGGCATAGGCAGAAAATTGGCCAATAGAAGAAAACAGTGTCCACAATATTTTTAAGATTTTGTTATTTGAATACAGGTGACACATATATATGTGTGAGTATATACGTGTGTGTTTGTGTGTGTATCATGGTGTTAATATATTCACCTGAGTTACATGACAAAGGTCCAACACAGTACATGGAGGAAGGATAGTTTCCCCAATAAATGGTCCTGGGTCAAGTGCAGTCCCTTGGAGAAAAGTAAATCTTGACTCCCCACTATATGAAAATTAACTCCTAACTCCACAGGGAAAGAGATCTACATATGAAAGGTGACATTACAAAGCTTTTAGTGACAAACACAGCACAATAACTGTGTACTACATTAGGCAAATACTTCTGAAACAGGATACAATAAGCAATAACCATGAAATTAAAAATAACAAATTAGACTATATTAAAATTAGGAACATATTAAGAACATTGAAGGAATGAAAAGTCAATCCACCAAGAGGAAAACGATATTCATAATACATACAATTGACAAAATATTAATATCTAAAATATCTTAAATAACTCATGTAATCAATAAGGTCAGAAAATCCAATAGAATAAAAAAGAGTGAGGGTTTTTATAGCTAATCCATACAAGAAAATGTCCAAATAACTTTATTATATGCTTATTGCCCAAAACAAGGGCTCAACTACATTAGCCAATAGGAAATGTAAGGTAAAACCACAATGTGGTCCTATTACATACCTACCAGATTGGCTAAAATAAAAAATACAGATAATACCCAGTGTTAGACTTGGAGAAACTAAATTTCTCATAGACTGCGTACAAGTGGAAATTGGTAAAGCTGCTTTACAAGACTCTCATGCTATCTAATAAAGCTCAACATGTGCCTACACTATTACCCAGCAACTCCATTCCACCCCAATCCTAACAGAAATGAATGTTGAATGTTTATAGCAGCACAATTTGTAATAGCCAGGGGGCAAAAAAAAAAAAAAAAAAAAAAAAGCGAACTACCAAATACCCATCAACAGTAGAATGGATAAATTGTGGCCTACACATGCAGTGGAGTAATAATACAACAATGAGAATGAATGAACGATGTACAACTATGAATGAAACTATGGCTAAATACCACAAACTTACGGAGCAAAAGAAGCCAGAAGTAATACCTTATAATTCTCTCTATAAAAAGTTTCTAAACAGACAAAACCAATCTATTCTGTTAGAGATCAGAGTAGTATTTACCCATGGTGAAGATAATAATGGCAAAGTAGCAGGATTTAAGATAATTCAAGAGAAATAGATAACTTCAAAATAACCCTAAGTGTGGTCTTTTTGCCTATAGGCTTCTGAGAAAAGTAAGCTTTTGATCTATATCAAATAACTGGAATCATATGATCATTAGCTAATATCATACAGGTCACAATATTACTATTGAGAAGCTCTAATTGTGTGATTTCGTGTCAGCAGCTGGGACCCCATGAATTACTAATCATTTCGAATGGAAGCAAGCTACTTCATATTTTTTCATTCATATATTTTCATGTTTCCTTAACATGAAAATAAAGATTAAAAAAGTATGTGAGCTAAATGTTGTGCTTTATTTATATATATCTTTAAGATAAACAAATTTCTTATATGAAAACTAGAAGAGGTACAAGTTTAGGTCTTCACTGAATGAGTATTATTTGGCCTGTCAGCACCTACATTGGAATAACCATTATCAAAATAACTTTGCAGGAATCTCATTAAAGTGTGGCTAGCTCAGCCATATTTCTTTATACTTAAATTATGTCTGTTAGGGAATGACTAAAGAAAAATTAACCTAAAGCATTTATTCCCTATTAAAAAAAAAGTAAATTTGCAATTTTTAAAAACTACAGTCCTATTAATGAGAATTACCAGAGAGTTACAATGCATTGGCTTGCATTGATTCCAGTCAATCACTTTAACTGAATCTTCCCAAATGGCTCAAATTATAACTGAGAATAACTAATATATGAAGTCCATGTACATGGAGATCTTCACCACATTTGGGTAATTTTCCAACGTGTGTGCGTGAGTGCCTATGTTTGTGTGTGCGCTTCCAGGAAAGGACAAGAACTCTTCCAAATACACATGAAATATGTCACCTTTTTCCTCAGAAGTTCTCATTTTAAGATTTATTATGTTGGAATTAAAATCTTCCTCAACAGAATAATAACTCCATATCAAAGCAAAGAAGTCATTGTTAAAGAAAAAGTAGAGGCTCTATGCATTTCCTAGTAACACTTTACACTAAAAAATTCTTACTAATTAAGATTACATACACACAAAAGAGAGTACAAAGAATTTTTTATAATTTATTCCTAACAATGGGAAGAAAAGACATTTCAAACATTCAACATAATGCAAATACTCTGTAGAGTGGAAATCCAAGGAACACCCCTTTTTTCATTGATTAAACTGTGCAGCACATCAGGAATGCCAATTAAAGTTTTAAATTACGTTTTTGGAACTACCTGCCAGTGGCATCCATCTTCCTCAAAAATAACATCTGTGAAGCTGGCAGCACAGGAATAGATTTTTGGACACTATGGGGTAGAGTATTATAAGCTTTATATATTTTTTCCCCACCCAAACAGTCTCCTTGAACTTTTATCAACCTACCCTTATTCATTTTTTTTTTAATTTCCCATGGTTTTATATTATCTTGGAATTTAAAGGAAGAACAATTGCATCTTGGTTTTATTAGTCCTTTTAGAGGCTCTTTGGACAAATATAGAAACAGATACCTTTTCATCATCCATTACATAGTCAAGAAGTATCTTTCAGTCAATCCCAATTAAGCTCCCAGATAAAGGCTTTTTTGCAAGCTAGCCCTGTGAACACAGCATCTAGTGAGATGGAGGGAACTACATACCAATCCAGTCACTTCTCATTGGGCAGGAATTCAAATACTTGGTAACTACCTGCAGAGGTTAATTTTATGCATTAACTTGACTAGATTAAGAAATGTCCAAAAACAAAAACAAAATGTCCAGAAAACTGGTAAAACATCATTTCTGGGTGTGTTTGTGAGGATATTTCCTGAAAAGATTAGAGATTAACATTTGGATCAGCAGACTGAATAAAGAAGGTCCCTTTTCAACCAAGGCAGGCACCATCCAATCTGAGGGCCCAAATAGAACAAAAAGGTGGAGGAAGGGCTAATTCTCTCTCATTGAGCTAAGACACTTGTCTTCTCCTAGCTTGGCTCTCAGAGGTCCTCATTCTTGGGACTTTGGACTGTGGGACTTACACAAGCACTAGCACCACTGCCACACCCCCATCCCACCTCCCCTCACACCCCCTAGTTCTCAGGCCTTACACAACTGAATTACACCACCAATTTCCCTGGTTCTCCAGCTTTCAAACAGCAGAATTCTCGGCATCCAAAACTTTATGAGTCAATTCCTATAATAAATCTCCTCTTAAATATATCTTTAATATTCTATTGGTTTTGTTCCTCTGGGGAACCCTGAATAATACAACATCCAAGCCATAATTACTATTCCAACTTCTCATTCTGGTCTTCCCTTTTTCAAGTTAAACATTCTCAGCTTCTTTAAGTCACTACTGATCAGATGGTTATTGCATATCTTTTTGATAATATCAGTACCAACTGTAAAAACAGAAAACTAAGGTTTAGGCTCCCAGACATCCCCCACAGATTCACTGGAATAAGAACAGAGAAGGGGTTCTAATGGGAGTTAACCTCATCTAGCTCATTACAGCCAAAAGGCAATTCTTCCCTGGAACTCAAGGATAATCTCATGGCACTCCATCCTACATAAAAAAAACATGGACTCATAGAGTTTAATGAGATCTACTGTAAAAATCTATGGTTTCGATACAGACTTCAAATGTCCTGTTCAGTAACATCACATTATGTTTGTATAGAGCCTTCTGCTTTTAAAGTGCATTCTAATCCTGACCCTCACAGGACTGTGAAGTCAGCAGAATACAAGTTATCATATATACAGATGAGAAAGCTAGCATTCACAGAGGTAAAACAAAACAAAACCTACAATTTCTCCCAACTGGTAAGGAATGGAACCAAATCTCCCACCCAGGATTTCTTCTCATGTCCAGTCCTGATGACACGTTGCTGCCTCTTCATACCACAGAGATATAAGAATGTGCAGATGGCTCAGGGGCAAGATCTGGAGGACACCTAGGAGGCCCATAGGTGCAAACATCACTTTCATGACTTTTGTGAGCGCCAGACTCCAGAACAGGGATTTATTTCTGTGGAGCTTAAAAGTTCTCTAACTTTTTTATTATTTTTTAAGATTTTCTTTATTTATTTGACAGACGGAGATTACAAGTAGGCAGAGAATCAGGCAGAGAGAGAGGAGGAAGCAGGCTCCCTGCTGAGCAGAGAGCCTGATGTGGGGCTCGATCCCAGGACCCTGAGACTATCACCTGAGCTGAAGGCAGAGGCTTTAACCCACTGAGCTACCCAGGTGCCCCAGTTCTCTAACTTTTTAAGAATAACTTGTGCAATTAAAGGCACAAAAAACTAAAAACCTTAACCACACCCAGAATACCTTTCAGTAAAAAGAGAATTAATAAGAGAGACTGAAGGACCCTCAAGACAAATTTCACTATCTTATTTTTTATGTCCTGGTACCAGCTTTGGACCATCTTAGTTCTGTTTTTCTTTTTGTTCTGTTGAATTTTGTATCTTACTCTGAACAACTAGTTTGATCTCTTTATCTCTCATATGATTTCCTACCTTATTTTTAAGCATCTATTTTAGGTTTGCATTGTGATAATAATAATTAAACTGCATTTTTCCCCAAAACCCATTTCCTTTAATTTATGGACTTCATCAGTAAAAAATCAAACAAAAAACAAAACAAAAAAACCAGTGAATCTTACACGGTTAAAGGAAATGGAGAGGTGAGCAGTATTCTCAGAAATTTCAAATGATTCTGGAGCAATGCCAGAGGAGAAAGTTTATAAACATCCTGTGGCTTTGAGTAAAAAATTTACTAATTTTAAAGTATTCTTATTTCTTGTCTCTACTAGGTTTGATAAGTTTGTATGTAAATCTAGCTGTAAATAATTGATGACTGATCACTAAATATTGAGAAAGTTTTGACTCAATGCTTAAATAAGACTTCTAGTTGGTTGCTATACAATCTGTTCAATTTTTACTCAAAGTAAGCCAGCTACCAGACTGCTATTATATTAACTTAACAGTCATTACAAAATCCTTGGTCTTTAAAAATTCAGCATGCTATTAAAATATTAAACATTTGTGCTTCTTCCTTTTCCTCTTACTATGAAATATTCTATTAGAACAGAAAGTTTTAAAATCTGTATGTAGAAATTTTTTAATTAGCTGTAAATATTAAATACAGGCACTCAATTTGTGTTGTTTTATGTAAGTGATAATACTGAAATAATTATTCAAGTTGTGTTCTTTCTCTGAATCACACCGTGTTTAAATTTGGTGGTGGTGGTGGTGGTGGTTGTTTTTCCAGAAAAGAGAATTCCAAATAATTTGGAGCAATACCTGAGAAATCATCCTACCTACAAATGCATAAATCGGTGTCCCAGAATAGTTCAGAAGTTACTCCTTCTGTAGAATCTTGAATCTCTGCGAAAAATGCCCCAGTAGTAGCAGAAAGTCTGCTTCACTTATTGTCCAAAAGAATACTGGTGGAGTGGAATCCTGGCAGATGGGACTAGAACTTGTTAATGTGCGCTTTTATTTCCCGTAAGTGGCAACATTGCTAGCAATTAGGAACAACAAACAACCAACGAGAGAAAAAAAGGCAAAGCAGAATGTTTATTATTTTCAGAGGTTCATCAGGGAATGCTTTTGTGTCAGGGGAATGAACACTGCAACCCAAGCGGGAAATGTTCATTGCATCCAAAGTGCCCCAGTGATGCTGAATAAAGTTATTAAAACAGTTCTTACCTCTTTGTCTTCACCCCGATATGCCCAGTGACAAGAGTGTAGTTCAGAGTATTCCCAGTGAGATGTAGGTAAACCAATGTTATTTGGAATCCGTGTTTTTATCAGGACTCAGGATTCATCTCGAAAGGAATAGACTCCCTTTATGATAACATGAAAATATTACCCTTCTGTTGTATGTTTTGAGGAGGAGACTTTTCCATTTGGCTGGTTTAGGAACAGAGAAACTTGAAGCTATTTTTTTTTTTTTTTTTTTTTTTTACTTTTTAGCTCACTTTCTATGGAGTTAGAAGAAATTTTGTACTCATAGGTCTGTTAATTACATATAATAGCTCTTTTCCAGTGTTAACTGGGATAGTTTTCAAAGCTGAGTAAATAATTAGTGAGCCATTAGAAGGTCTCTGGTGGTATTGTAATGACCCCTAAATTCAGTCATTCTACCACCCAGGTCTTTAGTGGACAGCAGTGCAATACCTCACTTAAAAATTTTAATCTGAGCTATGTGCGATTCAGAGTACATCCAACTCACACAAGTTTTTGAACATCAGAATTAAATATTATGACTGGATGTCCAGGCTGCCTGGGAACTATCATTCCCCAATGAGTGTGCTTTAGACGTTCTGAAATAGTAAATGAGAACAGAACTCCTCTGTGCAACTAAATCTCATTCTTTTCCTGGTCCCCAGTCATTTCTCTAGGTAATGGTGGCAGGTCCTGTCACAGGGGAGAAAGTAACCAGCTCAACTGATATTCAAGAAAGCATGTATGTTTTCTGTGCATCTCTCCCATCTTTTCTCAATGCTCAATCCTTAGTTATAAATGAAACACTTATCACTGCCTTTTAAACAATATGAGAACAAAAGGAATACTCAGTATCCCAAAGTCCTTTACTCAGAACACCATCTTTCCCTATATGTGTATGAAATGACAAAACGCCAGATTGAAATTGTGGTCAATTTCAGCTCTGATAAGCCAATCCACGAATCAGACGAAACAATGAGAAACAGAAGAGGAAGCTAAAAGGGAAACAAAAAAAAAAGATGCTTAATTTAGGGTTGAGAGTATTAACGTGGGGCAAGAAAATAGCAATAGGAAGATTAAAGGCAGAAGGTCCAGGACATAGATGGGAAGCAGAAGGAGCAAATACTCTGACCCAAGCCTGTTGGAATGCCTTATGTCAGCCATTTGCTTCTTATGAAGTTGACAAGTAGCACATGCCAAAGACTGGCGATGGAATTACAGCCTTAATTTATGTATGTTTTTGAAGTACATTGTGTTTAAAGTAATACAAAGCACTGAAATCTGCTGGAAGAACTGCAAGGCTGCAAAGCCATTAACATCTACCATTTAAGGCTGATAAAAGTCAGTGCACCAGTCACAGTTGAGAGAGTTGCTGACACACTGCAGAGGAGCCAAAGCCAGCCAAAACCCTGGGGAGCTAAGGAGACTGGAGGGCTGCACAGCCATCAAGCCACTGTACTTCTGGGGACAGTTTGTTTTAGACTTCATCCCCAAATCTAACTACCTCCAAAGCCACTGGTAGCGACTAACACTTAGTAGGCACACAAAACACACCCCTGATTCCAATTAGCCCTTACAGATTAGTTAAAACAAAAATTGCACACATCTTGGGGCGCCTGGGTGGCTCAGTGGGTTAAAGCCTCTGCCTTCCACTCAGCTCATGATCTCAGGGTCCTGGGATCAAGCCCCGCATTGGGCTCCCTGCTCAGTGGGGAGCCTGCTTCCCTTCCTCTCTCTCTCTCTCTCTCTACTTGTCATCTCTGTCAAATAAATAAATAAAATCTTAAAAAAATAATTGCACACATCTCAGTGAAATTAACATCTGAGCCGAATGAGTGCAGCAATTAGATTTTGAGGTGAAACCAATGTGAAATCCTGAGCCCTCCTGTTCCTTTCAAGCTGATAGTTCATGAAGAGCAATGGCCCCAGAGCCATGATGGAATAGAATGGCAGAAGTTAGACACTGACAGGGGAAATCACCTTGTCAGGCATATATTTTATATTTGTAGATAAACTAAAGAAACAAGGAATGTGAAGTCTTCAGCTGGCATTTGAAATTTTAATTAGCTCTCGATGAACAACTTATGGAACTGTTTCCTACTACTGGCCTTTTGGGAAAGGTATAAAGGAGACTCGAAGTGAGTGAAAAGGAGGAGATAAGGGCAAATATAAAGTAGTATTACCATGTTTGTTTCTTAACGATCTAGATTCAGACTAAATGGTAGATGAATAAATAAATAAGCCTTACAACTCAAATTGTGGGGACACATGAAATTATCATATTCACTTTCATTGCTTCATTTGAGCTGGTGGGGCTCTTTTTTTTTAATTTTTTATTTTTTATAAACATATATTTTTATCCCCAGGGGTACAGGTCTGTGAATCACCAGGTTTACACACTTCATAGCACTCACCAAAGCACATACCCTCCCCAATGTCCATAATCCCACCCCCTTCTCCCAAACCCCCTCCCCCCAGCAACCCTCAGTTTGTTTTGTGAGATTAAGAGTCACTTATGGTTTGTCTCCCTCCCAATTCCATCTTCTTTCATTTATTCTTCTCGTACCCACTTAAGCCCCCATGTTGCATCACCACTTCCTCATATCAGGGAGATCATATGATAGTTGTCTTTCTCCGCTTGACTTATTTCGCTAAGCATGATACGCTCTAGTTCCATCCATGTTGTCACAAATGGCAAGATTTCATTTCTTTTGATGGCTGCATAGTATTCCATTGTGTATATATACCACATCTTCTTGATCCATTCATCTGTTGATGGACATCTAGGTTCTTTCCATAGTTTGGCTATTGTGGACATTGCTGCTATAAACATTCGGGTGCATGTGCCCCTTTGGATCACTACGTTTGTATCTTTAGGGTAAATACTCAGTAGTGCTATTGCTGGGTCATAGGGCAGTTCTATTTTCAACAATTTGAGGAACCTCCATGCTGTTTTCCAGAGTGGCTGCACCAGCTTGCATTCTGGTGGGGCTCTTTTGAAGATGGAATAGATACGTGGAGTGTCTTTTATTTAGCACTTGATCACTGCCTAGTTTCCTTTCCCTTAATGACATGTTATAAAATAGTTGAGTGAGGGCAGAATTTCATTCATTATTTTAAAACATGATAGCCACATATATTCCTATAAGGTATTTCATTTAATTACATAATTGAAAACCTGCCTTGAGATATGTGATACAGAACAGCTCTCCAGACTTTTTATTTGCATGTGAAGGCCCTCCTAGGTGAACAAGTAATGGAAATTTTGGTAATGATAAGTGTGTTCTACCTCACTGGAAATATCAATTCTAAATGAAGAAGACAACAACTGTGTCTAAATCTCCAGAGGAGAATCCCAGGTTAGTAAGAATTCACCACGATGTAGGGCAGATGTAAGGACTTTGTTCTGGGATACAGACACTGCAGGAAGAAACAATGTCCCAGTGCAACACTGGTGTCATTCACTGTCTTCTATCTACCCCCTAGGACATAGGGAGAGGGCCCTAAAACTTGAGAGAGGTGGCTTGGAGGAGTGAAAACAAGTTATTTAGAGCAGTATTCATAGCTAGAGAAGAGGAAGTAGTCTGTAAGAACTTCAGAGATGTTGGCAGGCAGCATATAGAACTGTCATCAAACAATATATTTTGGGAAGAAAGAAGGTTGGGGGTCTAGGTGATGGCAGAATAGTTGTAAGGGTGCTGGCAGTTTTGGGTTAATATTTGATTTTGTTCCTGTTAGTTGCTGTCTGTGAAGGATAGAACTTCTCCATAGAAGAGCAGAGAGCCATAGAGACAGATGATGACCAGCAGAAAAGAACTGACTTCAGGCAAATAGCAGTGTGAGATACACTGAGCTCTCAAAAAGAAGGGGGGAGCCCAAGATTCAGGATGTTTGCAGCTTCTAGAATGTTCCTGAGTGGATGGTGGAGAATCAGTATCACAGTGATGAGGGTTGTTCAAGCTTTGTTGGTTCTCAAGCCAATCTGTCCAAGGGAAATAAGTAAGAGGAGAATCTATTTCAAATAAAGTAAAATGTTAAAGTACATTCTATCATTTATTTAAAAAATAAAAGTGTTTCACTGTTGTACTTGTTTCAGTTTCAGGAATGATATTATTTTACCCACTAATCTTTGACCTATATATCTCTATGATTTAAATTCCATATCCACCATAAATCTTGGTTCATGCCACTAATAAAGTGCCTGCAGTGACTCATCTATATGTTGGCCTTGGTAGTATATAATTGAACTTATATAGAGCTTGGTTCTATATACTTGAACACAACAAGTTCCCACAGCACAGCCTACTTATTTTGTTGACCTCCACCCATTCTTTTACAAGAGGGCTGAAGTGGATCTATTTATTTATCATTCCCCTACAGGGCAGAATGTGACAGCGTTTCAAAATGGTAGACTAACATATGTTTTGATCTCTAAGAGACAGTGGCCTTTGCCCTGTCTGACTCTCAAGTGTCATCTCCCGTGAGTAGATACTGATTACCTGTCCCTGATGATAGTTTTCAGAAGGGATGATAGAAGAGATGGCCATGTAGGAGAGCAATCTTCACATGATTTAAAAAAGACTATTTCCATATAGTGCACTTCAATGTTGCAGGTGAATGCATTCAGAAATAATCATGTGATGGTGTGGCAGGCCTCTGTCCCTCCTCACCTCTGTAGGTGGGAAGAGAACAGGATTTAACACAACTCACCAGGTAAAAAGCCCACGACGACTTCTCTATGCTACCACATATCCTGTCTGTTCTCTTCAACCCAGTAACTATTCTCTGATTACAATAAGTAAACAAACAGAGCCACAACTTCAAGGATATAATGAGATTCCTGTTTTCATTTAATTATTTATTTTTGTAGATAAAAGACTTATCGTGTTACAGTGACTTTCAAGCTTTGATTAGAACGAAGGGGTAGATAGGAGACAGACTGTAATGATGCCGGTGAAGAGATGAAGAGGGAGATAGGAAAAAAGATAAATTTATTAAATCTCAATGAGCCTATTCTTTGAAGGACAAATAAATGGGTAGCTTCTTTCAAAAAGCAAACCATAATTTCTAAGAATATCATGTACAGTAGCATGACTGTCATACTGAAATAATATAAACATTGCACATCTAATTGAAGTATATTTTTAAACTAGCTAATAAGAACTGGAGACATAAGAATTGTAGATTATTCCCAGTGTTTTATGATATTTTCTAGATATTTTCATCTTAAGTTTCTAAAGAAGGAAAAAAGTTAAAAGTATAATTATCTATCATCTCAAAAATAATCACAGAATACCAATTTTATTTCTAGTGGTATCAAAAGAACTGATGTTTAGAGAGTGAGTTTTTTACTCAAAATTTCAAAATGCTTTCTTTCTTCCCCATATACGGGAGGATTGAACATCCCCATCCCCTTGAAGTTAGGTAGGTATATTTGCCTTGGCAAATAAAATATGAATAAAATTGAAGGCTTTAAAAGCTAGTGTAAAATTCTGTGTCCCTTTCCCTATCACAGAAACTAGCAATAATCCAAAAGATGGACCCCACTTAACTTGCATTGCTGAGTAACAAAAACACAGAACGGAGCCCACAGCTGACCTAATGACAGACACATAGCACAAGTCAGCAAAAACCCTTGGTTGCATTACATCATTATGAATTTGGGTTTATTTGCCACTACTAACTGAACTTCTTTTATTGGTATAGTTACTTAACTTCTTTATTAAAGAAATCCTGGTAATTTATTAGAAAACATAGCATTAGTGTGAAGCAAGCTGTATTACAAATAGTGGTTCTATCACTTTTTAGCTAGGTGACATTGCTAAGATTCTCAACTTCTCTCTGAACTTCCGTTTACTCATCTATGAAATGGGTATTATGATAACTACTTCACAAGATGGCTTCATGTATTATGATGAAAAAATATAAAGTTCCTAGCATGCCATATTGAGCTACTCAATATATGGCAGCTTTTACAATAATTATCTCCTAGAGAAGACTATAGATTCAGCTATTTTGGGTTACTTACAATGACATCAAGTTTTAACTTGAGGCCAGGTTTTTTTTAATGTTTCCACTAATGTAACCCCGTGCACACTACTACGAATGTTATAAAGCTACAGATTTAGGCCAAATTATAATAGCAATTTTTATGAATCCATTTCAGCATCCTGAGCTTAGTAATTTTGATAAATGACTCCTTCAAAAACTTGGCTTTAGCTGTGACTGAAAATGGTTCAGAGAGCTGAGTTTAGAGCTGAGTAATTGTACAACAAAGTTCCTGTGGCAAAGCTCAGAAAAAAGGGCCTTAATACAGTGTTTCTAAGACAGGTCTTTTCACTTGTATAAGTATTTCCTGTTTATTTTCTCAATAGCATCAAATCTTATATTCAAGATTTCTATTCTTAAAGGAAACAAATTAAGAATAAAAAGACTGGAAAATATTGATCTTTTGCAGCATATTATCTCATTGCTCTTGGAAATTTTTACTCTTGAAGACCACTTGCTTCTTTTTTTATTTTTATTTTTTAAGATTTTATTTATTTACTTGACAGAGAGAGATCACAAGTAGGCAGAGAAGCAGGCGGTGGGGGGGGGTGAAGCAGGCTCCCCACTGAGCAGAGAGTCTGATGCAGGGCTCTATCCCAGGACCCTGAGATCATGACCTGAGCCGAAGGCAGAGGCCCAACCCTCTGAGCCACCCAGACATCCCAAGACCACCTGATTCTTAAAAATAATCAAATTCACCATGACAAATAAGGAACGAAATGTATGCCTTAAAAAAATAAAAAGAAAGAAAGAAAGAAAGAAAGAAAGAAAAGAAACAAAACGTATCGACTTGTCAATGTGACTTACATATTCATTTACCATAAAAAGTTCGCTTAAACAGTTCCCAATGTCTACGATAATCATTTTTTTTTGACAAATTAATAATGGTAATAAAGAACTACACATAGAATAAATGAACCAAGATTCGTGGATGGTTGGATACCTACTACTATCTAGTAGAAAAAAAGCATAAAACAAAGATAGGCCCTCTAGGAGCTATACTCAGAAATAAAAATATACAGTCCTTCTCCTTCAAAGGTTAATGTGTTCACTTCAGATGATAATTATACTAGGGTTCAGAAGGGATAAAATGATTTAGACCAATTGTTCTTAAAGTGTATTACAGGAACTCCTAGTGGTCATTGAGAACTTTCAAGAGATCCACAAGGTCAGAAGTATTTTCACAATTATAACCAGATATTATTTTGTTTTACTTTCATCCTGAGTGAATATGAAACTTTTTTGAGGTTATATAAGGTGTGATGATACCACCTCTGTGACAGCCAATGAAATTGTGTACATTCATATTTTTGTATTCCAGAAAGTTCTCAATTTTAATTTCTAACTGGTAAATATGAATAGATAAACCTGGATAAAGTTCTTCGGGTCCTCAAAAAAAAAAATTTAGGAGTGTAAAGTAATTCAGAGTACTATTGATTTACATTAAAGCTATAGTCTTGTTTTTAAGGTTATTTAAGAAATGGAAAGAGTGAAAGGACGAAAGGTTTGGAGCTGGTTATACATAAAATAAAGCTAGTATGATACACATCTAACAAAATGCATGATTTTTCTGTGGTGTATAGAGGTTAGGAATGGATAGTAGTTTTTCATTTCACACTCAGTCACACAAGCATATACACACACACCCTACAAAGGTAGGATTGTCTGGAATAAGAGAGCTTCTTTGAGGTCATTGAGAAGGTGATCAAACTCATACTCAGATATTATCCAGACTTCTTCTTTATTCTACAGGGAACAAACATACACCCTTTGTTGCAGGAAGCTCTCTGTCCTCTACTCTTCTCTTCTACAGGAAATCATTTTTTAAATTTAAAAATAAAAATTGTCCAAGAAAGGCCTCATCCAGAATACAAAAATTGGAAATATAGAAATAAAAGTTAACTAGAGCTCCCCCTACGAGAAGAGAATGGCAATGGAGGGAACTGTTAAGACATGCTGAATATACTCTAATGTTATTATCTTTCTCTCTATATCTGTGTATTCCTTTCCCTTCTTTAGACAAAACAAAAAACAAAAAACAAAAAAAACTTTCAGCATCTTGATGTCATTTAATGTAGGCAATGGTAATTCAGTTTTTAGTCTACTCAAACAAGAAGATATACAACAACCCTACTCCCTTGAGCTCAAATTCAATCCAGAACTCCTGGAACTATATTCGAATCGACATCCATGGTTGCCACACTAACACATATAACCCAGGTTTTTACTCATGTATATATTCTCCTCTTGAGTCTGAATTTGTGATTAGTCACAAAGAGCATGACAGGATATGACTCTAGTAATAATAGGCTTGGCAATAATGAGAGGTAGAAGAGCAGCATGAAGAGAACTGGCTTCCCACTGAAAGTGACTATTTCAAATGAACTTGTCCTCAACCAAGGAAGCCCAGCAGTAGGAGACAAGGCAGGCTCAGATTCAATAGCATATACACTGAGGTCTTGCACTATTTTATGTAATAGTGAGAACTTAGGTCACATGCCTGCATTCATGTTCAAAGGAAGCTGGGGAATGAAATCTTGGTTTCTATTTTAGGAGGTATGAATTTAAAAGGCAAATATTTCTCCAAATTTGGATGGTGGGTGAGAACTACAAGTATGATGAAGATCCTCTATAAATTGGTTTGATTTCTTCAGCATTATGAAGAATGATGTATGTGATAATAAAGATAAACATATGGCTTTTCAACTGTGATCAACAGCAAAGTTATAGAAACCAAGACATTTTTCCTTAAACTCTACAATTTAGATCTTATTTTTCCAACGTTACTCTAAGGATAAAAAAAAAGATTCAGAGGGTCTGGGCAATGATTTTTTGGATCTGATACCAAAAGCACAAGCAACAAAAGCATAAATTAACAAGTGGGACTACATCAAACTAAAAAGCTTCTGCACAGCCAAAAAAAAAAAAATATCAACAAAATAAAAAGGCAACCTACCAAATAGAAGAAAACATTTGCAAACCCAGTACAAGTGTGTGATATCCAAAAACTAAAAGGAATTCATACAAATCAATAATGAAAAAGCCCACAACAATCCAATTAAAAAATGGGCAGAGGAACTGAACAGAATTTTTTTCCAAAGAAGATATCCAAATGGCCAACAGGTATGTGAAAAGATGCTCAGCATCACTATCATCAGAAAAATGCAAATCAAAACCACAATGAGATATCATCTCACACCTGTTAGAATGGCTATCATCAAGAAGACAAAAGATAACAAATATTGGCAAAGATGCAGAGAAAAGAGAACCCCTGTACACTGTTGAAAGGAATGAAACTTTGTTCATTCACTATGAAAAACCACATAGAGTTTCCTCAAAGAATTAAAAAGAGACCTACCATATGATCCAGCAATTCTACTTCTAGGTATTTACACCCAATGGTGTAAATAAGGAAGGAAAATAATAAGGAAGGAAAATCCTGCTACCACAACATAGATGGACCTCAAGGCATTACTTTGAGATAAGTCAAAGCCAGACAAATACTGTAGGATATCACATATATATGGAGTCTAAAAAAACCAAATTTGTAGAAACAGAGAACAGAATGGTGATTACTATGGACTGGGGGAAGAGGGATTGAGGAGATGTGGGTCAAAGTGTAAAAACTTGCCATTAGAAGATGACTAAGTTCCTGATATCTAAGGCATAGCATAGTAATTACAGTCAACAATTACATATTATGTATTTCAAAGTTGCTAAGAGACTAGATCTTAAAAGTTCTCACTACAAAAAAGAAATGGTAATTATGTGGCATGATAGAGGTGTTAACTGATGCTACAGTGGGAATCATAGTGCCATATATAAATGTATCAAATCAACAGGTCTTACACTTTAAAGTTATACAATGTTATATCGATCATATTTCAATTAAAAAAATAGTTAATATGTATTCATACAGAAAGTCTAGGTAGTTCATTCAGTATTGAGTAAATAGTAAATGCCAGAGGACTTCATTCTATAATCCATCCTCTTTTCCTCTATGCTATATTGGGAAGGAACAAAAATTGCAACAGAAATTATATTTGAGAAGAGAAGTAAAAAATAAGGACAGTAAAAATGATGGGAAAAAAAGCAAAGAAAAGGATTCATTCAGCCAGAAAGATATGAATATATGTTTAGGAATGTGAAAGTCTATTTGAGAAACAATCAATTGAATCTGTTCCCACATGTATGTATGTATGTATGTATGTATGTGCACACACATATGACTTAATGGAAATGACTGAGGAGTGGGACCCTGCTCTACCATCTCACTAGGTCATTAAATGTTAAGGTGATTTTATAACATTTAAATCATCCAATCTCTGGTTGAAAGATTATTCTCACAGTCTCAATTTCAAGACAATTTTGTAGGGGGTTTTAATTTTTAAAGAATATTCATCACAGTTGTCCTAGCATTGGGACAGTAGCTTTTTGGAACACATTTGAATAATCACAGTAAATGACTTACTCTGTAACAAGAAGCAAATATATATTGTAAAAACTAATTGAAGAGGAAAATACTATGACAGATG
The DNA here is from genome assembly GCF_030435805.1 of Mustela lutreola. Taxonomy (NCBI): domain Eukaryota; kingdom Metazoa; phylum Chordata; class Mammalia; order Carnivora; family Mustelidae; genus Mustela; species Mustela lutreola. The sequence continues at coordinate 159,844,571 of NC_081292.1, forward strand.
CTATTTTAAGTGGAAGAGAAATAGTTCTAAGGAAAAAAATCTTACTGCTGTTGTAGTATACATATTGTTCTCAATGATTTCATCCCCTCTGTATCTACCCCCTTTGCCATGTTGCTCCGCAGTTCCTCCCATAATAACCGAAGGACATTTTCCTGGTCCTGCTGATGTTGGGCTGAGCCATGTGACTTGTTTTGACCATATACTGTTAGCAGTTAGGCTTGAATCAAAAGCGTGAAATATGTTTGTACAGTTAGGTTTGCCTTCTGGCATAACCCACCTTTCCCTTTAACAAGAATAGGTTTCAGATAACTATTGACCCAAGAAGAATAAGAGACATGTGGAACAGACCTGGACCTAACCTATAGTTTGGAGCCAAGTCCAATGAACCAAGCCTAAATCAGTTAAACTCCAACTAACTGTAGATGCATGAGCAAGGAATGAATGTATATTTTTGCATACCACTGAGTTTTGTGGTAGTCTGTTATCAGTGACAATAGCTTTATCACCTTAGTAGTGGGACCTCCACCAAAGAACAGAAATTTCTTCACAAAATCTCCTGAAAATGCTGCCATGGCTCTCATCAACAAACCTACTGACCCATTAAGGCGGATAGGATTATAACGTTTATTTACAGGGAGAAAACAGAGACTGAAGAAAGTCAAGTGACTATCCCAAGACTAGTTAGTGAAGGAGTCAGAATTTAAAACCACCCTTTACTCCCAATTCAGTACTTTCTTCCAAATCCTATTATTTGTCAATATTTGTGTTAGGTATATATGGTACAAGAACAAATTTCTGCACCAAATCAACATCAGCTGCTAAATCTACACATACAGCAAAAATATTTAGTAGAGTCTTATACACTTGGATGCCTTAAAGAATGCTGAGGTATGCAATGTTCAGTGGTTGACATAACCATTCCAAAATTAACTCGATCAGTATAAATGAGATTATTGAACTTCCCCCACAATTCTAGCTTTCCAGTTAGTGTTTATCATACGACTTGGGAGTGCATCCAAGAACTTATTTGGTGGCAGTCCTCTGGGGTTGGTTTATTATGTTTAAAAATATATATTAGAAAGATAATGCTCCTTTCTCATACTGCAATAAATCCCTTGTGTTGTTAGTCTGTGTAAAAATATTTGGGTTTCTATTAACATAGCTGCAAGCCTATATTTGCTATCTGATTAGAAATAAGTCTTTGGTTCAGATGGCACTTATATCCCAGAAAGGAGGTGGCTACTGCTAAGAAGCAGAAAAATGAAAATATATTCATTCCAAAACAGTTCTCCAAAGTCACATGCAAACTCAAACAAAAACTACTTTGCCTATTTTATTATAATTGCAATAAACTCCAAAGCTTTAAGAAGAGAGATTTTTCGCTCCTACATTGAAAACTGAGGTGCATTTGTATATTAAAAGGGAAGTACATTGTATTTTCAATGAGAAAATTACACTCATGCCACTCACTGTGCACTGAAAATTAAAATAAAATTAGAGGTGGTTTCTGAAGGCATTTTAGGAAAAGTTAATATCATGCTCAAATAATATAGTTGTGCTTGGTGTCACTCAAGTGAATGGCATATTTTTCTTAACTATAACTTTAAAAAAGTAAAAAAAAAAATCCCACTTAATGTCTACAAATAGTTTAGCATTTAATCATAAATTTTTGTAATTGGACCAACAAATTATCCCCTATGAATCAAACTATTGAATGCTATTTGTGTTTTAATGTTTTGGTGATAAGGGAAAAAAGTTTTGGATAATATAATATATTCTGTGTAAAAGTCAGTCATTTCCTATGATTCTTATTATATTAATATCTCTAAAAGTTAAGTTCTTAATCAGAAAGAAATGTGCTCTTAAGACCTAACATACTGAGAAGTGTAATAAAATATCTGTGGAATGGGAAAAATTAAATATTCCATTCTATGTTAATATTTCAAGGAATATGCTTAAGTAATTAGAAACATAGATATTCCCATCTGGAATGGTCTTTAGAAATAATCGAATCTACTGACTGAGCCAGCCTCTAGAAAAGGGGAAAGCCAACAAAAGGGGTCAGATCCAGACAAGAATCAGTTAAATCTAAAAGTGAAACCAAAGTGTAGGACCACATCAGATGTCTCGTGGTCCTGGTTGTCTTTCTGTTCATTTTCAGACTGGGTGGTAAAGACCTTTCCATCCTGGAAGTTTTATCTATTAGCTTAGCTAACAGACGAGGGTATCTTCCTCATTTATGTGTAGCTCAGTAACTCACAACTCTGGTTGCACATTAGAATCACCTGGAGAGATTTTTAAAAATATGATACCCAGATTCCATCTCCTAGAAGCTGGGATTCAATTGGTCTTCGGTAGGGACTAAAGGACTTTTAAATCTCCCTGGGTGGTCCCAATATATAGCCGGAGTTGAGAATCACTGATAGCTAGTCAAAGCCTAGGCAGAAAACAAAGTCAAGTATACTTATAACTCATTCATTAACTCATTATCTTATACAATAATAATTATTTTAACACTCATTAACTAAAAATCATAATAGTTCATATCTAACAAGTCTTGGTATATGCCACGTTCTATGCTAAGAGACTTATTGTCACTCAAGGCTTTCAACAATCCTGAAGTAGTTACTATTCTGTGAATGAGAAAATAGAGGCTGGGTTGCACTGGGAGTATGCGGCAGTGCTGGGACCTAGATTGGCCAGAATCCAGAACCAGGCTCTTAACTATTCCCACTTAGCTTCTGAAATACCAACAGCTTGTAAAAACTCTTTGTTGAAAAGTCAAATTCAAATTGGTTTTCAGCCAAGACTACACCATGATGAAGGTGATTTAAATTTTTGGTTCTAATGCTATAAATACATTTTGTCTTTTTGCATAGCTTCAATTTGACCAACGGTACTGACTGGGGGCTTAGGAGTGGGGGAAGGACAGGGGCTCACTTGTATTTCTTCCATGCATCTTCTAATAAATGCTGCTGTTGGCTTTAACTCCCAGTGGTTTAAGTTTTAAATAAGAAAACGCTTAGGCCCTTGATACTTAGAGAAGAGGAGAGGAGAGGAGAGGAGAGGAGAGGAGAGGAGAGGAAGGGAGGAAGGGAGAGAGGGGAGAGGGAGGGGAGGGGAGAGGAGAGGAGGGGAGGGGAGGAGAACTTCTTATTTTACTCTGAAGTGACTGTACTGAAGTGATTCTGGTGACTTGACTGCTGCTAATGATGGTGGTATAATCCCTGTTTTCTCCATTATGTGATACTGTCTCTAACTAAGCAGGGTATATACTGCTGTGTATGAGCTGTGTGTCTGATAGTTGGTACAAGAAAAAGTGCAAGATTCCTTTAATTCAATTCTACTTTCAGTGTGGATTGATAAGGATAAACATAAATAATGACAAGATAAGACAGATAAATAGGAAAAAGATTTTAAGCACCATTTAATCATCCCATACCCAGGCAAACAGAAATTCTAACTTGAGATGTTCATGAACAAGCTAAATAAAATGAAAGGCAACTGTTCAAAAGTACTAAGAAGACAGGCAGAATGATAGCAAAGAAAGTAAAGGAAGAGAAAAGCAAGCAAAAAAAAAAAAAAAAGGAAAAGATGAAAAATCTGCTTTAGAAAAAATACTTACCTTTAAGAAACAAAAGGAAATTGTATGCAAATTAAGCTTACATCCTCTAGGAATGAAAAAGAATCCAAAGACTATAAAATGAGAATAAAAGAATAAAGCAAATTAATGAAAAATCTTACATCATTAAGAAATAATGAATAGGGGCACCTGGGTGGCTCAGTCTGTTAAGCATCTGCCTTTGGCTTGGGTCACAATCCCAGAGACTTGGGATCAAGCTCCACATCAGGCTCCCTGCTCGTGGGGAAGCCTGCTTCTCCCTCTCCCATGTGTTCCCTCTCTTGCTCTGTGTCTCTCTGTCAAATAAATAAAATGTTTTTTTTTTTTAAAGAATGAATACACAAGATACAGTAAGAAATAGAGTCAGTAAACTGGAAAAAATAATTAAGATTTTTTTTAAAATGAGGATTCCAAAAGCATAAAATAGGTACAGAAAACAGCTATCATGCTTTAACTCAAACTATCTTAAATAATCTGCTATTATCAGAATGTTTCACATTGTTGAAGCTAAAAGTCAATTCCCTAGCCTCTTGCTCCTTAACCATTAGCATCACTTATCTTTTCATTCTCTCCATTGAATCACCTCTCCTACTTGGCTTCCAGGATACCCTAAGCCTACCCTTGCCTTGCATTGCCTTTCCTTGCCCTGCCTTGCCTTGCCTAGGGATACCCTACACATCCCTTATTTCACAGGCCTCTAATGCTCAGTGTCTTTGCTGGTTCCTCCTCAACTCTCCAACTTCTTAGTGTTGAGGTGTCTTGCAGTTTAGTTTTTGCTCTTCCCCCTTTCCCTATCTGTGTTCACTCACCAGGTGATCCCTGGTTTCATGTCTCTAATTATTATGTAATATTTGATGACTCCAAAATGTACTTATTTAAAATAGTACAGAATCAGCATTCTGATTCATATATTATTCCTCCTACTTAGATTTATTGTCTCAAACTTAACATGTCTAAATCGAAGTTCCCAGTATCCTCCCAAATTGTTTCCTTCAAGACTATGCCCTCCAAGTTCTTAGTAACTCTATTCTTGCTATAACTGAGGCCAAAAACTTGAAGTGATCCTTCATTCATTCCTTTTCTCATATACTGTGTCCAGTCCATCAATTCATCCTGTTGACTACATACTCAAAAATATACCCAGAAGCTCATCACTTTTCACTACTCCCACTGTTACCACCCTGGTCTAAGCCTTTATTATCTTTCCCCTGGATTATGGCAGTAAATTCCAACTGCTTATCTCCTTGCTGGAGTGACTAATGCCAGTCAATTTTAAAATACAAATCAGATTATATCATTCATACATTCGAAACTCTCTAGTATATTGCCTGTTACTCAGATTAGAAGCCAAAATCCTTATTAGGACTTGTGAATCACTCCGTGAGCTGACCCACCATTACCTCTGACTTTTTCCCCTGCTACTTCCCCTCTGTCATCCAGCTCCAGCCACACTGGCATCCTCATTAGTTCTTGAATGTGTCAGATATTTTCTTGCCTCTAGATCCTAATAATTCATTTCATCCTTGTCTAGAATATTCCCCCCAATATATTCATGTATCATACTCACAGATCATTAGTTCTCTGTTCCTTCCTCGGCATATGGAATGTTACATGTCTAAGGGCCCCTGCAGTTTGTTGAGGTCATTTGACTAGTTATAAGCAATGAGGTATGAGTGAAAGTGATACTGTTTCTGGGCTTAACCCTGCCTGAAGTCCTTGTCTTTCATTTCTCCAGCTATTGTGAATATGGAAACATTTTGTCGATTTGAGGAAGTCACAAGATTGCAGAACATATAGCTAAAGAAAGCACAGACAGAAAGCCAAGTGAAACAGAAATGACACTAGGTTTTATAACCAATGTAGGAGATCGAGGGAAGCCAATGTAAGTGTTAGAGGAGCAACAGGGAGAAAACCACTGCTCGCTCTGGGGTTTACCACCACAACTGTGGTGCTGAAAGGAAAATAATTGCTGGACTACATTAGATTTCCGAGGAACTCCTCTGGAAATCACAATTGTCCTACAGCAATGGAGGCCTTTTCTTTCAGGGAAACACATAATGTCTTCTGCAAATGCTCACAGTTGCAGGAGTCCACTAATCTTTGTTACCACTTTTAGAAAATGGCTTCTGACTCCTGTCTTCCTGTAAGTTCTAATGAGAATACATCTCTTTGGCAAAATGTGGCAGAATTCAGATCCTTAGAGGGGCACCTATGAGGCTGATTGGGTTAAGTCTCTGCCTTTGGCCCTGGTCATGGTCTTGGGGTCCTGGAATTGAGCCCTCCATTGGGCTCTCTGCTCAGCAGGAAGCCTGCCTCCACCTCTCTCTCTGCCTGCCTCTCTATTTGTAATCTCTCTCTGTGTCAAATAAATAAATAAAGTCTTTTCAAAAAATAAAAAAGAATTCATATCCTTAGAGACAAGATTCCAAGACACATAGATTCCACATTTTCAGCCCATCAAAAAAGGAGGTAGATCTACAAAGGGATCAAGTTGCCAAGAAAAAAAGTAGCACAGTTCCCTCCTTTGGTTATTCAGCATCCATATTCTCATTTCTCACATTATGTTTGCACAAAAAATATTAAGAACATGCTTCATCATGCATGCAATTAACTTATACATCATGCAATTAACTTATAAAATAAAAATGTACTTAACTTCTTTCAGAATGGAGACCCCAAGTCCCATTTTCTGCATGAAGATTACTTCTCCCAAATTAGTTATAACCCACATTTATAAAAATACAATTTAATCTATATATTTAATCAACAATAACACTATTAAAATAGCAGGAAGAGAATAACAACTACAACTAATTACCTCCTTTCTGAAATTGAGAGTAGTCATGCAGTCATAACTGATATTTTATCTTTTGTCTTCTATCATATTTTTGGGTGTCTTTACTTTTCATTCATCAATTCAGCTGGTCATGATTCTTATTTAGTAGACTAAATCAAATCCTCATTCCTGAAGTATTGGAGATTGTAGTGGACCTGCCTATATTTGGTGGCTGTGCAGAGAATAGGTCATTCTTCAGGCCTGGAACTAGTATCCTCAGTAAGGTCTGCTTGCAATGTTGGTCATTTGGTGTCTGGAAACTTGGATTTGGTGGAAGGTTCCTACCATTGCCTGATAAGAATGGCTGGCAGCACCTAAACTGTTTGTACAAATAATGTGGTTTATTCAGAATATCAGCAACTTTGTGCAATTTTGTTATATGTCTAGAAGGTGCATAAGCAATAAGCCCCCAATGTCTCTGTTAAGCTTCTCTGGTAGACAAAATTTCATGTGTTGTCACAACTCATTGCTGAAGAAATTAAGTGCAGGGGCGCCTGGGTGGCTTAGATGGTTAAGCGTCTGCCTTCAGCTCAGGTCATGATCTCTGGTCCTGGGACCGAACCCCACATTGGGCTCCCAGTTCAGTGGGGAGCCTGCTTCTCCCTCTGCTTGTGCTCTATCTCTCTCTTTAAAAAAAAAAAAAAAAGAGAAAAAAAAAAGAAATTAAGTGCATCCTGTCTGACTCTATTGGGACAAGACTCTTATAAGCTTATGCCTGACACATTCCATGTGTCTTTTCCTTTTCCTTTTCTTAATTTTTCTTTGTATCCTTCTGCTATAATAAATCACATATGTGAGTACAACTATATGCTGTGTCATGTGTGTTCTCCTAGTGAATCAATGAACATGGGGGTTGTCTTGGGGTCCCCTACAAGGTTGCTATAATATTTCATAATTAAAAAAATATTTAAAGCTTCTTGCCCAGTCACAATATTTTTTTTTTTAATATTTATTTGACAGAGAGAGAGAAATCACAAGTAGGCAGAGAGGCAGGCAGAGAGAGAGGGGGAAGCAGACTCCCGACTGAGCAAAGAGCCCAATGCGGGGCTCGATCTCAGGACCCTGAGATCATGACCTGAGCCAAAGGCAGAGGCTTTAACCCATTGAGCCACCCAGGAGCCCCCAATCACAGTATCTTATATATATTCTGCTTAAATAGAAATTAGGAGATTTGCAAAAATTCTCTGTTATTATTATATTTAATTTTTTTTCACTCGAGCAAATCAAATTTTAGGTGTTTAACTCAATGACTTTTGCAATGCACATCTTTCTTGATTTACAATGTACTTATGTCTCAATAAATCCATCATAAGTCAAAAATGTATTTAATAAACATAACCTAGTGAACATCACAGCCTAGCCTAACCTACCTTAAATGTGTTTAGAACACTTGCATTAGCCTATATATAGTTGGGTGAAATCATCCAACACAAAGCCAATTTTATAACAGTGCCTAATTTCTCATGTAATGTACTGAATACTATGTTGAAAGGAAAAAACAGAATGGTTGTATAGGTACAGAATAATTGTAGGTGTATCAGGTGTTTACTGTGGCTGTGATTCTGTGGATGACTGGAGCTAACGCTGGCTATCATGGCCCAGCATCATGGGAGAGTATCCTACTGCATATGAATACCTCAAGAAATAATCAAAATTCATAATATAGATTCTACTGAATGTATATCACTCTTGCACCATCATAATGTTAAAAAAACCTAAGTCAGACCACTGTAAGTCAAGGACCATCTGTATATGTGTAACTCACCCATATCAAGACAATAAATATTTCTAATCCTTCAGAGGGTTCCTCTGTGTGCCATCATAGCAATACTCTCCAAAGATAAATACTTTTCAGACTTCTAACACCACAGATCAGTTGTGTTCTTAAAATCATGTAAGTGAATTAATACAGATTGTACCTTTTTGTTTCTGGCTTCTCATTGTATTTGTGAGATTCACATTGTATTTGTGAGAATCAAATGTAGCACTAGTTTTTTAAATTTCTGTCAATAAACCTTACAAAATTCTTCCTAGGTCACATACCTAGCTTGAGAATAGGCAGCATAACAGACATAGATGCTTGGGATCCTAGAATCACCTACACAAGCAACCTTTTTGTATATTTAGGAGATCCTGGGCCCAATTTAAGATGCATTTGATCTTGTGCTGTTATATATGCCCAATTTTATGACATGATAAGCAAGATAATACCCATTGATGATTCACTTCTTGGACCTCCCAGATCTCAAGAGTAAACCTAAATCTGTTTCACAAAACAGAATTATTATTTGAAGAAGATATCAATTTTTACCAAATTCAAAGGGTCTGTGTTGTGATTCTACCACTGGAGTTTATAAAGAGACGGTAGAGAGCATTTCCAAATGTTACAAAAATATCAATTATCATTGAATCTACTGGGTCAGAAATTCCAATGCAGAGTAGCTTATCTGTATCCAGTACCAGCTTCAGAGGTTTTTTGTTTGTTTGTTTGTTTGTTTTTCCTTTTCCTGCTCTGGAACCTCTCAAAGCTGAATTAAATATTGAATGGACTGTAGCACACACTCAAATATGCCATATATAGCCTCACATAAAAAAAAAAAAAAAAAGAAATCCCAGAGGAGTACTGGGGTGACTCAGCCGAATGAGCGTCAGACTCTTCATTTCAGCTCAGATCATGCATGATCTAAGGGTCATAGGATGAAGACCCCACATCAGCCTCCACACTGGGTGTGGAGCCTGCTCAGGATTCTCCCTCTCCCTCTCCTGTGCCTTCCCCCATTTGCACACTGTCCCTAAAAAGAAAAATTAAAATTTTTTTAAAAAAGGACAAAACAAACAAACAAAAGTCCCACCAAGATCATAGTGTTGGGAATACAATGTGAAAATTGTCCTTCACCTGAAGGTAATATTACAACATAAGCCTCACCAGTGGATCTGTAGATATTTCTGAGGTAGTGGCACAAGAGTTTTCATGAGACCTAATCTTCTACACCCTCTAGAGCACATGTGTCTTATCCAATCACCCAAGAAACCTGTTCATCATTTTCAAACTGTAAAATAATGCCAATTTAGTAGACCACACATGTGTCCCCCATATAGGTAGAATAATGGGCAGATCAGTGTCGCTGGGTTCTAGATTAAGACAAACAACCAGAGGTAAGATAATGAAGGTGTGCTGCTGTCCTACTAAATGAAATCAAGTTGCTTCTGGTGGTCTTTGCTAACCAATAGAGAGAAAACAGTTTTTGCCAGATCAATAGCCGTATACCAGAAACTCGAGCCTGGATTGATTTAATCCAACTACAGAAACAATATCTGAAAAAGTAGCAACAGCTTAAATCAAGATCGAATTATGCTTATGATAATACATTCTCATTCTCCAAGGGCCCATTCTACTTCTATACTAGCCAAAAAGAATCATCATATACATAGCTTTCAAGTCTTTGAAGATGGAATCAATCTATGGATTGTACTATGCACTATTTTTTAAGAATTATAATATACATAACTACAATGCTCATTAAGTATACCTCTTGATAAAATTTTTTAAAGACTTTATTTATTTGACAGAAGATCTCAAGTTGGCAGAGAGGCGGGTGTTGGGGGGGTGGAGAAGCAGGTTCCCTGCTGAGCAGAGAGCCTAATGCGGGGCTTGATCCCAGGACCCCGAGATCATGACCTGAGCTGAAGGCAGAGGTTTAACCCACTGAGCCACCCAGGTGCTCCACCTCTTGATAAACTTTTAAGAACTCATCATATAATCAGCTTCCAGATGAACAGAAGAGTATTAGTACCTCCAAAACCTACTTTGTACCCCCTTCTAGACACTGCCAATCCCATAGGTTAACAACTCTCCTCACCACTACAAAAACAGATTAGTTTCCCTGTTTATATAATTTATATGAGAGGAATTATATACAATGTATGCTTGTGTATCTTGGTTCCTTTGCTCAGTACTGTATTTGTGAGACTGATCCACACTGCTGTAATTTCCCTTGTTATATCGTATTCTATCATGTAACTATATTATACATTATTTAACTGATCTACTATTAATGGATGTCTGTCTAATTCCTGTTTTTGGCTAATTGAAACAGCATCACTATGCACATTCTGATACATGTCTTTGGGAGATAAGAGTATTTATTTTTTGTTCAGTATATATCTAAAAATGGAATTTCTGGCTCAGAGGACATGTATATGGTCAAATTTATTAGACACTGCCAAACTGCCAAACATTTTTTTTTTTCCCATAGTGGCTGTTCTCATTTTTAGTGTCACCAGCATTCATGGGATTTCTAGTTGTTCTATCCTAACCAACACTTACTTTCCATCAATTTCATTTATAGCCCTTTTTGTGTATGTACCATATTCCAATAAAAAGTTCAATAAAAGTTTTCATTTTAAAAAGTTGAGAGTTAAAATATTTAGTGTTATTGGGAATCTACCAACTTGTTAAGATCAGAGAGCATGATGGTCCCTCAAGATAATCTTGCTTTAGGAGAATTTTCTCCATCAGAAGTAAATGTTTTCTGTAAAGGGCCAGAAAGCAACCATTCTGGGTTTTGTAGGCCAGAAAGTCTCTTGGAACTACTCCACTCTGACACCATAGCCTGACAGCACCCATGGGCAGCATGGAAATGATCAGATGTCGCTATATTCCAATAAAACTTTATTTACCAAAACAGGTGGTAGCCATGATTTGCTGATCTTTACTCTAAGTAATGGCTTGAAAAGAATCTGAGAATTTCACTGAGATTAAAATACAAGTGTGCAGTGACTTTGACATGTTTTCAACATTTGGAGGTACTATTTACCTTTCTTTTTGTAAATATAAAATCCTGAAGAGCAACTGTTAATTTTCATAAGATAGAATGTAATAGGTTATGTCTAAGGAACATACTGAAAACTTGTTTCAGTTCCTGTTCTTTATTTATTTATTTTTTTATAAAAGCAATTTTTACTTTCAGGCAGTATCTGAAGGTTCTTATAATTGGAAGCTGACAGAAAGATTCTTCTTTATATCAAAGTCTTAACTTAGTTTTGATGGATTTGGTGTTTTTCACATGAATCCAAGTTATTGCAATGGAGAACTAGTGAAGCTCCATCAGGATCAAAGATTTAGTAAATTACTATTAATTGTTATGCAGACAAAAAACAAAAACAAAAACAAAAATACCAGTACTGATATGGGTGAATGCCAGGCCACATAAAAAGTTTTAAGGTGGAAAAGAAATAAAATGAATTCTGAAGAAGTGGTGACTCTTTCTTCTCCTGACACCACCAACAATGAAATCAATCAAGAATAAACAAATAATTTGAGAGAATCAGTGGGGCCAGAATAAATGTGTGTTCCAATGATGTTTCACACCACTTGTCACCATTCTGCATGGATGAATGCTTAATACAGCTTCCTGATACCCAAGTTAAAGATTTTAATATGTAATGTGATGTGATTCTCAAGCAGGAAAAAAATAGGTTAATTATCCCTTTTGTAGCACTTAGTTGGAATAAAATACTCTGCTTTACCCTATGAAGCAATTAAGAGTTCATGCATAATGATAGACAGAAATGGCATAATACAGACACAGTGGCCCACAACTCTTAGGGAAATAGGCACGGAAGAATGAACAATGTGAAACAGTATGCAGAAAACATAGATATAAATTCACACTAATAATTACTATAACAAATTTCATCCTATTGCTCCCATGAATATCACTTGTTCTTATGTATTACCTGTATCCAATTTTAACTTCTCCCAGGATATCTGTAAAATGATGTATAACTTTTCAAATAAGTGCTTTAACTATTTTATTGTCCTAAGATATGCACGTATTCTCATCCTTAGGAGGAAATATAGAGATAAGACTTCAGAAAGAGCTGTCAATTTCACCAAAAACTCCTAGCAGTTGATTTTTTTTTTTTTTTTTAATACTGACTTCTGGTTTCTGAAGGACGGCGGTAGCTGGATGTGAAGGGTAATTGTTTCTTTTCACACACTTTTATTCACTTATTTGCTTCATTCTACCATCACTAGTTTGAAATGAAAATATAGAAAGCTCCCAAGAGATATCAAAGCATTTACCACTAAAGATATACAGATTCTAGAAAAAGTAGTTACTCTGAAAAGATTAGAAATGATGGACAGTGGCAAGAGATATTTTTACAATTTAGTTCAAAGCCTACATAAGCCGAGTGTACCTGGAGGCAGAGACAGCCTCCTTGGAGCAGTGGTACAATTTGAGAGGCATCTAAAGGCCAAGGGCATTTTTCTCACTGGCCTTACTGTTATACTTATTCCTTCCAATAAAATGCTTTCTTACGTAAATAACAGTAGAGAATCATGACAGTTTGGAATTATATCAGACATTAGACAAGTAATTAATGTCTTTCAAACACTGGAGGTTGTTGAAATGAAGATCATTTTGAACTTAAACCATCCAATTATGGACATGCAAACTACTTTTGTTAAAAAATTTTTTAGCTAATATTTGTTTCTCCAATTTCCACTGATCATTATAACTTAAAAGTATTGACCACTTACTCTGTGTTAGACACTGAGCCTTCACTTCACCTGTATTTACGTAATTCTTCCAGTCACTTAATGAAGTTGTGAAAACTGAAGACTAGAGAGTTACAGGACTTTCTCAGACTTCACACAGTGATAGAATCTCATAGCCAAGACTTGAATTCAAGTTTGCTTGTTATCTGAACTTGAGCATCACTTAGTGTGCTGTATACCTTGATCTACACAAAAACCTTTGACATATTCTGAAATCAATTAATGGAGCTTTTGTGATTTTTCCTCAAGTTAAATACTTTCAATTTTGTTTTTCTTTCTTTCCTAGCCATTTACCTGGCTTTCATTACATCCTTCTTTCCATTTATTGAAGATTCCTAAGTGTAGAAACTATAACTGAATACAATAATCCAGAAAATCCACAATTTTCTAATTGATTAAGCATAGAGAAAATAATGTCCTTCCTTCTGGCCACTTCATTTAGGAATCTTGTTAATATAGAACAATTTCTGGCATGCTCTCTAGCTATGGAAATATATATATATATATATATATATATATATATATATATATATATATTTGGTAGGGATGTATGTGTGTGTGTTTATGTGTAAGAACCAAGAATAAGACTTAACTTTTTCCCAATTACATTTCATATTATTATGCACATCAAATTTTTATCTACTAAATATTTCAAGATAACAACTCAGCTGCATGTAACATATGTCACACTATCTAGTAATCTGCAAATTTCATGAGAAAGTCACTTGGGGTCTCATCCAATCATTGATGAAAATGTTGCATATAAATTTCTAAGGAACTTCAATATCAATTTGTATCAATATTTATTTGAGAACAGGTGTTTTGACTGTCTTTTGAGGATAGACAATCATGCATAGTTTGCCCTGGTGGATGGGAGTAAGTCAAGTACAGCTGGAAATCTGAGCTGGAGATCAGGAGGGAAGACCTTTGAAAGATACTGCTTTAGGAATATGTACAAAGGTAAAAGTTGAGTTACAGAATAGCAAAGGAAGTGGGTATAAAATGAGAAGTAAATGTTACTAGGAAATTATAGAAATCTGGGTAATCAGAAGTAATGAGGTTTAAAGAAAAGAAATTGGAGACTCAAAAACAGTGATACTAACATTTTCCACTATTAAGTAAATCCCATAAATAAGGCAGAAAAACAAAATAAATAGAAATAGGTAAATCACTAAACATATGCTTTGATGAGCTCCACATAATTCTCCAAAGAGAAATAGTACATCGTGCCTATATTGGATGTGTCATAAGAGTGAATATTCAGGATGATGCTTAGTTGCTAGGACAAGAATGTATAATAATCTTACTTAGTAGAAAGTGGTCCACACCAACCAAGCCTAGTACATAGGAGAAACAGCTTGAAGACTGTGTCAGAGATTATCCCCTGAAACTAAAGACTGAGGGGTAGTAACTTACTTGTGCATATTTGTATAGGAACTTCACATTCTGTGGCATTTTAAGCCCAGATCATTTTTCCCGTGATGAAAAATTTGACACCAAACCCTTGGTATGTCTCTTCTTAAATGTTTTGAACTTTTGGAATGAGGCTCAGATCCCAGCACATAGCCACTAGATTTCACACTGGGGAAGATCATTCCCACTAATAAAAAGCATTTTTAATAGGATGTTGACAACAGAAAACAAAGTGCAAAGTGTCACAGAGTAGGTCATGGAGGAGCAGAACAAAGAAATAGCGGTAGAAAATGGAGAGTACTCAGAGAAGGGACATAGAAGGGAAACTGAAAATGGTGTGATAGCATGAAGAGGAAAATTTGGTTGTTTTTGTTTGTTCGTTTATTATTTTGCTTTTGTCTCTTTTAATGGGGAGCAAGGAGATATGCATATTTGCAGATTGAAGGGATATAGTCAGTACTGAAGAAGAGAATATTAAAGAGCAGACATAATAGCTTGAAGGATATTCCAGAGATAGAGGAATGGTAACAAAAAAGCCTGCAGAGAAGTAGAAGTAGCTTAATCTCCCAGATATCTCTGGCTAATGTTATGATGACATAATCCAAGGTTACAATGAGGTCTTTTGAGCACAGAATCCAGTATCGACTTGGTTTGTCTCTGAAAGGTATCATTCATCAAGGAAATTTTACCAATTTATGCCAATGTGATTCCTGCTTTATCTTTATTTCCCCCTTTACAAAGTTTCTCTATCCATATCTGGCTGGAACATGTCTTCTAGCTTAATGAAGGGTTTCCTGCAGTATGTATGTCCTTAGGGAATTTGGTAGAGTTGTGCCATTTTGTGGGAGGACGTGTCTCTATAACCTTGTCTTCTCAGAATCAGAGGCAGGGAATTGGCCTGATTCCTTTAAGGTAGAAAAGAAGAAATTATTTAGCTTCACTAGAGAATATTCCTAGAAAACTAACACTAATTGTACCTGGGTTTTATGTGAGGTGTACCTCTCTAGTCAGTGTTTTAATGGTATGGACTCATGATGAAAACAACAAAATGGTAAATTATTCATACACAGCCACCTCTCATAGAAAAGGCTAATACCATAGTCCTGAATGAGAGAAAGGGGCTGGCCTAGGATGACACTGAGTGTGGGTCATGTGGGCAGAGAAGTAGAAAAAAAAAAAACCCATAATTATAGATGACTAAAATTTTCATGGTACTGAAACTGTATGCAGCAGTCCAGAAATTCATTTATTCATGTTTATTCATACATATTCATATTTATTCATGTTTATTCATTATTCATGTTTAAATCAGAAGTGATCAAGTTTAAGATAGCCTATGGGCATTCTGTGATTCTTTGAAAGTAGATATGTGTTTGTGCAGTTTATGTGGAAAGAGGAATCCATACTTTTGTATTCTCACCATCTGCACATTGAGCACATTTTCACTCTTTAATACAAATCCTACTCCGATCATATTTGTATTATGTGTGTGTGTGTGTGTGTGTGTATTTGTACACTGATACCTGCTGTTTACTGTCCTCTACTTTAAAAAAATTCTCTTTTTTCTCCAGGTAGGGGGTGAAAACTTTTTTAAGATTTTCTTTGAGGTAGTAGAAATAGGCACATTTATTTTCTCTATAGGACAAGAGATAAAACAGCTGTTATCTTCCCAGTTCTCATTTATCACATGGCATGACAAAACATTTACCCACATCACAATGTACTCCACTTATCCTATGTTTAAACTTCTCTTTCCTTACCTTTTCCTACATTTATTTATTCATTCATCCATCCAACAAATATCCATTTAGTGTTCTTTATGGAAGATGAAACATGGTCTCCATCCATAGTCTTGTGGGATGGACATAGAAAAACAGGTGATAAATACACAAAACAATAAAATCTAGGGCAGATGATAAATTCTACATAAGAAAAAAACTATGTTATGGAGTTCAAAACAACAAAGGATTATACCAGAGTGGATTTGTTTTACAAGCATGAAACCATATCAAGGAAAGTTTAAGCAAGATTCATGAGAGAAACTGAATTTGGAATGAGATTGAGGAATGGTGTTTCGGGGTAGTGGGATAATGGGGAGAGAATGCACATGACAGACTTTGCCACATTATATTCCAAATCCAAAGGATGCACAAAATAATTTGCAAAATTAAGTAGATCTGTGGAGGTCTAAATTACTGGTAAAAGAGTAGTTTTTTAGCAGTTTTTTAAAAGACAAAGAGAAGACTTATGGGAAGGAAGACCCTAAATTTATTTCTGGTTATGCTCTGTTCAAGTCGTGGAAAGGAAGGGCACTTGGGTTACTCAGTGGATTAAGCTGCCAACTTTTGGTTTCAGCTCAGGTCATGATCTCAGTGTCTTGAGCCTGAGCACCACTTTGGGGCTCTGGACTCAGTGGGGATCCTGCTTCAGATTCTCTCACGTTCCCTCTACCTTTCTCCAAGCTTGCACACACTCTCTTTCTAAAATAAATAAATGAATAATAAATCTTTTTTTAAAAATGTTGTGGGAAGGATAACCACGTAAAGACAATCTCAGAAAAGAACCAAAACTGGACAGATTTGTCAAAACTGAAGATACAAAAATGAATGCCATGTACTATGCATAAAAAGTGTACATTTCTGGTATGAATTGTGTTCATCCTTATCTTCCAAATGAAGAAATTGAGGCAAAGAGCCATGCCATGATGTATGTAGTGGGTCAATGGTACAGACAGGAGAAAAACACAAGTTCAGAATTCTCTTCATCAAACTATTATAATTTTCTGAAGTCCTAGTAGTCAGAAATTTGATTTAAAAAATCACTGTGAGTAGAAGTAGAGGTCTTCTAATTGCACCTGACATTGGGCTCCAATGTATTATAGAACAAGAGATTATAGCCATTAGACTTCATGAAGTCATGATAGCTGTTTAGGTAATCAAGTATAAAGCCATTGCCTCTACATACTGTGTTTTCCTAAAGTTGTGGGGATGGAATTTGGGAAGGATATGTAAATTTATGGAGGGGGAAGGAAGAAAAAGCTAGAATCTGTGAGGACAACAGGAACCTCCAAAGATAAAATGGTAACAATGCCTATCTCTCACAACTTCCCATCATACTCATGCAGGCAGATATTCTTCTCCACAACTGGTCATGCACTGGCTCAGGATTTCGAGAAGCAAAGGAAGAGATCCAACAGGAACTGAGAAGCTACTGAAACAACCACTGTCCCACACAAACAAGGAGAACCCACAGATCATCAACTATGTACATGAGCTTCAATGGTGCGTAGCTCTGCCCTGACCTATAGAGCATAAAAAGATGGTTGCTCCTTCACTTCTACTTTCCAAACCCTGAGTTAATTTATTTTGTGGCTTATTGGGAAGCACAGAGAAAGGGGATTGGGAAATGTTGTTCCATATGTTTCATGATGCCAACATAATACAAAGCCTTCACATTCAATCCATTAGCAACTTAGTGCTATTTTTGAGTCATCCTAAACCTTTCAATTGGTCTTCTAATTGCACCTAAAACTTCCAGATAAATAGATAGAAAAATTGTGCTTCTACTTAATATGATACAACCAACTAAAAATATGCTGGCCCTTTCCCCAAAAAAGTGTATCAACTCCTAGGGTGCCTAGGCAACTCAGTTGGTTAACCTTCCAACTCTTGATTTTGGCTCAGGTCATGATCTCAGGGTCATGAGATGGAGCCCAATGTCAGGATTCTCTCTTTCCCTCTCCTGCCCATCCCTGCCTTCCCTCTCAAAAATAAATAAATAAATAAATAAATAAATAAATAAATAAAAATAAAAAGAAGTCTAACTCTCTTTATCCATCTTGGGATAATGCAAATTTTTCTTCTAGGAGTCACTGTCCCCTTTTGGTATTTTAGAATTAAAATAATGATATATAACATTAGCTACTATTAATATATTTCAGGTTAATAATGGGATGTGGTAGAGGAAGACAACTGATTCTCATTATACCTATATATTCATATAAAATAAGGAATACTTACAGCTACTGCAGATTCTGATTTTGGCAACTGATCATGTGGTTGAGCCAGTATTTATAATTTCTAGGTTTTATTTGCCTTCAGTAAGCACTTGAACTGGGCATGATTCTTTGCCAGGTGGGATGACCCAAATCTTCATTTCTTAAAGGTTTGGGACACAGAAGTGTTGCCTATATTGGGTTATTATAGATTTTCTGACTTTTACAATAAGACATACAATGAGATAATTCAGGGAGCTTCTCCATTCCAGACATTCTCCTCCTAACTTCCATCATGTAAAGCATCCCAGTTTTTCCTTGGAAGTCAGGATCCATCAACCTACCCAGCAGAGTAAACCTCTTCCTTGACTATTGATGTGCTGGCTGGAATGAGAAATCCAAACCAACCAGGTATTCAACGTTTGTGTGAGTTTGAATCCTATCTTTGGTACCAAATTTCTATTGTAGTTACTACTGTTGCCTATATAATTGTACAACAACTTAGTGGTGTAAAATAACTACTCTTTTGATTCACATGCCATATGTGGTCAGAAAGTTGGGAAGGGTCCACTTAGTGGTATAAAATAACAACTCTTTTGATTTGCATGCCATATGTGGTCATGAAATTGGGAAGGGTCCACTAGGAAAATTCTCATCTGGTTACAGCCAGATGTTGGCAAAGGTAACAGTGAGCTGTCTGGGTTGGCTGTAGAAAGGGTCTACATACAGGGATGGTAGGTAATGTTGCAGTTCAGGGGGCTATCAACCCCAATGACTCTCCATGGCCTTCCTAGCACAGCAGTCTCAGTGTGTGGTAGGAGGTGGTATTTTTTATATGGTGGCTGGCATCCACCAGAGTGAACACTCTAACAGAACCAGAAAGAAGCTGCATGGTCTTTTATGACCTGGCTTGGGAAGTTGTATGTATCATTGATTCCACTGTACTCTGTTGGTCAGTGATCAGAAGACTGACCTGTTTCAAGGACAGGGTATGTCAACCCTAACTTCTGATGGAAGAATATTGAAGAAACTGGAACCACATTTTCTGGAACTATGATAATGGTTTTTAATTCCTTTCATATTCTCTACACTTATGTTCACTTAGACCACACACAGTTACCTTGTATTTTTCTAAGTATGAGCAGTGGTGCTTATATGGCTTTCTCCTCAAAGAAAAGCTTAAGCTTCTATCTCTCCTTATCAAGATACTATTGTTTTTGGATTCAGTTTTAATTCTAATTCACTGATTTCTTCATTCACTCATTCAACAAATCTTTATTAAAGTGGTTTAGATTCCAAAATACACAACCAAATACCTTTTACTAAAGGTGAACTTTTTTCCTTCTTCAGCTATCAAGTTATGTATTAACCTCAAATTGTCCTCTTTATCCACTGTCTTCAAGTATAAGAGTTTTTATGCTGTTTTCCTTCCACCCCACCTGTATTTTTTTTAAAAACACAATGAATATATCTTGTATTTTTACTCCTAAATTCATGGTAGTTTATAGAACAGATTTTGTTGGGTAGAACAGATAGCTGGATGTATGTATGAATGGCTGGCTGGCTGGACAGATGGACAAATAGATGGGCAGACTGATAGGTGGCTGAACTAAAAGGAACATGAATGACTTCATTTTCAGTTATCTCAATAGGAATTAAGATCTTTTAACACTTTGAATGTGCAGGAACAAAGATCAAAAATAGCTTTGTTTTTCTACTGTAGTATAAATTCACACTTAGAAACTATATTTACCAAAAATATAGAAGCTACATGCTATAATGACCCCCTTCCTGTAACTCACATCTCCTTAAGGTACATATCCAGAGGGGACAGAAAGATTAGGCTAAAAATGAATTGAGAATTCTGAAGAAGTTGAAGGTCTATTATGGAAAATAAATTGAGAAAAATTCTGTAAGTTAAGCTAACCTAGTTGACTGTAATACCTAGATAAAGTATTTTTTCTCTCATTTTTTAATTGGCTAAATCAATATACACTAATCAAATATGTATTTAGTGCCCAGTACCAAAATGCCCTCCAAGTTAATGTATACCTATATCTGGACAGATAGACATAGGTCTTGTGAATGTTGTTTAACTCAGAATCTGCTAATAACTTCTATAAAAATTCAGATAAGATAATAATAAATAATATATTCTCTTGGAACTAATTCTGAATATTAGCTAGAATGAATCAGTTCAGGTTAAGATAAAAAACAAACCTCAGTCCATAAAATCAAACTTTAAACCCAAAAATAAACACGCAAAAAAAAAGAAAAATCCAACAAACAAAAAAACAAACCTTTGAAAGGATGTCATGTTAGTTCAAGCCAATTTTATGAACAGCAAATGCCTATAAGTTCTAACTAAATGACCATGTTCTTGAAGACTCTGTGTCACCTTTAGTGTATTATCATTTCAAACCTTACAACATCTCTATATGATCTCTGAAGGCGTACAATGAATACTCAGAATGAAGGCTGAATGAGCAATTTCATACATAAATGAATGCAGAAACAAATATATGCATGTTTGGAAAACATATTTCTTTCTGTAGGCAAGCCTGCTCTGTGAAATCCTTGTGTTGTACTTTCCTCAGAAATATTTTCTTCGAAGAGGAGATAAAGTCTGTGGCATGAATGATTAGTGATTCCAAATGAGTCAAATTCAAATTAATAATGACTTTATATTCATCACTACACTTGTGTGTGTGATGAACCATATTGTCTGATTCGGAATTCTACTAAACAGCCATGTCAGGCCCCTGTTGTTCTGGCTTGTTCCTTGGAGAGCTCCATACACATGATGCTATTTAATCCCTCTTGATGATGATTATGACATGCGGTCAGAAAATGAAGTTAGGTGACCTTGGACACACATGACATTTAATTCCCTAGAGGGACACTTCCTAGACATGACTTAAAAGCCCAACCTGGGGCTCAAGAATGAAGTGAGAATTTGAGTGATTTGGTTGAGCTTTAAGAAGACCGTGTGCTGTTTCAAACTATTACACCTAATTTAATGCAATTAAGCATGACTGACACTTTCTTTTCAGGAAGGAATTAGAAGCAAAGTGGCAATGAGAAAGAATAACTTCCCTTACCCGGAACAGACAGCTCTCCCCAGGGTGAAGTTGAGCTCATTAGCAGGGCAGGATGTCGACATTGAAGGAGGAGCACTCTCATTGTCAGCTGCTGCCATTTACTTTATTATCCTAAGCACAACACTGTCCCTCAATATAGAGCTGCAGAAGATTGTTCTTCGGGGGAATTATTTAATTGGATGAGTTTTGTTGCAGCCATATTTCAAACTGACACTCAAAATATCAATCAGTTACTTTCAGGTAATGAAATCGATCTATTGTATTTCTGTGCAGCACACGGAATAGCTTAAAGCTCGGTAAACATTTTCTTTTCACTTTTTTTCTGACATGGCCAAAATTAAATAGTGATTTATTGTCAATGCATTGCAAGGAAGCTCACCACCTTAAAGTACATTCTTTCCATATTGGCCCTTTCTTACCCACCTAACAGAAACCTTTAGTTTCCTAGTTTTATAACACT
Organism: Mustela lutreola; assembly: GCF_030435805.1. NCBI lineage: Eukaryota > Metazoa > Chordata > Mammalia > Carnivora > Mustelidae > Mustela > Mustela lutreola. Next base: position 159,866,562 of record NC_081292.1, read on the forward strand.
GTGGTTACCATACCATATTCCTTTGCTGATTTTGAGGAGCAAATTTTATCTGCTTCTAAATACACTTAGTTTGTATTATCTTTAGACTTTAAAGGTAAAATTTAATGCCTATGTACACTTCTTAAATCAGGCATATATACTGAAAATAAAATATTCTGACAAAATTATCAGGATTTAATTTCTTACACAAAAAAAAATCCTGGAGTTTATTTTTGCTGTTACTTTTAACAAGTTCCTTCTCCCCACCCTTGCTCTTGTCCTTGCATCTTCTTTCCCTAAGTCTCCTGTGTGGATCTGATATACTGATGGGTGAGCTACAGAGCACCTCCAAAGGGTTGCTATGGGAATGGATTGCTTCAGAGTTCCTACTTAATAGTCTTACTCTCAGAAATAGTATTGAGGTTTCAGACAAAATGGAAGAAATCTAGCTCTGCACAGAAAATGAGGACAATCCTAAAAACTTTGCTTCTGCTTTTGTACCCAATAAACATAATTCTGGCTTTGTAAATGCTTTGTAAACATTTGCTTCATTTATGCTAAGTAGCAAACTCAAGGTCTCTAAGGAAAACTCACCTGAAATAAATGATTTATATAAATATTGCAAGGCATTTTGATTATGGAAGATGATTATTTGGACAAATTGAACAAATCATTTACTGCAGTGTATGTTCATTAGAGAACTTTCATTAAAAACAGATAAACAAATTGCTGCTGAGGAAATCTGAGTGATAGGATGCTTCATCCTATGGAAGCTATACTTTGTGAAGTCTACAGAGCAATATTGTTAGGCTTGACTTCCTGATTACCAGCGAGATCTAAACAGTCATTACAGAAATCAGTTTGTCACTGCCACAGGCTAGCAAAAATGGAGATTAGTGGGACTAATGTGCATCAGTCTAGTGGAAAACACTCTAACTATAAGCACCTGTCAGGGAACAAAGAAAGCTGAATTGGGCAGAGGAATAGTAGAACTTTGCTGCAGTTGCAGCAAAAACTTAGCCAGTCATTCGGAGAAATCTGGAGCTTGGTTGGTCCTTAGACTTGTCGCAATTTGGAGCACAGAGACTAGAATCCCTATTCCTCCATCGACCAGTCATTACACTTTGGAATGCCCTCCTGAAATGCCCATGGGCCATGTCCCATGACCTTTCATAACCCAATGACCCTTGGGTCATAATTCAAGAATCTTTGAGTTATTCAACTTTTTTTATTCAGAGAGAAACTCAGCTAAGAGAACTTGGCCAACAAGACTCTCAACAGTTGGGAAATGAGTACCATAGTTCCAGAGGGGAGATGTGTGCAACAAATCAAAACATCCACCACTTCAACGAAACTGAGTACACATATTCTTGACACAGCAATCCGACTTAGGAGAATCTATCATTAAAAAATAAAGGGAATAATATATAAATAATTATATGTAAAAAATTTTTTAAAAATTAAATATTTTATTTATTTATTTAATTATTTGAGAGAGAGAGAGCAAAAGGAGGGGTAGAAGGAGAGGGAGAGAGTGAATCTCAAGCAGACTCCATGTTGCATGGGACCCGATCTTACCACCCTGAGATCATGACTGAAGGTGAAACCAAGAGTCAGACATTTAATCCGCTAAGCAACCCAGACACCTCTATATCAACATTTTTATAATGAAAATTTTATATAGAAGTATGAACATGCTTAAATAGGTGAATGGTTAAATGCATTACAGTATACCCACACTGTGAACAATTCTAAAGCCATCAAAGGCAAATTAGATCTATATATACTATTCTGGAAGAATTGTCACAATATATTATGTAAGAGAAAAAAGAAAGTTGTAGAAATAGGTTTGGTCCAAATGCATTCGCATTATCCCTTTTGTAGAAAGTAAGCAAGGTATAAATTATGCATTCTTCAAGTGGCCATATATGCTTGTATGTTCATGGAAAATAGCATGGATGAATTCATACCAGGGAGTTAACACCAATCATTTACAGGGTTGTTTGGAGATGACTAATTGTTCCTTTGTATTGTTTTTCTTGCTATAATCAGTACACCTTCACTGAAAAAGATGGAAATGGAAAAAAGAGATTAACTAAACTTGAGGATTCTATGTGCCTCAGAAGGTAGGTTTGAAGGCTTTTAAAGCTGAAATCAAAACTTTTAAAACTTTAAAAAAACTTTTTCAAAACTTTTAAAGACTTTTAAAATCAAGACTTTTTTTTTTTTTTTAATATAATTTTTTGGAGAAAGGGGAACCCTCCTACACTGTTGGTGGGAATGCAAGCTGGTGCAACCTCTCTAAAATCAAGACTTTTAAAGCTGTGAATCAAGGAAATTATTTTTTTCCTAGTGTTTGTAACTTTCTTCACATCCCACTAGTTTTGAGCAGCTGAACATCCTTTTTCCTTTCTCCAGAAAATATACATACTTAAATGTCATATGAAGATAAATAACTACATGATTACAATATTAGGGGATACCTCTCCAATGCAAAGATAATCTTCCACAATTCTAGTATAACTCTTCTGTTTTACTGTTGAAGAAAATGTAGCTCAGATAGGGTATGTGAATTACTAAGGGTCACTGTTTATTATCCAGAAAGCGAAGTTAGATCCCAGATAATTCTTCCTCTTGTCACACGAATCCAGTGCTGAAGATTATATTCTTCTAAAGGTATTCCATGAACACTTTTATATTTACCCATTTAAGTCTATCCCCTGAATTTCCTGTGATGTATTACAATACTCCTCCCAAGTAATCACTCCCTCCTCTGTAAAATGACTGTGAGTGCTTACGTTTGCTGCTTGAGCTGCAGAGCCTCCCTATGGAAGAAGAATGCCACTCCATCCTGCCGGCACGCTTGGCCACATGACTTGTTTTAGCCAATGGGAGTAAGTGTGACTATACCCCCCCCCCCAATCTGGGCAGAAACTTTAAGAATAATTTCAAAATTAGGCACTAACTCTTGCTCTTTTCTCTCTGCTTTGAGAAAAATGTGCCCCAAATAGGGTCTGGTCCCTTAACCTGGCCATGTGTTACAAAGGCACATAGAACAGAATCCCATCCGTTGAACCAGAGCAACTGGCAGATAATATAAATGAGAAATGGTTTTGTAAACCATGGCCACTTAGGGGTCTGTTACCATAGAAGAACTGAAATATTCTATACTTGTTGCTCCCACAACCTTTTCTGTCTCAACAAACGAATACATCAACACAGTCCACTTAAGCCAAAGTGATCTTTTTTTTTTTTTTTAAGATTTTATTTATTTATTTGTCAGAGAGAGAGAGGAGCGAGAGTGAGCACAGGCAGACAGAGTGGCAGGCCGAGGCAGAGGGAGAAGCAGGCTCCCTGCCAATCAAGGAGCCCAATGTGGGACTCCTGGGATCATGACCTGAGCTGAAGGCAGCTGCTTAACCAACTGAGCCACCCAGGCATCCCCTAAAGTGATCTTTTAAGTATGTAAATTATATACTGTTAATTCCTTGCTTAAAACTCTTCCACGGCTTCACATTACACTTCAAATGACTTCCAGAGTCGTCATGTTGGTCAACAAAACTCCATGTGATCTGCCTTCACTTCCTACTACCCTCCTCCTTGTTCATGCTGGCCCTCGTCCCACTTGTCTTCTTTCTCCTCACAGACTGTGAGGAGTTTGTGCCTTACGCCTGACTCCCTGCTAGTCATATTTCTGGCTAACTCCTTACTAATAGGTCTTTGCTCGAATCATTTCCTCAAAGGGAGTTCGTACAACCAACCTAAATAATGTTGCTTTCAGTTCTTATTGGTCATTTACTATTCCCCTATCTTATTTTCATATATTGTAATGTTTATGCACTCAGATAACTTTTTGTTATATCCTTTCAAGAACTTACTACAGTGTCTTTGGTACTGTACTTGAGTATTTGTCTTGTCCCTCAACTAGACTCAGAGAGGCTGGATAAGATTTGGGCTTTGGAAACTGATGAATTATTGAACACTATATCTGAACTTAATGATGTACTGTATGTTGGCTAACTGAATTTAAATAAAAAATATTTTAAAAGACTTGGTCTTTGAGGGAATAAGTAGAATTTATATAGGCAAAGATGATGTGAGCAAAGGTGTAAACAGGGTAGAGTATTCTACTTATTTTTATGTGCTCTTTACAGCATTTACTATGAGGTATATGCTGTGTGAATTGAACTGAAACCTAAACCCAGATTAAAAAAAAAAAAAGCAGGGAGCAATAATTATAATTCTTTGGGTTTTCACAAAAATGTTTGATTTTTGCAGATACAGACTCTGGCAAGTTGTGTTAGGGCCTGGCAAATGTATATACTAATACATCTATGAACACTATAATAATTCCTGCTAGAATTGATGGTTGCATTCCTCAACACAACTGCATTTCTGTGCAGTAGGAAATTGTTCATCAAATCTTATTGAAATATATGTATGAAATAGAATTTTGAACTAAGGCTAGGTCCTTTTCTATTTTATGTTACATTGTGGTCTATAAGAAAAAAATAGTGTATGTTAATACATTAAATTATGATGATCATGCTTGTGAGTACAGTGTTCTAAATATATTGAAATGACAGATATACATCAGAAAGCACAACATGAACCAACATATGGGTTTATTTTGCCTTTCATGGTGTTTAAAACTTGTTTCAGCAAATATTCAACACTGAAGAAATTTCACGAGCATGGATCTCTGTATTGCCTTGAAAAATAAACGAGGTCTGTTAACACTGTAAGTGCATTCCTACATTGCCATAATTTATATGTTCTTTTCCATTTTAGAAAAGGCATATTATCTCCAAATGACTTGCTGAACTTTTATCTATCTTGTTCCCTGAGTTTGGGACTTCAATAATACATATATAATACACACTATTATATCTAATAATAACAAAATAAGAATTATTTGATAAATTTTAAAGATGCAAATCAAATAAAAATACTTATTGGAGGTTTATGGGAAAAAAATACTGTGGTAAATGGCTTTTGGAAATATAAATAAATGTTGTGGCCAAGACCCTGCTCTAGTTAGAGAGAGGAGTACCTATAATCTATTGTACAAAGACTCATATGGTCACATGAAAATATGATGAACCCCATGAGAGAGTCAGAGATGATTTTACTAATAAGTATTAATTCTAAAAAGTGTTATGGAAGTGTAAAGAGGCAACACCACGGCTTTTGTAATTGGCCACTAGCAGAGATGAGATGTTACCTTGATTTTGAAGGAATGAATGGGATTCAGATAAGCAATGACTGTATATTAAAAGATGCATTCAAAGAACAGAGGGTAGTTAGGGCAGATGACAGAATGAAAGATTTATATAAAATAACAGAAAAGATGTGGGTAGAGAAGTTTTATAGACAATATTTTAGAGGGGTCTTGAATGAGACAGTGTCTAAGTCAACATATACACGATTATATGTGAAAGGTCTAGAAATACAGCTGCCTGCAAGCATATTCTTTTAAAAAGTTGCTTCAAGCCTATGCTGTAGAAGGTAGTCTTGAGTATATTAATAGATCAGCCTGGATTTTCTACATCAATTGAAGGATGTTGGCAGCAAAATGGAATCAATACCCAAAGCCAGCCAGAGGCTGTATGTAAGGCTCTGAACAGTATACATGGAAGAGATAACAAGAACCCAGGCTTGTTATATGATAGTGAAATCTGCCAAGTTGGTCTCAACCATATGCCTAATTGGTTTATGCTATAAGAGACTAATTGGAGATTAAAAAAGAAGTTAAGTTAAACTTGAGAAACTTGGTTCACAGAGCTATTTTATTCTAAAATGTGTAATGAATATAATTCCGGATGTAGAATGCTATCTATGGAAGTAACGTGGCTTGGTAACAGAGTTCAGTCTTCACACTCAAACAGACGTTGCTTCCTGACTCTACCCTCTCACCTTCTAGCTCTTCGACCTTAACATGTCATGCAGTCTCTTTATACTGCAGTCTGCAACTGTGAAGTGGATGATAAAATTAGTACCTACTTCATAAGATTATTGTGGAATTAAATAGGAGCAATGCATATATAATGCTTATTGCCAAGCCTGTCACCTAGCAAAGGTTATTACTCCTACTCCTATTGCATTCGTTCCCCACCACACCGACCTTAATTCTGTTTCCCTTTCTGCTCATTCTGGATACTGCCAAGTGTACACTTCTGATTTTTTAACTCTCCCGTTCAAAAATATAATCATTCCCTCGGTACCTAAAAATAATATCCTCCCTTCTTTACCTTGGACTTTCTGAAACTTGTCTTTGCTGTGTATTTTTCTAGAATATTCTCATATTACCAAATTGAGCATATTTTACATTTCCTCAATATGCTCTGGGTTTGCTATGGTAGAGCTGATAACTTCATGGAGATCCATCTGAAGAGTCACCATTACCTGCAACGCTACTGCAAGTTTCATTCATCCCTTTTCCATTTTTTCCTCTATTTTCTTCATCATTATCTGTCCATCATCCAGCTGAGGATCTGGGATTTTGCTGTTACCTTCTTATTTTTCTTTTCCATTGCTGAACTCCCAAGACCCTACCTTCTTAAAGCTGGAATCGCATTTCTCTTTGTCCACCCCCTCAGGCTTTCACCTCACTTCTTAAACTTCATCCCCAAATCTGACTCTTGCCCATTTCAAGAAAAATTGACCCAACATTTGACATATCTCTTTTCCTTCTTCACTCCAACATGATCATGTTCACCGAGCAAGTTGCAATAATATATTCAAAAAGCATTCTCCACCATGATTCCTTGACATTTTTCACCCTGGCTAGTAGCCTTAGAATTATCTAAATGACATTTACAACAAATACAAAAAATAATCCAACCTTATTGCTTATGGAATCATTTGTCTTGAGGCTTAATGGTTAGAAGAATTCTATCACTATTCTAACAATATTTCATTTTTCTCCCTCTTGCCTAAGATTCAACAAACATTGAGTGTCTGCCACATTCTAACTATAGTGTGGGTTGCAGGAAAAATAGATCAAATAGTCTCTGTTCTCACACAGCCCACAGTTTTCTGTGCTCAGGCAATTCATACTTAAATGTAGTATTTTTCAAATATTTTTTATTATACCCATTTAGTTATTTTCTTTACATGATGACCATATACACACATACACATGCATATATAATAGAAGCACAGGTGGTCAGACAAACATGCAAGAAAAAGCAGTTTCAATGTGCTGTGACAGTTGCTACAACTGGAATGTGGGCACATTGTCTAGTTCTGGCATTCATCTTCATCTTTAGGATTTGGCAATGCCTCTTCTATAGAGTGGGTGCTAAATAAATACATGCAGAATTAATAAACCTGTTGGCAGGATTTTAAAGTTAGCTCTTTTTACTAAGACAATTCAAATTTAATTCATAAGCAAATTAAAATGTTTAACTGGTGAGACTTAATCACTTACATTTTATTCAACATAGTGGGCAGTGCCTTCTAATGATAAAGATTAAATGAAATTCGGATAGGAAATGTTTATATGTGAAAATACTCTATCTATTGAAGGACTTACTTTTAGGTATCTCTTGAATTATATACCCTTGGCTGTAAATTGGCTCACTTTGTGGCATCAACCTTACTCTCACCTCCTGGTTTTCAGTCCCCTTTCTCAATCACACAAATACTACTACAAGTAAATGAGCATTCATCAAATATTCTATTAATAATAGTGAGATTTTTTTTCTTCTATGAAATAACTAAGATTTAGAAGCTACCAGCTTCTACATCCCAGCCTTTATAAAATGCCAGATTTCAGTTTCCTCCTAGACATAAATACAAAAATACCCTATTCCCTGATCTTCAAGGCATCAATAATCCTAAATGGCTTTGTGTGCCTGCTCTTTCTTCACTTGGGCCATTTTTTTTTTTTTAATTTAGGGTAGGAGTTTTTTAAAACCATAGCTATGTACAATTCTTATGTTCATGATTTGGATCTATTTATTGGTAAACGTAAAAATCTTTCTCTCATTTTATATCATTTCGCCATCATTTTTTAAAAATTTAATTTCTTTTCATTGTTCCAAAATTCATTGTTTATGCGCCACATCCAGTGCTCCATGCAATACATGCCCTCCATAACACCCACCACCAGGCTCACCCCCCGCCAAAAACCCTGAGTTTGTTTCTCAGATTCCACAGTCTCTCATGGTTTGTCTCACCCTCTGATTTCCCCCCCACTCACTTCTCCTCTCCATCTCCCAGTGTCCTCCATGTTATTTCTAATGCTCCACAAGTAAATGAAACCATATGATAATTGACTCTCTCTGCTTGACTTAGTTCAACATCATTTGGTAGCAAACATACACACAAAAATCTCTTGAATATAAGTATCAAAAATGACTGTTAGCAAAGACCAAAATTTAAAAATACAGTTTATACAGGAAAATGCATCTGTGGAATCATGCTTTAGTTAAAAGTCAATTGAATACTTTAAATAATGAGAAAATTATCTGCTTTCTGCCCCTTAAATTCTGTCAAGTAAGAAACACAAAAATGTTTACTACCTCAAGTGTTGGGGGATGGGTGAAGCACATGTAATAAATAAGTCAACTCTACAATCTAAATCTGTGCTACTCCTCAAGAGAAATCAGAGTTGTGCTGACCATTATCTAATTTAGAGAATTTGGTGTGAAGGGCATTTATTTCAATAATGGGAAACCCTGAAAAAAATAGAGCCTTTCCAAAGAATCCTGCATCTAATTACCCTCATGAAACAGATTTACCCTCAAACTCTACTATAGCTTGGAAAAGTAGAGCAGCATAACTGCATTATTTGGGCACTTGGGAAGGGTGCATGCTCTGAGTAGGCTCTGGAAAGCTGAAATACTGAGACATGAGAACAGCAATGAACTACAGAGGCAGTAAGAATTGCAGAGCTACCACTGTAAAGCAAACTCTTCTCCCAACTCAATGTCCAAGAGATTGTCAAGTATACTAAGGAAAGTACTTCTGATGAGCAACAGTGACACAAGACACCAAGACAATACACAAATTATGCTCAATATACTCTATTTAAGATGATAGGAAAGCAACAGAATTTTCAGAACTAAGCAACCTCAATTAGCCTATTATTATGAAATGAGAGGACAAAAATCACTTCCATGCTTCCACTGTTTAAAACAAAAACAAAAACAAACCTTCAGGGGTGCCTGGGTGGATCAGTTGATTAGGCATCCAACTCGGTTTCAGCTCAGGTCATGACCTCAGTGTTTGGGATCAATCCTGTGTCCGGTTCCACATTGAGCGTGGAGACTGCTTGAGATTCTCTCTCTCTGTCCCTCCAACCCTCTTCACTAAAGCACAAACACACACACACTCTCTCTAAAAATAAAATCTTAAAAAAAAAAATCTTCATCGACATGGTGTTACCCATTTCATATAAACACTGTGGGCTCTTCCTCACGAACTACAGTTAAGTAAGCTTACCTTCATTCTGACAATTTGCAATGGCATCTGTGTTAAATTTTATTTTATGGGATTCAGCCTATAATGATGACTGTCAAGATGTCTTTGAATCCAGATTTGCCATTCAACATATTTTCTGTCATTTATGAAATTTTTTGGTATGCTGGTTTGATAAAAATGTTTTCTATGGGTCCACACAAGTAATTTAACGTCTTAACAGTTAGTTTAGAAATTCTCAACCATATAAAAGAGAATGGAATAATAAATTTCCATGTACTTACACATGCAACTCAGTTTTAATAATTTCAACTTTTGCTAATTTTATTTCATTTCTTTCTCTATTCACCACCACTATATACCATTCCACCCATAAATAACTCATACAATATTTATACAGTTTATATATTTCAATAAACTGGGAAAACTAACTCAGTGTTCATTTCTAACAAGACCTTATTAAAATACCCATGACAAGGGTGCCTGGGTGGCTCAGTCGTTTAAGCAGCTGCCTTCAACTCAGGTCATGATCCTGCGGTCCTGGAATGGAGTCCCATATCAGGCTCCCCGCTTAGTGGGAAGCCTGCTTCTTCCTCTCCTACTCCACCTGCTTGTGTTCCCTCTCTTGCTGTCTCTCTGTCAAATAAATAAAATTCAAAAAAAAAAAAAAACCCTTGATGACATTGTTACACATATGAAGTTAACAATAATGTTTTGTTAATCTAATACTTAATCCATGATAACATTTCCATACATAGTTGATTTTTTTCAAATCAGGATCCAAACCATATCCTTATAATTGCATTGGTTAGTATATCTTTTAAGTCTTTTAAAATTTGTAATAGTTCTTCCCTTTCTTTTTTGTATCAGTTATTTGCTAAGAAAGACTGTGACTTATAATATTTCCCACATCCGTGCTTTAGGATTGGAATTTGACTATTATTTCTATAGCTTATCTATCTCTCATATTTCCTGTAAACTCAGAACTAAAGAATCAGATGTAGGTTTTAACTATTAATGTCAATAATGTATTGACATTAATAGATTCATATACATCTTAGTGCATCTTATCAGGAGGTATATAATACATAAATGTCCAACTGGACAAGATTGAACAGTCCGTTCATTTGTTTCAACCTGAATCATTTAGCTTTTCTGTCAATCTTTTGCCTAATGTTTGAGCAGTCTTTGATGATCTTTGCCTAAATCCATTCTTTTATTGTATTGCTAAATGATAATTCTTCCATTCTATTGCTCTTTCTTTCACACGCTTATTATCTGAAATTCTCTTATAAAGAACTTTTTCTCAAATACTTGGTTACTCTAAATATATTTGCACAAAAGTGCTAGGTTTTTCTCATTTATTTTCAAAATAATGAACAGGTGTCCAATCAACTTCCTAATATGATGCCATTTTAAAATATTATTATGAACACATGTATATATATTTTAGGTGTTTTGATGTCTTGTGGTCTTTTTTAGGGAGAGGCATGCTCAATTTATACCCTCTTTAGTCATTGAAATTGAATATTCTCTAGTTTCTTCCACTTTATCTTAATTTCACACAACATAGAATTGCATTCATAAGTATTGCAAAGAGCAAAAATTTTTAAAAAATAAAGACCCTTTTTCAAATATAAGCACAATACTTAGAATCAAATAATTTCACAATAATTTTTTATCCCAGGTCACGCCTTGCCCAGGAAAGCCAACATCTGATGACAAATGATAAAAGTTTACAAAAGCCCTGCCATTTTATCACCATGTGAGACACTCTAAAGGGAAATTCTGCTTCAAAACTCTCCAGTGGGTAAATGGAGACTACTGAACCTGAATCAGTTTTTCCTCTATCCAGTCCTTCTTCTCCCTCCTACCCTTAACATGTGTTGATTACTAATAAATATATTCTGGTTCCATTGTTATTTCAGCAGCTGCTTCCAAGAAATCCAATCTATAGCATAAATATTCCATGAATTCGGATCTTAATTACTTAAAAATTACTTGGCTACCTGACCCAACTGCAAGTATAATCTCTCAAAATTATATTTTTTAAAGATTTTATTTATTTATTTGACATAGAGAGAAAGCAAGAGAGGAAACACAAGCAGGAGAAGTGGGAGAGGGAGAAATACCTTCCCGCCAAGCTGGGAGCCCGATGTGGGGCTTTATCCCAAAACCCTGGGATCATGACCTGAGCCGAAGGCAGACACTTAATGACTGAGCCACCCAGATGTCCCTCAAAATTATATTCTACCTATTTTATTTCTGGTCTATACATATATGTAAAATTTAGACTATCTTATTTTTATTAACTGTAGCTATGCCAAGTTTTTTTAAAAAGGAAAAAATAAGTGAACATAAATTTTCTATTGCCTCATCATGAATTCTTTGATAATATAATATTAATATAGCTGTTTCAATTTTTGGAATAACATCAAGATTTCTGCTTCAAATGGTAAAGGAACTAGAAGGGATTTCAAAATGTATACAGGACTAACTAATTTGGAAAAACTGGTGACATTTTTGCCTTTTTTTCAACGAACGACAAGAATGTAAAACATATCAGTCATAACTACTGGCCTTTCTGCCTGTAAACTGGTAAGTCTATTTGTCTTATTCAATTATTATCAAGTTCAAGTTAATTGTAAAGTGCTTTTAGACCTTTGATAATGGGTTCAAGGTACTTCAGTGTACCATATTATAACATTTCTTTAAACCCTCAGAGATACCACCAAAACGAAAAATTTAGGAAACCTAACTTCATACATGATCTATGAAACACATATAAGAAAAATTTTAATGGGATGCCTGGGTGGCTCAGTCAGTTAAGTGTTTACTTTTGGCTCAGGTCATGATCCCAGAGTTGTGGGATCAAATCCCAGATCGAGCCCTGGAATCTACTCCTCTGTCTCCCCCTCCCCCTCCTTATGCTCTCTCTCTGCCAAATTAATAAAATCTTAAAAAAATTGATTTATATGTAAACTATAATAGACTAGACCAAAATGAGGAAGAAAAGGATTTTGAAATGACTCCACCTGCTCCTGTCCTTGGTTCTAACAGTCTTTTTTCACCATTTGGAACCCCATCAGCTAGATAATATCTGGGAAGCTTACAGGTCATTCATACAGAAAGATACCCTCTAGTGCAAAAAAAATATGCAAATGTTATATTTGAGGCTGGTAACCCAAAGCATATATACACATAACAGATATACAGGTACCATAACCATAACCTCTCCCTTGATAAAAACTGTACGATCACCACCTAATACATTTTAGGTAATGGATGCCATCAACCTAACGGTATTTATCACTTCTGCTCACCTTATTAGGATCCTGCTTTCCTCACACACACTCCATTTCTCAACACTTAACTCTGTTATCATAAAGAAAAAGAATATGTACATAATTAGAAGCATATGCTTCACCAGCACCATGGTCAGCACTAATACTTATCACTATGGTCATGACTGTCTTTCCCATATATAAAATGCTCTCCATTCCAAGAGTATTGTCAACTTAAGAATGAAAAAGAGTATTTAAGGGCTATGTGCAGGTGAATTCTCCACCAGTGAAAGAGAATGGCATATTGGGGGAACGCCAGACAAGACACTGTCTACTCTGCCCTGAGCTGTTAATGCATCTTTTTTTTTTCTTTCTTAAAGTAAGAGAAAATGTGTGCACATGTCCAGGAAAGAGGCAGAGGGAGAGGAAGAAAGTCTTAAGCAGGTTCCATGCCCACCACAGGAGTGTGACATGGGGTTCAAGTCAGGGCTGGATCTTAAAGCCCTGGGATCATGACCCTGTGATCATGACCTGAGCTGAAACCAAAAGTCAGATGCTTAACCTTCTGAGCCACCCAAGGCCGCTAAAGGATCTTTTCGTTCACTCACCATGGCCCTGTTACAAGTGTCAATGGTTGTTCCATGTAATTTGGTATGATTCCTGGCTTCTTTCACTCAGTTTGTTCTTACGCATGTTCATTAAATCTATTTTCTCATCCTGGAAACAGACTCCATCCCTAAATTTAATTCTCATCTCTAATCGCTATCAATTCTTGAGACTCCTCTTTTATCTTCTTATACCAAAGAATTTCTGCCTTTTTTTTTTGGGGGGGGGGGTTCCCTTGAATGTTTTGTTACCTCATATCAGCCAGATAAATGCTCTCACTCTGGACATTAGCCATCAGCTCAAGGCATTCTCAACAGCACAAATTTGACCACAGGAGGTAAGAATGTGCACCATAGGGTGCCTGGGTGGCTCAGTGAGTTAAGCCGCTGCCTTCGGCTCAGGGTTCTGGGATTGAGTCCCACATCGGGCTCTCTGCTCTGCGGGGAGCCTGCTTCCTCCTCTTCTCTCTCTGCCTGCCTGTCTGCCTACTTGTGATCTCTGTCAAATAAATAAAATCTTTAAAAAAAAAAAAAAAAAAGAATGTGCACCATACTCCAGTTTCCATTGTTATAATTCTTCAACCTGGGTGGGAAATACAATTTGTTTTAAATAGTTTAAACACAGTGCATCAGTTTAAAAAGTTTGTTACCCTAATACTTGTTCAGAGTTCTAAATTATTTCACTTTGTAGATTTTTTTTCTCTTAGTTGCTGCATATTATTGGAATAAATAGTAATTTCATTAGAAATACAGATGCCTACAAAATCTTAAAATTATAACCATCTAGTGAATAATATTTTTCAGAGGCTATTAAAACTTTCTTAAAATTACATATATATGCTTGAGAAAGTATTATTTTTATTTGGTCAGTCAGTCAACACCTATTTGGTAGTTCACCGTGTGTTAACAGAGGAAGAACAGATATGGCATCAGAATTCCTGAGTCATATTTTATCTTCACCATTTATTATGATATCCAAAAGTGCCGCAGTCTACTCCATATTTGGTATTATTTCCCACAAAACAGAAATAATGATATTTTTTCCTGAATACCTCATAAGGCTGGAGTCAAACGTCATCATGTAAATGTGAACTCATTTTGTAAAGTATAAAACTCCACAAATTTAAGATTTTAGTAGCATTTTGTGTAAATCACTGGAATGGGGGCTGGTTGCCTAGATACTTAGTACAACAACAGATCTTCCTGCCACTCTCTAATGTCTTTTCACTACTTCATTTTTCAGTGGAAAATTAAAATATACACATGAGAAAGAAATGTAAAATTAAGATCTTGTGTAAGTCTTGTCAGAAACATTTGGAAATAAGTGTACTGTAAAACAAGCATTTATCCCACCTATAAAAATGATTTCCCTTGTCTAGTTGTCCCTAAAAACACCTGGAGACATTTTTTTTTTCAAAATATGCTTTCTCCAAACTAAGGTTATCTTAATTTAGAAAACCCATAAATCCTGATGAATAAAAAGCAGCTCTATATGTATATATGATGATAGACATAAGAAGTCAATGAAAAGTATTACACGTACCAAATTTTAATTTTTCTCAAAGTTAAAAGAAGCGCACTATTCTGTTTTAAATCATTTTATCTCAGAATTTTGTCAGAACTTAAAAGAAATTAGATTGCTATTAAAGAAAAAGCTTCTGAAAATCAATGAAAAATAGTTAATTGTACACTGGGGAGAAAATAAAACCTGTCAGCTATGCTCCAGAATATTATTATTACAATACTATGAAATTACACTATTAAAAAAGAAAAAAAAAGTCTATTTGGTAAAGGCATATTACATTTAAAAGGCCATTAAATTTTAATGTGTAAAATTAAGTATATAACTCAAGCTTTGAGCAAAGACACATCCGGCCTCTTGCTCAGCAGAGAGCATTATACCATGAAGCACACATTTTTCTTCATATTCTTATAGGATGTAATCTGAAGTAACCTTGCCTCTAACTCTTTACAGTTAATTTTTATAAATGTTTTTAATTACGGAAAATGTTTCACTATAGGAAGAATCTGGGAACTTGCCATATGCAGATAGAGTTTTCTCTTACATGAATGTTAAAAGCAGCAGCACACTGACGAATGTTTCATAGTACTGTTAAAATTGTAAAAATGGGAATATAAACACAGCAAAGGAATATATAGGATATCATGCTGATGGATTTTGCCTCATGGACACATTTTTCAGGAAGCAAAGTGGACAGAAAGAACAATATAAAAAGCTCAAGAAATGAATCTTAATAGCACAAATTAGTGCTATCATTGGCTTGGCCCCAAACTGAATGTAGAATTTTTATACTCTTTGCCTAATCTTGAAAATACATGTATATACCATGTTGGATTTTAATGTAGGAAGAATCTACAGGACTAATAAGACTGAGGGTATAGGCAGTGAGTCAAGAAGTAGGCCCAGGTTTAGTGGTGGTAGTGATGGTGGTGGTGATGATGGTCATGGTGGTGGCAGTGGTGGTAATGCGGCTGTGAGGAAGGGGTATCAGTTTTACTCCTTACACCCAGAGTGGAGGCCAGGACACATAATACAGTACATGCAATTTTCCTGGAGCCTGGATATCAACAATAAGAGGAATTAAAAAAAAAAAATCTAGAGATCCTTCTACTAGGACTGCTCACAGCTCCATTTCTCTTTCCATTTCCCTCAATCTCAATGAAAACTGAACTGCTTTTATAATTATTCCACCCTCAAACTTTAGAGATAAGGAGGGGATTTTAATGCAATCTAAGTAACATCTAGTTGAACACTGACAGGGTCAAAGAAGAATGTATTCTCTCTGCTCAGGAGAGAAAAAAGTTAAGAAACTTTCATTCAGAATATATTTCCTATATTTTGCATCTATTAGATAGAATGATATCAATGTTAACAAAATATCTGTACTACTTATGTATAAAAATGAAATTTACTTTATATATTGTTGTTATATCCAAAGTTACTAAAGTTTCCCATTTATCTTAATAATTTATTTGTTGATACTTGACTCTTATATTTAAACAATCGTATCATCTACAAATAATGAGTGTCTCTCCTTCATTTCGAATCCTCACAGTTTTTATTAGTCTTACAATACTAGCTGAGATGTCCTGAACAATGTCAAAAAGAAATCATGACAACAGACATTTTTGCTTTCTGATTAAAGAGAATGTTAAAATGATTTAAGAATAATTATTCTAGGCTTTTGTTAGACATTCTTTATATAGGTAAAAAAAATGTCTACTATTGTAGTCTGGCAAAATCTTTTAGGCGAGTGACTACTGAATTTTATCAAACATTTTGTTCATCTACTGAGATGATATGCTAATATAAATGATATTAAATGATTTTGTAATACCAAATTGCCATTACATTGTTGGGATAAAGCAAAACCAATTTAGATGTACATATCCTCTGATATGCTCTAGATACAGCTGAATATTTTTAAATGTTTTTCTACATTCCTGGTGAGATAAGACTAAAACTTCCACCCTCTTTTACTTTTTCTAACCACTGTTTTCTAATCACTGTTAGGTGATAATAGGATCTAAGAATAATTTTTAGAATTTTAATCTTCTATAATTCAGAAATTTTCCATAAGACTGAAATTCCTTGTTCTTCAAAAATTTGATAAAATATGGATCTGGTGGTTTCTTTGGGCTAAGGATTGGAATATAAATTCAACTTATATAATGTTTACAGAACTATCTAGACATCTTTTTGACTTTTAGTCAGCTTTGTTTAACTGAATTTTCTTCAGAATTTTTCTAGTTATTCAGTTTTAATATTTGTTCTATATTGCTATTTATGATATTCCTCCCAGTCTTTACTACTGCTGTATCTGTAGTTTGACTCCTTCAAAGATCCTAATGTATTGCTTATTTCTGCCTTTTCCATCTTTCTCCAGATCAGTCTTATTAGAGATTTGCCTGTTTTACCAGGTTCTATAGAGAAGTAACTTTTATTCCTTCCAGGGTCTACTTTTTCTATTTTATTTTCTATTTTATTAATTCCTGATTTTAAGTTTTATACAACCTTACTTCTAATTGTTTTGTGCTCATTCCCTTAAACTTTTCTAACTTCTTGATTCAAACTTTCTTTTTAAACATACAATTTAACATTTGAGAATTTAAGCCTCCTTCACCCCACAAATTATAACAGGCAATATTTAAGTTACTAATAAATTATAATAATTTTTATGCTCTATTGTTAAATTTCTTGGCCTATCAATTATTTAGGTGTGTGTTGCTTAACAAATATTTTACTTTATTGCATGTAATCAAGTTCTAATACAAATGCATTTGACTGGTGTGATCAGATCTGCACTTGAATTCTGATGAAAATCACTTTATTATTGAGTTACTGGACAATTTGTTAAAGGCTTCAGTAATACAGTATAATAGTATGTGTTTTAATTGTGGGTTTGATTAAGGTGAACTTATTATTATGTTGTTCAGTAATTGTTGTTTGCCCTCTCAATAACTGACAATGTGTGGAAATCACCTCCTGTATGGTGAATTTCTTTTCCTTCCTATAGTCTTATAAAATTCTGCATATCTGCTTTTGAAGACATGTTACTAGATACATACAATTTTAGAACTGCTACATCTTTCTGGAGAATTAAACCTTTCATTATTTTATAGTGAAAATTATGTCTGTTTTTAAGAAATGACTTTTGTTTTTGGCATTTATTTTGTCTGATTAAAATAGCTACTTTGTGTTTAGATACTACTTGCCTGCTACATATATTTTCACTCTCTTTATTTCTTTTCATGCTCTTGTATATTGAGTCTCTTGTAAACAACTTATAAAATTAGAATAAAATGTGTTTTGTCACAATTAACATATACACATACAGACACAAAAATAAAAGCACCTGAATTTGATAGAAAACTTGAAAAACTTTGAAGATTAAAAATTATTAAAAGACATCAAGCCTAGGAATATATCTTCTAGAATACCTAAGACAATATTGGAGAATACAGTAGTCCCCCTTTATCTGAGGAAGATAAATTCCAAGACCCCCGCATAGATGTCTGAAACCGTAGACAGTACTAAACCCTATATATATTATATATATAATATGTACATATTATATATATAATATACACACACACACACAATGTTTTTCCTATACAAACATATCCATGATAAAGTTTAATTTATAAATTAGGTAGAGTAAGACATTAATAATAAGTAATAATGTAACAGAACAATTTTAACTATAATAAAAGTTATGTGAATGTGGCCTTTCTCAAAAAACCTTATTGTAGTATAATGACCCTTCTTGTGATGATATGATATAAAATGCCTACATGATGAACTAAAGTGAGGTGAATGACATAGGCACTGTGACGCAGCATTAGGCTACTACAGATCATTTGACAATATGTCAGGGTGAGGGTCATTTGCTTCTTTGGTTGATTGCCAGTAACTGAAACCACAGAAAGCAAGACTGTAGATGAGGGAGGACTAAGAGCAAGTGTTAAAAAATCCAGACTTTAAAGCATAGCATGAAGAAAAAACAGTATCCCCACCAGAATAAACAACATAATTAACTGAAGAAAACAGAAAAATCCAAAAATGTGTATCCTAAAAATCTAAACAAGTATAAAAATTTGGTATGTGATTGAAGTGAAATGTTAAGCCCTTTGAAAATGCTACTAAATAGAATTTTATGATATAAATTGTATAATTAGGATATTATAAACAATAGCTAGATAAACTAATGGAAGTAATTGGTTGAATAATTGGGTAAGAAACACACAATCTGATTCATAATTTTTCTTATGTTATATTCCCAAAGAGATTTTAGATTTATTAGAGTGTCAAAAGTAATAATTAAGAAAATAATGTAAGTAGAAGAAAATGTATTTTCTAAGCATAACAATGGACACAGACAATCAGAAGGGAAACTTGTGTGTATTATCAAGGTTGCTCTGAGAGGTATACCCATAATATATTCTTTTAACATACTGTGGCTCCTATCACAAGTATACAAGCATTAACACTGAACCTAACTAATAAGAACTATAACTCTTCCTTCCTGATTTGGGCAGTTACAAATAGCACAGAGAGAATGGGTGTGAATCAAGAAGCAATACACATATGAATAATATTGTCAAAGCTAACATAATAATGTTTTTTAATAAATCAATGGAAATATCAATGGTTATCCATGGAAAACTGTATATTCCTTTATTTCCTATCTGTGTGTGAATTTGGATGAGTTACTAAATTTTATTTATTTAAATATTAACAAATATTTATAAAGAAAAATATTTATAAAGAATCTACCAATTTTAAGATGCTGTCAGACACAAGATGTAATATAATGAGAGAGTTTCAACTTTTATGACATTTACATTAGAGTGGATCCTTAGGTTCCCAACCTGCATAATAACTCCTAGTATTAAAACGATGGTTAAGATAAATAATATTTGGAATGCTCCTCAAGTTTTTAAGGAATAGTTCCTTTAATATAAGCTTAGATAGAAGAAAAGATTATTTCAGCAAAGAATGCCTGAAGCATTGCCAGCACACACATTTCCCTTTTCTTCTTAAGCTAGGAATGCACAAAGGGATACCGTTCAGACTCCACCAAAGAGATTTCTTACAGTCTTTGGTCTTCTGCCATAATGATGAAGAACTAGAGAGAAATAATGCTATTTTATTCTCTCTACATATTACAATGTTTCAAAATTAATAAGAAAGTTAATCACATTTTAAGCTACCATTATTTTTCACTACTTCCCAACATGTGTCCTTCACTGCAAAGGCCACCTTATATCTGACAAGCCGATCATACTCCCCCAATGCCTTTGATCTTTGTTTCCTCATTGAACTATATAGACCTCTTTACTGAAGTATAGTTGACACAAAATGTTACATTAGTTTTAGGTGTACAACATAGTGAAGCCACAAGTCTATGTGTCATGCTGTGCTCATCACAAGTGTAGCTACCAACTGTCACCATAGAATATTACAACACCATTGGCAATATTCTCTATCCTGTACCTTTCATCTCTGTTACCTATTCATTCCATAGCTAGAAGCCTGTATCCCCCACTCCCCTTCCCCAGTTTTATCAATCCCTCACTCTCCACCCCCTCTGGCAACCACCAGTTTGTTCTCTGTGTTTATGGGTCTATTTCTGCTTTGTTTTTTGTTGTTGCTCTGTTTTTTAAATTTCACCTATAAGTGAAATCATACGGTATTTTTCTTTCTGACTTATTTCACTTAGTATAATATCCATTCATGTTATCACAAATGTCAAGATCTCATTGTTTTTATGGCTGAGGGATATTCCATTCATTGTGTGTATGTGTGTGTGGGTATATATATACCACAACTTCATCCATTCACTTATCAATGAACACTTAGGTCCATACCTTGGTTACTGAAAATAATGCTGCAATAAACATAGGAGCACATTATCTTTTCAAAACAGACTTTGTTTTCTATGGGTAAAAACCTGGGAATGTACAGTGCTGGAAATATGGACGTTCCTCACAAGATTAAAAATATAAATACCATATAAGTGATAATGACTTTTTATACTCAAATGTAGTCAACATTTAAGCTCAGTAAAAAGTAACTCTATAATTAACTCTTTCTAAACAGGACAGAACCACACTCTCTTGGATGTTTCTTCTGCCTACAAACTCCTTGCCTTTTATCTCACTCAACTGTGTTGTTCAACTCCAATAAGGGTTTAATTGAGCCAAGATATAGATCTATTAATCCTGACACCTTTTTCTTAAAGATTTATTTACTTATTTAAGTAATCTCTACACCCAACATGTAGAGAACTTACAACCCCAAGATCAAGAGTTACATGAGCTTCTCACTGAGCCAGCCAGGAATCCCTATCCTAACTCCTTTTCATTGGTTCTAACATCCATCATATACTTCTTTTTCACCTATTAAAAACCATGTACCATCATTATAATTGCCCTCTTATGTTTACTCTTGCCTTCAGCATTCCTCTCTTCACAATAGTGCCTGACAAAAACACAATTCTGATTAATTCTCCAAATACTATTTATCAAGGCCCATGTAATTAAGCATGACTGGGAAAAAACATACAAACTGTTCTATAGTTTACATTACATTCATGACCAATAACCTCAAGTGGACTTTTAATATCGTTCAGCAATCCTGGCCCAATGGACTAGTTGTTTCAGCCTCACACTCTCTTTAAGGGAAAATTCACACTTTTTTCATTTTTTTCAAATCACCAGAATCTCTTGCCCATATTTACTATTAGCCAATGATATTTATTCTTTTCCCATTGAGAAAACAGAGATATCAAAAGACAATCTCCATATCTTTTCATCCCTATTTTTCTACCTATTACTGTGGCCATATAAACTAGGTTTAAGGTTAGGATTAAGGTTATTCCATGGACTCTGCCTTTGCTTTTAGTACAGAAAAACTGCTCATTTCCCTGTCCACAACCAACCAACCCTCCATTTGTGTACTAGATTTCATCCTCTCCAAATATCTATTATTCCAGCAATTTATCTCCCTTTCCCTACTTCATCAGTTGCTCTTGCTCTACATGATTATTCCCATCAACAAACAAAAACTATAACCTTAATCCTCCTCCAGCTACCATCTCATAGCTGTTCCCCATTTACCAAAACTTCAAACATTACTCATAATTATGTCAAACATTTCTCTCCTTATTCTTTCTCAAACACAAATTCTCTCTCAAATTGCTTTTACCAATTCACTGAAATACTTATTTTTAGAATAAACAATGAGGGGTCGTATGGGTGGCTCAGCTGGTTTAGCATCTGCCTTCAGCTCAAGTTCTGATTCCAGGGTCCTGGAATAAGCCCTGCATCAGGCTCCCTGCTTGGGAGGGGGTCTGCTTCCCCCCACTCCTTCTGCTCCCCCCTCCTTGTGCTCCCTCTCTCTCATGAATAAATAAAACATTAAAAATTAATAAAATGAAATAACCAATGATGGGTGGTTGGGTTGCTCGTGGTTAAGCCTCCCACTCTTGGTTTAGGCTAAGGTCATGATCTCGTGCATCATGAGATCCCAGCCCCAGGCAGGGCTCCACGTTCAGTGGAGAGTCCACCTGAAAATTCTCTCCCTCTATCCCTCCCTGCACTCAAGCGTGCATGCATATTTCTGACTCTCCCTCTCCCTCTAAAATTAATCAACCTTTTAAAAATAATAATAAAGTAATCAATGAACTTGATATTGCTAAATATAAAGTTCAGTCTTTATCTTATTTACTTATCAGCAACATTTGAAATAATCAATTACTCTATTATTCCCCCAAATACTTTTTCCACTTGGGTAACATTCTCTTTTGGTTTTCATCCTACTTTATTGGGTTCTTCTTCTCAGTGTCCATTGCTTGCAGATTCCCCAGTGTATCAGTCTATGGGCCTCTTCCCTTTCTACACTCAAACCCTTGATAGTGTCATGTAGTCCTATGTTATACAAGCTTTTTTTTTTTTTAATTTTTTTTTTAATTTTTTTTTTATAAACATATATTTTTATCCCCAGGGGTACAGGTCTGTGAATCACCAGGTTTACACACTTCACAGCACTCACCAAAGCACATACCCTCCCCAATGTCCATAATCCCACCCCCTTCTCCCAAACCCCCTCCCCCCAGCAACCCTCAGTTTGTTTTGTGAGATTAAGAGTCACTTATGGTTTGTCTCCCTCCCAATCCCATCTTGTTTCATTTATTCTTCTCCTACCCACTTAAGCCACCATGTTGCATCACCACTTCCTCATATCAGGGAGATCATATGATAGTTGTCTTTCTCTGCTTGACTTATTTTGCTAAGCATGATACGCTCTAGTTCCATCCATGTTGTCGCAAATGGCAAGATTTCATTTCTCTTGATGGCTGCATAGTATTCCATTGTGTATATATACCACATCTTCTTGATCCATTCATCTGTTGATGGACATCTAGGTTCTTTCCATAGTTTGGCTATTGTAGACATTGCTGCTATAAACATTCGGGTGCATGTGCCCCTTTGGATCACTACATTTGTATCTTTAGGGTAAATACCCAATAGTGCAATTGCTGGGTCATAGGGCAGTTCTATTTTCAACATTTTGAGGAACCTCCATGCTGTTTTCCAGAGTGGTTGCACCAGCTTGCATTCCCACCAACAGTGTAGGAGGGTTCCCCTTTCTCCGCATCCTCACCAGCATCTGTCATTTCCTGACTTGTTGATTTTAGCCATTCTGACTGGTGTGAGGTGATATCTCATTGTGGTTTTTATTTGTATTTCCCTGATGCCGAGTGATATGGAGCACTTTTTCATGTGTCTGTTGGCCATCTGGATGTCTTCTTTGCAGAAATGTCTGTTCATGTCCTCTGCCCATTTCTTGATTGGATTATTTATTCTTTGGGTGTTGAGTTTGCTAAGTTCTTTATAGATTCTGGACACTAGTCCTTTATCTGATATGTCGTTTGCAAATATCTTCTCCCATTCTGTCAGTTGTCTTTTGATTTTGTTAACTGTTTCCTTTGCTGTGCAAAAGCTTTTGATCTTGATGAAATCCCAATAGTTCATTTTTTCCTTTGCTTCCCTTGCCTTTTGCATTGTTCCTAGGAAGATGTTGCTGCGGCAGAGGTCGAAGAGGTTGCTGCCCGTGTTCTCCTCAAGGATTTTGATGGATTCCTTTCGCACATTGAGGTCCTTCATCCATTTTGAGTCTATTTTTGTGTGTGGTGTAAGGAAATGGTCCAATTTCATTTTTCTGCATGTGGCTGTCCAATTTTCCCAGCACCATTTATTGAAGAGGCTGTCTTTTTTCCATTGGACATTCTTTCCTGCTTTGTCGAAGATTAGTTGACCATAGATTTGAGGGTCTATTTCTGGGCTCTCTATTCTGTTCCATTGATCTATGTGTCTGTTTTTGTGCCAGTACCATGCTGTCTTGATGATGACAGCTTTGTAATAGAGCTTGAAATCCGGAATTGTGATGCCACCAACGTTGGCTTTCTTTTTCAATATCCCTTTGGCTATTCGAGGTCTTTTCTGGTTCCATATAAATTTTAGCATTATTTGTTCCATTTCTTTGAAAAAGATGGATGGTACTTTGATAGGAATTGCATTAAATGTGTAGATTGCTTTAGGTAGCATAGACATTTTCACAATATTTATTCTTCCAATCCAGGAGCACGGAACATTTTTCCATTTCTTTGTGTCTTCCTCAATTTCTTTCATGAGTACTTTATAGTTTTCTGAGTATAGATTCTGTGTCTCTTTGGTTAGGTTTATTCCTAGGTATCTTATGGTTTTGGATGCAATTGTAAATGGGATTGACTCCTTAATATCTCTTTCTTCTGTCTTGCTGTTGGTGTAGAGAAATGCAACTGATTTCTGTGCATTGATTTTATATCCTGACACTTTACTGAATTCCTGTATAAGTTCTAGCAGTTTTGGAGTGGAGTCTTTTGGGTTTTCCACATAGAGTATCATATCATCTGCGAAGAGTGATAATTTGACTTCTTCTTTGCCGATTTGGATGCCTTTAATTTCCTTTTGTTGTCTGATTGCTGAGGCTAGGACCTCTAGTACAATGTTGAATAGCAGTGGTGATAATGGACATCCCTGCCGTGTTCCTGACCTTAGCGGAAAAGCTTTCAGTTTTTCTCCATTGAGAATGATATTTGCGGTGGGTTTTTCATAGATGGCTTTGATGATATTGAGGTATGCGCCCTCTATCCCTACACTTTGAAGAGTTTTGATCAGGAAGGGATGCTGTACTTTGTCAAATGCTTTTTCAGCATCTATTGAGAGTATCATATGGTTCTTGTTCTTTCTTTTATTGATGTGTTGTATCACATTGACTGATTTGTGGATGTTGAACCAACCTTGCAGCCCTGGAATAAAACCCACCTGGTCGTGGTGAATGATCTTTTTAATGTACTGTTGAATCCTATTGGCTAGTATTTTGTTGAGTATTTTCGCATCTGTGTTCATCAAGGATATCGGTCTATAGCTCTCTTTTTTGGTGGGATCCTTGTCTGGTTTTGGGATCAAGGTGATGCTGGCCTCATAAAATGAGTTTGGAAGTTTTCCTTCCATTTCTATTTTTTGGAACAGTTTCAGGAGAATAGGAATTAGTTCTTCTTTAAATGTTTGGTAGAATTCCCCCGGGAAGCCGTCTGGCCCTGGGCTTTTGTTTGTTTGGAGATTTTTAATGACTGTTTCAATCTCCTTACTGGTTATGGGTCTGTTCAGGCTTTCTGTTTCTTCCTGGTTCAGTTGTGGTAGTTTATATGTTTCTAGGAATGCATCCATTTCTTCCAGATTGTCAAATTTATTGCCGTAGAGTTGCTCATAGTATGTTCTCATAATAGTTTGTATTTCTTTGGTGTTAGTTGTGATCTCTCCTCTTTCATTCATGATTTTATTTATTTGGGTCCTTTCTCTTTTCTTTTTGATAAGTCGGGCCAGGGGTTTATCAATTTTATTAATTCTTTCAAAGAACCAGCTCCTAGTTTCGTTGATTTGTTCTATTGTTTTTTTGGTTTCTATTTCATTGATTTCTGCTCTGATCTTTATGATTTCTCTTCTCCTGCTGGGCTTAGGGTTTCTTTCTTGTTCTTTCTCCAGCTCCTTTAGGTGTAGGGTTAGGTTGTGTACCTGAGACCTTTCTTGTTTCTTGAGAAAGGCTTGTACCGCTATATATTTTCCTCTCAGGACTACCTTTGTTGTGTCCCACAGATTTTGAACCAGTGTATTTTCATTATCATTTGTTTCCATGATTTTTTTCAATTCTTCTTTAATTTCCCGGTTGACCCATTCATTCTTTAGAAGGATACTATTTAGTCTC
Organism: Mustela lutreola; assembly: GCF_030435805.1. Classification (NCBI taxonomy): domain Eukaryota; kingdom Metazoa; phylum Chordata; class Mammalia; order Carnivora; family Mustelidae; genus Mustela; species Mustela lutreola. Next base: position 159,892,688 of record NC_081292.1, read on the forward strand.
CATGTATTTGGGTTCTTTCCAAACTTCCTTTTGTGGTTGAGTTCTAGCTTTAGAGCACTGTGGTCTGAAAATATGCAGGGAATGATCCCAATCTTTTGATACCGGTTGAGTCCTGATTTAGGACCCATAAGACGAAACAACATTAGAATAATTGGGATTCCAGAAGAAGAAGAAAGAGAGAGGGGAACAGAAGGTATACTGGAGAGAATTATTGGGGAGAATTTCCCCAATATGGCAAAGGGAATGAGCATCAAAATTCAGGAGGTTCAGAGAATGCCCCTCAAAATCAATAAGAATAGGCCCACACCCCGTCACCTAATAGTAAAATTTACAAGTCTCGGTGACAAAGAGAAAATCCTGAAAGCAGCCCGGGAAAAGAGGTCTGTAACATACAATGGTAAAAATATTAGATTGGCAGCTGACTTATCCACAGAGACCTGGCAGGCCAGAAAGAGCTGGCATGATATTTTCAGAGCACTAAATGAGAAAAACATGCATCCAAGAATACTATATCCAGCTAGGCTATCATTGAAAATAGAAGGAGAGATTAAAAGCTTCCAGGACAAACAAAAACTGAAAGAATTTGCAAATACCAAACCAGCTCTACAGGAAATATTGAAAGGGGTCCTCTAAGCAAAGAGAGAGCCTACAAGTGGTAGATCAGAAAGGAACAGAGACCATATACAGTAACAGTCACCTTACAGGCAATACAATGGCACTAAATTCATATCTCTCAATAGTTACCCTGAATGTGAATGGGCTAAATGCCCCTGTCAAAAGACGCAGGGTATCAGAATGGATAAAAAAACAAAACCCATCTATATGTTGCCTCCAAGAAACTCATTTTAAGCCCGAAGACACCTCCAGATTTAAAGTGAGTGGGTGGAAAAGAATTTACCATGCTAATGGACATCAGAAGAAAGCAGGAGTGGCAATCCTTATATCAGATCAATTAGATTTTAAGCCAAGGACTATAATAAGAGATGAGGAAGGACACTATATCATACTCAAAGGGTGTGTCCAACAAGAAGATTTAACAATTTTAAATATCTATGCCCCCAACGTGGGAGCAGCCAACTATATAAACCAATTAATAACAAAATCAAAGAAACACATCAACAATAATACAATAATAGTAGGGGACTTTAACACTCCCCTCACTGAAATGGACAGGTCATCCAAGCAAAAGATCAGCAAGGAAATAAAGGCCTTAAACGACACACTGGACCAGATAGACATCACGGATATATTCAGAATATTTCATCCCAAAGCAACAGAATACACATTCTTCTCTAGTGCACATGGAACATTCTCCAGAATAGATCACATCCTCGGTCCTAAATCAGGACTCAACCGGTATCAAAAGATTATACAAGCTATTTTTAAGCTAATGGCTCTCAGGGTTACATTTCCAGCCTGAATCTCTTTGTACTCAAAACTTGTATGTACATATGTTTATTCAATATTCTTCCTTTAGTGGTCAGTAGGCATCTTAAACTGCGTATGTTCAAAAATCAGATTTCTGATTTTTTCACCCATTACAAATCTGATCCTTGTAGCATTACTACAATCACTTCAAATTGAAATTTCATTTTTCTATTTAACCATATGAAAAGTTTTGAAGTTTATTCTTTATGTCTTTGCTTCTCTCCCAATTCACAACCAATCAACAGCATGGCTACATAATCTAACTTTAAAATATATCCACAATCTACCACTCTTCGTGATTGCTACTACAACCCCTGATGCCCTGGCAACCATTTTATCTGGCCTGGTTATTGTGATAATTATTTTGTGTGTCTCCCTACTTGCCTCCTCTTTTGCCCTCCTACTTACTGCTCATTCTCAATGCAGCACCCAGGATGATTATTTTACAAATAACTCAAATCATTTCACTCCTTTCTTCAAATCCCTCCAACAATATCCCACCTCTGAGAGCAAGCCAATGTCTTTACACTCACCTACAAGGCCCCAGATGGTTTGGCTGTCATTCTACCCCTCGACTCATCTCTCAACTCATCTCTCCTTTGACTCTGACTGAAATTCAGTCCATTTCAGTTACTCAAACATCTCTATGACTTTGACTTTGACCATTCTTCCTGGAATGACTCTGCCTAAGTACCTAGAAGGGTTATTCCTTTAGCTTCTTCAAGGAATCACAGTGGCCTCCATGGCTACCTACATAAAATGTTACCTTTCCTCCCTCTCTCACATTCCCTAGCTCCCTTAATTTGCTTTAGTGTCCTTCATGACACTCACCAATATCTGCTTATTTCATGTTTATTTATTATACGTCTTCTCACTTCAACCTTCATTAAAACTTCTCACTTCAACCTTCTCACTTCAACCTTCATGAGAGTGAGAATTCATGGCTCTGTCCTCTGTGTATGACACTTGGTAGGCACTCTATGAAATATTATGGAATTCATGAAAAAATGAATAAACATAGTATATGCCCAATTATTATCAAATGATGCAATTAATCCTGTTCTCTTCTAAGATTTTATAACACTCAATGTCTGTATCATGTCAGTTAGCTGCTAGTTATAGTTTTTTGTCAATAGTTACTAGTTTAAACTCATGTGCAATGCAGAAACCATATTTTAAATTTCTTTTACATTTGCCACAGTACTTTAATTACTTCTCAATTACTGGCAAGTGCTCATAAAAATGGCATATAGATTAAAATACTCATTGATAACATGGATCTAAACACTCCCAAAAATGTAACAAATTTGCTGATAATTTCCCACTTCTTCTGCTATTTTTTTTTTTAACAAAGTTAGCTAAGAAGTACTCACATTAGGAAATCTTGATTTCTCAGTTGTACTGTGTTCTATGCAAAAGAAGAGTAAGTGAACTGAAAGGAGAAAAAAAGGCAGAAGAGAGGAAGCCAGAATTGGAATTCCTACTGCATGAGCAGATCTTTTGGGTTTACCCTGAGGTACTGTTGTTTAATTAAACATCATGTAGTAGATAGCAATATCTTGAGCTTCCTTCTACTTAGAATATTTAATTCAACTGGGATGAGGCAATGCGGACTTCAAAGGGAATTAATATATCATATAGATTATACCTAAGATTTGAGCATTTTAGAAATTCCGCCATTTGGTACATGACCAGAGAAATATTACAAGCTTGAATATCCACAAACAATGTTACTATATAAACAGGCAAAAAGGATTCTAGGTTTATTTTATTTACTTCAATGTAAAAGGAAGCTTCACCCATGTTGTTGCCTTTTCTTGAATTTAATGTACCCCTTGACCATAAATGTTACTTTAGATCTGACCCAGTAGTTCATCACTGTAACTTACACCATCTTCTTGAGAGAGTTATAGAATACCTCTTCACAGGAACATTTTACTCAAACACACATATCAAGTCACCTTTCAACCTTCTCTTCTCCAGGCTATACTATGTCAACTGCTCTATCTTCCCTTCACAGGTTTTGATTTCTTACTGTCATAATTTCTGTAAGTCCTATTATTTCATTATTTCTTAAATGCCTAGAAATTTGGGAACCAATAACTGGACACATCATTTCAGAGGCTGTAAATGGTACACTATATTATAGAGAAGCAGTAAGAGCCCTGGACTAAGAAATGAAAAGCCTGGATTCTAGTGCTATTTTAATTATTCATTAGAGTTGCCTTGCTGAAAGGACTTACCACCCTGAGCCTTAATTTCTCCAAATTTTAAATACCAGAGAAATATCCCATTTTATCTAACGGGCTCTTTGCAATAGGAGAATGCAACATGAAATATAAATCATTTTGTAACTATGTATTTCCTATCAACCAGTCTAAAAGGAAATTTTCACCATTAAAAAAAAAGGCTACAGGATTATTTTTTACACACTAATGTCATCGGAGAATACCAAACTTCTGTCTTTTAGGAGAGTTGAAAATATTAAATATGATCTTTTGAACCTATTTACCAGGGCACATTTAATTTTTTAAAATGTATACTGTGCTATTCATGTCTTTATTAGATAAAGTAATAGGAAGCAGAGGAAGATATTAGAAAATAACTAGGTAACTGCTTATCCTGGTTTAAACTCTTTCCCTTCAAAATATTACTATTTTTTGATTGTGTGGAATTAAACATAAATGGATATGATTTAGTAGAGAGCAGGGGGTACTGGACAGAAAAAAATACTCTCACATAATGGATGTTTGGAGCCTGATTTCCTTCCCAGTATGCTACATATGTAATCACCAAAAGTGATACAGAAATGCTTGGATTTCCTCTTCACAGTCTCCCCCAACACACATCAACACATCTCAACACATACAGACAACCCTCCTGCGTTTACACCTGGTTTCTGCTCAGTGTTATTCAATGAAGCATTTTCTCTTATATTTCTTTTTTCTTCCTGAATGAAAGCATCTGAAATTTAAAAACCCATTTTCTAAAACATGTACAAAAATACGATACTAGAAACAAAGCCCCAAATTGATTTGTGAGCCCTTTGAAGTTTACTGACTTCTACGACACAGAAACTACAAAAGCAGTCTTCAGAGGTCTCTAGTTAGTACATAAAATTAGTAGAATCTGGGATAGAACTGGCATGGACACAGAAACACCACACCTTTCCACAGGAAGATAGGAATGCCTCCTAAGGGAGAAGCACCCCTTCAACTCTGCAAAATTCATCCTTTGGATAAATACTTTGGTATATATTTTTAAAGATGTACATTTCCAACTTCCTGCCCTAGCTTACTTTTAGTAAGACTTTTATTCATGGAATTTCTTACAGTCAATCAAATAAGTTTCCTTTAATCTCATTGACTGGAAAAGTAAACTGAAAACAAAACAAAACAAAATTCTACTATGCTGTTGGTAGACAAGTTACAGAAAAAATTCCTCAGTGTACTGTTGTTTGGTTGCAAACATGAGAACTCCCTTCAAACTATCTGAAGCAACAGAAGTGTACTGTGATAGATATTGTGTGATCTCTTATGACCACCACTTGAGGAGTGGTAAAAGTTCTTATAAAAATATAAGTTTTGTCTGGGCAGATACCCGGAATTGGGTCCACTAAAAGAACTAGGCAAAGAAAAATAAAGTACCTATTTTACTCAAAAAGTCTCACCTCCGTTCCTTTTCTTGGAACATTCTTTTTCCTCTCCTTCAAGATCCACTTGCTTCTAAATTAACTGTCTCAGGCTTCCTCGGCACTCTGCTTTTTAAAAATCATCCTTTTTTTAGCACCTAATACTTCCCAACTTCAATTTTCACATTTCTAAACTGGAGCTAAAGACGCCTGCCTTCCGGAGGTAAGAAAGAAAACAGAGATGAAACAATACGTTGGCGGGGAGGTGTCTATCATCATACTTAATGTGTAAATTATGCTCAGTAAAGATCTTCATTTTTGTTTTTCAGTCACTAAATCATACTGATAAGTTAGTGACATAATGTGCTACTTCTCCCAAAGATGTACAGTTGAAGAAGAGAGTCTCTAGTAGTCGTTTCATATAGCCACCTCTTGGAGTAAATATGGTAAAGACCAATTATAAAAATATTCCAACAATGTACTATCAGAGGACAGTATGAGCTGAATGAATAGCTACTGCATTCTATTACTTTCAACACAGTCAGTCTACTTTTGACAAAAATGCTCTTCTGAATATGTAACTGTAGATAGTATACAAGGTAACAATTCTAGTTTGATTATTTATAGTTATTTACCTATTTATGCTCAAAATGTGTTTCTTCTGGGTAAAATCATAAAACTTAAAATTATGTATGACTCTTTTATTGAAGAATTTTCCCAATGGTTCTGGGCTACTGAGTCCCTGCATAACTTCTGTTTATTTTCTTGACAATTTGTCGATATACCACACAAAGTTATGGAAATTCTTCTACATTGCATCTGACATCTTTCAATGAGATGATGGAAAATCATAATCTTTAAGTCAACAGCACTCAAAAGGTAGCTAATTAGATTTTTAAATCTTTAGGGTATATAAGATTTAAAAGTCAGACATCAGGAATTATTAAAAGGAAAGAGATTGACAGTTCTGTCCACAGACTTTATTGATTACAACATGATATTTATAAAACCACAACATTAGAGAAAAAAAAAGTACTATAAATATTTTGCTATGGAAAATCCAGGAGGGGTTATAAAGGATGCCAAAGAAATATTAAAGGCTTTCATAGAACTACAGCATCAGAATTCCAAAGATAAGAGTGTTCTGAAAATACACTACAAACACCATACTTACAAATAGACTAACCACTGGACCCATTCATTAACCAGTCCTTTAAAACATGGCAAAAAGGGGATGCCTGGGTGGCTCAGTGGGTTAAAGCCTCTGCCTTCGGCTCAGGTCATGATCTCAGGGTCCTGGGATCGAGCCCTGCATTGGGCTCTCTGCTCAGTGGGGAGCCTGCTTCCTCTCTCTCTGCCTGCTTCTCTGCCTGCTTGTGATCTCTGTCTGTCAAATAAATAAATAAAATCTTTAATAAATAAATAAAAATTAAAAAAATAAAACATGGCAAAAAGGACCATCATCTTAAGAAAATGCAGCAGGTAACTCACCACCAAATGATGAATGTTTCCTCAAAGGTGGGTGTAGGAGGCGGATATTGTAGTAGGCAAACAAAGAGAAGACATTTCTTGGAAGAGACCATGGTTTAAAACCATCTACAAATAACAGAAAGTCTCCAAATATATTTCTAGTCTCTATAATCGGAACATTCTCAAAATCTGGAAGGGGAAAAGACCTAATATTTACTCAAGTTTATTATTATCTGCAATGATGAAAAGAAATAAATTTAGTTTTTTAAAGACCACTTGTTTAGACAATGCCTCATTTCCTCCTCGCTTAAGTGCATTTCCCCTAAGAAGAAAATTTTATATTCTCAGCTGTGCAACTTACAAATATGGACTGAACCACACACACTTTCAACCTTCTGGGGGAGGACATAGCTTATATTTACTTTTTTATCTATGTTAAAAATTAAAAGTATATTTAGCAATTTCCTTGAAATTTGGCTGCATGGCTTGATGACACGCAAAAGGCATGACCACTCTTAAATCTACACAGCTGTATACCCTAATGATTTTCTTGCAATTCTGTAATAAATAGGTGTGGAGAGTATTATTAATGATAGAATCAAAAGCCTGGTAAGAAGTTTCATTAAGCATGAAACTAACACCTGGAAAGAACTTTAGCTGATCCCCATTAGAAATGTGGAAATAATAAAATGATCTATTTTTACATTTGTTTATTCAGATTTGTTTCAACTTAATTAAAAAAAAATCTTTCCTCCTTCAGTACCAATTCTAATTCCTCTTTCCTAATTTCTCAATTTCTGTTGCATATGAGATACTGGTCTTGTTCAGAAAGTAAGTCTCCTCTCTGTTGTTAAAAAGGCCAACAACAAAAGACCACCAGGTGCAAAGCACATATCTCATTGAGGACTTACATTTAATATATGCAAAGAACTCTTAAAACTCACCAAGGAGAAAATAAACAACCCAATTAAAAACTGAGGAAAAGATCTGAACAAACACCTCCCTTTTAAAAAGATGTACAGATGACAAGTAAGCATATGAAAAGGAGCTCCAGATCACATACCAGTAGGGAACCGTGAATTAAAGCAACACACCACTCCACATCTACTAAAATGGCTAAATTCCAGAACTCTGACAATACTACATGCTGACAGGATGTAGAGCAAGAGTAACTTGCATGCATCACTGGTGGGGCTGCAAAATAAATGGCACAGCCATTTTGGAAGGCAGTTTGATAGTTTATTTTGTTTTTTGTTTTTTAGCAAGCTAAACATACTCTACCACACTGTTCAGCAATCACATTCTACGGTATTTGACTTATCCAAGAAGCTTTGGGGGAGAGGAGTTAAAATGGTGGAGAAGTGGGGGGACCCGGGGCTTACCTCGTCTCTAGAACACAGCTGTACCGATCTCAGATCACTTGCAACACCTGGGAAATCCGTCCGAGGGCTGGAAGTGGGATCTCCAGGGCTGGAGGGAGATGGCGTGGCCAGGATGTGCACTCCTGGAGAGAAGATGGGCCTCTGGTTCCCAGAAGGTGCTCCAAGTGGCTCAGGGATCTCCTGGGTCATGCTCAAAGGGATGGGTTCCCTTCCTGCAGTACAATTTGAAGACGGCATATTTCCTCTCCAAGAACTAAGGCACCAGCCAACGCCTTCCATCAGCAGGGACGAAGGAGCACGCAGAGGGAGGATACCCCGGTTGCTGCTTTTTGTGGTGCCACAGGTAGAATCTGTGCATCTGGCATGCGTGGAACTGCTGCTTTTGTGCAACAAAGAGCGCTAGTCAGAGCGCGGTGAGACTTTAATCCTGAGGACAGAGCGTACTCAAGCGGCGCCGGCTCCTCTAAGATTAGAAGTTTTGAATCCCAGACATGCGCCAAAGATAAAATGCAGGAGAGCTGGGCTCCAGGTGCGCTGATGGCTCTCGCTTTTCTGGGAGGGTTTCCTGAGCAGCAGGGATGTGAGACTCCGTCCAACCGCGAGAGTGTAGAGTGGTGCCATTTTACCCTCACTACCATCTCGGCTGGAGTTCAGAGAGCAACACAGCGGCCCCTTGGATGTGGGAGTCGCTTTTACCAAGCACCCTCCTCAGGTGCTTGGCAAGTGCTTTTTTTTTTTTTTTTTGTTACTGGGGCAGGATTGACTCCAAGCCACTGCAGTGGGCCTACTGCTAGAAGGGCAACAGAGGCTACACCACATGCTCCAAGCGTACTGATTGTACAGTGCCTCAGCATCTCCTTCAGTGCTGGTGGAAATGGACCAGTCTGTATTTCTTTTCTTTTTTCTCCCATTGGAATCAGGCTTACAGTTTGTTTGTTTGTTTGTTTGTTTGCTTTTTTTTTATTGTCTTTTTAATTGTCTTTAAATTTAACTTAATTTTTTAATCCCTTTTTCTTTTTTCTTTTTCTTTTTTATTTCTTTTTTAGTTGTCTTTCTAAAAATTGTCTTTAAATTTAACTTTTTTTTTCCTTTTTCTCAGGCTATTTTCCCCTTTTTTTCTAGTTTTTTTTTTTTTTTTTCCCAACAAACAAATCAAAACAAACCTAGCTAAACACTCCCCACTGTACAAGAGGGAACTCTGCAGAGAACAGACAAATGGGAAAGAGCACTCAAAACCCAACAGCAGAATGCACACGTTATACACCAGAAACACTTCCCAAAGTGCCAGGCCCTGGACACTGAATGACTTCTTTTTTATATAGCATTACTCTGAGATGAAGGAAACATAACAAGCTTTCAAAACATCCAAAGGACAGAAACTCAGCCAAAATGACAAGATGGAGAAATTCTCCCCAAAAGAAAGGTCAGGAAGCTATAACACCTAGGGACCTGCTCCAAGCAGATATAAGCAATATATCTGAACAAGAATTTAGATCAACAGTCATAAGACTACTAGCTGGACTTGTAAACAGCATAGAAGACAACCGAGAAAACCCTGCTACAAAGATAAAAGATCTAGAAACTAGTCAGACTGAAATAAAAAATGTTATAAACTGAGATACAAAAGAGACTGGATAAAATCACAATGGGGCTTGAAGAAGCAGAGGAGAGAATAGGTGATAGAGAAGATAAAATTATGGGGGTGTCTAGGTGGCACAGTCAATTAAGTGTACGTCTCTTGGTTTTGGATCAGGTGGTGATCTCCAAGTTGTGAATTCAAGTCTTGTGTCAGGCTCACCCTGCATGCAGAGTCTGCTTTGGATTCACTCTTCCTCTCCTTCCCCTTCTGCTCCTCCCCTTGCTTACTCATGTTCTCTATCTCTAAAATAAATAAAATATTTTTTAAAAAATTAGAAAAAAAAGAAGATAAATTATGGAAAATAATGAACCTGAAAAGAAGAGGGAAAGAAAACTATTAGACCACAAATATAGACTTAGTGATTCCAAAAAGCAAAATGATATCTGTATCATAGTAATCCCAAAAGAAGAAGAGTTCAGGGGAAAGGGGCAGAAAGTTTATGTGAACAGATTATAGATGAGAATTCCTCTAATCAGGGAAAGGAAACAGGCATGGGAACACAGGAGGCACAAAGAACTCCCCTCAAAATCGATAAAAACAGGTGAACAACATGACATACCATAAGTGAAACTTGCAAAATACAAACATAAAGAGAGAATTCTGAAAGCAATAGGGGGAAAAGTCCTTAACCTACAAGAGTAGACACATAAGGCTAGTAACAGAGACCCAAGAGGCCAGAAAGGGCTGGCATGATGTATTCAGAGTGCTAAATGGGAAAAATATGCAGCCAAGAATACTTTATCCAGCAAGACTTTCATTCGGACTAGAGGAGAGATAAAGAGTTTCAAAGACAAATGAAAACTAAAGGAGTTAATGAACACTAAATCAGAACTAAAGGAGTTCTGCAGGAAATATTAAAGGGGACTCAGCAGGAAAGAGGGATCAAAAACAACAAAGACTAGAAAGGAACAGAGACAATTTATAGGAACAGCAACTTTACAGGTAATATAATGCCACTAAATTCATATCTGTCAATAATTACTCTGAATGTAAATGGACTAAATGCTCCAATCAAGAAATACAGGGTATTACAATGGATGAAAAAACAAGACCCACCAACATGCTGCTTACAAGAGGCTCATTTTAGACCTAAATTCACCTCCAGATAGAATGTGAAGAGGTGGAGAACCATTTATCATGCTAACGGACACATTCTAGGGTATTTACCCAAATAAGTTGAAAGTTTATGTCCACACAAAAACTTTCACAAGAATATTATAGAAACTTTATTGATAATTTGCAAAACTACTGCTTTTCAAAACAACAAAAATATCCTTTAGTAGGTGAATGGATATATAAACTGTGGGACAATGGAATATTATTCACTGATACAAAGAAATAAGTTATTAAGGCATGAAAAAACATGATGACCCTACATGTATATTGTAAGTGAAAGAAATGAGTTGGAAAGGCTATATGATATATGACCAACTTCATGAACTTTTAAAAAAGGAAAACTAAAGACTAAAAAGATTAGTTCTTTCTAGGGCATGGGGTAGAGAGGAAAAATAGGTGGCATCTAGGTTATTTTTAGGGCAGTGAAACTACTCTGTATGATAATGAATGGTGCATATAAGACATTATACATTTGGCAAAATCCAGAGACGTGTGCAAAGAAAATGTTGAATCCTAGTGTAATTATGGACTTTAGTTAATAATAATGTCCATCTGTATTGGTTCATCAATTACAATAAATATCCCACATCAGTGTAAGATGCTAGTAATGCGAAAACTGAGCAGAAGGAGTATATGGGAACTCTATACTTTCTGCCCAGAGTTTTTATAAACTGAAAACTGCTCTAAAAAATAGTCTATTAATTAAAAAGTTAAAAGACCACCAGGAAAATACTCATAGTAAAAAGTATTAGAATTATTGTGGTTTTTACAGCAAGAAAAACAGGAAATAGAAAACCAGAGGAACTCTGGGAGATCTTCAAGTTACAAGGACTTAAAAGGGGCTTCTAATAGGATTTGATTTGAGCTTGATAATTTTAAAGAGGGTCTATGGAGGACTTGGGTCAGTACTGGCTTGAATGTTATCAGAGGCAGAAACAAAAAAAAAAAAATTTTAAGACTTTATTTATTTCAGATAGAGCCAGAGACCACAAGTGGGGGAGCAGCAGAAGAAGAGGGAGAAGCAGGCTCTGCACTGATTAGAGAGCCCAAGGTGGGACTTGATCCAAGACCCCAGGATCATGACCTGAGTTGAAGAAAGACACTTAATTGACCGAGCCACCAGGGACCCTGGTACTTTTTTTTAAGGAACAATGGGTATCTTCATAATTTTTATCCCAAATAGCAAGGGATTATAGTTTACCTACAGATATCACTAGTAAAGAAATAGTAGTCATGTATATTAGTCAGAAAAGGGGTCATTTTTGTGGTCATGAAAAGATGTTTCATTTGTCTTCCCAATCAGATTCTGTTTATAGTATCATTCAAAATACTTTCAGATGAAAGGAATCTAAAATTTGCATTAACAGATTTAAATAATAGGGAGATATTATCACTCAAAGCAAGATACATAATTATGAAACTTCTAGGTTTGGTAATGCTGAAGCTCAACAACATGACCCAGATGCTCCTCATCTTTTCATTCTGTAATACTGTGTGTTGGGTTTTCCCTCCCATTTTCTAATTTAGTTTTTAAGTTTTTATTTAAATTCCAGTTAAAATTCAGTGTAATATTAGTTTCAGGTGTATAATATAGTGATTGAACACTTCTGTATGTTACCTGGTGCTCATCTCAAGTACACTCCTTAATCCCCACACCTATTTCACCCATCCCTCCACCTACCTCCCCCTGGGAACCATTGGTTCATTCTCAAAGTCAAGAGTCTGTTTCTTGATTTATTCTTCTTTCCCCCCCCCCTTGCTCGTTTCCTTTATTTCTTAAATTCCACATGAGTGAAATCATATAGTATTTGTCTTCCTCTCATTTCATTTGACATAATATACTCAATTCCATCCATATCACTGCAAATGGCAAAATTTCATTCTTTTATATGGCTGAGTAATATCCCTCTGTGTGTGTGTGTGTGTGTGTGTGTGTGTGTACACAATATCTTCTTTATCTATTTATCAATCAATGGACACTTGGCTGTTTCCATAATTTGGTTATTGTTGATAATGCTGTTATAAAAGTTGGGGTGCATGTATCCCTTTGAATTGGTATTTTTTTCCTTTGGGTAAATGCCTCATAATGCAATTGCTGGATTATAACATAGTACTATTTTTAACTTCTTGATGAATCTCCATACTGGTTTCAAAGTGGCTGCACAGTTTACATTCCTACCAACAGTGCTAGAGGGTTTTCCTTTCTCCACAGCACCAACACCCATTATTTCTTGTGTTGTTGATTTTAGCCATTCTGACAGGTATAAAGTGATATGTCATTACAGCTTTGATTTGATCTTCCCTGATGATAAGGGATATTGAATATTGAACAACTTTTCATGGTGTCTGTTAGCCATTTGCATGTCTTTGGAGAAATGTCTATTCATGTCTTTGGCCCATTTCTTAACTGGATTATTCACTTTGGGGGTATTGAGTTTTATAAATTCTTTATATATTTTGGATAACCCTTAGTCAGATGTTATTTTCAAATATGTTCTCCTATTTCCTATGTTGCCTTTTAATTTTGTTGTTTCCTTCACTGTGCAAAAGCTTTTTATTTTGATGTCCCAATAGTTTATTTTTGCTCTTGCTTCCTTTGCCTCTGGAGACATATCTAGAAAGAAGTGGCTACAGCCAATGTCAAAGAAGTTATGGTTTGTGTTCTCTAGGATTTTTATGGTTCTAAGTCTCACATTTAGGTCTTTAGTCCACTTTGAATTTATTATTGTGTGTGGTATAATAAAGTGATCCAGTTTCATTCTGCTGCATGTTGCTGTCCAGTTCTCCCAACACAATATGTTGGAAAAACAGTCTTTTTCCATTGGATATTATTTCTTGCTTTGTCTCAGACTCATGTGGGTTCACTTCTGGGTTTTGTATTGTAGTCTACTGATCTATGTGTCTATTTTTGTGCCAGCTGTTTTGGTTATTAGAGCTGTGTAACATAACTTAAAGTCTGCAACTGTGATGCCTCCAGCTTTTCTTTTCTTTTTCCTTTCTTTTTTTTTTTTTCTTAAGGTTTTATTTATTTGACAGACAGAGATCACAAGTAGGCAGAGAGGCAGGCAGAGAAAGAGGAAGGGAAGCAGGTTCCCTGCTGAGCAGAGAATCCGATGCAAGGCTCGATCCCAGGACCCTGGGAT